>NC_136068.1:1569341082-1569941082 GCF_964261635.1 Lissotriton helveticus
AGCTAAGAAGGCTTTACGACGCAAATCATAAAAAAGATATGGGGAAACTGAGGAGCAGCTGGAGAGTAATTAGATAGTAAGCAGTGCAGTTTTTATTTTTATTTTTGGAAAAGGAAAGTGGTTATTCTGTTGCTATATCAAGCAGAGAACAAGGGGCCATATTATCAAGAAAGGGCGAAACGTTATCGCCACTTTTATCGGCAGGAAATTGCCGCTAAAGCGACGATAATGGCCTTGATAATATGCCCTTATGAATTCCCATAGAAGCCCAGGTTAACACCAGAACCTGGGCTTCTATGGGCATTCACAAGGGCATATTATCAAGCCCATCATCGCCCCTTTAGCGGCAGTTTCCTGCCGATAAAAGCGGCGATAATGTATCGCCTTTTCTTGATAATATGGGCCAAAGTTCAATAACTTGGCTGCATGAGCTCCAAAGACATATCTCCCATAATGTCCTTTTTTAAGGTATGGAAACTCAGAATATTTTCCTTCAGGAGATAAAGTCATACTCAGTTTTGTTGACTGTCTGTTTGCGGGCCCCTGTATCAGTTCCTGCGAGGGATCATTGTGAAGGTCTGTTAGTCTGAGGGCCTGATTAAGATTTCGGCGACGGGTTACTCTGTCACAACAGTGATGAATATCCCGTCTGCTGAAATATAAATTCTATAGGATAATATGGGATTTATATTTTGGTGGGCAGGATATCCGTCACCGTTGTAACAGAGTAACCCGTCGCCGAAATCTAAATCAGTCCCTAAGACTGCTCTTCTTCAATAAGGTTTCTTAAGCCAACCACTTACATAATATTTCCATTCCTGCAATCTTTATGAAAGATTAAGCCCCTCCTCATTTCGTTACTATTCTCAAGCCTTCTCTTTCCAAAGGAATGTTTCCTTCATCATTGAAAACTGGGATTATTTTCTTGGTTACGGAAAAGCTGATCCCCGAGAGCACTGTTCTTTTTAACTTTCATCCGATATCTAGGTTATCCTCCCAGATAAAGACGATTGAGAAAGCTGTTGCCAGCCAATTGAGGTCTTTTTAGAACCTAGCCAGCATATAAATCCTTTCCTTCAATCGAGGTTCTCCTGGACAGTGGTGAAGCCATTGGCACCTTAGCTGTGCGATTTCACCCTCTTGAGGTGGAAGCCGGGAGGTCCTCCTTTACTGCTTTTCTCCTAAGTGTTTAACCTATTTGCCACTCGTAACCTTGCTTGATCTAAAAAGCATTTTATTTTATTTTCATTCTGTGTCTGGCACCTCAGCTTGATTCACAAAGCGTTCCACCTTGCCAGTTAACTTTTCACATCTTACCGTTGCCTGGGCCACTCTCAGCTGAGCATCGACGCTGAGAGCTCGGTCCTGGGGAGCCGAAGTTTTTACAGCGGCCATATTGGGGGTGTTTAAGCGCTCTGACGCGCTCTAGCTGCCTATAAAAGAGGCATTCTTGTTCCCGGCATTCGACTTAGCTGTGCGATTTCACCCTCTTGAGGCGGAAGCCGGGAGGTCCTCCTTTACTGCTTTTCTCCTAAGTGTTTTAACCTATTTGCCACTCGTAACCTTGCTTGATCTAAAAAGCATTTTATTTTATTTTCATTCTGTGGTCTGGCACCTCAGCTTGATTCACAAAGCGTTCCACCTTGCCAGTTAACTTTTCACATCTTACCGCTGCCTGGGCCACTCTCAGCTGAGCATCGACGCTGAGAGCTCGGTCCCGGGGAGCCGAAGTTTTTACAGCGGCCATATTGGGGGTGTTTAAGCGCTCTGACGCGCTCTAGCTGCCTATAAAAGGGGCATTCTTGTTCCCGGCATTCGACTTAGCTGTGCGATTTCACCCTCTTGAGGCGGAAGCCGGGAGGTCCTCCTTTACTGCTTTTCTCCTAAGTGTTTTAACCTATTTGCCACTCGTAACCTTGCTTGATCTAAAAAGCATTTTATTTTATTTTCATTCTGTGTCTGGCACCTCAGCTTGATTCACAAAGCGTTCCACCGTGCCAGTTAACTTTTCACATCTTACCGCTGCCTGGGCCACTCTCAGCTGAGCATCGACGCTGAGAGCTCGGTCCCGGGGAGCCGAAGTTTTTACAGCGGCCATATTCGGGGTGTTTAAGCGCTCTGACGCGCTCTAGCTGCCTATAAAAGGGGCATTCTTGTTCCCGGCATTCGACTTAGCTGTGCGATTTCACCCTCTTGAGGCGGAAGCCGGGAGGTCCTCCTTTACTGCTTTTCTCCTAAGTGTTTTAACCTATTTGCCACTCGTAACCTTGCTTGATCGAAAAAGCATTTTATTTTATTTTCATTCTGTGTCTGGCACCTCAGCTTGATTCACAAAGCGTTCCACCGTGCCAGTTAACTTTTCACATCTTACTGCTGCCTGGGCCACTCTCAGCTGAGCATCGACGCTGAGAGCTCGGTCCCGGGGAGCCAAAGTTTTTACAGCGGCCATATTGGGGGTGTTTAAGCGCTCTGACGCGCTCTAGCTGCCTATAAAAGGGGCATTCTTGTTCCCGGCATTCGACTTAGCTGTGCGATTTCACCCTCTTGAGGCGGAAGCCGGGAGGTCCTCCTTTACTGCTTTTCTCCTAAGTGTTTTAACCTATTTGCCACTCGTAACCTTGCTTGACCTAAAAAGCATTTTATTTTATTTCCATTCTGTGACTGGCACCTCAGCTTGATTCACAAAGCGTTCCACCTTGCCAGTTAACTTTTCACATCTTACCGCTGCCTGGGCCACTCTCAGCTGAGCATCGACGCTGAGAGCTCGGTCCCAGGGAGTTTTTACAGCGGCCATATTGAGGGTGTTTAAGCGCTCTGACGCGCTCTAGCTGCCTATAAAAGAGGACGGCCTCCCTCCGCGCAGAGGACGTGACCAGCGGACGCACCGGACTCACGCCGGAGTCATGCCAGAGTCCTGCCCGTCTGCGCCCGTCAGCGCCAAGGAGGCGCCGGCAGCCGGGCAGGCTGATCAAGTCTCCGGCCATCGGGTAGGTAGTTTTCCATACTCCCTACAGTCATTGATATCTGCTAAACCCCCGCCCATGCCATGTAATCATACTCTCACCCCTGAGCGGGTTCTGGAAGCCTTTGCGTGTCAGTGCATTGGAAATCTGGCCCCTCGCAAAAAACACTCTAGGCCTGTCAATTGTATACCCTTTCGGTCGACTACAGAGATCGGGTTTCTGATTAATGTTAGATCGCTCATCAAAAACAACTTTGCCTTTAGGGATTTTGTCTCCGAGAGAAAACCTCTTTGTGTGTTCATTACGGAGACCTGGGCTACCGACCATTCCGGACCAGACCTTTTGAATGCCATTCCGGAGGGCTACTCTTTGTAGCCCTCCGGAAAGAGAGGCGAAGGGGGGTGGAATTGGGATTTTACACAGATCTGCAGTCAGATGCAAAACTGAGCACTTATCCTCCCCCAGTGATCACTATCAGGCCCTTTTCTTCGCCCTGAACCCCTCCCCCTCTAATACCTTCGCTGGGATCCTGATCTACAGTCCTCCCGGTCCCAGGTCAGAATTCTGTCAAAACCTTATTAAGGTTCTGGAGCCCTACCTAGACAGACCCAACTTTACCATCTTGGGAGATTTTAATTTCCATCTCGAGAAGGACAATTCTACTGATACTGCCCTCCTGCTGGACCTACTAGCCTCATACGGCCTGAGCCAGAGAGTGGATGGCTGCACCCACACAGCCGGACACACCCTGGACGGGGTCTTTACCAACGACCCTAGGGTGCAGACAGGGACTCCCCTCCCGCTCTCCTGGTCAGATCATATGGCCATTCCCTTTGGTTTTATATATTCTAATTCCATCCTAGCCCCTGCAAACCCCAGTAAGTGGGAACTTAAAAGAAATTTTAAAGGAATAAATTGTGACACACTAGCCCCTCTGCTGTCCAACCACAGCCTGCTACCTATAAGGAACACACATAGTGCTGCGCTTGACTTGCAAAACTCTATCCTGAAGGCAGTAGATAAACTGGCCCCCATCAAGCCACACTACTCTGCCAGAAAATGCCCTTCGGCGCCCTGGTTCTCTGACACCCTCAGGTCCCTTAGGCAGGGATGTAGGAGCCAGGAGAGAGCTTGGAGACTTCATTTAGATCCTGAAGAAAAGCAAAAACATAAGATCCTACTTAAAGAATACAAATCTGCGGTGCTTGTGGAAAAGAAACAACACTTCTCTAAGATGACCACTTCCCTTAGCTCCACCAGGGAGTTGTTCAAAATCATTGACTCCCTGTCAGCCCTGCAATCTCCAGACCCTACTGTGGCGTCTCAGGACCTCTGCAACCAGATATCCACTTTCTTTCATGTAAAGATAACCGATATCTATTCCAGTCTAGAAGCTCTTAATCAGGAGTCAGAACCCCCGGCTACCTCTGTTCCACCTCTTGCAGAAGAAGATCCCACCGAAGTATCTTATGACACTCTCAACAACTTCCCTCAGCTTACGCTAGAACAACTCAATCTGCACCTAGATAAGCTGAAGTCAGGCTCTCCCCTGGACCCTTGCCCCTTAAGATCTTTAAGGAATGCAGAGATGTTCTTCTTCCTGCTTTCCTTGTAGTAATCAATCTCTCAATTCTGGAAGGTGCCTTTCCCACCTCCTGGAAAATGGCCATAGTTAAGCCTCTTCTTAAAAAGCCTCATTGGACCCCGGTATCTTAAAAAACTATTGGCCTGTCTCCTTGCTTCCTGCCCCTGCAAAAATGTTAGAGGCCCATCTTAACATCCATTTGAGTGCCTTCCTGGAGAACGCCTGCCTTCTTGACCCCTCCCAACACGGTTTCCGCAGGGCGCATAGCACCGAGTCCGCTCTCACAGTTGTCACCAATAACATCCGTGCTAAGGTCGACAGTGGCCAGACTACCCTTCTGGTCCTGCTCGACCTCACAGCCGCATTTGACACCCTATCTCCCTCCATCTTAGTTAAACGTCTCAAGGAGATAGGAGTGAACGGGCCGGCGCTCAGCCTATTGAAATCTTTTCTGGACGACCGTGTACAAAGAGTCAAGCTGGGCGACTTTCTCTCGCCAGTAAAACCGGTGCAGTGTGGGGTCCCTCAGGGGTCATCCCTGAGCCCCACACTCTTCAACATTTATGTAACACCGCTTGCCAGACTCGTAAGATCTTTTGGGCTGGAAGCCTTATCCTATGCCGATGATACCCAGATCATGGTCTCCCTTTCACACTCTGCCGACATCACAGCCCGGAATTTCAGAAACTGCATGGAAGCAGTTGCTGGCTGGATGGTGAGGAATTTCCTCAAACTGAATGGGGAAAAAACTGAGGTGCTGATCTTCGGTGGCAAGGAAGAGATATGGACAATGGACTGGTGGCCTCCTGCCCTTAGGGTTTGCCCTAAGCCCTCTCAGTCTGCCCGAAATCTAGGTGTCATTTTTGACAACAAACTCTCTTTCGACAAACAGGTCAGCAGGACGATCTCCACCTGTTGTGGAGCCCTTAGAACCCTGAGGAAGTTGGTGCACTATCTTTCCCCAGAGGCCCGGAAAACTGCTACAGTAGCACTAATCTCCTATAGGTTAGATTATTGCAACGCACTGTACTTGGGTATTAATAAACAGCAGGTACAACGCCTGCAAGTGGTACAAAATGCAGCTGCTCTGTTTGTCGCTGACGCCCCTAGACTTTCATCAGCAACCCCCATTAGGAGGGATCTTCACTGGCTCCCCATGCAGGCCAGGATAGAGTTCAAGGTTCTTTGTCTTACTCACCGTGCCTTGTATGCCGGTGGATCGGAAGATCTCAAATCCTTGCTAACACCTTATACCCCTGGTAGGGTCCTTCGATCGACCAACAAAAATCTTTTGGTGATCCCCAGAATCTACAAAGCCAGATTGGGCAGGAGGTCTTTTCACTCCCTTATCCCCAAGATCTGGAATACCCTTCCGTCGGATATTAAAGGTCAGTCGACCTAATCTCTCTTTCGAAAAGCCCTAAAGACTTGGTTCTTCAGGAAGACCTATCTGTAATTCCTTCCCCTTTCCTCACAGCCTATTCCATCGTCAGCACCTTGACGCCTACGGGCAATGTCGCGCTGGATAAATCCCTTTTCAATTCAATTCAATTCAATTAGCTGCTCAATGTGAAGAGCAACGTGTGGGTGGGTCTGCCTACGTGTGCCCTGCTTAGTTTGTAAGTGGATCTGCAATCACTGTACTCCTGCCTAGGAAAGCCACTAGCAGCCTGAATGTATTGGTCCTGCTGTCAGACCACTGCTCAGGGTCCCACTGGTGGTTTGGGCCAAGTTTAAGGTCTGGTTTCTGACTTTTAATAAGCCAGTCAGGTTAGAACAACTCACTTATACGGTATCAAAATGAGCCACTCAATGCCAGTGGTTCACACTTGTTTGGCCGTCAAACCCTGGTACGAAAGGACATCACACCTGTTGAAACGACCAGTACACAAAACTGGGCATTTTCCACTGCTGCCAGCGCGCTCCGGAATTAACCATGTCCTCTGTGTGGAAATTGAAAACGTTCCTATTTCAGAAACATTTTTCATGCTATTTATTATGTGATATTGTATGGGAAAGTTGACCTGAGATATATCCTATTTTTGTTCTGTGACGCATTCCATTATTTTGTATTGTTACACTACATTGTACTATATTTTCTTTGCACAGTTGCACAGCAGCCAGAAGCCATTGTTTGGCACGGTGGGGTCTCACACATCAAGGGGTGCCATCTTCAGAAGACTCACTCTTAATGGAACTAAAATGTCTAGGGAGGTCACTCTTAACCACACTCTTTTTAGGGATCTTACACTTTTGGGCGCACATTTTTAATGGAGTGTACCCTTCAGGATTTCACTCTTTTGGAGGATATGCCTGAGCTGCTCACTCACCAGTTTCCACTGTCACATTCTCTGGCTTTTTTAAGAACAAGCCAATCAGCTCCTGCTTCTCATCCGTCGGCACATCTGGAAGAAAAAAAGGGTTTGAGTGAATAGAAGACCAAGCATTTGTTGTGCAACAGACATACATTTGTACAGTTAAATCAAGATAGACACGTCAGTACAGCGCTGTACAGGTAGGACAAGGTGCCATGTGAAATCTAATTGTAAATTTATTGTGGCGATAACTTAACAATCGATCCATTCAGAAGGTCTTGCATTGCTGTCTGCGTCGAAGATGGTCTCTCATCAGTGGGTCTTCTCTCTCTCTGGATGAGGTATGGTCTGTGTATCTCTCTTGGCAATGACTCATCAAACTGAGATATTTATTCCAAGTTTATCTTTCACCACTGGTTTTAAATGCCTAGTAGTTTAATTTTCCTTAGATCTGTTGGTCAGTCAGAGAGCATTAGTCCCGCCTTTCTTAGTTAGCCCAAATTCTGATCTATCTGCTTAGAAGGAATCACAACCTTCCACAGTGTTGGATTTCTTTTTGGGGAGGGTAAAGTGCAGCTGTGTCAGCTAGAATGCCAGCTGATATGTTGTCCATGACTTCTAATGGATATCTAATTTCGGAATTGTTTTCTCCTTTCAAGCAGGTATTGTTGTCTGTAGGATGGGTGTCCACACCTTACTATAGAGGGAGAACACCAATGTATTAGTCTGCAACTTAGGAGGTATGTTACGCTTAACAGCAGTCTTCCTTTGGACTTCTGGCAGCAAGGTTTCCTTCTCACACTTTGTTAGAGCAGAACGGCTTTGAAGACAAATATGCAATTCTAGATCGCTGCAGTATCTTGTGCTCTGTAGAATGGGCTTACAGAAGTCAGTATGCACTTTATTCAACAAGAGGTGCGCCTACATGGTATCGGGGTCTTATGTTGGAGCTCTGAAATGAAGAGTATTCTCCAATTAAAGGCACATTTGTGCCTTGTATATTTCCCTGTTGCCTGAAACAGGTAGTATCCATGACTATTCAGCAGGAATACAAAATAGTTGAAATTCTGATGTTCCCTCCTTCACTGAGGATGTTGATGGTTCATTAGAAAGGCAACATGTCCAACCAGGAGTTCGAAGGAGCTGGAAATGATACAGAAGACCAGACACTGTATAGAAACTGATGATTTTTTTTTACTGAATCTAAATTTAAAAAATTGTCTAAATTCTAGTAAACATGAGAACCTTTAACTCGATGAACCTTGAGTTGGCTTTGAATTACAATGGCTACCAGTCTACTGATTTTCCGGCAGACCACATCTAGCGCCTCTGAAAGCCAAGGGGGGCTTGGGCCGAGCCTCAGGTCTACTGTCTTGTTGACGAGCCTATTTGTTGTGATACAGCCCAGTTTACCCATGGCTAAGCCCGTCATAAATCATTATGGATCCACATATATACGTATGTTCTGGTTTTGTAAGTAAACATGTCCGTTTCTTCAAGTGGCTTTGGGTTTCAAATAATGAAGGATCAGTTCTTCTGAAGCTTGTCTCTTCTGGAGTCCATACTGCTTTATTGTCATGGCAAATCTCAGGCTTCATGCCTGGGCGCCAAGGAGGGGTCTCCTTCCTTTGTCGTGCCTATGTGGGGGCAGATGATCAATAGGTGGATTAGGTTTTAAATGTTGCTCCTGCAAAATATGGTTACATAGATAATGGCTGAAGGTTGGGCCTTCAAGGACACTCTTGTCTAATATTTTCACTCCCTTCTGTTGAGCTTGAATTTGATGTTGCTGGTGCTGTACTATCACATATGCAACACGGTCATTAAGGAGCTGCCCATCCATACAAGCAAACTAGGCTGTCATCCCAGGCATGAAGCTGAGTAAGTCATCAAGTCTATGGAAACAATTGCATAAAAACCACGTGGTCGCTGACTGCATGGTTCGCCTACGCGGCCAGTTCTTGGAAGCTCATCTAAGGCGGCCAATTGAGTCATGTCACTGCTGGGTGTACCCACGTGAAACAGATACTTGAATATGTGCACGTCTCAGTGCTAGAGGTTGCATGGATCCGTTAACCGAGAGGTAAAAGAAGCATGTCTTGGTGATAGACGTACCCAGTTGCTTTAGAGGTTAAGCAGTTTGTTACTGAATTCTTTACATTGTTTGCCTGTAGCTTTCATGAACTGTTTAGTCAAGTACTCCGTACAGTTCCATGGTGATGACACTGGTGCAGAGTTGGCAAAAGACACACAAATGATTGACAGAATGTGGAACAAATCAAACTTTCACCCCAGTCAAGAGATCTGCGTTACATCCATCGTTCTTTTGCTCACTATGCCACCCCAGCTTAGACCCAGCCATATGCAAATCAGTCTTGACCCTGTGCCTCATGCGAACAGTCCAGGTGCAGAGTTGAACACATTACTGAGGATCTATGTTGCAGAGTGTTTGGTCTGAGATTGTGCCACATCCCCATTATTTGTAGTGCTCTGGTCCTCCTCTGTACACTTACCCTCTGCTGCTCCCTGTCCGGCTGGGGCCTCTGTGGATCAAAGAACGAGAATGGGTAGAGGTGAATAACTGATAGATTCATAATCAGACACCTATGATGTGCTTGCAACTAGAGCCACTACCGCTTGCCTCCATAAGCGAATGCCGGTGTCTGTTCAGCATAGTGGCCAGAGCATCACAAATCGCTCCTTGCATTTGCCAAGAAGTGAAGCTGCATGCCTGCGACAGCAGAAACCTTGGCAGCAGGCTCTTCCCCAAAAATAGGACCACAAAGCCAGGTAGAATGCAGCACTCTTCCAGAACATAAGTCTTTAGCACGTGTGCCAAGTTCCCCTTTTATCCCTGTAACCCCCTACTACAAGCTTTTTCACTCCCACCCTCCCCCGTGACCAAATGCAACAGCAAAGCAGAGATAGGTGAGATATCAGGAAGCATTAGGGAGAGGAACGCCAGAAGAATTCGGAGAAACTGGCGAGACTAACAGCAGGCAGAATACATCAGCAAAGTCATAACAAAACACAAAGAAATCCCTGAGTGCGGGCCAAGCAATCATTCTTTGAACGAGGGAGCACGAGCTTTCAAAGATGAGCCATTGGTTTAATAGTTGTGTGAGCTGGCCAATGATGGCCCCGGGGGCAGCATATAATGTCGGCTATTGACAGTTTAATCAAGCAAATGCTGCCTTTACTGGATAATCTGTGTTCATAGGTCCAACCAGTGAGGCAGGCATTAGCAGGGCTTTTTGTAAATGTTAGGGTTCTCTCAGATGTTGGTCAACATTAATCCGTGTGTTTTCTAGAGTCATTGTACTCTAGTGTGGATACCTGTTCTGGTAGAGGGTGATGGTTCATGACACCTTTGGCATATATAACATAAACTCAAATGAGATGTACAGTAAAAAGATAGAGGTATTCATAAATCATATGTCCTTGGGAACTGACAAGAAGCACATGTTTGTAACACGTTCTTGAGGTCCCTGTGGACACCCAGTTCGACAGAACAAATAGTGCTGGCTTAGAATATAGCGTGAACGCTTCATATACAATTGTGCTGTGCCCTGTGATGTACTCTACATCTTTAAGCACAGGAGTAAGAGAAGATCTATAGATACACTATTGTATATTTTAAATCGCTAATGTAATGGAAAAATGTCAGAATCCAATAATAATTGAATGCATTACAAGATTCTATTTCTGCTCGTCGGTTAGTCATGAATCAGCTCATTGATTAGCCATTTGTGATCATTGCTTTCAAAGCATATTGATATTCAGGATCAGTTGCTCAGTGTAAGTTTATTGGTTATTCCAGTGTCAGGTCATTGGTTTATTCAGTGTCAGCTCATTGGCTGCCCAGTGCCAGCTCATTGGCTGTTAAAAGTGAGCTAATTGCCATTTTTTTCGCGCTATATAAAACTTTATAAATAAATACCCAGCGACTACTCAATGGCTGCAAAATGTCAGCTCATTGCCTGTCCAGTATCAGCTCATCAGCTGTGCAGTCCCTGTTCTTATTTGCCTGGTATCAGCTCGTTGGCTGCCCTGTAATTGCTTATTGGCTGCCCAGTAAATGCTCATTGTCTGACCCGTAATTGCTTATTGGCTGCCCAGTAAGTGCTCATTGGCTGACCAGTAATTGTTTATTGGATACCTAGTAATTGCTCATTGCCTACCCAGTAATCCCTAATTGGCTGCCCATTATCGGCCCACTGGTTGGAAGTTTAACCACATTATGGATCTTTTAATGGGGTCCTGCTAAACTACTGACTTCAATCTGTAATTTTGAACAGTGATATTTCAGTTCTCGATATTGTGGTGTATAGCCGTTGGCTGCCTGTATCAGCATATTGACTGTCCAGTATCAATTGACTAAATGCTTCATGAAGAAACATTGACTGCCCAATGTCGGCTTATTGTTTTGTTCACCATTAGAATTGAAATTTAAAAAAAGGTGTAGAAGGAGGTCAGGATACAGAGGACTCGGCCTCCTTTACTCAATCAAACAACCAAGAAGAGTCCCTCTGTGCTGAAAAGGCTATCTTTCCATTATTCTTTATAGATTAGGAAAACAAAGAGTTTTCTTAAAATAACCCTCACCCACCAAGATGTCCGATGGTGGCATGCTCATCATAGGATTCTTCCCATCCTGCTGCGGGACGGTTGTGCTGCGACCGACATAGACGTGGAGATCTTTGTGAGTTCAATACTATAAATCAATAGATGGTATAAGTGTGGGAGGTTCTACTCTAGGGTTAAAAGATACCTGGATAAGTAGTAACTAAATATTTATTCAATCCTCTTGCTGGTATTGTTGAAAATGGGAAAAGGAGGGCGCACGTCTATGTGTGTGTGTCTCACGGTCAACATGTTTCAAGCCATTACCCCATGGCTTTTCGTCAGGACCATAACAATGATCCCTGGTACCACTCCTACTAGTGACACCAATTAGGTCTTCCTAAAAAGTGTTAAGGAAAACATACATACAATACGATACTCAATCAGTAGTTGTTCTTTTAGATATCTTATTAGCTGAAATCTGGCCCCATGAGTCCAACGGGGGAATGGACGCTTGTAGTCAAACAGTTTTCAAAACTACTCCCTTGCCGTGCACATTTTGCCTGCCCTCAGCTCTGATGTAGCGGAGATTCTAAAAGATATCTAAAAAGAACAAATACTGATTGGGTATCATATTGTATGTATGTTTTCCTAGTAGGAGTGGTACTAGGGATCATTAATATGGTCCTGACGAAAAGCCTTGGGGTAATGGCTTGAGACATGTTTACCGTGAGATACACACACATAGACGTGTGCCTCTCCTTTCCCCATTTTTAACACCACCAGCAAGAGGATTGAATAAATATTTAGTTTCTACTGAGCCAGGTATTTATTAACCCTAAAGTAGACCCTCCCACTCTTATACCATCTATTGCTTTATAGTAATCAACTTACAAAGTGCGCCCACGTCTTCATCGATCACATCACACCCCATCCCGCAGCGGGATGGAAAGAACCGTATGATGACGCATGCTACCATGGGACATCTTGGTGGGTGAGGGTTATTTTAAGAAAACTCTTTGTTTTCCCAAACTATAAATAATGGAAATGTAGCCTTGTCCACCATTAGCGCATTAGCCACACAGAAGCATCTCACTGAATGGGCTACATTTAGAATTCTGAGGGTTTTTATTTGGCCAGAATTCAGCTCAATGATGAGGCCAGTATCAGTGCTTCAATTTAACCACTACCAGCCCTTGAATTAGGTCACTATTTGCTGGTTGGATATGCAGAATAAGCTCAATGGTTCCACCAGTATTTGCTGTTTGATTGGGACACGAATAGCCGAAAGGCAGAGAAGGGTATCAACTCTCCACTTGGACCTCTATCATCTCAATGGTTTGGCCAGTAGCCACATGTTGACTGGGCCTTAATCAGCTCAATTATTAGCACAGCTTTAGTGCCTTGGTTGCTACTATTAGTGAGTGGCGTATTTCCATCACATCACCCTCACCTGCTGCCAGGAGGGGTATTTTACTACATTCTTTGGCTGGTGATTAGTGTTGGCAATGCCAGTCTCTCCCTGAGATTAGGACTGGCAGAGTGTGTCCTAACCTGAAGTCTCTGTTCCTTATCACAGCGAATTAGTGAAAAAAAGTCACTTCTTCTCTCCACACACACAGGGGGCACTCCCTAACATGAACCGTCTGTGACCCAGCCCTTCGTATCTTCAGAAGTGTGGTCTAAGCTGATATAAATGTGTCCATTCCGGATATCCCTGCCTCCTCCCACTTTTGGTGTAGGCATGTCCAGTTTGGGATGATTCCTTTTATATCCTGGTGGCAATGCAGCCAGCGAGGGCCAGCACAACAGAGAGGGTGAAGATGGCACTGAGGATGGCAGCATGAGTCTGAATGAAGCGAAGACAATGACTGGCATGCACAGGACATAACAGGAAAGGACAGAGAGACAAAGCATTGGTGCTACGTGCCAAGCACCGGACAGCAACCAGGCCTTTTAAACATCAATTTCCACCAAAAATGTTGGACATGCTTAAAAGAAATTCATGCATCGTAAATGCCCGCCCATGCAGTGACGCCTTCCCCCAGTCACCTGATGCTGGTATGAGCTCATCATGTATGTGAAGTTACCTCCTGATGCCGTTGTATAATTCTCCCCCGTGTACTGACCCGCTTACACTTGCATACACTCTTCTCCTGTACACAGCCCCCCCAACCATGTTATTGCCCCTAGCGCTAAGCACTGGCCCTCTTCCCAACCACCAAATTGGGATCATTCCCTCATTTTTATGCAGTGACCACCTAACACTGATATAAAAACCCTTCCATGTCCACTGACACCCTGACGCTGGTATATAACCCACCTTATACAGGGAGTTACCCCCCACCAACCACCTGATGCTGTTGGAAGTCCGTCTAAACTTAGCAGTGACATCCTTACACTAGTATAACAGCCTTTCATGTATACTGACTGACCCCCTAACAGTGGTACAGTCTCCAGCCCTAAGCAGTGACCCACCCTACAAACCACCTGATACTGATGTACGTCCCCTACTCTGAGTATTGACCTCCACCCCAGCACTAATATAACATCCTTCCACATGCACTGAACCCCTGACACTGGCACCGTCCCCGCCCCCATGCAGTGACCAACCTCCTCCCCAACCATCTGATGGTGTTTTAGGTTCCCTACTCTCAGCATTGAGTACTTAACACTACATCATCTTTCCCCCCGCTCAGTAAGGGTTATATATACCACGCATTTTTCCAGTTGCAAATGACCCAATTCATAAGGCCAGATGTACAAAACTTTTTTTCGTTCGCAAACGGCCCAATTCACAGTATTTAAAGATTTATGGGCCACATGTACGACAGAATCCTTAATTGTGAATTTTTGCAACTTGCAATTAGTAACTCGCAAAATGTGACGTACAAATGTGTCTCAGACACATTTAGCAATCCCTAATGGGGTCACAATTGACCTACCTCATCAATATTCATGACGTAGGTTGCAATTTGCAACCCACTGGGAATCGCAAAAAACACAGGGATGATGGCCTGCTGAGGACAGCACACCACCATGTCTGTGTTTGCTTTTAAATAAAGCAACTTTTAATGTTTTTTTAAATGCAGCAAAGCGGAATGCATTTCAGTGTCGTATATTAGGAGTTGGCAGTGGTCCCGAGAACAACTGCCTGCTCTTAAAAAATGTTTGCTACCATTCACAAAGGGGAAGGGGGCCCAGGGGTATCCCTTGCCAGTTGTCAATTGGCTTACCATCTACTTGAAGTAGGCGGTAAACTGCAAATGTTTAGCAACTGCATTTTGGTCGTAAAATCTTCATACATCCCCCTACGACTCGCTATTAGGAAAGGACGCGCTTGACACACCCCTTCCTAATACCAACTGGCAAACCCTATTTTGTGAGTTGGTAATGTTACTGACTCGCAAAATAGGGTTAGTACATGGCAAACAGCTCTTTACCGGTCGCAAACGGCCCGATTCTCCGTTTGCGAATGCTAAAACGTGTCATACATGTGGCCCACATGTATTTTAACATGAAAGGCATGCAGTTTGAAAGAAAATGAGACGTGTGGTTATTTTGTTTGTAAATCAGGCTACAATCGGCAAGCTCGTGCAGTGGCCCTCCTCCCACCAGACACCCATGCAATCTGCTGCATTGTCCAGTGGCACTGTGCTCTATATATGCACTGCCTTGTGGCACCAGTATATATTCTGCAATAAAGTGTAACGGTATGTTCAAACTGGGCCCACCACAATGACCTCACACACCGAGTGACCCTCTCGCGAGACATAAACTGATTTCGTACAGCACTCTGCAGTCAGTGCAGTTTTCCAAGGTACTGATATGACAAAATACTAAACAATTTGGTGTAAGAACTTGAAAAAGTACACATTGACATAAATACACAACCACGAAACAGACACTGTTCACAAAACGCAGTGAACGATACGCCATGTGCGGGGGACGAGTAAGGCGAGAGAGTCTGACGCCGAACGGGACAGGAGTGCAGACAGAAACCTTTTCACAGTGACAGACTGCAACAAATGTACACTTATGTTTCGAACAATAACACGCAAACTCATGACAAACAGCAGAGCTAGAGAACTCGAGTCCAAATGCTTCTCCGGTAAACTGTATTTTCTCGGGCCATATAATTCACGCCGTTTCCATCCAAATGGCTGCTGATCTCCTCTATACACACGTAGAGCCACTTCTTTCCCGTCATGCTTCACTCTCAAAGTCACAGTACAAACATTAAATATATTTTTCAAAGAACAACAAAAACACAACAGGATACAGACAGGACCCCTGAGACTGCTTTCCCTTAAAAGTGGGAGCAACACTTTACTAATAGCTTCACTCTTATAGGAACAATCGAAAAGATGTCTTTGTATTTTTAAAATAACTAAGGATAACTTTTAGCCTCGTGATCGAATGTGGCAAAAGGATACCAGCACAGCATACTCCATCGGTATTTCTACCCTTAATGAATATCTCCAAATATGCAGGGTGTTTCTAATCTCACTATCAATCACTTGAAGAATTTTTTATTTTTTTAAAGATTTTTTATTGAGGACTTGAAGAATTTGATGCATAAGTCCATCCACTTCCTGTTCTAATATGGAAAGATCAGTCTGCAAATGAAATAAGGTCATATTTATCAACAGTTGTCATGCAACATGAAACAATGGTTCATGTTGCATGAACGGGAGAGAGCTGAAAAGAGCCATATCTACTAAGATACAAAGCTATTCAGCTCTCTCCCTGGGCTGGGTCACTTGTGGACTATGCTGCAAGGGTGCCTGTGATATGGGCAGGATTGTTGTTGAGCAGCAAGGTACACCTTCCTGCACAAAAACAATCCAAACAGGAAATAAGAAGGAGAAATAAACATACACGTTTATACATGATTAAACCTCCTTGTTACACCTCTCTGTGGGAGGCATACCGATCTCACACAATGCCAGCTCTAAAAACCTTAGTAAACCAGAATTAAGTGAACCCAATGGGTAGATGCATGGAAACACCCATGCTCTACCCATAGAACGCCTATTGCTAATAAATGTAATGCAGTGCAAGCTGCGGCGTTGCATTACATTTCTTTACAAATGTATTGACGACCACACCAATCAGGCATTGATTAGCTGTGTGTATCTCAAAAAAGCCTTTGCATTGCCCTGCGACACTTTGTACGATGCAACGACAATGCTAAGGCTTAATAAATCTGGAACTTAGTTTTTTCCTTGCTGCCGCAAGACATTGATGCCAGATGTATGAAGCTGGCTACCAAGCTATGGGCGGATCTTGGCATAGAGCCATACAGCCCATTTTACATCTTGTCTGATGGCACAGCTATTAGCCTTCATCTAGTACACTGAGACAAATCCAATGCTGAAGATGTTCACTGATTAGCTAATTCATGCCCTGAATAAATGCCAATCCATAAAACTAAACTGTTGATCATGGACTTCCATAGCTGCTTTCCCAATAAGCTAGCGAGTTAAGAAATATGTTCTACAACAAAGCAAACCAAATGGATACCTCCCATAGCGATGACGAAAAGCTCTGCTTTGTTGTGGCGCATAGAAAATAGAAAATGCTAATAATACCTGACTGAAAGAAGTCCTTGCTAGACCTAAAATTCAACTGAGCCACAAACTCCAGTAAAGATTCCTTCATTTTCAATTAGCTTAACTGGGCTGAGAATGCCCTGTGGTCCGGAGACAAACTTTGTGATAAGCTGTGTGACTTCCTAAATTCAAAGATTTCCAGTAGCCTCTCCGCCCTGTGGCACAATGTAATCGGCACTGCTCACTTGTCCACGGCTTTTCCTGAGTGAATTGCAGCAGCAACATCTCCTCCTATTAAAGCCAACATCAAGTGCCGACTGTTGTGGTTCCAACCTCCTTGAAGGTTGCGTGCATCCCTGCTCCTCAAAAAGCCTACTCAAGACCCAAAGATTTTTTGAGGAATTCCTCCCAGTTTCTCCATTTCGTCGATCCAGGTCAAACCTTTTGAATTAGCAACGGCAACTCAGAAACAAGCATTTAGTGAAACTGAAAGTTACCTCAGCCTTTGCCAGGCTCGTTTCTGACCGGTGCGAGGGATGGAATCAATACTATTGGTTGGGTTGATCCTTCCAGATGTTCTCCCTGCAGCCTGTCTTGGGTAGTCCTCCGAGGCTTGCCATAGAGCCCCCTTATACAGATGTTAACACGAGTCCCTTGGCAAACTTGATTCTGAATATGTGCTTTGATTCTAAACATAGGCGAGTGACGCGCAGCTGCAATGAGTATACATAGTCTTGCCTTGAAGCACTTACTGCCTCAATGCAGTCACATATTTTGAAAAGTAATGATAATATGCCATGTTATGCCAACTGGCTAAGATGAAGTCTTGGTCAATGCATAGTATGCACTGTGACCTGAAATGTCTGCCAAACATCCTCAGGAAGTCACCAACTCAGAGATCAGTGGTGCAAAAATAAAAGCAGGGTCTGTGACCCTTCAGAGTTTGCAGTATTATAATGCAGTCTACTTGATACAATCAACACCATGTTACATCAGCTTCATTTTCTCCTGGATGCAGCGGGCATACTGATTGCCAAAGTCGGTGCCGTGAGCGTAAGTCCCTGTTACAGGCTCAACTGCGCTGGTTGCCAGTGGACAAGAGGGTTCAATTTAAGCCCCCCTTTATGGTGCACACAGTCGTTCGGGGAATAGGCATTCTCTTTGGACTACCAGGTTCCAAATATATTTTCCTGCTGGAAACCATGGATCATGTAGCCTGGGCTTTCTCTTGCCTTATTCTGCCTGCAGGGTAACAACTGGAGGACCTGCAGTAGTGTAGTGTGGTGGTTGCCCCGGGTGCAAAATTCTTAGTGGCACAACATTTTTACTTTACTTTCTTTTAAAATGTCGCCTCGGGCGCTAACCCACACTACGCCACTGAAAAAATAACATTGTGTTGAACAGCAGTTTTGACACGTGGCCGGCCTGCCGTTTGGGCAGCATCTATTCTCTACAATGATTTGTAGTCATTACTTCAACAGAGAAAGCGTAATTTTAGCTTCCACCAAATGGACAAACTCATGACAAACTCAAAGCGAAAGATGCCTGACGAGACATAACTACTACAGCAATGCATTGGTAGTAACTAGTTCGCTATCACTATAAGATCCGTTTTTAACCTGAAAGTCATTGGAGAGACAAGAACAGATCCTTCCTGCACCATGGCAACATGCGTGCCCCCATATTTGACCAATTGTGAGCCCCTGACTGAATATGAGTGTCCTGGGGCCAATCGGTTATTATCCCTTTATTTAAAAAAGGAAGCAAATCCGAGGCTGCCAACTATCGACCTATTTCTTTATTGGACGCCTCAGTAAAGGTTATGAGCAGAATCCTGCTCATAAGGTTAGAAACCTGGGCCGAAGATATGAATATTTTATCTAAGGTACAATATGGATTCAGGAAAGGCATGGGCACTTTAGAGCAATGCGTAAACCTGGATCTTTTAATTAATAAATATACAGTAGCTAAAAAGGGCAATTTATTTTTATGTTTTGCTGACTTGAGCAGCGCATTCGACTTAGTTGATCATAGTATTCTTTGGCAGGTTTTATTGGAGTTAGGAGCACCGTCAGAAATAGTCCATTTTTTGGCACGGCTTTATGAGAAACTTTCTTGTAAAGTTCGATATGGTACTCTTGGTGAATGCACACCATTTTTTAAAGTGTCAAGGGGCATCCGGCAAGGATGCGTATTAGCCCCTCTTTTATTTTCTCTTTTTATTAATTGTGTTGATCGCACCCTAGCTACCATACCGGCAGACGCTCCGCTGATTGGTGGCAATCCTGTCACAATCTTATTATATGCGGATGACGCTGTTCTTTTATCTCGCACCCAGATAGGCTTACAACGTCTCATAAACAGTTTTATGCTGTTTATTAAAAATAGGAGACTCTGTGTCAACAAATCAAAGACCTTTGTTATGCTGTGTGGTCAGTCAGCTAATAAATTGAAGTCCAGTTTTTATTTAGACAATGACAAAATGCTCCAAGTCAAAACATTTTGTTACTTAGGTATTACCTATGCTAATGACGGATCCTGGAAATCTGAGCTCGATAACATTAGGTTAAAAATGTTGCGAACTACAAGCAGCGTATTTCGCTTTGCTTCTAAACTTGGATCTAGAAGCATCCGAGATATGATTAATATATATAATATACGTTGCGTCCCTTCTGTATTGTATGGAGCGGGTGTGTGGGGCCACATAGATGGCTTACTTTTACAAAAAGATGAAAATAAGTTTTTAAAAAGAGTGTTGTGCCTCCCCCCTTCCGCTTCTGTCCAATTAATCCATGATGAGGTTGGGGTCGAGTTCATTTCTGACTTAGCAGCCGTTCGCCCACTTTTATTATGGCGTTCTATTTGGGCTAAGCCAGAGACTCGTTTTACTCAAGAAATTATTCTTGATTGCATAGGCCTGGACTTCTCATCTCGCATCCTTTGGTTGGAATATATCCACTTTTGGTATAAAAAGATGTTTGACATTGATGTTTTCCTTGACCCCGAACTGGTGGTTGACATACCCAAAAAAGAAATTAAACAAACTTTCTTAAAGTATAAAAAGAAAGGGCGCGCTGAGGTGTTTGGCAAGTTGGCTACTGTGAAATTTTATAAGGAACTCACCTTACCATCAGGGTTCCAAGTCTATCTTTCAGTGGTCAACCGCCCCTCTCATCAATTTGTCCTAACTCGTGTTAGGTTGGGCATCGTACACCACCTTGTGGCATTTCCAGTACAGAAACTTAAATCAGAAACTCCTTGCCCATGTGATAATATTTCACGCCAGAGTTGCTGCCATTTTTTACTCTTCTGCAAATTTTATCACTTTTTAAGAATTAGGTATTTAAAACCTATTTTTATCAAATATAACATACGGTCATATAAGAATGCCCTTGCACTATTATCAGCACTAGAGAATGAGGATATTTGTTTCTTTACTGCTACTTTTATTTTGAAATGTACAGCTGCCAGGAAATGTATTGTATTGTCTTAATTCTTATATGTTCCTGTCTGTACTTTATGCTTTTATATATTGTATGTTACAAATAATTACGCAAATTGCTCTTTTACCCTCGGCCCGACTTAAATTGTATAGTGTGAGGAAGAGTTTCTTTTGTGACAACTATTTCTTGGCCTTGTTTTCATAGTATATTCCCCCGCTACCTAGCCCCTAATGTTTAATTAATTATTACTTTTTTGGACAAGTACAGCTGCCAGGAAGTGTTTAGAGTTGCCATATTTCACACCGACCTGTCTGTACTTATTTTGTTTTAAACCTATTTTTGTTATTTACAAAGTTTCATGTCCTAGGCCTGCATTTCTTCCTAAAAAATTTTAGTTGCCAGGATATGCACCTTAGGAGCTGATTACAACTTTTGTTATATGTGAATCCCTGCGTTTTTAGTTATTATCATATCTACAAATATGAATTAATTCCTAGATTTGCTATTATCTATTATGTCCTCTCCCCATATTTTTGGAGTTTTCTTTTATAATCTAGTATGTAATGAATTGTTATATCAATTTTGCTTGTATGATTTGTACTAACAAATCGAATAAAAGCTTTGAAATTGAATTGAGTGTCAGCTCTTTTCAGAGAGGTCTGCTGCGGGTCTTTTCAGGGTCTGCAAGTTCTCAGACAGCAAAGAGGACGTCAATCATAACAATACAACAACACAGTGAACAGATTATGGGACAGAAACAGTTCTCGTGGACCAAAACAACGAAAGGACATAATACACAAATGTGATTTTTAAAAAAGAGCCCGAGTTGCGTTCTGATGTGCCGCTACTGTCCAGTCATGTCTACTAAGGTCTTCTCACGTCATCGTATTTGCATCATCCGCACGGCGCTGCTGAGGTAAAATCACCTTATGTTCGAAATCCAATGACTGGAGGAGATACAGACTCACAACAATCAGAGTTACAGCCAGAAGGACAACGAGGAGGAACCCATAATGCCTCGCTGGCGCAAGTGCGTAGACGCGACGCACATTTACTTTCAAACAGCAACAAACCGGACATGAGACAAACGGGAAACAAACAAACAGCAGGACTGAGTGGCAGAACGTTAGCTGAGAGACATTGAGACTGGCTCATCTTATATTGAGGAGCAATATTCTCCAATAACATGTCACTCACAAAAGGACAGCACAAAACACTAATTCTCATTTACACACAACAAAGGACAGTAGCAAGGTCATTACAAACAAGAGCCATAATGCACGACTCGGCCTTTGTGCCTAGTTTACTTTAAAAAAGGAATCATGCTTTCCCATCATTCTTTTCTGTTAAATATTCAACAATTAACACTGAATGTTTTAGTCAGCTGAAAACAAACTCATTACAAATACACGGCTGGTGACTTTGTGAGTGATGTGAAAGAGGTCCACCAGCCTTACAGTCCCACAGTCCTTACCCACTATTTGACCAAATTATGGAAACACATTTTCACAGAGCCCACGTTTTGACTGCAAACCCAGCACAGAATGTAGGTTGGTGGGCTTCTTCTGTAACCCAAGAAATCTGTAAGGTGACTGCAAATGAACTCAAAGCAACTGATACAAATGTAAACTGTGTGTACTCTCTCATTCTACTTCCCACTACTATACTCGTAAACGCTGTTACCCTAGACAGGATAAAAGCACCACCTTGCCACATACACTCACACCAACGTTTCCCTCATACACTACACTACAAATCCAACACTGTTCCAACCAATCATTCAGTTACAGTGTACTAATGTGTCCGTCTAATACATGCATTCAGGGCCTCACGAGGGGTATGAAGCGCTACACAACTGTAAGTACAATAACTGCAAGTAACTTGCTAGCAATGTATTTGCAGTGAGAGCTCCTATGCTTATAGCATCTTCCTTTTCCTGCATATCCTCAGTGTGGACCAGGCACAAGGACACTGCAGCTCTTCACGGAGTTTAAAGTGCCTTGGTACCAGGAGGGTAGTAACGCTGTAACTCCCAGACACTGGTCCTGGTATGTGATATGGAAATATTAGCACTATGTCAGACACTCAAGCACTTTCCACATGAGTTTTATTGTGGAAAGCAAGGCTTGGACCAGGATTTTCGGCCAGGAGGGACCAGCTGCTTCAGGACCTCCCCATCATGAGAACTTCACTCGCCTCACCTCCCACAAAAGCCAAATAACACCCAACGCCTTATCAACCAGAAGGGCACCAGGTGTCAAATACACTTAAGCAGTACCTCACACTTTCAACATAACTGGCCTCATACTCTGCACTTGATTGTCATTCAATGTGCTTTTGAGCCTAAATGGAGTCTCACCCATCTCTTTAGTAAACTTTCATTTATTACCTATCGAATGAGTCTCACCCATTCCCATATCTCTGGCTTTAGACTCTTTAGTATACTCCCACTTATCACCTATCAAACGAGTCTCACCCATTCCCATATCTCTAGCTTTAGACTCTTTAGTATACTCTCACCTATTACCTATAGAATGAGTCTCACCCATTCCCATATCCCTGGCTTTAGACTCTTTAGTATACTCTCACTTATCCCCTATCAAACGAGTCTCACCCATTCCCATATCTCTAGCTTTAGACTCTTTAGTATACTATCACCTATTATCTATTGAATGAGTCTCACCCATTCCCATATCATTGGCTTTAGACTCTTTAGTATACTCACAATTATTACCTATCGAATGAGTCTCACCCTTCCCATTTCACTGATTTTAGACTCTTTAGTAAACTCTCACCTATTGCCTATCAAATGAGTCTCACCTATTCCTGTATCACTGGCTTTAGCCTCTTTAGTATGCTCCCACTTATCACCCATCAAACGAGTCTCAACCATTCCCACATCACTGGCTTTAGTATCTTTAGTATACTCTCACCTATTACCTATCAAATGAGTCTCACCTATTCCTGTATCACTGGCTTTAGCCTCTTTAGTATGCTCCCACTTATCACCCATCAAACGAGTCTCACCCGTTCCCGTATCACTGGCTTTAGACTCTTTAGTATACTCCCACTTATCACCTATCAAACGAGTCTCAACCATTCCCACATCACTGGCTTTAGTATCTTTAGTATACTCTCACCTATTACCTATCAAATGAGTCTCGCCCATTCCTGTATCACTGGCTTTAGCCTCTTTAGTATGCTCCCACTTATTACCTATCAAATGAGTCTCGCCCATTCCAGTATCACTGGCTTCAGACTCTTTAGTATACTCTCACCTATTACCTATCAAAGGAGTACCACCCGTTCCCGTATCACTGGCTTTAGGCTCTTTAATATACTCCCTCTTATCAAACGAGTCTCACCCGTTCCCGTATCACTGGTTTTAGCCTCTTTAGTATACTCACACTTATCAATCGAGTCTTACCCGTTCCTGTATCTCTGGCTTTAGACTCTTTAGTATACTCCCACTTATCACTTATCAAAAGAGTCTCACCCGTTCCCGTATCACTGGCTTTAGCCTCTTTAGTATACTCACACTTATCAAACGAGTCTCACCTGTTCCCGTATCACTGGCTTTAGCTCTTTAGTATACTCTCACTTATTACCTACCAGACGAGTCTCACCCATCCCCGTATCACTGCCTTTAGGCTCTTTAGTATACTCTCATCTATTACCTATCAAATGAGTCTCACTCATTTCCAAATCACGGCCCAGAAACACTGTAAACAAACCTCTTCAAAGCCGCACATGCAGCCACCTGCAGGGTGTGAACAGCAGTAGCTCTAACAAACTTAACGCCTTTATACTCCTGCAGGGCTCAGGCACACACAGTCACTGTCCTGGTAGCCACTGACCATAAATTCAGGGCAAACTGTTCTACTCTAGAAGTTAGTGTCAGACCTTGACATTAATGGGCGAGTAATGAATGCAAAACTGAAACTAACTGGGCCAATCCTACCTGGAATACAGGTGTGGCAGGGTAAAAGGGGCCCAAAAACCATGGCCTTTGACCTTACCTTTCGCAGCCGGCTCAGCACCTTTCTTCTCTGCAATTAAAGAAGAAATACAAGTTACAAGACAGAGACAGATGGCACACGTAAATGACCTGCTAACATTTGCATGAACACGACCTTCCACTAACAACATGTTAGTCTAAATTGCGGGTGGCATGCAATATTTCCCGTTATTTACCCGCCCTGGAATTACCGTCACTGGGGCCCCCTGTGATTTGGTGGTAGGAAAATAATGGGCATTATGGTTTTTGGAAAATAAGATGTAGAAATTGAATTTAGCATGCCCCATCCACAACTTTTTCTTCCCAGTATTCCACCCAGAGAACATGCCGGCTTGCAGCAAGCAGGGGCGTAGCTTGGTCAGTAACACTATGGGGGTGTGAGCTTCAGACTTTCCGACGATTACACTGGCATATCATGTTCAGCGCATAAGAGTGGCTTAAGGGCCAAAGGAAAGGGAAAGGAGTGAGAATTGTGTGGGGTAACTTAAAACACGGGCCAGAAGTATGAACCTTTTTATTCGGTCGTAAATGGGAGGTCGGCCAGTTTGCAACCACAAAAAAGTGTCCCAGCATGTATAAACGCATTTTTGGAAGTCACTGATTTGCAAAATAACGTTTGCAACTCTCTCTATTAAGAAGGGGGTGAATTTGCAGTCACAAAACATTCGCAGGTTACCACCTACTTCAAGTAGGTGGTAAATCACCCCCTTCCCTTTTGTGAGTGTGTGCGAAAATATTTTTTAAGAGAAGGAAGTAGTCCTAGGGGCCACCATCTGCCCTTAAAAAATTAAACTGAAAAGTTAAATTTTTCTCTTTTAACTGCATTTCATTTTCCATTAAGGAAAATGGGCTGCATTTTTTTAAAAAACAGCTTTATTTAAAAAGCAGTCCCAGACATGGAGGTCTGCTGACCCCAGCAGGCCACCATCCCTGTGAGTGCTAGCCATTCCCAATGGGGTCGCAAATTGCGCTTGCCTCATGAATATTGATGAGGCATGCAAGTTGCGACCCCATTGGGATCTGCAAACAGTGTCTGAGACAATCCCCCAGATTCATCATTGTCCTCTTTTGCGAGTCCTTAATAGCGATTATTAGACTAGCAAAACGGGATGCATGTAGAAATCGCAATTTATTTTGCGATTTCTACTGCTTCCTTATTTGCGATTCGCTAATTGCTAATCGCAAATAAGGAATGGCTTTTCCATTCATTCCTTATTTGCGATTAGCAATTAGTGAATCGCAAATAAGGAAGCGATTTCAAGGGTGCCAGGGTGTCCAAAGGACACCCTGTAGCACCCCTGAAATGCAAATGTACACTGGTGTTGCGCACACACATGTCCAAAGGACATGTGTGTGTGTATCATACAACTTAGAAATATGCACTAAAGTGCATTTTACTAAGTTTTCGCTATTTACACGAAGTTACACTTCGCGGTAAATGGATCACTGACAGAATATCGACAGTCACAATATCGAGATGACAAAATATCGAGGTAAAAAAATCCACTGCCAAAATATCGACTTCCTATCTTCAAACAGGTAAGTACAAAAATATCGACTCCAAAATATCGAGTGTAAAAAATATTGACTGTCAAAATATCGAATTTTTTAAATGTCTTAAAAGTAATTTAAAAGTAATATAATAATAAATAAAATTATTTTAACTTATTTAAAATACTTAAATAAACGTAACATTAAAAAATAATTAATATAACTTAAAAAAATAATTTATTTTTAATACATATATATATATATATATATACATATTATTAACAAAACATATACAATATTTTTACCGTAGGATAGCAAGAGTTTTAATTTACTGTAACAACTCCAGTGAGTGCAACAGAAGGGAGAGCGTTGGATAGCGTAGGGGTACAAATTACTATTCCCACTCCAGAGAGTGCAACAGTAGGGAAAGAGTTGGATAGCGTAGGGGTAAAAATTACTACTCCCACTCCAGCGAGTGCAACAGTAGGGAAAGCGTTGGATAGCGTAGGGGTAAAAATGACTATTCCCACTCCAGAGAGTGCAACAGTAGGGAAAGCGTTGGATAGCGTAGGGGTAAAAATTAATATTCCCACTCCAGAGAGTGCAACAGTAGGGAAAGCGTTGGATAGAGTAGGGGTAAAAATTACTATTCCCACTCCAGAGAGTGCAACAGTAGGGAAAGCGTTGGATAGCGTAGGGGTAAAAATTACTATTCCCACTCCAGAGAGTGCAACAGTAGGGAAAACGTTGGATAGCGTAGGGGTAAAAATTACTATTGCCACTCCAGAGAGTGCAACAGTAGGGAAAGCGTTGGATAGCGTAGAGGTAAAAATTACTATTCCCACTCCAGAGAGTGCAACAGTAGGGAAAATGTTGGATAGCGTAGGGGTAAAAATTAATATTCCCACTCCAGAGAGTGCAACAGTAGGAAAAGCGTAGGATAGCGTAGGGGTTAAAATTACTATTCCAACTCCAGAGAGTGCAACAGTAGGGAAAGCGTTGGATAGCGTAGGGGTTAAAGTTACTATTCCCACTCCAGAGAGTGCAACAGTAGGGAAAGAGTTGGATAGCGTAGGGGTAAAAATTACTATTCCCACTCCAGAGAGTGCAACAGTAGGGAAAGCGTTGGATAGCGTAGGGGTTAAAATTACTATTCCAACTCCAGAGAGTGCAACAGTAGGGAAAGTGTTGGATAGCGTAGGGGTAAAAATTACTATTCCAACTCCAGTGAGTGCAATAGTAGGGAAAGTAAATACTTCATATATAAATATAAATAACATAAATAGTAATACCAATTACAAATTAATTAAAATATTTTACAATTGTATAAAATATATTAAATATTTATTTATAAATACAAATTAAAATTATTTAATTATAAAAATTACCTACTAATACTAATTAATTACCTATTAACAATAAATTAATTTACAATTCAAAAATTAATCAATTAATTTTAATTACCAATTATATATTAATTAATTACCTATTAATAATTAATTAACTATTAATTCTAAATAAATACAAATAAATTAAATTACATATTTAATACATCATATTTAAATTACTTCCCACCCTATTCCCCTATAAACCCACATCCCGCTACAGAAAATAATTTAATAAAATTAGCATATTTATCAATTAATCAATTATAATTAATTACCAATTATATTTTAATAATTACCAATTAATAACTAATTAACAATTAATTCTAAATAATTATCAATAAATAAATTAAAATATTTAATTAATTATAATTAAAATACTTCCCACCCTATTCCCCTATAAACCCACACCCCGCTACAGAAAATAATTTAATAAAATTAACATATTTATCAATTAATCAATTATAATTATTTACCAATTATATTTTAATTAATTACCAATTAATAATTAATTAACAATTAATTCTAAATAAATATCAATAAATAAATTAACAAATTTAATTAATTATAATTAAATTGCTTCCCACCCTATTCCCCTATAAACCCACAACCCGCTACAGAAAATAAATTACTAAAATTAAAATATTTATCAATTAATCAATTATAATTAATTACCAATT
Source organism: Lissotriton helveticus (assembly GCF_964261635.1). Classification (NCBI taxonomy): domain Eukaryota; kingdom Metazoa; phylum Chordata; class Amphibia; order Caudata; family Salamandridae; genus Lissotriton; species Lissotriton helveticus. The sequence goes on from NC_136068.1 coordinate 1,569,369,081, forward strand.
ATATTTTAATTAATTAGCAATTAATAATTAATTAACAATTAATTCTAAATAAATATCAATAAATAAATTAACATATTTAAATAATTATAATTAAATTACTTCCCACCCTATTCCCCTATAAACCCACAACCCGCTACAGAATTATATTACACAAAAAATAAAAAATTATATTAACTTACCTTAAATTCGATATTTTTCTTGTCTATATTATGTCTAGTCGATATTATGTCCATTCTATATTTTTGATTCGATATTATGTCCATTCTATATTTTTGATTCGATATTATGTCCATTCTATTCGATATAAATTTTTTCTAGTCGATATTTTTGTTGTCTATATTATGTCTAGTCGATATTATGTCCATTCTATATTTTTTACTCGATATTGTGTCTAGTCGATATTAAAAACTCGATATTTTGACTCTATACCGCGGTAAATAGCGGCCCCATATTGCGAATTCGCAATTTTAAAAAGGTTCATGAATAGCATTTAAGGAATCTCTAATTGAGATTCCTTAAATGCGATTCTTCGCAATATAGCGATTTCTAGTATAGCGATTTTTGTATTTGGGATGATCAATCCCAAATACAAAAATAGCGCTCGCAAAGGGCCAGATTCTCAGAATCTGGCCCTTTGCGAGCCGATTTCAGTATGATGAATCTGGCCCAATGTTGTACATTTACTTTAGCGAGTCGCGAACGCACTTTGCAACTCAACCAAGGTGAATGCTCGTACATCTGGCCCACAGTCTTTTGTAAAATACCTATATTTGAAGACCTTCAAAACAGCAGAGTGTGTGTTTTTTTCTGAGTTTAATTAAAGAATCCCATGTGAAATCCGACAGATACCTTACCATACCCAACTAAAAGCTCCTTTACCCAACTATTTATTAAATAATACATTTATTAGGGGGGTGTAACACCACAAACACCCTCGCTGAAGCTACTCCCCAGGCAGCAAGAGAAAAATCTGCGTGAGACGATGAGGTGCCAGTGCTCTTACAAAATGTATTGGAATTATGCGGTCAGTCGAAATGAGGGTCTGTACATATTCTACCCAGGCATGCAAACATTCATGAGTGATGTCTGAGCTATTTTGAACTGGCTCTGGACTCATGGCCTGCTCTGTTGAACAGTCTGCTCCCAAAACTGTGAAAGGAACCCCGGCCGCCATGAGGTATTTTGACACCTACGGTGAAGTACATTTTTGCCCCTTGCCCTTTCATTTTGGTCTCCATATAGCTACAGCCCTGATCAATTGGTTCTTACGCAGCACCTTCCTCTCCCAGCAGGCAGGGGGTCAGACTGGGACAGAAAATAGGCCCGGGCACCATAATAAAAGTGGCCCAGTAAGTGAATTAGATAGCTAAGAAAGTAGCACGTTTCCAAATTGGAGCACTTTTTAACTTGTAAAGACACGCTGTAATTGTATTTTGAAAAGTATGGAATCCTTCAGGGATTTGAACTTGCTGCAGGCAATGTTTGAGTTAATATTGGGAAATTAATAGTAAACACGTATATTGCCTATGCCTAGAAACACCCCAGAGACAAACAAAGGAATTCTGTGTTAGTGATTCTTTTGCGCCCTTGCCCCATCTTGCTATAGCAGAAGAGCCAGGGGACTACAGTGTGTGAGATCAGCGCTGGGATCTGTTTAGTACTTGCAACAATACATAAAGCTTAACTTTGTTCTAGAACACACAAGGTCTTCTTTGTACAACCCTAAGGTTCGTGATTTTAAAGAAAGCTGACATTGTGGCATATTTCTCTGTGTTAAGTGGAGTGGTGTGGCTCACTGGTTAGGGGCGGCAGACCCGGAAGCAGAGGTCGGCCCGGGACCAGGGTTTGATTCCCGTCGCGGCAGGGTCTTGGGCCATGGTCAGCGGACTCGATAATTCTCGCCTCGGTGCCTACTCCAACCATGGGTCCCAGTCAGCAACTCTGGGCAATAGTTTGCTTAATCTCTACTAACGTCCCCATCAGTGGTCCCCATCAGTGCCGGGGATGCTTGTCTTCACCTTGGAGATACCCAGGAGGGACGATCTCACAGGGAAAAGCCAGGATGGGTTCCCCAGTGGTATACAGCGCCGGGACGCCCCTTTGCTGGGGCAGCTGTGCGCTTTACAAGTATACGACATTTAACATTTAAACTGTAGATTCATGCTGCATGGATGTCTTTTTCTTGAGTCATGTGGAGGAATTTAATGATTCATATTGATACATCTTATGAAATTATTATAACTATTTAGTACCTGTAAGAATTCTGCAAATCCCAGAGTTAGCATCATTACATAAGCCTGGAATATCTGTCTAACTTAATCCTGCTGATTAATGTGTGTGATTGTGAATTATACATGACGTTTCATTGTCTCCAACTTCCAAGTACAATCTATGTCATATTATATTTAGGGCATGGATATGGAAAGTAGACAGTTATGTGGCATTCTTGACGCTCTCTCAAGGACCTGTAAGTGTGGAGGGGTTGAATGCACCCCTGAACGTGTGCCACTACTGTTGGGTGGATGAAGGCTGGTGCAGAGTCATCACTGCCAACCGGTTCCAGAGCTGGAAACGGTCGCTCTCCAGTTCTAGGGGATTCGGATCATTTACCCATCATATTGAAGCTGATTCACCACGTGGTGAACCTCTCACTTCTACTCGAGATGATGTCATTTTGATCACTTGTGTTTGCCAAACAGTTGCCACCCTTGCATTCCTACATTAGAAGCAATAAGTGGCAGGGAAAGTCCACCTCAAACTGCCCTGTCAAGCACTGGAGTAATTTCACCAAAATTCTAAGCTGCTCAAGGTCCCTGAGTCCTAGTGGAAGCAAGATCAGGGTTGTATGTCAGAATACCGAGGACAGAAATATTATCCTAGAAAAATATTGTAGCCAGTCTATCAACAACCAAAATATTGTGAGGGGAAGTATAAATAGGCAAATACAGATTTATAATTCTTAAGTCCCGAGCAACATATTTTGAAGTTATACATTGTCAAGGTGCATATATGTGCAGTTAAATACTGTAAATCTATAATTACCACTTTATTTGCATCTACATGATAGTTGATATTTAGGTCACAATATTTTTGTAGGATAATATTTCATCCACTATGTTCTGGAACTATTCCGAAGCGAGCAAGTGCGACACAAATTTTCGAGGCAGGTTGTAGGGTAATTTTCTAAAGAACTTCTAAAAATGGGACCTGTTGTAAGGCTTCAGGTCTAGGCTCTCAAGAACGTATATGACTTTTCTTTATCTACAGAAGTACAGCCACATTTATGTCCATATGACTCTATACGCGTATCATCATTGCGTCTCAGCAGCTACAAAGATAACATGTCAAATACTGTAAGGCCTTGGAGAGCCTAACACTTCATATAATGGAGAACCACAGTCAAGTGGACTTTAATATACTTACCATCAATGACACGGTGTAATGTCAATGCACTGATCAAAGTTATCATTGAATCGTCACACTAACCGACCGATAGATAACAAAGAGACAGTAATACACTAATGTACTGGTTGGTATCCCACTGCTTCATTGATGATTCTGAGTGAATGATAGGACTGAACTATTTCTGCTGAGCAACTTTATAATTCTGAATACCTGTAGCACTGTAATACTGCGGAACGTTAAATACTGAATACATTATAGTACTATACTACTGGCAATACTGAGGAACTTCAAATACTGAATACATTATAGAACAGTACCACTGGGAATGCTGAGGAACTTCAAATACTGAATATATTATATAACTGTACCACTGGGAATGCTGAGGAACTTCAAATACTGAATATATTATAGTACTGTACCTGTGAGAACACCATTGAACAATATTTAATACTGAGTAAATGAGATTACTGAACCATTGGTAATACTGAGCAACATGTAATACTAAATAAGTAATGGTACTGTACCACTGAGAATACTGAGCAACATATAATACTGAGCAAATGATAGTGCTGTACCACTGAGAATATTTTATACTGAGCAAAATGTAATACAGTACTGCTGATAACACAGAGCTCCTTATAATACCAAGCACATGCGTGCACTGAATTCTAATAATACTGAGCAATTTATAATACGGAGTAGATGATAATAATGAACATTGATAATACTGGTCAACATATAACACTGGTAAATGATAGTACTATACCACTGAGAATACCAAGGTACATATGACACTGATTACATGACAGTACTGTATCACTGAGAATACAGGTCAACATATCATACTGAGCACATTATAGGACTATATCACTGAAATTACTGGACAACATATAACACTGAGTTAATGATAATACTTTACCAATGAGAATACTGAGCAACACATAACGCTTGGTAAATGATAGTACTGTACCACTGAAAATACTTATCAACATAGAATACTGAGAAAAACAGCAGTACTGTACCACTGAGAATAATATGCTCTGAACACTAGAATACTGAGCAACATATAATACTGAGTAATACTGAGACCACTGATTATATTGAAAAACACATAACACGCGTAAATGATAGTATTGTATTGGTGAGAATACTGAGCAACATATAACACCAAGTAAACAACAGTACTGTGCCTGCTGCAATACTGAGCAACTTAAAATGCTGAGCAAATAATGATACTGGATCATTGCAAATGCTGAGCAACATATAGTACTGAGTAAATAAGATTACTGAGCCACTGGTGATTATGAGCACCATGTAATACTGAGTAAACAATGGTACTGTACCACTGAGAATACTGAGCAACATATAATACTAGGTAAATCGAAGTACTGTACCACTGATGATACTATAATACTGAGTAAAATGTAGTACAGTACCGCTGATAAAATTGAGCAACATATAGTACTGAGTAAATGATAGTACTGATAATACCAATCAAAGTAAAATGCTGAGTAAATGATAGCATTGTACCACTGGTAATACTGAGACACTGATGTTACTGACACAAGAGAATCTATGCGGAACACCTGTGCATGTCACTGAAAAGACTTTACTACTAATGGTACTGAGCAACTGGCTATACAACGGAGAAATGTGAATTATGAGTAAGTGTTAATATTGGGCCACTGATAACACTGGATCATCGATGCTTCTGATTACTGTTAACATTCGGCCGCTTTATTAAAATTATAGTTGATAATGCTGAACTAGCAATAATAGTGAGCCAGTGATAGTACTGAACTAATAGTAACAAATCAACGTTAATACTGGCAATATTGAGCGATCACTAATGCTCAGCGATGGGAACTCTGATGAAAGTGCGTTGCTGATGATACCGCGGCACAAGAATATTACGCTTGTGTTAATAATATAGCGTGTTTTTGTAAAGCACACGTTCACCCAGAAGTGTATCTTGGGGCTGAACAACAGGTGTTTATTGTTACCCAACTGAATGGTACTCATTTTTATCAACCTCAGAAGGATGAAAGGCTGAGTGGACCCGCCAGGATTTGAACCTGTTACCATGAGTTTGAACACAGGCCCCTAGAGCAGACGCTTTAGTCCACTGAGCCACCAGACCCGACTTTGATAGTGGGCCACTATTAATTCCGAGTCATCATTAATAATGAACCATCAATGGTAGCGTGTCATTGATGCTTGTGAGGCACTACGGATACCAAGTCACTAATAATCATGAACCATTATTAATATACAGTCATTAACGGGATGCTCTGATACTGAAGGCCAATGTCCAGTAGTACTTTGGACATTCAGAAATACCTTTGGCACAATGTTAAACATGTTCTCTGATTGTGGCAAACTCTGGGCAAACTCCATGTCGATTTAAAAAACCTGAAATATTGATTGCAGCAAAAAAGCTAATTGGGTGAAGCACCTGCCACAGACTTGTAGAGGTCACTTGCAGGTCAAATGTACCACTCCTACTAACTAATATAGCTCAGACAGTTGATGTGACACCAGTAGACATATGAGTATGTCCTGAACGTCACAAGAGCGAGTCTTGGTGGTGCACATGTTCACACTGCCAATTTTCATTAAAAGATTATTATTGACATGGGTATCAATGTCACCTAATATAACATGATACTATGCAGTTCTGTTTGTGGCGTCCATGTATGTGTTATTCGTTTATTATTACAAGATGAACATTCATGGCGACAGTGGAGAAGTGTAATTGATGCCTTTGCATATCATGAGGGATAGGATAGTGCAAGTTTATGCAATCTCTGAAAACCATCTAGATGGGTATCCTTGAATGTTGTCCACCCGAAGGTCTTCCAAAGATTTAAAGATGCCCTACTTGTATATCTTCATCTAGGAACCACTGATATAACTCAAGAAATGTGTGTACCTTCCGATACCTTTGACCTGGCATATGAACAGCCCCTGTACAGTAAACAGGATGCAGAAGACAAGAGAGTAGTTTTTTACAAGCCCTGTGTGCCGCCGGTGCATCACGTTGCGTGACACCCCGGTGGCACAGCCTGCTAAGGGATATTTACAAGCACAGTTAAAGTCACCCTGCGTGACTTGACCTGTGCTTGTAAATATCGCCCCTGTTCACTCAACACTTTGCATGTTAGGGGCGGGACATGGGTGTTGCTGTGGGTACCGTGTTCCCACTCAACACCCATGTCCACTGAAGCATTTCCAGATTTACGGGAAATCGTAAACCTGGAAATTCGTCAGTTTGCTGCCTCACCATAGGGGTGGCGTAGCCAAGCGAAACGAGAAGAAATGTTTTCTTTTCTCCACGTTTTTTTCTCTTTCAATGCGTGCTGCATTCCACAGCACACATTGAAAGAGGAAAATGCCTGCAGTGACTGCTTTTGTGCAAGAAGGGGCCCCTTCCTTCACAAAAGCAATCTCTGCATGGCGCAGGCATCCGTGCACCATGGTGCAAGAGTGCCTGCGCCGGCGCTTGGCAGCTCTTTGTGCGCCAGCGCAGGGGAGAGCACAGGAATGCGACATATCATTGCAGATATGTTGCATTCCTGTGCTCTGAAAGTGCCGCAGCGTGGCGCAGCCAAAGGGCTTGCGGTGCCGCGCTGCGGCACTTTCTTGTAGATCTGCCCCTCAGTGTTTTCCTCGACACCAGAAGAGCTCATTTTTTGGGTCAGAAGGCGAGACCTGATGGGAAGGGGTTTGGTTGAGTTATTGTTGGTTTAACGAAGACGAACCACCAGAGATAGGTATGACCTGGGAAGGAGTAGTGTGGGAACCATCTGCCTTTCTTTTCTCTCTGTGTAAACTCAATAACCAGGGGTGTAGCTTGATCTTTTGCCATCCGGGTCGATCCCTTAGTTTGCTGCCCAGTGCAGGTAAGAACGGGGGAGGGGTAGTGGTGCTGGTGACAGATGACGATGAGCATGAGGTCGATAGTGACAGATGACAACAAGGGATAGGAAAGGAAAAATTACAATTTGTGATCGCCACCGCCCCCAAAAAAGTGCCAACCACGGCAGATCACCCCCCACCCCTAGCTACGGCACTAACCTTGGAGACCTAGGTGATGTAATGTAAACCAAATAGTGCGTCCTATCAAGATCAGCTACCATTTAAAAAACTCTAATACTTGGCTGAGGCTCAATAGAAGCCTTACCTAATCACATTTTGAGGTTCACAAATGCAAATTGTGCAATGAAACATAAGGAAAAGACAAGGCAAGCAATGGTCAGTGGTAGAACTAATACAGTTTGCTATGTAAGGTAATTTAAGAGCGGTGCTACATAAGTTTACAAGAACAAAAGTGATAGTACAGCGCATCGAATCACAAGGTGTCAGATGTCGTGACAGACTATAACAAGCATTTACAATGCAATGGTCTCGGCATTGTTAAAGTTAGAACTATTGGCATTGCTCATGACATTATTTTTATTTATGTTTTGGTTTTTAAAACATAAATAATTGGCATTTTGTCATTTACAATGCCAATAGCTTAATCGCTCGCAAATGCATGACCTATTGCATTTACACCAACACAGAGCCACACACACAAAGCCACCCACACACACATACAAAGCCACCCACACAGTCATTCACATAGAGCCACCCACACACACAGAGCCACCATCACATAGAGCCACCTAGTGCAGTGCCTGTTCTCTGTGGGTGTCACTCCCATAGCATTGGTGCACTGCCTGTTCTCTGTGGGTGTCACTCTCACAGCATTGGTGCAGTGCCTGTTCTCTATGGGTGTCATTCCTATAGCACTGGTGCAGTGCCTGTCCCCTATGGATGTCACTATCATAGCATTGGTGCAGTGCCTGTTCTCTATAGGTGTCACTCCCGTTGCACTGGTGAAGTGCCTGTTCTCTATGGGTGCCATTCCCATTGCACTGGTGCAGTGCCTGTTCTCTATGGGTGCCATTCCCATTGCACTGGTGCAGTGCCTGTTCTCTGTGGGTGTCACTCTCACAGCATTGGTGCAGTGCCTGTTCTCTATGGGTGTCATTCCTATAGCACTGGTGCAGTACCTGTCCCCTATGGGTGTCACTATCATAGCATTGGTGCAGTGTCTGTTCTCTATAGGTGTCACTCCCGTTGCACTGGTGAAGTGCCTGTTCTCTATGGGTGTCATTCCCATTGCACTGGTGCAGTGCCTGTTCTCTGTGGGTGTCACTACCATAGCATTGGTGCAGTGCCTGTTCTTTCCCATTGCATTGGTGCAGTGCCTGTTCCCTATGGGTGTCACTATCATAGCATTGGTGCAGTGCCTGTTCTCAAGGGTGTCATTCCTTTAGCATTGGTGTAGTGCCTGTTCCCTATGGGTGTCACTATCATAGCATTGGTGCAGTGCCTGTTCCCCATGGGTGTCACTCTCACAGCATTGGTGCAGTGCCTGTTCTCTATGGGTGTCATTCCTATAGCATTGGTGCAGTGCCTGTTCCCTATGTGTGTCACTATCATAGCATTGGTGCAGTGCCTGTTTTCTATGGGTGTCATTCCTATAGCATTGGTGCAGTGCATGTTCCCTATGTGTGTCACTATCATAGCATTGGTGCACTGCCTGTTCTCTATGGGTGTCACTCTCACAGCATTGGTGCAGTGCCTGTTCTATATGGGTGTCATTCATATAGCACTGGTGCAGTGCCTGTTCCATATGGGTGTCACTATCATAGCATTGGTGCAGTGCCTGTTCCCCATGGGTGTCACTATCATAGCATTGGTGCACTGCCTGTCCACTGTGGGTGTCACTCTCACAGCATTTGTGCAGTTCCTGTTCTATATGGGTGTCATTCATATAGCACTGGTGCAGTGCCTGTTCCCTATGGGTGTCACTATCATAGCATTGGTGCAGTGCCTGTTCCCCATAGGTGTCACTATCATAGCATTGGTGCAGTGCCTGTTTTCTATGGGTGTCACTCCCATTGCACTGGTGCAGTGCCTGTTCTCTGTGGGCATACTCATACTGATCACCCTGCATACTCAGTCTGCTCACCCTGCATACTCAGTCTGCTCACCCTGCATACTCAGTCTGCTCACCCTGCATACTCAGTCTGCTCACCCTGCATACTCCTACTGATCACCCTGCATACTCACACTCTGCATACTCACACTCTGCTCACCCTGCATACTCACACTCTGCTCACCCTGCATACTCACAGGCTGCTCACCCTGCATACTCATACTGATCACCCTGCATACTCATACTGATCACCTTGCATACTCACACTCTGCTCACCCTGCATACTCACACTCTGCTCACCCTGCATACTCCTACTGATCACCCTGCATACTCAGTCTGCTCACCCTGCATACTCATACTGATCACCCTGCATACTCATACTGATCACCCTGCATACTCATACTGATCACCCTGCATACTCACGGTCTGCTCACCCTGCATACTCATGCTGATCACCCTGCATACTCATACTGCTCACCCTGCATACTCACACTCTGCTCACCCTGCATACTCACACTCTACTCGCCCTGCATACTCCTACTGATCACCCTACATACTCAGTCTGCTCACCCTGCATACATATACTGATCACCCTGCATACTCATACTGATCACCCTGCATACTCATACTGATCACCCTGAATACTCATACTGATCACCCTGCATACTCAGTCTGCTCACCCTGCATACTCAGTCTGCTCACCCTGCATACTCAGTCTGCTCACCCTGCATACTCAGTCTGCTCACCCTGCATACTCCTACTGATCACCCTGCATACTCACACTCTGCATACTCACACTTTGCTCACCCTGCATACTCACACTCTGCTCACCCTGCATACTCATACTGATCACCCTGCATACTCATACTGATCACCCTGCATACTCACACTCTGCTCGCCCTGCATACTCACACTCTGCTCACCCTTCATACTCATACTGATCACCCTGCATACTCATACTGATCACCCTGCATACTCATACTGATCACCCTGCATTCTCACATTCTGCTCACCCTGCATAATCATACTGATCACCCTGCATACTCAGTCTGCTCACCCTGCATACTCACAGTCTGCTCACCCTGCATACTCACACTCTGCTCACCCTGCATACTCACACTCTGCTCACCCTGCATACTCACACTCTGCTCACCCTGCATACTCACACTCTGCTCACCCTGCATACTCACACTCTGCTCACCCTGCATACGCATACTGATCACCCTGCATACTCATACTGATCACCCTACATACTCATACTGATCACCCTGCATACTCAGTCTGCTCACCCTGCATACTCAGTCTGCTCACCCTGCATACTCATACTGATCACCCTGCATACTCATACAGATCACCCTGCATACTCAGTCTGCTCACCTTGCATACTCCTACTGATCACCCTGCATACTCCTACTGATCACCCTGCATACTCACACTCTGCATACTCACACTCTGCTCACCCTGCATACTCACAGTCTGCTCACCCTGCATACTTACAGTCTGCTCACCCTGCATACTCATAGTGATCACCCTGCATACTCCTACTAATCTCCCTGCATACTCATACTGATTACCCTGCATACTCACACTCTGCTCACTCTGCATACTCACACTCTGCTCACCCTGCATACTCACTCTGCTCATCCTGCCTACTCCTACTGATCACCCTGCATACTTAGTCTGCTCACCCTGCATACTCATACTGATCACCCTGCATACTCATACTGATCACCCTGCATACTCCTACTGATCACCCTGCATACACAGTCTGCTCACCCTGCATACTCATACTGATCACCCTGCACACTCATACTAATCACCTGCACACTCATACTGATCACCCTGCATACTCACAGTCTGCTTACCCTGCATACTCATACTGATCACCCTGCATACTCATACTGATCACCCTGCATACTCACACTCTGCTCACCCTGCATACTCACACTCTGCATACTCACCGTCTGCTCACCCTGCATACTCAGTCTGCTCACCCTGCATACTCAGTCTGCTCACCCTGCATACTCACAGTCTGTGTTCCTCTTATTTATTTATTTATTTGCATAGGAGGCGAGGGCTTTTGGTGGTTACCTTCAAGCTATGCCAGTACAGTGTCTCTTTCACACTTCTATGCATTCCGGCAGTCGCGCCATATGTTCTTTGTGACCTGTCTTAACCAAAACGCATTTTGACTCCCAGACCGGCCCTACTTCTATGATCTCCTTCCCTAGCCTCCCTCTGCACCCCAATATGTTGAACCTATTCCACCATTAAAAGTAAACCACAGAATGGTGCACTCATGAAGAATGCCAGAATTTTCTTTGTATATTATTTTTTTTCTTTATTGAAATATTAATGCCTTTTCATAAAAGCAGACAGAGTTACAACCAATGCGCTTTGTGCAGCAAAACTGAACTTCGTCAGGGATTATTTTATATATATTCCTCTATAAATATATATAAAATAAGCCCTGATGAAGTTCAGTTTTGCTTGACGAAACACATTGGCTGTAACACTGGCTGCTTTTATGAAAATCCAATAAATAGCAGACTCTACTTAGGGCCTGTCCCTTAGGTCACAGCAATAATGCCGAATAGCGGCTAAATGTTTGTTATCCCAATGGAAAAGAGTAATCAAGACGGTTGTTCAACCAAACAGGAATCTTCAGATTGTTTGTATTTTATATATCAAATAAAGTTTTCCAAAAGACGGTTAGAATATTGTCAGTAATCCAATCATAGGTCAATAATGTTAATCATTCATCATAAGTCATGATGGGAACTGTTCATATATTGATTCTAGGATTACACTCCACTGGCCCAGAGAGTGATACCTTAGGAGCACGCTATCAGCATTTTGCCATTATTTTATGAATTTTTTCACCTTCGCTGTGCGTATCTTTTCATTTTTGTGCTTTTATGAAAAGACATTAAAAATTCAATAAAGGAAAAAATTAATATACACAGAGAATTCTGGACTTCTTCATGGGTGCACCATTCTGTGGTTTACTTTTAAGTCTTTCTGTTGAGCAGAGGTGTCAAACAATGACTAACACCTTGGATGAACTGCACCATTTTTTGCGAGTCCTCGTTGCAATTGTAGATTACAACCTATTCCACCATTGCCTGATCTTCGCCCTATTCCACTTTCGTTTCCCCGAACTCCTCCATATTCTCGCTCTACACCCCAATCTCTGGGCTCTATTCCCCCCATGTTCCCCAATCTCCCTCCCTTTCTTCCGATGTACCCTGCAGAAGAGTAGCTATCAATGGTACAGCTGGTGCAGTTTTAGATTTACTACATTTTTAAACATACATACAAGATTTTTTTGAATGGATACTCATTCATGTGGCCCAGCCAACAAACATAATATAATCTTTACTTATAAGCTTTCAATCAATCAAGTGAGATCCATTGGCTCTGCTGTAATAACAATCTCTGCATCTTGATTATCCAGATACAGCAGGCCGGGGCCTACTGAAATGTAATTAATGCTGCAATTCAATACCCAATCTACAGTCTGAAGGCCCATGTTACCCTTGCTCCGAGCTTCCTATCCCGCCCCCATCCCCGAAGCTCCCTCTGTACATCGATACCCCGACCATATTCAACCCGGACGGACTCCTTCTTTTTCTACCCACGTATCCCGATTCCTCGGCCCCGCTCCCGTCTGCTTCCCTGACCGTGAAGCGAGGGTCCTCGCTGCCCCTTCAGGCCCACCCGTCCCTGACTCGGAAGAACTTTGATCAGAAGCCAGACAGACACATGGGCCTTCGCTCCAGCAATGCGCGCATAAATCAGGCCGCGTATGCCCGTCCCTCTAAATATAGCCCCTTCCGCTATAACATAACGCTGAGCCATCAGATCCAGGGACATCGCTCCCCCTCACACCCCACTATCTGCCCCCAATGGAAGACCCGGGGGCTCTCGGGTTCCGAGGTATTCATGCACCGAGCGCAGCGGGTGCGGGGCGGACACCAAGCGGCCCCTTCTCCCCAAGTGGCAACACTAGCTGCTGTGAAGGTGTGCCTCTCAATGAAACCGCTGACTCAGAATAAGTTAACAACGGTTCTTTATTTGAATTTATGGCTATCCCTGAAGAGCGCCGAGCCAGCGCTCCGTTCCCTCGGCTCGCGCTTCTGTCTCTGCGCTGCGCGCGCAGCTCGCCCAAAATGGCCGCCGCACGTCACGTAGCTACGTGACGTGCATAGACTAGTGCGCGCCACTACATATCTCCCTTTTTTCCAAACAGTATGATAGTCACTTACAGTTCAAATGTCCATCTCAAAATCTTGAAACCTGGCTGGTCTCACCACAGATCTTCCGCTTCTGGTCACCTGGGTAGAACTCTCCTGGGACCTTTGACTCGGCACCTCATCACTTCTTTCCTCTCTCTGTCCAACCCTGTTCTCCTCTATGTTCCTTCTTTCCTCTCTTAGTTCGTCTCTACCACTTCCTTCTTCATTTTGCTCGCCAACACCTTGCTCCCCTTCTGCATTCAGCTCTTCTCCATCTTCCCACTCGGCTCCATGTTGATCCCATTGCAGAACTTTGTTACACCTGGCCATGCGATCTTGGGACCACACGTTGCCGTCACTCAACAAGGCCGCTCGATCGTACACCTCCTTAACTTGCATGGGCCTGCTGTATTTGCTGTCTCCCTTCTTCTGTAATGTTGCTAACTTTACTCTTACCCACTCATCCTTTTCCAACCTTGTCCCCTTTACATTCCTCCGTTTGTTGTAGTGGTTGGTATATATCAATTGTGCTTTTTCTAAGTTAGCACGTACCACCGCCGGGGACCATTCGCTGGTGACGACCTTCTCTTTCCAAATCCGATTGTCATGTGTGAATGGCTCTCGCCCTCTCAGGATCTGAAAAGGGCTGTATCCAGTTCCTGTCGGTGTAATCCTGTAGGCCCATACCATGTTCTCTATGGCTTTCTCCCAATCTTTATTGCAGGAAATTGCTGCTTGTACTGCACCCATCACCACTCGGTTAAACCGTTCCACCAAGCCGTTACCAGCGGGATGGTAGATCGCTGTGTGTTTGATGGCTATGCCGTTCCTTTTCATGAAGCTATTCCATTTTTCAGACGTGAATTGGGGGCCATTATCGCTCAAGATGGACTTGGGTATGCCTTCCCTCACGAAAGTGTCCGACAGAAATTTCAGGATGTTCTCCGTGTCCATGGTCTCGTCCACCTTCAACTCAGGCCATTTGGAATAACGATCCATGAGGACACATACATACTTCTGAGTGCCCTGGCTATCAGGATGGGTCCCAATATGTCTATTGACAGTTCTTCCCACGGGTTCTGCGGGGTTTCGAACTGTCCTAACGCAGGGCGCAGGGGCTTGAGTGACTTGTCCGCCCCCTGGCATTGCGGGCATTCTCTGACATGCCTCTCCGCTCTCATATCCATGCCTGGCCACCAGTAATTTTGTTTGGCCCTTGACTTCAGCTTCCCAATGCCTAGATGGCCTTCATGTAACAAGTCCAGTAACTGGTTTACGAGTTTTCTCGGAGGGATTACCTTGTCCCCTCTGTATGTGAACACTCCTTTGTCCCCCACTGACAACTCTTCTCTGACTTCATAGTAGGGCTTGACATCCTCGCTCATGTGCTTCTTGTCCGGCCATCCCGTGAGGATGTACTTCTTCACCTCCTTCAACACGCTGTCCTCCTCGTATTCTTCAGCCCACTCCTGGTAGCTGATAACTTTGCCTTGATCCCCCACCAGGGCCACCAGTTCCCTTTGGTCTGCAGGGTCTTCTTCTCCAGGCTACATTGCTGCTGCCCTGCTCAGATAATCAGCTACTCGGTTGCGATTTCCTGGGATGTACTCCACGTCATATCTGAATTCGAGTAGCTTTAGGGACATCTTCGAAATCCTGGGTGTGGCGTTGGCATGCCCACTCGATGTCAGCACCTTTACCAAAGGCTTATGATCCGTCCTGAGCAGGAATCTGGTGCCCCACAGGAACTGCCGAAATCTTGCTGTGGCCCACACTACCGCCAGCATCTCCTTTTCGATCACGCTGTACTTGCATTCCGTGGCCGTCAGTGCCCTGGATGCAAAACTGATAGTCTCCATCCGACCTTGACCTCGATCTTGCATGAGCACTGCTCCCAGGCCCTTGTCGCTGGCATCAGTTGTGAGCACGGTAGCACCCTGCGGGTCATATCCTTTCAGTGGCACTGCTCCTGTGACATCTCTCTTAATGGTATCAAACTCCTTTTGTGCCTCAGGTGTCCATTCAAAACTGGTGCTTTCTCTGGTCAGCAACCTCATGTTGTGCGTTTTGGAGGCAAAGTGTACCACAAACTTGCTGTAATACTCAGCCATGCCCAAAAACGACCTGACTTCCTCCTTGTTGGTGGGGGGCGGAGCTTCAGCGATTGCCTTCACATTGTCTGCTTTTGGTGTGATGCCCTGTGCCCCAATCTCATGACCTAGGTATGTCACCGATTCTAGCCCCAAGCGGCATTTGGTCCATTCAGCCGTGAGGCCTTTGCTTTCCAGGGTCTTCAACACTCTCCCTAGTTTCTGATCGTGGTCCATCCTATCTCGCCCCATTACCAGAATGTCGTCCTGGAAATACTGGATGCCAGGTGAGTTCTTAAACAGTTGGTGCATTAACCTTTGGAATACCGCAGCCGCCGAGGCCAGTCCGAACGGCATGCGGCAGAACTGGTAGCATCCGAATGGGGTGATGAAAGACGTGAGTTTTCTGCTGTCTGGGTGCAATACTACTTGGTGGTACGCAGAGGTCAAATCGATGGTGGAGTACCATTTGACTCCTCGGGTCTTTGCTAGCATTTCGTCGATCCTTGGGAGGGGAAATTTTTCTACAACAATGTTCTTATTTAGCTCTCTCAGGTCGACGCAGAGCCGGACCTTTCCATTCGGCTTCATGACTACAACCAAGGGTGCGAGCCACTCTGCGCAGGTGATGGGCTCGATTATCCCCTTACTCTCCAATTCCTGAAGCTCCTTTTGGACTGCCTCTCTTACCGCTATGGGTATATTCCTCACTTTATGGGCAACTGGGACGGCGTCCTCCTTGAGCACGATCTTATGTTGGAATCTTTCAAGCTTCCCCACCGTGCCTCCAAACACTCTTGGGTATTCCTCCTTCCACTTGGTGAGATTGGGCCATGTGTCTGGTTCCGTGAGCAAGATCTGTTCTTTGCCTCCTGGGTCTAACTTGATTCCCAGGTCGCCCTGGTCCAGCCACCCTAAGACGGACGGTCCTCTCTCTGAGATGTACAGTTTGCATAACGCTGATCTGCCTCTGAACTCAAACTTCAAGAGTCTATACCCCACCATTGGGATACGATCGCCATTATATGTGACTGGTCGGATGTCCAATTTCTCCAACTCCGGTCCAATCTTTGGTCGGAATGTTTCCTCCCACACTGCTCTTTGTATTATCGTGTAGGGGGAGCCTGTATCCGCCACTACACTGATGGTTACTCCTCCCATCTTCATTTCCAACACGGGTTTATTCGTCCTTTTTCCATCTATACACATGATTTGGTCGTATATGCATAGCACGGTGATGACTTCTTCCTCTTCCGTCTCTTCCTTGTTCTCTTCTTCCTGGTCTACATATTTCACCACGCTCTTAGACATTTTCTTCCGGCACACTTTCTCGTAGTGGCCGATGATGCCACAGTGTAGACACTTGGCCCTAAACGCAGGGCATCTTCTGTCGTGTGCCTCATGGGACCAGCTCCCACACCTGTAGCACGTTCTCTTGTTGCCGCTCCCATCCTGTTTCTTTTGCGATCCGGAGTTGCCCTGCCATTTGTTGGAACCCTTCGACGTAGCACCTCTGTACCTCTGATCCTTGCGGGGTTCTTCTTCCTGTATCCTGTTTACCATGGCCGTGGATGGCTGTTCTTTCTTGGTTGCGTCAGCGCACCTCCGCGCGAGTTCAGCCCTCTTGACAATGACCATTACATCCTTGAGTGTGGTATCCCCACTTGCCCATAGCTTGTCCTGGACGTTCGTGCTGGAGGTGTGCATTACTATTTGGTCTTTGATAAACTCTTCCTCCCACAGGCCATACCTGCACGTGGCCGCTAGTTTCTTCAGGGCCGCTACATATTCCTCAATCGACTCTCCAGCCCGTTGTTTTCTCTGCTGGAAGTTGAATCTGTCGACCGACACACATACCGTGGGCCGATAATGTTCATTCAGGTCGTCGATCGCATGGGCGTACACATCATCGTCTGAGCCATCTCTCTGTTTGGGTACCAAGCTTTTATATATCCTGAGTCCTTCAGGCCCTAGGTTGAGTAATAATATACGTTTTTTTCTGTTGGGTTTGAAAGTTTCTTCATTCTCGTCCTCTAGGACCTCTATGAAGTTGTTGATGTATTCGCGCCAGTCCTCCCACTTCATCAGTGGTTCTCCTGGTTTCGGGAGGAACTGGACTGGTGCAATAGCGTATCCCGCTGGAGCGCTCATTTTCTCCTCCTTGGCCGTCGTCGTTCTGTTTCCCTTTCCTGTGGGACTCCCTGGGGTGCTATCTATTTCTTCTTTCTTGGTCTGTTCTTGGGGACCTTCAGTGTCAGCCCCCTCACCCTCCTTTAAGGTAGCCAGGTCTGACCTCTCTGTGGATAGCGTGGGCTGGGTGCGGCACGCTGTCTGGCTACTGCGGGGTCTCTCTGTTTTTATTTGTTTGTGTGGGTGATAATGGCTCTGCCGCGCTCTTCAGGGTACAATACCTCCTGTGGTGCTCGCAGTCCTGGTGGTTCCCCCCAGTGGCGCTGCACTGGGTTGCTACTCAGCTGGCAAGTCCCACTTCAACCTGGGTGGCACTGGTTGCCTAAGGTTCTCTGCTGGCTCCCTGTGCCTGTGTGGATGGGACTTGCAGTGTCTCCCTCAGCCACGTGGTAGGTGTGTTGCCATCCGTTTTTTTTCCTTTATCTATTTTTTTTTTCTTTTGGTCGAATCCCGACCTCGTCGCCACTGTGAAGGTGTGCCTCTCAATGAAACCGCTGACTCAGAATAAGTTAACTACGGTTCTTTATTTGAATTTATGGCTATCCCTGAAGAGCGCCGAGCCAGCGCTCCGTTCCCTCGGCTCGCGCTTCTGTCTCTGCGCTGCGCGCGCAGCTCGCCCAAAATGGCCGCCGCACGTCACGTAGCTACGTGACGTGCATAGACTAGTGCGCGCCACTACAGCTGCCTGGGGGCACCTGCGGCTGGCGCGCCCGGCTGCCAGGGCATTAGGAGGGCCGGGGTCAGGCCTGGATGCCTGGCCCGCCTTCGGGGCCAGGGGTGGGCGGGCGCGGGCTCGTGGGCCGCCAGCACGTGTGCAGCTTTAAATGAAGAAGCTTGGAATAGGTAGAAGCAGGGCTTTAAGTGGGAAAAAAAACTGGGGGTGCTCTAAAAGGGGAGGGGCAAACATCTTAAAGGGGTGTGGCCTATCCAAGTAGGGGCATGGTCTAAATAAAGATATGTATGGCTAATGCCATACACCCTCCCCAGAGGCGTAAGTAGAGCCAAATTTCGAAATTTACAAGTTTTTTATTATCCTTAGTTCTAGGTAACTTACCCAACAAACAAAGGTTTACTCAGAATGACTCCGAGATAGGTGCCCGAAAAGTAATCAATTAAAGAGAGGACTTTCTGTCCTAAACTGTGATACTTCCCACAGTCTCGCATCATATGATAAAAATCTACATGAAAGGATCTAAAGCGTGCACAAAGGTCAGAGGCCTCCGAATCTAGCCTGGCAATTCCAGCTAGAGCAAAATAAGTTTGGTGCAAGCAAAACAAACAAAAAAAGAAAACGGACTACCTCTGCGACGCCCGAAAATAGAGCCTGATAGAGCCCCGTTTCGAGGCCCCCTGAAAATAACTGCCGGTGCTCAGACCCGGACAGAGACGGCCCACTTAAAGCCCTGAGTGTCATTGTGTTATGTTCTATTGATTCGTATAGCACACCAATCACCCGAGAGGGTATCAAGGCGCTTGCGCAGGTGTGAAGTCGCGAGGAGGCTGTAACTCATGGTTTCAAATCCTAGCAGGCCTGTCTCTGCCTTTCTTCATTTGGATGTTGACAGAATATGTACGATTGAGATAAGTGACAAAAATATATGTTTTTAATGTCATCAGTCAATGGCAAAGCTGCATTTAAAAGACATTGTATTGTTATAATGCAGGCACCATCTGGGTGATGACACAAATACCTGCAAAATGGGGTCCTGATTCCCCAGTAATTTGTTGTTGGGGGCAATTGCCATACTGGGGTTGCAGTCTCTGAAGAAAGAGAGTTCGAGATGGGGCTCAGAGTTGTTAAATAGCAGGTCCCTGTTTACACATCTCCGGCGAAAAACCGTTTATCCGAACAATAAATAGTCAAGAAGGAATGTCAGTTCACACAGCCAGGAGGGGCAGATAACAGTGGCATAATCATTGTTGATGAATCCACGCTAATGTCAAGGTTTAATGACGCAGTTGCCAGCCAGAAAATGGGCATGCAACTAAAGAGTACCCCACACATTTAATACATTCACCTGGTTACCAGCAAATGCGTAGACAAGACACCTCCTTCCTTGAATCATTTGTGCGCTATTGCTGCCATCTTCTGTGTAGCTTTCTCTGTGGACGCCATGACGCACACACTGCTTATGTAAGCTGCTACAGTGTGAAGAGTGCTGGCGAGGGTGGTGCAGGCGCGATTTAGCTAAAGTGTTAAGAGAGGTTCGATGTTGCAAAGGTGTGTTTCTTCTCAACTTTCACGATGTCCCATGGAAAACGTTGCAAAATTTACAAAGTTGTTGTGTCCCGAAAATAGAGCCCGATAGAGACCCGTTTCGAGGCCCCCTCAAAATAACTGCCGGTGCTCAGACCCGGACAGACCCGGCCCACTTAAAGCCCTGGGTAGAAGAGGTTCCTGAAAAGCATGGCCATGTAATGACGTCAGGAAACCCATGACCCCGAGGACTGGGGTTTCCTGGTTGGTCACCAGGGCTGGGTATTATTTGTTAGTATTAGAGAGTAGTTTTGGAACGGACCGGAGAGAATAGGATGTCTGAGGCACTCTTCCAGAAGACAGATCATATATGAAGATCTCTTTATATGAGGTTTAGAGCCATAATAGGATCATGTAGAATACTGAGAAACAGACTCGTATGTGACAGGAACAATACGCAGCCGTGGGTCACTCAGTACCGTGATAAAATACAGTAGTAGGTTGTCACACTAGGCATAAAAGATGTGCATCAATATGACTTCACATTTGTTGGAGACATTGTTTACATCGCATGCGATACAACGCATGCCATTACAACGGGGTCATCACAACAACCACGTTGTGACATCGCAAACCATTACAATTCAAGTTGTTATGACAACTTGCTGTAGGGGGCAGAAGGTGTTGGATTTAAAATCCAATACCTTCTCTACTGTTGCACAGACTGGAGTTGGAATAGTAAATTATACTATTTCAACATTCAGCGCCTCCTACAGCAAGTCGCTGTAACGACTTGTGTTGTAATGGCATGAGATGTATCGCATGCGTTGTATCGCATGCGTTGTAACATGTCATATTCCATTTGTTTGGCATCATACTGAGGTGCAACATCAACATGACTCTAGCACTATCGATGCTCATGACGAGCTGAGCTCGTCATGAGGCACGGCGCTCTGGTGCTCATGACGAGCTCAGCTCGTCATGAGCCGTGGAACGCTCACACGCGGGGATAATTCCCCTGCTGTGCTGAGCGTTCCACGGGAACGGGTGCACCTGTGACAAGCTCAGCTCATCATGAGCACCGGAGCGCCGTGCCTCATGACGAGCTCAGCTCCCCATGAGCATGCGGGTGCTGTGCGCGCCCCCCAGCACAGCGGGGGAATTACCCCCCCCCCCCCCGCAGTGAAAGGGCTAAAACATAAGAGCATAAATCACATTTATCTGCAAAATCACCCTTGGTGTAGCACTAGAAAAAGATTTAAACACTTTGAGGTTCAAAAACACAACCTGGTGCAAATTGCAATTGGTCCAACATCAACAGGAGTGTGGAGAAAAATTCAGTAGCAAATTCACCCTTAGTGCAAAGTCAACAAATATCCTGTATATTAAGCACAAAAATCACTTAATGGAGGCAGAAAATGGCTAGTAAGATGACACATTCGAGGCAAAATTTGTTCACCAGTATACCATCACATTTGGTTGACAGCATGTTGCAGTGCAAGATGTCCCTTTGTACAACAACAACAGAAAGTAGAGTGTTTAAGAGCATCAATTCACTTTGATATTCAGGATCACCCAGGGTGCAACATAAGCAGCATTTTGGTATCACACGTTGCAATTAAAATTACATTAAGGTGAAAAAAATCACCCTTGGTGTAATATCAGAAGGTGTGAAATCTCTTTTAATAGCACACATTGTTAGGAGTAAAACAGCTAATGTGCTAAATAATAAGTAGTGCTGCATCATCAGAATGCTTTGATTGACCATTTATGCATTGCAATGGTTGGCAGTCTGTAGTCAGGTGTACCAAGCGGGCACAGTGTGCACCTCCTGCTTCCACATGCTACGAAAGATCTTCAAATGGTTGCCTCAGAACACCAGAAGGACCGTCAAGCAAGCGCTCACCACCAGTAAGTGGAGTACGACAGAACCAAGCCCTTCCTGCATTGGCTGCTCTATAAATGTGCCCCTCAGGAACAGCACTAAAACCCTTCCTGCATAGGCCATTATGTAAACACACCCTCTATAAACTTTGGGAACAGCACTAAAACCCTTCCTTCATTGGCCATTCTATAAATGCGACCCTATAAACCTCAGGAAAGCACCAAAACCCTTCCTGCATAGGCCACTCTATAAACGCACCCCTTTAAACCTCGGTAACAGCACTAAACCCTTCCTGCATAGGCCACTCTATAAATGTGCCCCTATAAACCTCGGGAACAGCACCTCTAGGGCTACACTATAAACACAACCCCTATAAACCTCAGGAACGGCACTAAAACCCTTCCTGCATAGGCCGCTCTATAACCGTACACTCTACCAATCAGACTAGACTACCCTCGCATGGTCCACCGGAAGTGCTCTTGCACCTTGTCATGGCCACGAGGAGGTACACATATTACCATACAATGTCACTGCAGCTTCTATCCCTCTCTACCCATGGCTGATGTGGAAGGACTCCGGCCCAGCCCTTCTGGCCCGTGCCCCCTCCATCCCTCATCTGTACTCTCCCTGTGTCCAAGGGTCTTACGTGGCCGGCACGGCCATGTCATGCCCCTCAGACGTTGATAAATCAGCAGCGCATCATTAATTCCGCTGCAGCCCGGCCTCATCTGCTAGACATGTCTGAAGGCATCTCGGGTTGCCGTCTTTTTCGGGGTCTTTCCTAGTAGGGGCACAGGGCGCAAGTGCCAGGCTGTGTAGGTTAATTTTAGCTGCCCGGCTAGTCTGGGGACGCACAGCAGTGACCCGTGTATCAACACACACAGGGACATGGAGTAACCTTACCCCTTGAATAACGATTAAAGGGAGACCACAACTGCCCCTCCCCCCCCTCACCCCCGAAGAGGTGGAGTGTCTTGTAGGTAAATCAGGAGACATCCTGATAGCTCATGGGCATGGCAACCACGTGCCTCGCACTGCCCCAGCCCTACTGCATTTAGAGTCAAGCCTGCCACCACGTGCTGGGCCCAAACTCTTAGCGCGCCGAGGCGAGCGTGGTGTGTGACTGATTCTGTCCCAGCTCTTCTTGCCTTATGGAGCCAAGTGTCACAAGACGTATTCTGCCACCGCCCACAGCCCTTCTGATATCTCAGAGGCGAGGCTGGCATATACATGAGTATGCTCCAGCCCTTACCAGCCTGTCAGTCAGGACTGACATAACGTTAGCAAATCCTTCATGATCATTCACAAGCAAGCCTGACAGATGAAAAGTTCTACCACCGCCCTATGGGCGGCAGGTACTCGTCACGTGACCAATTATTCTCCAACCCTCCCATCCTTTCCCAGATGCGTCTGACATGTGACCGATTCTGGTTCAGCCCAACAAGCCTTTCAGAGGTGAGCCGGGCATGAGACTGATTCTGGTCCGGCCCTACCAGCCTTTCAGAGGTGAGCCGGGCATGTGGCTGATTCTTGACCGGCCCTATCAGGCTTTCAGAGATGAGCCTTACATGTGACTAATTCTGGTCCGGCTCTATTAGCCTTTCAGAGGTGAGCCCGGCATGTGGCTGATTCTGGTCCGGCACTACAAGCCTTTCAGATGTGAGCCTGGCATGTGGCTGATTCTGGTTCAGCCCTACAAGTCCTTCAGAGGTGAGCTTGACCTGTGGCTGATTATGGTCCGGCACTAACAGCCTTTCAGAGGTGAGCCGGGCATGACTGATTCTGGTCCGGCATTATCAGCCTTTCAGAGGTGAGCGTGTGGCTGATTATAGTCCGGCACTACAAGCCTTTCAGAGGTGAGCCGGGCATGAGACTGATTCTGGTCCGGCACTATAGGCCTTTCAGAGGTGAGCCTTACATGCAACTAATTCTGGTCCGGCTCTATCAGTCTTTCAGAGGAGAGCCTGGCATGTGACTGATTCTGGTCCGGCACTACCAGCCTTTCAGAGGTGAGCCGGGCATGAGACTGATTCTGGTCCGGCACTACCAGCCTTTCAGAGGTGCGCATGTGGCTGATTCTTGACCGGCCCTATCAGGCTTTCAGAGATGAGCCTTACATGTGACTAATTTTGGTCCGGTTCTATCAGTCTTTCAGAGGAAAGCCTGGCATGTGACTGATTCTAATAGGAAGAGGGGTCCCCAGGCTAAATAGGGGCAGGTTTACAGGGGAAAAGAACTACCTGCCCCAACTCATGAAAACTAGGCCCCAACACGGGGTCTTTAAATCAACACACTGTCACCGGAGCAAATCACTTATACCATATGGACTATTTGTAAATTATCTGAGTGGAGCTATCGTCTTGTATTGAGGCCCCCCCCCGTTCAGTGCCCTTTACCGTGCATCCGGCGTTGGCGGTGTAATGTCTTCCCGCCCTTATCTTTTTTTTTTTAAACAATCTTTATTGCAGATTTTTAATAATTTTACATACATTTGGCCCAACCCCCCACCCACCTCCCCCCAGGAGACCAAGAGGTAATTATACATTCAAACATAAGAGGATACAGATCAAAACGCAGTAATTTTTCTAAAACAATTGAATGTATTGTGAACTGTGTGATTGAGGTATGGGTATGTGTAATGAGTCTTGGGAACATGTGAAGGATTGAATGTGCAGTATGAAATTAGAGTGTGGGACTTGATATATGGGAGTATTTTGTGATTGATGTCCGACGTACTGTTCAGTATTATGCTAAGCATTTACCTTTTTTGAAATATGTGTTAAAAAATTAATAAAACAATTATGTTTTTGTATAAATTGGTGTGACTGACTCTCTCTGCACTTGATTTGCTCCGGCGACAGTGTGTGGATTTAAAGACCCCGTGTTGGGGCATCGTTTTTATGAGTTGGGGCAGGTAGTTCTTCTGCCTAGGTGCATGTGACTGATTCTAGTCCAGCCTTCCCAGCCTTCCAGAGATGATTCGGACATGAGACGAATTCTGGTCCTGGCTGACTGGCCCTTCAGAGTAGAGCCATACATGTAGTTGACTCTGCCGTGGTCCAACTGCCCTTTCATCACTAAATCAGCTTTTACATTGTTATTGCTATGATTACTATTATGTTATATTCTTAAAGACATGGCCTGGTGCATGACTAGGTCTCTTCCTTATACCAGCAATGAGCATATGAAGAACTCCCGGGCGTGTCCTGCTCCTTTGTTGATTAAAGAGATCTGGGTGGAAACGTGTTAGGGTCCTGGATGCGACGGAGCCCGGGAAATAGCCCAACCTTTTAAAAAACTCCTCTTCCTAGAAAAAAATAACGTTTGTCCTATTCCTTCGGGTAACGTGCGAGCTGATACGTTGCTTTCCTCCCAGGAATAAATCCAATAATTCACTGCTCCTGATGACATCACAACGGATACAGCGGAACCAAAGGCACAATCTTGGTGTGCCCACCTGCCTTCCCACTGACCGGCTGGGACTGGCCACAGCCCGAAGAGTGCCATTGTAAGCTTTGAATGGATTATTGAACAGCAGAAAAGCGTTACTGAATGTTCCGTATTACCCTGTATTCTATAACAAATCGTCCATGATGGTGCGTCATCAGACTCCAGTGTAAGCCCTAGTTGGCCCCCGGGGCTTGCCAGGTTGTGGCAGGCCAAATAATGAACCCCACCTCCTTCCGAATACATAGAGGAATGTCCAGTTCCAAGTTTAACAAGCAGAAAAAGTCAACAGGCCTGCTATTTTTCATCAAAGAAAGTGGATCTTTAATAATTGACGGCTTTAAATGGGTGAACAAGTGAGTGCATAACTGGATGTATGGCTTGGACTTGTTTGAACTATTTACAAAACTCAGGGGCCGGGCCTGCCACCCAGTGGAGAGTAAGATGCAAATGGCATCTCTTCTGACAATAGTAACACCACTTGCCATCAAGTCAGTAACCTCACTTGCATAGTCCCTAGAAGTGCATGGCGATGGATGCTCACAATATATTGATATTGTCATCCATGTTGTAAGGGGTGGGTGCCACCGTGATGAAGATTCACACAATATGCCATGAATTACCACTAAGATTGCATGAGCACATTATGCCTGCCAAGGAGTACCATTATACCATGGGTGTCCACTGCATACAAATAATTATTGCCATTTTGCAAGGTCCGCATTGTGCTATGGATGGGAAGAGTTGGGCCAGGAGTGTCCACAGTATGCTAAGAAATAACAGAGTTATCCCATGAGTTATCACTGTGCAGCTCCTGGCACTATGCCAGACGGGAGTAGTATTATGCCATGAGTGTTCACAGTATGCAAAGAATTCTCACATTATGCCGGGGCATACATTGATTACGGGTGATCACTACGACGGCATGGATGTTTATGATAAGATAATAATCACCACTAATACCACACATTATAATACCACACTAATACCATACATTATACCAAGAATGATTGCCTGCTGTCCACCATAGAGCCCAGCTCACTGCCACCACTGTCTGCGCTAGGCCTAGGCGGAGTTCACCTACGTGGAACTCTGCGAGGTGACCAAAAAAACTCTGCTGTGCTAAGCGGAGTTACGCAAGCGGCGGAGTGCGTTTAGTCGTGCCATTCGCGCTGATTTTTAGCACCAGGTGTTTGTTCTGAACTGGAAAGTCAGTGCGAACGGCACCGTGCGCAGCGCAAGAGGGCACTGCTTCTTTCTGCAGATCGAGTAGATGTTCTACCTGAGCGGTAGCTTCCTCAACGCGAAATCAAGGTTTCTCAACCTGAGCGGTCAGGACCATGCGCGACCGCCGTTGAGAAATCTTGCTGCACTCCGCTCGCCAACTTAGTGTTGGTGAGCGGGAGCAAGGAAAAAACTCCACGTGTTCCGTGGAGCACGAAAAGGTCCTTGAACAGAGCGGAGTTCACCGCCAGGCCTAGTCTGCGCCACCTGTAAAATGGGGCCACTTAGAGCTGGGTTGTGGGTGTCACCCCAGGGAGGTTCTTTCTTGTTCCCTGAGACAATGAGGGAGGCGGCATCAGGGTTTCGTGGGGTGGAGTGAGTGTTTAAGGGGTGAAGAGTCTCTTAAAGTCATTAACTACCACTGAGGTTGCAGCAGGGGTTGTGGAGGCAATAAGGAAGCACACCCTTCCCTCATCTTTCCAGTCCCTTTCAGCCCCCCGCCTCTTTATTGGCACAATTTATGTGTCACTCTTCTTACTCTTTTACCTTGTTTTTTAGTTAACAAATCAGCAGTTTCTGTTTTGATCCTTATACTTATGCATATTATTAATACATTCAACAATATGTCCTTGAAAGAGGGCAGGCTGGACTGGCAGCACTGGTCGCCCCTCGCTTTCACTGACAACACCAACAGTCTTCGGGGAATACTCTAGTCTCTTGCCTTCTGCCCCTTCCAGGTGTGCCCTGACCTTTCACCCACTGCTCTGGCATTTCATTCCAACCTCTACTGAATGCCCCACCATAAACCATGAACGCATGTGATGCCAATTAAGCTCCCCTCCCCGTTTCTACATTGACATCAGCTCGGATGCGCTTACTCTTCAATCTCCACTGCACTAGTCTCAGCCCTCTCACCTGCAGACTGCCCTTGGGTGAGTCCAGATCTTGTACTCTGGGTGTCCGGAGTAGCCCTCACTCTAATGCAACTGGTCCCTTCCGCACAAGTCCAGTAGAACCTGATGATCTGATCTGACTCTTACCCACTGCAATACATGCGCAGCAGCCCTGCACTGTGGATTTACATGCCAAGCCTTGTCCTTTATTGTACTCCTGTGAGCGAGGCTGCTCAAGGTCTCTGTGGAAAAGCTGTGTCTAAGTCCTTGTTGCTGTCTGAGTACACAGTCATGAAATGAATGTAGACCTAGTTACAAACACATTCAAGGGCATCAAAGATATTGCTGATCCTTCATGGAAAGCTTTTGTGTGGGGCTGTGGCGGTGCCAGTCTCACCTCTAGGCCTGGGTGGAGTTCTGCTACGTGGAACTCTGCAAAGTGCCCCAAAAACTTCGCCATGCTACACAAAGTTTCTTGAGAGGCAGAGTGCAGTTCAGGCACTGAATTTTAGTGCCTGAAGTTTGTCCTGTGCTGTAAAATCAGCAAGAACGGCACTATGCGAAACCACAGAGGGCGCTGCTTTTTCTCCCACTCGAGTACATATTCTCCTCAAGTGGCAGCTTCCTCAACGCGAGCGGCAGCTTCCTGAATGCGAGTTGCAGATTTCTCAACGCAAGCAGTCGCGACCTGCACCAGCCACCCTCGTTCAGAAATCTCACTGGGAAGAGGTCTAGCACCCGATTTTCTCATTCATGTTCACCAACTTTACGTTGGCGAGCCGCACAAGAGAAAAAACTCTGTCTCGCTTCGCAGAGTTTTGCGGAACTCCACGCTTGGGGGGCAAAACTCTGCAAACTCCGCCAGCGGAGCAGAGTGCTTCGCCCACCCCTACCTTCCTCTTGTGGCACACCAGCTAGGTGTGGTCTGTCACTGCAAGCTGGAGCCAGCTCCTGCTGCAGCTTATAGTGGGAGAAGACAGCCTGTCAGTGTTGGCTCTGCCACAATACCACCGTGCCCACTCGGTGTAAGAGGTGACCTGTGACTGATGCATGCGCTCAGTTTGGTTGGCACTTGGCACTGGAGTGCACCACAGATACCGCTGACACTCCACGGAGGGCCCACGTGGCAGTCTCTCTGGCTTCTCTATCTCCACACAGCACAACAGTTCCATGGAGGGCTGATGTACGGGTAGTCGTAGCTGTGTCCCGGGAGACAGACTCCTTTACAATGCAGCACTCACCCTGATTGTGGATTCATGCAACTGTCTATCAGAATATCCATATGTCAGTAAAAATGAAATCATTGCAGGCCGACTGGGTAACGCAGGCAGCACTAGCACATTACAGCAAGACACTCAGCAGGAAGCCAGCAGGAGCCCACATAGAGGAGTGGAGTCTGCTTTCAGGCATGTTTTGTGTGTGTCCCTCCGACCGCAGAGCTGTCCCTCAGATTACAGATCGCACAGCTCTGGTCTTCGGCAGTGCATCTATCTCTGGTTACACAGATTTGATTGGTGCGTGCTTCATGCAGCTGAGGTGGGCTTAGGTTGGAAGCCAAAACCTGTACCCTCAGTCAGCAGAGCTATCTAGTAGGATGCACAGCTGATACATGTCTGTACATTAGACAGCATAGCTGTACTATTGACTATGCTGGTGTTCAGTCATGAGCCTCAAACAGCAGAGCTATCTACCAGGATGTGCAGCGGATACATGTCTGTCTGATACATGGCTCTTCATGAGACAGCACAGTTTCTTGTTACTGTGACCTGAGAGGAATTTGGCAGCATTTCCAGCAACCCCAGATGATTTTACTTTGCTCTCTACTGCTTCTGCTCTTTACAGATGAAGGGCTAAACCCAGAAACACGCCTAGAGATAAATAGCAATGTCTGCAACAACTTTGGTGAAAAACTACAGCAAACTTTGAAGTAAGCTCCAATTGTGTACTGCATTTACCAGGATGCAAAGGGGCGAACTGTGCTGGGATGTGAGGCAGGGTGCTCCCAACCCCCCTTTTATAGCTGTACTATTGTTTATACTGATCATCAAACACCAGAGCTATCTAGCAGGATGCCCAGCTGATATGTGTCCGTACATTATTCTGGTGTTCAACCTAAGCCTCAAACATCAATGTTTGTGTTAAGGAAGCAGTCCTTTCCCTCACGTTGCACATTTGTTTCAGCCTAGTACTTCGCACAGCAGAGCTATCTCTCAAGTAGATGCTCGGCCCTGCATGAGTGTGCTATGGACTGGCGGTTTAATTATGGTTTTGATCTGGGTGCATCAGTCGAGCACCACGAGCACCAGGGCGATGGCAATCGTCCAGCCCTCCCCACTTCCATAAATGCCCTGTACTGGTCTGTGAACACTGTCGACTCTTTCCTTCCTGTGCCTTGTGCAGGGACCTGTGCCATGCGAGACTCTGACCTGGGGGTGCCAGGCATAAGGAGCCTACAGTTGCCGCCTCAGGTTTTATATATCACCACTGCGCACATTCACCGTATCACTGGCTGGGAGGACTCTGATACAATATACCTCACTGGCAAGCACCCACAGCTAGTCTTATGCCAGGAGGAATAAGACCACTTTTAAATACCATTTTAGTCTGTAATGCCAGGGAGCTGCCCTTGAATGCTTGGGAAGCGCCGGTGTATCTTCCAACATGCTGGCAGCTGCCTGAGGGTCTACTCAAATATTACATGGTGTTTGTAGTACAATGATGCCCAATACGTCAGCCTGCTCGGGTTACTACTAAAAAGTAGCACAGCCCTGCTTAATATGCCAGCGTGTCAGGGGTGGCCATTAATGCTCAACAGGGCCATAACTGTACCAGAAACTGCTCTATGCGCTGGGATCCTCCTCAGCACTCAGGGGTGTTTCTGGGATCTAGAGGAGCTGCTGAGGCGACCAGTCTAACAGGCGAGGACTCATCTCAGGCAGCAGAGCTATTCATCAGGTTACAGATGCTATCAAGAAGGTATACACTCTGCATGACAGCCAACACATAAAGCAAGTGTCATGCAGGTAATACACAATACAGCCAACATGTAAAGCAAGTGTCATGCAAGTAATATACAATACAGCCAACATGTAAAGCAAGTGTCATGCAAGTAATATACAATACAGCCAACATGTAAAGCAAGTGTCATGCCAGTAATCCACATAACATCTAACATGTAAAGCAAAAGTGTCATGCTAGTAATCCACATGACAACTAACATGTAAAGCAACAGTGTCATGCTAGTAATCCACATAACAGCCAACATGTAAAGCAACAGTGTCATGCAGGTTGTAGGAAGCTACCTCTTTGCATCATATACCTCATTTTGGTATATGATATAAAGAGTCCAGGGGTTCCCTCAAGAGTGGACAGGTGCTTTGCCTATCAATCCCTAGGGACTCTTCTATGGGTTAGTGTGGTTGAGCAGCCTTAGGCGTATCAGAAAGGAGTGTTAGACATCTTCAAATACACACAATAGTTAATAAATGATGCACACGACTGAATAAGGAGATCTCAACGAATTTATAAAAATCACACGTATCTTTATATATATTTAGGCATCAGAATCAATACGATTAGGTAAGTACGTTTTTCAAGAGAAATACTTTTGCGTTTAAAAAGTTGATACTTTTAAGAACCTGCAATGTTATCCTATGGGTGGAAAAACAAGTAAGGCATTCAGGTACAGTACAGCGACTTACAAGACCAAATCTTCAAGACTTAAGATGGGCATCCTGCTAGGTCCTAGGCAACACCGGCAGGTAACTTCCAGTGGCACTAGGGCAGCCGGATGCAGGGGTGCAATACAGCATTGGGTGCTCATCGTTAGTCAATGGGGATCGGTCTGCGGGGGAAAGAAGCCTCAAGTTTGGACTGGAAGGCAAGTTGGGTTGAACCAACAATAAGGTTAAAGTCTGGCGATGCTAGGGAACATGGGGATACCAGTTGTCCTATTCTTCTCGGGCCAGGGCAGCTGGGTGTAGAGAGTCTT
This sequence comes from Lissotriton helveticus, assembly GCF_964261635.1. Classification (NCBI taxonomy): domain Eukaryota; kingdom Metazoa; phylum Chordata; class Amphibia; order Caudata; family Salamandridae; genus Lissotriton; species Lissotriton helveticus. The sequence goes on from NC_136068.1 coordinate 1,569,400,630, forward strand.
TGAGGTGTCAGATTTCTTCGTCCGGGAGCACTCACGATTGAAGAGGTCTGCAAACAGATGCTGCAGGCATTCATCGTAGAGTTCACGAAGGGTCAACCAAGGTGGACTTAGTCTCCTAAGGGCTTGGGGACCACGCAAATACTGTTGGTCCACTTCGACTCAGGCTGGGAGACTTGGGTGCAGTGGTGCATGGCGGCGACAGGTTTTGGCAGTTTCGGAGTCCTCACCGTTCTTCTTGGGGTGCCTGCAGGATGCAGAGGAGCAGTTCTGCTGCTCCACAGCAGTTCTTGAGTCTTCACAGAAGGCAGGCAGTCCTCCCAGGCTTTGGAGACCTGACAGCTGCAGGACGAGGCATCTCTGGTGCAGGTACGACGGGGAAGAGTAGACAGGCCGGCAGGGCTAGGGCCAAGCCAGTTACTCTTCTTCAGTATTCTGCTTTCATGGCTCTTCAGTGTCCTTCCTCTTCATAGGTCATCAGGATCTGCTCTTCTGGTGCCAGGGACTCCCCTAAATACTGAAATTATGGGTCTTAGGGGAGTGCAGGGTGGTAGCCAATGGACTCCCAACCTCTGGGGTCACTACGCTCCCTATATGACCACTTCCGGTGGGGAGTGGGTATAACCCTGTCCCAGAGTTCCCTAAGTTTGCCATTACCAACTAGTCTAACTCTGAAACGTTGCCTCCACTTCAGGTAGTCCACCTTAGGCATGGTCCTGGCCTGAGCGTGGACACGCCTATCTGCCTAGCTAACTTTCCTGCATGTCCGGGTGCCAAAGGGCTCTGGACAAAGGGGGTTGGCTTCCTCTGCTGTGGGGTAAGCCAGATTCACATACCAAAGGCAGTGGACTCATTGAAGCTCCACTGCCTTGTAATGCTAACCTGCAGGTCATCCTGTAGGAGTTGGTGTAAGCACCCTCTGCCCAAGGAGGCTTGATTTCTGCCCTCCTGAGAGTAAAGACCCTCACCCTTGAGGTCTGAAACTTGTCTCTGGTGGCAGGCTGGCGAAAACCACTCAGTCAGCACACCAGTAGCTGGTATGGTTTCAGGGGCCACCTATACGTGGGCCCTCTGGGTGCATGTATCAATAAACCCAACACTGGCATCAGTGTGGGTTTGTTAATAGAAATGTTTGATACCAAACATACCTATTTTTAGTGAAGCCATCATGGCTGGGGAACACGTTTCCACCGGTGCCCAGCACATGTACTGAAAATGGCTCCCCTGTTCACTTGTTCTGGCAGCAATAGAGCTGACCAGCACAGGGGCATATTTGCTTGCGCAGATTTGTCTTCACATGTAGTAAAGTGCACCCTGCTTTAGGGCTGTAAGGCCTGCCGTAGGGGTGACTTAACTAAACTGCATGCTGTGTCTGTGAGCATGGCACACTGGGACGCAGGCCATGTCGTGTTTTCTATTTTGTCTGTACCAAGACACGCATCCTGCAGTGGCAGTCTGTATGTGTTTGGTGAGGGGTCCTTTAAGGTGGCACAATTTGTGCTACAGTCCTTAAGGTCCCTCTTTAGCCTCCTTGCCCTAGGTACCAGGGGTACCTTTTACTACGGACTTACAGGGAGTACTAAAGGTATTGCCAATTGGGAAAACAATTGTACAGTTTTGGGAAAGAGATGTGTCACTGGGGGACCTAGTTAGCAGGAACACAGTGCACTTCCAGTCAAAATCACATCAAATACCAGGCAAAAAGTGGGAGTGACCATGTTGAAAAGGGCACTTTCCTACACAAGTAATTCATGTAACAGCCAACATGTGAAGCCGCATTGTCATGCAAGTAATCTACAGGTTTCCATAGCATCTCAAACAGTATTGCTGTGCAAATAATTCAGATAGCCACTGCAGTGTGCAACACACCATTGTCTTCAAGTAATCCACATAGCCCTCATTGCATAGAACACACTATTGTCGTGCAAGCACTACACAAAGACCTAATTCTACACACCCACCCGCCAGCTCCGATCCGCCAGCCTCGCCCTCGCCTCTGTCCCACGAATTCGCAAATCCACCGCCGGAGGAAGATCCTTCTCCTACCTGGCGGCCAAGACATGGAATTCCCTCCCCACGCACCTACGGCTGACCCAGGACCATCTCTCCTTCAGGAAACAACTCAAGACCTGGCTGTTCGAGCAGTAGTGACTTCACCCCCCCCCCCCCCCCCACCCCCACCCCACCCCCCCAGCACCTTGAGACCCTAGCGGGTGAGTAGCACGCTCTACAAATTTGCTTGATTGATTGATTGATTGAATAGCATTAAAACGAACTATCAGCATGCAAGTAATCCATATTCTGGCCACAGTCCCATAATTTGATACCCTCATTCCCTTTCCCTTGGTCTCGCATCACTTTGAGGTAACCGTAGAGTAGCATAAGGTGCCATACAATTCACCAGCCTAAAATAATAAAACAAAAACCACAGAGCATTCCAAGCACCATCACCATCCAAGTAATCCGTGTGTAATGCTCCATTGCCATGGAAGTGATTCATTTAGCTTTATTGATAGTTAGAGCACCATTGTTGTTAAATTATCATGAAAGTAATCCACATAACCCTCACAACTATTAAAGCAACTGTGCTAGAAACCCAGAAGCCCCAACCATGTACTGCACCATTGCAACGCAAGACGTTCGTATAACCCCCAAACCTGCGTCCCCCGCTGCAAGGCAACCTAGAAGCATCCACAAGCGCGTACAGTGTGTGGTAAATAAATTACAATGAACTTAACATTATATAGCCCTCCTTGCCCACTCTAAAGTGAGTAATCCAATGTTTCTCGGTAGCACTACGCATTATAATAAATAATTCATATTTGTAAAGTGCAAACATATCACCCCTTAATAGTTTCAAGGCGCTGGGGGCTGTCTGGGAGATTAAGTGAGCTATTGCCCAGTCACATGGTGCTGAGCTGAGTTGCCGCCAGCACTAGGGATCGAACCGTGAGCCCAGCGCTCTGGAGTCAGCCGCTCTGGCTGCTGCACCACACCTCACCATACTGTGAATTTATGAAGCCCATATCAAGGGATACATAATTAAAATGCTAGTAATCTGCATAGTCCTCAGCATGCAAGCACATTGTCCTGCAAATAATCCCCATGGCCACATCATGTGAAACACAGTCCCTATGACAATAGTTCATGTAGACCCATTGGGTGTTACTCCCTGACAACGGGGTGCTATGCACGCTGTGGCTTCTCAGGCCTCAGCTATACGCCCTCAAATCACACAGGAACGAACACTAACTAAGTCAGCTGTAAGGCTTCAATGCGGCACAGACTGCATGTAAACCACATTTTGTGCGCTTGGGTTTGCAAGTGTTAGCCCATTAAATCCAGACCCATTCGCTTTGTCTTTGCTTCTTTATTGTAATTTTTAGATCATACTACAGGAGGTTGTGTGTGAAATGTGCATTCAAAGTGAGATGAAGCTGTTTCTTAGAGCTGCAGCTGTCATCTCATGGAATCTTGGTGGGTGATGATGTAATGGAGTATGGGAGGCCAGTGGGCAGTTGGCAGCTAGTGGGGACAGAGTCGTTTGTCTACAGTTGTGGCTGAATGAGAACGTCTTGTTTTGAGAATAAATACTTTCTTATCTACACTGCGTGTCCTGCAATCTTTCTCTTGAAGCTTGTCACACTGGCGACGAGGATGTGAGTGACAAGGTGTTGGACCCGGCCTCGTGGCGTGGTCCTACCCCTCCCGCATGGCGGGCCCAGGACAACATCGGCCTCCGTCGACCCGCCGTCGACCCCCCTGGACACGAACCATCGACGAGAGCAGCCCCCCTGGAAAACCCACGGCTCTCCCCCCCTGGGACTCCAGCGGACCCTGCTCGCCCACACTGACGGTCTGGCGACCATGCCAGGCCACCCTTTCCGGCCCGACTCCATCTTGGGCCCATCACGTCCCGAGCACGTGGCCGCAGCCATCCCTGGCCCCGGCCCCAGCGAAGCCCCGACATCGAGGCACCAAGATCCTCCCAGGTGGTAGAGTGGCCACTTGGCGGATCCCGGAGGAAGGGAGTTTCGATGGGCCTCCAGCCATCCCCGGACGCCTGGTGTCGATCGCCCTCCAGCCTCCCTGGGCCCTGGCTCCACCCCCCTGCTGGGTGTCTGGACACCTTCATCCCGGCCCCTCGGACCCCCAGGCGCGAGGGTCCGGACATCAAAGGACTCCAGTCCTATATCTGGGCCCACCCTGGATTAGGACTCCAGTTGTATCTTGGAGTCGAAGCCCTGCTGACCTTGTCGCGGCTGATCCTGATCCGAACTCTTGCACCTGCACCATCTTCGAGGCCCTGCTGACGCTGTCGCGGCCTGACCAAGCTGAACCACCTTCGAGGCCCTGCTGACGCTGTCGCGGCCTGACCACACTGAACCACCTTCGAGGCCCTGCTGACGCTGTCGCGGCCCGACCAAGCTGAACCACCTTCGAGGCCCTGCTGACGCTGTCGCGGCCTGACCAAGCTGAACCACCTTCGAGGCCCTGCTGACGCTGTCGCGGCCTGACCACGCAGAACCACCTTCGAGGCCCTGCTGACGCTGTCGCGGCCCGACCAAGCTGAACCACCTTCGAGGCCCTGCTGACGCTGTCGCGGCCTGACCACGCAGAACCACCTTCGAGGCCCTGCTGACGCTGTCGCGGCCCGACCAAGCTGAACCACCTTCGAGGCCCTGCTGACGCAGTCGTGGCCTGACCCCTTGAACTATCCATGCACTAATTGGTGCCAAGACTGTCCCGCTACCCCGTTATTCCCGAAACCACGACTTTATGGATCCCTCGATCCCTGCCTGCTAACCTGCTAAGTACCTGCCTCCAATTCTTATATAAAGATACTTGTGAATATTCCGTCGTGTGGTGTCCGTCTGTAGTAGTGTGATTGCTCCACGGGTACGATTGTAGGAGAGGAGCCTCGCCAAGGAGGCCTCCCTACGGCGCTCGGCCTATTCCATAGCGAGAGGTGAGTCTCGGGGCGGACAGTCAGACATCTTCTGTCCCCCCTGGGATCGCCTTTCCAACACAAGGAAGGTCTTAACAGTTCAAGCTGCCTGGTTTGAGCTATTTGTCTACCATTGTGGCTGGGTGAGACCTTCTTGTCTGGAGAATACATACTTTCTTATCTACACTGTGTGTACTGCAATCTTTCACTTGGAGCTAGTCACATTAAGCCAGTCATATTTGCCTGGAAGGATTTAGCTAAATATGTCCCTGCACTGTAGGAACCTGCAGGAATCCACATGTCCTGCAGTTGAAGCAGCGAGGATTACACTGTCTCCTGCACGGCGAGATACTGCTGTAACTCATACTTTCTGCACTCAGAGCTCCTTCAAGAACTCTAAGAATCTGGAAGAACTTCAACTTTAGTGCAGTAGAGGCAGCGAGAGTGGGTTCTTCTGTGCAATGAGGTCCTGCAAGAACTACAATCTTCGTGACATAGAGGCAGCATTGGTGACTCTGCCTCCTGCGCCAGGAGATTCGGCTGAAACACCAACCTTCCTGCACATCCTGCAGGATCTTGCAAGTACTTGCAGTGGATAACTTGAGGGCGACATTTCCTGCTGCGTTCTGAGATCTTGTAAGAACCCCACCCTTCCTGCAGGAGAGACAGCAAGGGAGCCAGAGGTTGTTTCTCCTGGAGATTTTGGGTGTAATGTTAGCCCACCTTGCTCCCAAACAAGACAGCCCTGTTCACTTACCCGCGGGTGACGTCAGACTGTTGTCGTCTTTGCCAAGTTTGGAGTTTCCGTCTGCATGGGAAATTCACCCACCCATAAAGTGATTGAAGGCAAAAGCACGTAGCTACTATTTAAAAAATAAAATAAAAACATACTTAACTTTGAAAACTCAATAGATCTACTGATTAAATAATGGAGATGCAGAGTAGTCTGCACCAACTGCCATCTGGCAGCAGAAATGAGGACATTTTCCACACCCTGCATGGGCTGATGGGTTTGATAACTATTGCTTCAGGTCTATGCTGCTTTTTCAAGCAGGAGATGCCCTTGGTCATCTCTGTAGCACAAGGCCTTTCCAACAGGACTGCAGTACAGCCAGAAGTTTAATGAGGTTTTACATCACTGCCTACAAATATCCCCTTGAACTCTGGCATTGTTACTGTTTTAACCTGGGGATCCTGAGTGCAATTGTCTCCACTATCCTTGGGGTTAGCACTATCACCATAGCCTACTGCACACCACTATCCTTAAGGTCAGGTTTATCATCACAGTCCACCGCTCTCAGTACCAGTACTTGTACAGCTCAAATAATTGGAAGGAACTGTGATTATATAACCACTGCCTTAGTGTCCCTTGGTTGCTGGTTGGTGTTCATATCCCTTTTACCACTCTAGTTGTTGCCCCCCTGGCCAGTACCTCCTGGAAGGTACCAACATCATCCATTTGGTAGACTCTTGAAGGTGGACTGTCCGTTAAGGTCAGAGAATAGTCCCTTTTTGACGACTGAGTCGAAGAAGGTGAACCAGTCGGAGATCTGTGTCTTTTTCGATGCCTCCGAGATGTAGACCTCCTTCTTGAGGAAGTTGTCCCTGTATGGGCCTGATCTTGACCCCTTGAGGGAGTGGTAGGTGAGAGATCTGCTGCCTGCATCAGACGAGCCAGTGGGGACCTGTGCAGTGGACTGGAGTAATCCGGAGGTTCTCGTACTTGCCCCGTTGTGGATTTCTGCCAGTGATGCAGTGGCAACATCCACCTAGGGAAGAGATGTGCAGAGGGTGATTTTAGACTCCTCCTGTGAAAGGGGCCTCTGTCTCTTGTGGACTGGCGAGCTCCGGAGAGGACACTGAGCTGCTAGACGTCAACAGGATAACCTCCGGCGACCTCGAGGCTAACACCGCTGTGCGTCCTGATCTTGATTGGTCAGAATGATGAGTTGACGTCGACTGGAGAGAGTGCCTCAACGTTGAGAGTGGCGTCTGTGTTTCTTTGGTCACCAAAGGCGATTGGACTCTCGACGTTGGGAGGGAAAGAACCGATGGAGAGTGGTGTACCAGCTGCTTCCTAGCCTTCGACGTCGATCTTGACCGCGTATGCCTGGAAGTCAACCGAACAGATGCCGACAGGGACAGATGTCTCGACGTCGGGTGCTGCAATGACGAAGACGATCATCTGCTGGATGTTGGCCGGCGTCGCCCCGGTGATTATCTAAACCTCAACGTCGATCGTTGCCTGGTTGACGTTGACGCTGACGGAGGGGAGTGCCTCGACGTTGACTTTCTCTGAGAAGACGGCAACGGAGACCTGTGCCTCGATGTCCTCGATGTCTAGCACCTATGAGAAGACACCGACGGAGTCCTGTGCCTCGATGTCGACTGTCTACATGCAGGTTTCGGCTGAGTCCTGTGTTTCGACGTTAAATGTACCTGTGAGGTCGCAGACGGAGTCTTGAGATTCGACATCGAACGTTTGGCTAACGTTGACGGAGACCGATTCCTCGACGTTGACCGCCGCCGAGTTGACATCAATGGAGGATTCAACGATTTGCTCTTCGACGCCGATACTGTCGTTGATGGAGGCCTTGACTGCAATCTGATTGGTGAAGGTACTCGCTTCTTCACCGCTGGAGGTCTATTGGATGCAGATCCCGACGCCGATGGGGAACCTTACTTCTGTACATTGATCTGGACCTTTTCTTCTTCTGCCTCACAGGTGATCTTCCTGTGGAGGAGGATTTCTGCTTCTCAGAGAGGCCATAGAGACACATTTTCTCCCTCTCCTTGAGAGTACGTCTAGACAGCTTCTTCAGTGTTGGCAAGCATCAGAGGTGTGACACTCAGGTAGGCAGAGTATACACTCTGAGTATGTGTCAGTTTTGCCCATCTTCTTGCCACAGGAGGGACAAGGATCAAAAAGAGAAGGCATTTTATGACAGAAAAAGATTTAAGTTTCTGTCAGAAAAGGTGGTTCCTAACTCTAACAGGTGAAAAACGTTGAATGAAGGTAAAAAATCAGAAATAAAAGTGAAAATTATTGACATAAAGTCAACCTTAGTCAGGGCTGAAAACTCCAGGGTCCTGACTGAAGGAGCCGGAAAGAACAACTGACCTGCCACCCCTGAGGTATGATGGGAAGCTAGGGGTCAGGGCTGCCTTAAAGACACAGTGCCAGTTTTTCTTTTTACCTGTACAATTGCTTTCATTTTCGTTTTGCAGATACAGTTTTTTTTAATTCTACTCATTAAAGAGAGTTCAAGTGGCACTTTTCCTCCTTTGTCTATGTTTTCTATTTTATATGGTGGCAAAAACAGTTTCTCAGTGCATTGATTAGCCTCCCTTGTTACCTTATTGGAGGCTGCATTGATGTGTGGAAAAATGATACCTGTATTATATAGAGCTGTATATATATTTTTTTTATAGTTTGTAAAAAACCCTGATGTCCGCCAAGCCGGCCCTCAAGGCCCTGCACTGGCTCCCTGTGCGCCAGAGGGTGCAATTCAAAGCGATGTGCACTACACATAAGCTGATCAACGGATCTGGTCCTGCGATCCTCCGCAAAATGATCACTCCCTATACAGCAGCCAGACCCTTACGATCCCAGAATGAAAACATGGCTAGCGTCCCTAGATTCAAACGATCTCGGACAGGAGGACGACAATTCTCCGTCCAGGCTGCCACCGGTTGGAATGCTCTTCCCCGCTCCCTCAGACTGGAACCCAACTACTTGCCATTTCGTAAGAAACTAAAGGCACATTTATTCCCCAAATAGATCCCCCTTTATATCTCTCCCCCGGCCCTCCCCCTCATCAGGATCACAACTCTCACAGCGCGGGGATGCCCTTGGGTCACCAGGCGCTTTAGAAATCGCTAAATAAATAAATAAGGCCAGGGGCTCAGGAGATGATATGTGAATCGTGATACATGTGTAAGACCTAGGAGCTCAGGAGGTGATCTGTGAAGTGTGATACATTTGTAAGCCCCAAGAGCTCAGGATATGATCTGTGAAGTGTGATACATGTGTAAGGCCTGGGAGCTCAGGATATATTCTGTGAAGCCTGATACATGTGTAAACCCCAGCGGCTCAGGAGATGATCTGTGAAGTGTGATACATGTGTAAGGCCCAAGAGCACAGGAGATGATCTGTGAAGTGTGATACATGTGTAAGGCCCAAGAGCTCAGGAGATGATCTATGAAGTGATACATGTGTAAGGCCCAAGAGCTCAGGAGATGATCTGTGAAGTGTGGTACATGTGTAAGGCCCAGAAGCTCACGATATAATCTGTTAAGTGTGATACATGTGTAAACCCCAGGGGCTCAGGAGATGATCTGTGAAGTGTGATACATGTGTAAGGCCCAGGGGCTCAGGAGATGATATGTGAAGTGTGACACATTTGTAAGGCCCAGGAGCTCAGGAGATGATTTGTGCAGTGTGATACATGTGTAAGTCCCAGGAGCTCAGGTGATGATCTGTGAAGCGTGATACATGTGTAAGGCCCAGGAGCTCAGAAGACGATCTGTGAAGTGTGATGCATTTCTAAGGCCCGGGAGTTCAGGAGATGATCTGTGAAGCGTGATATATGTGTAAGGCCCAGGAGCTCATGAGATGATCTGAAAGGCGTGATACATGTGTAAGGCCCAGGGACTCAGGAGATGATCTGTGAAGCGTGATACATGTGTAAGGCCCAGAAGCTCAGGAGATGATCTGTGAAGTGTGATACATGTGTAAGGCCCAAGAGCTCAGGAGATGATCTGTGTAATGTAATACATATGTGAGGCCCAAGAGCTCAGGAGATGATCTATGAAGTGTGATACATGTGTAAGGCCCAGGAGCTCAGGATATAATCTGTGAAGCGTGACACATGTGTAGACCCCAGGGACTCAGGAGATGATCTGTGAAGGGTGATACATGTGTAAGGCCCAAGAGCTCAGGACATGATCTGTGAAGTGTGATACATGTGTAAGGCCCAAGAGCTCAGGAGATGATCTGTGAAGTGTGATACATGTGTAAGGCCCAAGAGCTCAGGAGATGTTCTGTGAAGTGTGATACATGTGTAAGGCACAGAAGCTCAGGATATAATCTGTGAAACATGATACATGTGTAAATCCCAGGAGCTCAGGTGATGATCTGTGAAGTGTGATACATTTGTAAGGCCCAGAAGCTCAGGAGATGCTCTGTGAAGTGTGATGCATTTCTAAGGTCCAGGAGCTCAGGAGATGATCTGTGAAGCGTGATACAGGTGTAAGGCCCAGGAGCTCAGGAGATGATCTGTGAAGTGTCATACATGTGTAAGGCCCAGAAGCACAGGATATAATCTGTGAAGCGTGATACATGTGTAAACCCCAGGGGCTCAGGAGATGGTCTGTGAAGTGTGATGCATCTGTAAGGCGCAGTAGATGATCTTTGAAGCGTGATACATGTGTAAAGCCCAGGGGCTCAGGAGATGATCTGTGAAGTGTGATACATGTGTAAGGCCCAGGAGCTCAGGAGATGATCTGTGAAGTGTGATACATGTGTAAGGCCCAGGAGCTCAGGAGATGATCTGTGAAGTGTGATACATGTGTAAGGCCCAGGAGCTCAGGAGATGATCTGTGAAGCTTGATATATGTGTAAGGCCCAGAAGCTCAGGAGATGATCTGTGTAGTGTCATACACAGTAGCATAGCAAAACTAGAGGTGTCCCCCTGCAATGTACATGGAGGTGCCCCATTCAGGATTTAATCAGGAACTCTCAGGGCGGACTATTGTTCTGAGAGGGGCCCACTGCAGTTTGCCCCCCCCCCTACACCAGGGGGGAGGCTGCGGGGGTCTTCATTACCCCACTGGTCATACATGTATGAGGCCCGGAGCTTAGGAGATGTTCTGTGAGTGTGATGCATTTGTGAAGCCTAGGAGTCTAGGATGATCTATGAACTGTGATACATTTGTACGGCCCAGGTACACAGGGGATAATCTGTGCCCGATAATATCATCAACAGAGGGGCCAGAAATGCAGGCGTTGTTCAGTTCAGTGTGACAACTATGCAAGTTCCAGGTGCACAGATCTTTTGACCAGTGTGATATCCAAGAAGCAACACGGAATGCGAGATGTCCTGTGCAGTGTGATATCTATGCAAAATCCTGATCACAGGGAATGTTCCGAACCATCTAAATCTTGGGTAAGTTCCATGAGCAGATGTGATGGCATTGGCCATGTGATAATATTGCAGTGGCTTGGAATCCAGGAGCTGTTCTTCAGAGTGCTATGAGCGCGAGAGTGGTTCTGGCCAGTGTGGCACCTCTTCAAGGCCTAGAAGCATGGACAATGTCCTGTGCAGTGGTACGACTCCACTGGCTCCCTTTGCTGGCCCACACTATCTTCAAAACCAGTAGTATCAGCTACAGCGCCCTTAAGAACAGCACTCCCGCCTCCTATCTGACTGATAAGCTTACCATCTCTGGTGGCACCGCCATAACTAGAACACCATCAGATGGCACCCCCATAACTAGAACACCATCATATGGCACCGCCATAACTAGAACACCATCAGATGGCACCCCCATAACTAGAACACCATCATATGGCATCCCTAAAACTAGGACACCATCATATGGCACCCCTACAACTAGGACACCATCATATGGCACCCCTACAACTAGGACACCATCAGACTTGAGGCAGAGAAGTGTAAGAACGGAAAAACCAGGCAACAGGTCATCTCCAGCTATGCACCCATGACCTACAACAACAACCCTGTTTTCCACATCCATCCATATTTATGAATGGCTAAACAGTGCAGAAGATGCTCTGTGCAGTGCGATATCTATGCAAGGCTCATGGACACACACGACATCAGGAAGGAATAACAATAACCTGGTTTTTATGTAGCACTTGACACTTCTTCCTTTTCTAAGCAATACAAAAAGGTACTATTGTTATTCTTTTTAATGATAATTTCAGCTTTGATGAGTACGAGTTGGCCTTGCCAGGATTGAAACTTGTGACACGTAAGTCACAGCAGCAACCGTAAGTGGAGAGCAGTTAACCCATCATGCCCTTTTCTGGATATAAATGTTTGTATTACTTTGCTCTAGCGGCAAAACGCCAATGAGGTAGAGTTATAAGTGGCTTACTGTGTCAAGTAAAATAAACTTTTATCCACTTAAAGACGTGCCTGCGGCCCTGTGTTCTGCACAGTGTGATGCTGTACAGCAAAGCAGTGCCATGTGCAGTCTGAAGTCCTTGCAGACTCAGGCTCCCGGTGCAGGCCTCGCGCCTCCTCAGAGGGGTCCTCTGCCAAGGAATTCTGAACCTCCGAACCCTGTTGCGAGGCAAACACCTCCTCTGATGTCTCCCTCCCGGGAATTCCCAAGTGCAAGCCTGAGGGGTCGAGGCCAGAACCTTCTGAGGCAGCGCGCGCTCAGTACCTTCTAAATCTTATTTTAGGCCTGTCATAAAAACGGGCCCATCAGTAACTTCGTGCTCTGGGAGCATTCTGCGTGAACCCCTTCGCCTGGCGGCTCCCACCTGTCGAGGGGTATCAATGACACCTCCTGACAGCAGCACCGAAAGGGCAAACTTTGCGTCTGTCAGTCTGAGTGTCTCCGGGACTGTGTTCCCGGAGTTGTGATCGTATGCACGAGCGCTGAACCCGGCCCACCCACTCACTTGACCAGTGTGTGATCCTGTGACAATCGCTTGATTCCTGTCCTCAGCTGCCACGTCTTTGCCAAAAGTGAAAGCTCCGAAAATGTGCTGGATGTTGGTATTAAGCAGATAGGAATGAATTACATGTTTATTTATACATGTTTGCGTTTTTGTGTAAAGGGTGGAAAAGCTGGAGAGATTTCCCAAGGATTCGGTAAGGACTGGCACATATTAATGTCTGACTGACTCTACCCCAGCCCCACCGCCCTTTCAAATGCACAAGTCCCGATCTCCCCACTGCTACCGAGCCATAAGTTCTAAGGTCTGGGCAGCGGGCGGATGATTGACCGGAAGAGAACATTGCAGTCACACAACCCCGTGGGGCGGTAGTGCTTCTCCAGGAGGGGTCAGTAGTGGTTCTCTGGGGAGTGGGGGCAGTAGTGCTTCTATAGGTGGGGCGGTAGTGCTTCTCTAGGTGGGGGCAGTAGGGCTTCTCTTGGTGGGGGCGGTAGTGCTTCTATAGGTGGGGCGGTGGTGCTTCTCTAGGTGGGGGCAGTAGTGCTGCTTCTCTAGGTGGGGGCGGTAGTGCTTCTATAGGTGGGGCGGTGGTGCTTCTCTAGGTGGGGGCAGTAGTGCTGCTTCTCTAGGTGGGGGCGGTAGTGCTTCTATAGGTGGGGCGGTGGTGCTTCTCTAAGTGGGGGCAGTAGTGCTTCTCTAGGAGGGGGCGGTAGTGCTTCTCTGGGGGGTGGGGGCAGTAGTGCTTCTATAGGTGGGGCGGTAGTGCTTCTCTAGGTGGGGGCGGTAGTGCTTCTCTAGGTGAGGGCAGTAGTGCTTCTATAGGTGGGGGCAGTAGTGCCTCTCCAGGAGGAGTCAGTAGTGGTTCTCTGGGGGGTGGGGGCAGTAGTGCTTCTCTAGGTGGGTCGGTAGTGCTTCTCTAGGTGGGGCGGTAGTGCTTCTCTAGATGGGGGCGGTAGTGCTTCTCTAGGTGAGGGCAGTAGTGCTTCTATAGGTGGGGGCAGTAGTGCGTCTCTAGGTGGGGCAGTGGTGCTTCTATAGGTGGGGCAGTAGTGCTTCTCCAGGAAGAGTCAGTAGTGCTTCTCTGGGGGGTGGGGGCAGTAGTGCTTCTATAGGTGGGGCGGTAGTGCTTCTCTAGGTGGGGGCGGTAGTGCTTCTCTAGGTGGGGGCAGTAGTGCTTCTCTAGGTGGGGGCAGTAGTGCTTCTATAGGTGGGGCGGTAGTGCTTCTCTAGATGGGTCAGTAGAGCTTCTCTAGGTGGGGGCAGTAGTGCTTCTCTAGATGGGTCAGTAGTGCTTCTCTAGGTGGGGGCGATAGTGCTTCTCCAGGAGGGGTAAATAGTGCTTCTGTGGGGGTTGGGGGCAGTAGTGCTTCTATAGGTGGGGCGGTAGTGCTTCTCTAGGTGGGGGCAGTAGTGCTTCTCTAGGTGGGGGCGGTAGTGCTTCTCTAGGTGGGGGCGGTAGTGCTTCTCTAGATGGGGGCAGTAGTGCTTCTATAGGTGGGGGCAGTAGTGCTTCTCTAGGTGGGGCAGGAGTGCTTCTCTAGGTGGGGGAAGTAGTGCTTCTTTGGGTGCGGCCGTAGTGCATCTCTGGGTGGGGGCAGTGGTGCTTCTATAGGTGGGGCGGTAGTGCTTCTCCAGGAGGGGTCAGTAGTGCTTCTCTGGAGGGTGGGGGCCGTAGTGCTTCTATAGGTGGGGCGGTAGTGCTTCTCTAGGTGGGGGCGGTAGTGCTTCTCTAGGTGGGGGCAGTAGTGCTTCTCTAGGTGGGGCGGTAGTGCTTCTCTAGATGGGTCAGTAGTGGTTCTCTAGGTGGGGGCAGTAGTGCTTCTCTAGATGGGTCAGTAGTGCTTCTCTAGGTGGGGGCGGTAGTGCTTCTCCAGGAGGGGTAAGTAGTGCTTCTGTGGGGGGTGGGGGCCGTAGTGCTTCTATAGGTGGGGCGGTAGTGCTTCTCTAGGTGGGGGCAGTAGTGCTTTTCTAGGTGGAGGCGGTAGTGCTTCTCTAGATGGGGCGGTAGTGCTTCTCTAGGTGGGGGCAGTAGTGCTTCTATATGTGGGGGCAGTAGTGCTTCTCTAGGTGGGGCAGGAGTGCTTCTCTAGGTGGGTGAAGTAGTGCTTCTTTAGGTGGGGGCCGTAGTGCATCTCTGGGTGGGGGAAGTGGTGCTTCTATAGGTGGGGCGGTAGTGCTTCTCCAGGAGGAGTCAGTAGTGCTTCTCTGGAGGGTGGGGGCAGTAGTGCTTCTATAGGTGGGGCGGTAGTGCTTCTCTAGGTGTGGGCAGTAGTGCTTCTCTAGGTGGGGGCGGTAGTGCTTCTCTAGATGGGGTGGTAGTGCTTCTCTAGGTGGGGGCAGTCGTGCTTCTCTAGGTGGGGGCGGTAGTGCTTCTCTAGATGGGGCGGTAGGGCTTCTCTAGGTGGGCGCGGTAGTGCTTTTCTAGATGGGGGCGGTAGTGCTTCTCCAGGTGGGGCAGTAGTGCTTTTCCAGGGGGGGGGCAGTAGTGCTTCTCCAGATGGAGGCAGTAGTGCTTCTCCGGGTGGGGGCAGTAGTGCTTCTCTATGTGGGGGCAGTAGTGCTTCTCTATGTGGGGGCAGTAGTGCTTCTCCAGATGGAGGCAGCAGTGCTTCTCCAGATGGAGGCAGTAGTGCTTCTATGGGTGGGGGCAGTAGTGCTTCTCTAGGTGGGGTGGTAGTGCTTCTCTAGGTTGGGGCAGTAGTGCTTCTCTAGGTGGGGCAGTAGTGCTTCTCTATGTGGGGGCAGTAGTGCTTCTCCAGATGGAGGCAGTTGCACGTCTCCAGGTGGGGGCAGTAGTGCTTCTCTAGGTGGGGGCGGTAGTGCTTTTCTAGGTGGGGGCGGTAGTGCTTCTCCAGGTAGGGGTGGTAGTGCTTCTCTCGGTGGGGGCAGTAGTGCTTCTCTAGGTGGGGGTAGTGGTGCTTTTCTAGGTGGGGCGGTAGTGCTTCTCTAAGCGGGGCAGTGGTGCTTCTCTAGGTGGGAACAGTACGGATTCTCCAGGTGGGGGCAGTATTGCTTCTCTAGGTGGGGGCAGTAGTGCTTCTCTAGGTGGGGGCAGTAGTGTTTCTCTAGGTGGGGGCAGTAGTGCTTCTCTAGGTGGGGGTAGTAGTGCTTCTCCAGGTGGAGGCGGTAGTGCTTCTCCGGGTGGGGGCAGGTGTGCTTCTCTATGTGGGGGCAGTAGTGCTTCTCTAGGAGGGGGCGGTAGTGCTTCTCCGGGTGGGGGCAGGTGTGCTTCTCTATGTGGGGGCAGTAGTGCTTCTCTAGGTGGGGTCGGTAGTGCTTCTCTAGGTGGGGGCGGTAATGATTCTCTAGGTGGGGACAATAGTGCTTCTCCAGGTGGGGGCGGCAGTGCTTCTCTAGGTGGGGGCAGTACTGATTCTCCAGGTTGGGGCATTAGTGCTTCTAAAGGTGGGGGCATTAGTGCTTCTCTAGGTGGGGGCGGCAGTGCTTCTCTGGGTGGAGGCAGCAGTGCTTCTCCGGGTGGGGCAGTAGTGCTTCTCCAGGTGGGGGCAGTAGTGCTTCTCTGGGTGGGGGCAGTAGTGCTTCTATAGGTGGGGCGGTAGTGCTTTCTTTGGTGGGGGAAGTAGTGCTTGTCTAGGAGATGGCAGCAGTGCTTCTCGAGGTGGAGGCAGTACTGATTCCCCAGGTTGTGACATTAGTGCTTCTAAAGGTGGGGGCGGTAGTGCTTCTCTAGGTGGGGGCGGTAGTGCTTCTCTAGGTGGTGGCGGTAGTGCTTCTCTAGGTGGGGGCAGTAGTGCTTCTCCGGGTGGGGCAGTAGTGCTTCTCCAGATGGGGGCAGTAATGCTTCTCCGGGTGGGGGCAGTAGTGCTTCTCCAGAAGGGATCAGTAGTGCTTCTCTAGGTGGGGGACAGTAGAGCTTCTCCAGGTGGCGGCATACGCTGGATCTCTAGGTAGGGTGTCACTTCACGTATTCGTATTTTTGGGGCAATAGTGCAGGCCCCTCCACCCTCCCCCCGTTCCATTTGCGGATGCAGAAGTGTTAAGGAACAGTGGTCCCTTGACGTATCTACTTGTGTCAATGCTTCCCATACTGCATAGGATGCAGTAATGCCAATGTACATTCTCCCTTATAGGATGCTGTAGTGCCAATGCATAATCATCATCATTACTTTATTTCGACCATAAGATCATAAAAGTACACACAGCACAAGGATATTACAGTAAAAAGAGTCAATATAGAAGATAAAGATAAAAAATACAGATCAAATAGTGAGATTGAAAAGAGAGGGCAGCCATGTATTCCAGATAAGAAAATCATATGATGCTTGATTGGGATTTGATCTAGAGTGCATGTCAGTTTTTCCATCACTGTTCAGCATTCATCGTGCATACATTTAGACCTTTTCAACCACAATGCATACCAATATCTGGACAATCCTAAGACCACAACTCTGCTGGTGTCCGTGCTCAAAGTTCTAAGCACATCCAAGTAACGTTCAGGACCAACAATTTTGCAGAGTGAGAAAATCCACTTGTCCCTCAAAGATTTGTAATTCGGGCAAAAAAATATAAGGTGGACGATGGACTCAGAGCTTGCTTTACAGGCGGAGCATTGGTCATCATTCACTGCATCCTTCCTCCATTTTTTACAAAAGGTTTTAAGAGGTAGTGTTTTATACCGAAATTGGAGGAACAGCTTCCGAGCTAGAGGAGGAACAACTTCATCCAATGTACCCTCGAAACGAGGGGCATATTTAAAAGTGAGGAAATTAGTGGTCAAACTGCCCTCAGCATTAAGTGACGTTTGCAATAGTATAGTTTCCCAAAACATTTCCTTCAACTTGGGCCTCGATACAGAATTCATATTTCCTGGGTCAGACCAGAACCCCATCATTCCAAGCCTCCCTAGGAGCACCTTTAGAGCTCTAAACCAGGGGAATGAGGTGACCGAAGGCGACTTTAATAGTTCTAAGAGGGGCTCCCGATAGGGGCAGGGTTCATCCACGGTCCACAGTCTGTACCAAAACATCAGGAGCTTGTAGCTAATTTTGTGAGCCAGCTGCCTGTGTGCTAGATCAAGGCGGCCGGGTACCAATGGGGTACTTGCTGGAAGAACAGTCAAGGATCTAAGAAAACGATTTTCAATTGATGACAGGGAGTTAATTGAGCCTGTGCCCCATAGTTCGGCCCCATAGAGAGCACTCGCTAAGATTTTTATATAATAGATTTCAAGGGCGGGTGCTAACTGCCTTGAGAATGTACTTCTATGTATTTTACCCAAATTTGCAGTCTGGTAGATAAGATGCATCTTCACCTTTTCAATGTGTTGCTCCCACTTGATTATTGGAGTTAGGTGGATGCACAAATAGTCAAAGGTGTTGACACGTTCCAGCTTCCACTGCCAGCTAGAACTTGTCTTTTGTTAGATTTGCCCTTTCCCTTACTAAAGATCATGTATTTTGTTTTAGTTTAGTTCAACACCAGCCCTCGCTCGCCACAAAACGTAAGGGAACCATTTAAGAGCTGCTGGAGTCCCTGTGGAGTCTTTGCAATTTAAAGGGTGTCGTCATCAAAAAGAAGATCAGGAACTCTCTTACTGCAGACTTTCGGGGCTTCGCACCCATCCCTATCCAAACAGATAATGACATCATTGATAAAAAGAATCAAAAAGGTGGGGGCAAGGGCACAGCCGCATAAAGCTCTCCTCCTTTAATGTGTACTTCCTTCCAGTATATACATAACAAACGAAACGTTTGATCCAGGGCACTGGTTTTGGCTCTAGATCCATTCCTGCAACCGGGCTAAAATCTGCTTACAACAAATCTTTTGCAGGGAATCAATGGGACTTATTGGCCTGTAGCTAGATGGCTTAGCTCTGTCCCCTTTTTTGTAGATAAGGACAATATCAGCATTTGTCCATGAGGGGGGAATGGGGCTACCTCAGAGGATCGAATTGGATAATACATTTATATATGAGCCCCAGAGAGCCACATCCTCCTTATAAAGGTCATTAGGGATTCGGTCAGGGCTAGGCGCACAGGCCAAAATACAGGAGGCAATTGCTGCTTTAGTCTCTTCTAGCGTAATAAGGTGGTGTTCACCCCCTACACCATCTTTGGTCAGGCCTTCGTCTTGCACCGCAGCTGCCTTGTCCCTAGTTTCTACAAGGAGCCAAAGTGAGTTTCCCAGTCCTCAGGCTGTACTGCAAATTCCAAGGTTCTCTTGTTCCCCTTTAACCAATATACTGCTATGCTCCAGACATGTTTCGAGTCTCTGTCTAACAATTTTCTCCTTAGATGACCATAGGGAACCCTCCCACTCTCTCTTTGCAGATTCAGTTACTTGTTTGTAAACATTACACAAAGAAAATAGGCAGTAGGGAATAATGCGCAAAAACAGTGTAGAGCTATATTTTATCTTTATCTAAATTACTAGTATATGCTCTAGGGTAGAGATACAACCACTACCAAAGGTTGTAGCAACAGCTAGATAATTATCCACCATATATCCTAAACACAATTTCTCAACCCGAGCAACTCTAGAGAGTTCAAATGTCCTTATCAACGACAACCATTTCTCTTTATATGATTGTCAATCTTTTCTTTAGTTTTCAATGTAAATTTATGATTCAGTTAAATTACCAGGTATAGGATATAAATAATTCTTCAATGTTACAGATAGCCAACGGATTTTGCCAAAACGTGTTTCGTCTGGCTTCTTGGCCAATGACTTTGTCAGGGCAATTATACTAATCTCCTGCTCAGGGCAATTATACTAATCTCCTGCTCATATCCTCATATGATTCGTGCTCTTGTCGACGCCGACAAGAACACGAGTCCCATTTGAAACTTACACGAATCAGCTATGACGGTCCTAGCTCGGTAGAGATATATTGAGCTACAAGATTTGGTATCTGTTCGAAAAGAATGCAACCTGTTTCGCGATAAATAGAGATTCGTAACTTTTGGTCGATACACAGACCGCTCTATGCTGCACAAATGAAAAGAATTGAACATTTTATATCGACATAGAGGATATTATCGAATGAAAACATAATAACTGGCTTTAGGATATGAGCAGGAGATTAGTATTATTGCCCTGACTAAGTCATTGGCCGAGAAGTCAGACGAAACACGTGTTGGCAAAATCCGTTGGCTAGCTGTAACATTGAAAAATTATTTATATCATGTATCTGGTGATTGGACTGAATCATGAATTTACATTGAAAAACTAGCAGCCCGTCCCGACCTTGTCCGGGTGCAACAGGCTTCCCCGACCCCCGCCCGCCCCGACATTGTGCAGCAGCCCGGACCCCCGCCCGGCCCGTCCCCCGCCTGCCCTGACCCCCGCCTGCCCCGACCCCCGCCTGCCCCGACATGGATCCCCTTACCTGAGCCGCCGCTCCTCCCGCCTGTCCGCTGCTCGCACCGCCGCTGGCCTGTCCGCTGCTCCTCACGTCACCGCTCCTCCCCCGCACCATGTCCGCCGCTCCCTTACCTCAGCCGCCGCTCCTCCAGCCTGTCCGCTGCTCGCACCGCCGCTGGCCTGTCCGCGGCTCCTCACGTCACCGCTCCTCCCCCGCGCCATGTCCGCCGCTCCTCGTCGCGCTCCTGGACGCCGCTCCTCCCCGCGCTCCTGACATGAGCACGCAGGTCGCGGCCGGCGCTACCTCGGAGGGACTACTTTTTTTTACTGTAAATTTTTTAAATCACGTTTTAAAAAAAATTTATATAGCCTATAACCATCTACATAACTTGCCGATTCCAACGGTGTATTGGGTGTGTGGATTGGCGCTGTGGTTCCCGAGTTTACCTGCCTCAAAGGCTGAAAGTTCTTCCTTTATTATAGTAGTATAGATAAAGAAAAGCCCGATAATCATATAAAGAGAAATGGTTGTCGTTGATAAGGACATTTGAACTCTCTAGAGTTGCTCAGGTTGAGAAATTGTGTTTAGTTACTTGTTTGTACTTGGCTCTACAAATCACTATTTTGGTGCAAGATTTTTGCTTTACAGCCCTTAATAGTTCCTGCTTTGAGTGCTTTGGTGTACCATGCGCCCAACTGATCTTGTCTTTGTTGAGGGTTGGGTCTTTCGGTCGTTTGTGAATTTCCCGGGCGACCTAGTAGAGCCCTTATAGTTCATGACTGGGACCTATTACCTCATCGGCATACTCGGCAGTTGAGCTAACAGCTTTCTCAAGTAGCGTAGAGACCTTCCTCTTTACTGCACCTAAGGCCTCCGGATGGGCCTCCACCCAGTCCCATTTGATTCTCCTCTGATTATTAGCTGCTGATAAAAAAACCAATGTCTGGGCAACATAGATTGACCGGCCCCATGGGCGCCTGATTTGTGAGGGTGAGGGCAAGCGCGTTGTGATCGGTGTCAACCCTTTTAACCACTACCATATCCATAACTAGGTGCCAGTAGTTTAGGGGAACTAGGCAATAATCGATTCTGCTTTGCTGGGCTAGCCTATTAAAGATGGGTACCCCGTTAGGGTCTGATGGGGTCCTTCTGTTGATCGCCCTTAAATCGTGTTGCATTGTGAGTGCCAGCACCTTCGCTCCTCTCGCACGCCACCTCACCAAGGGCAAGTCTAGTTGAGGGACCTGCTATTCTCTATTCCATTCATCAGTCAGGTTAGGGGGGATTGGGGCCAGTGGTTCAAATGTACAATTAAAATACTGACACACCAATAACTGGGAATTGTTTGAGTATTGTGGTAATGGAGTATCTAACATACGCAAGATATCAGTTTCTGCCATACCCTTCTGTACCCTATTGTAGATGCTGAAGATTCTTATTCTAGTGCCATTTTTAAAGCTGAGCTCCAGAGCAAGTATATCTTCCGAGTCCACCTGCGCCAGGAAACCCACGGTGTCAGTGCGCTCTACAAATGTCATTTAATAATAATAATGGTCTTACTTTACTCCCTAGCGCAATGTTCATCCAGACAGCTAGTCCTCCAGAAGGTCTGCCCCGCTCTTTTATACTGGCGTCTTTGGCGTGAGTTGAAAAGCCACTTCTATGCTGGCAAGTAAGGCTCCATGTTTCTTGAAATAGAATAACATCAAAGGAGTCTATGAATTAACACCAATCTACATCTGCCATTAGCTTGGTGATCCCTGCCACATTCCAGACCAATACCCTTAACTCTATTGGTTCTACTCTATGCATTCCCGCCTCCATCCCGGTTTCAGCAGTGGGGACACACTCACTGTGCACATCATTTACTGGAGCTAGGGCACAAGCTGAGGGAATTAAGTTCAAATCTGGGGGGCTGCTGGTATTGGCACCAGTCAGTCATAGGGGAATAGAGGAACCTTGCCTATCCGCAAATGTTGGCTTTACCTCGCCCAGTGGTCAGCTGTCCCTCTTCCCTTCTGCCATGTTCAGCAAGGGGGGCCTGAAAAGAACCAACCCAAGGGCATGTGGGGACAAACCAACACATGGTTTAGTGGTGGGTACAAGGAGGGATCTAGGGAGGTCTCCATATAAGGGTCTGTATCTGATGGATGCGCTGGAATTGTTCGGGGGGACTATGCAGGCATCAATCGACAGTAGGCCAGTGATTATTGCAGCATCATAAAAGCTAACCTCTATTGTATCCCACATAGTGTTTTGCAGTGGTAGTCTTCTAACCACTGATGTTGTCCCTGATGACTGAATAGCATTGGCGTGTGTGCTTGAGCCAGTGTATAACGTTATTCTTAACGACTCCTGGCTTTCATGATATCTACTCCTGAGTTTAGGAACTTCCGTAAGAAATATCTCTGAGGGGCGCTCCCTTTCGCTTGGTCTCACATAGACACCCTCTCGCACTGATCCCCTAACAGAGGCCCTCCCATGGTCATGCGTGTTAGTAGTGCCTTCATCCAGGACAACCTCACCTCTATATGTGTCCCTACCTAACATAGGGTCCGTTGTGTGACTCTGGGATCGTTTTTTGAAATCAGGGGGTGGACGGTGTTCGCCCTTGGATGGCATGAGATTTGTGATTCTTGTTCGAGTAGGGTCTTGAGAAGTAGTTTCTCTTTTGTTAGCTATATTACTTTCTACCGAACTAGTTGAATACCTATTTAGGGGGGGGCTGTTTATAATTTGGTTTTGGTGCCACCCCAAGTCCACAATCAATCTTTTCCATTAAAGTGGTAATGTTTTTTCTTTGACTGTGCATACCTCAGCTCTCAGGGCTTCTATCAGATCTTTTAGTGACTGAATCACGCCTATCGTACTTCCTGTCTCACGATTACCTATGGAATCAATGCCCCCTTCCACCTCTCCATCCCCTTTCTCATCCACTCAGAGAGCATCAAATCTGTTATGGCACTCAATGTTAGAAATCGGGGTTCTACTAGGGGCAGTTCGGAGGTCAACACCAGGTGAGTAGACTCGAGCACATGGCCCCAAAGTAGTGCCTCTATCCTTCCTATGCCTAACGTGATGTTTTCTAGGTTTTGGTGGAGTCAGCCTAGCTATCGTCTTAGCGGGGGGATGTTCTGGTGAGGTGACTAACAATAAACCATCATCTGGGGCTTTGTTAGACCTTTTTTTGGTCTCTTTGAACATCAGAGGGATCCGTTTTGCTACTTTCTTGGCAAGGGGAGGTCCTGGGGAAGACATTTGTTCACTGGTGTTATCACTGCCAATAAGACTACCACAGGAGGGAGAAGGACTAGGGGGATCAGACGTAACAATATCCTGACATTCTGCCAGGATTGACTCAATCCTATCCATTGTCTCATGGCAGACAACATTTGACGGCCTGCCATGGCCCATAGGCTGGGCCTTTTTCCTTCCTTTTGACCATAATATTATTAAAGTACAAAGTTCTGAAAAAGGACCGGATTAAGAAGGACAATAGTATGGGGTACCTAGAAAAAATAAAAGGATTGGTTTTTACGAAATACGATATGACAACACTCCGCTGCAATGTGTAAAGGACACGATACAGGTAACACAATGCAGTAGTGCAAGATCCAAGTTGGGGAGAGAGTAACAATACAGGTTCCGAGGGTGCATATAGTATTACTAAAACCTATAGTCATGCTCAGTATACGGAGGGTATGGCACAGAGAACATCTATACTAAAACTTATCTATAACACAATTGTCAAAAACTATAAAAATAGAATAACAAATTTAAAAATAAAAAAATGTTCTTAATGTTTTTAAAAGACAGAATTCTTTTGGGGAATAAAAAAAGCGAGGAGTTAATCAAATTCCACTCTTTGTTCGCCAGGACGTAGCAATGTTAGCAGCAATGTCTAAAGCAGGGTAGTTTAAACTGAAAGCAGCAAAAGCAGGTTCTCTGGACGGCCGAGAGAGTGTCACTGTCAACTAACACTGGGGATGCACAGTTCGTGACCAACTGAGGTTGTAGATTCCCAGCGCCAAATAGTGAGAACCTAAGCAGGCAGCGGCAACACAGGAAAGAAGTCCATGGGGGCAGTAGTCAACAAGCATTTACAATGCAATGGTTTCGTCTTTGGAAAAGTTAGAGCTATTGGCATTGTAAATGACAAAATTTGTATTTATGTGTTTGGTTTTGTCATTTACATTGCCATTAGCTTAATCTCTCGCAATGTGAGACCTATTGTACCCTACGGACGAGCACAGCAGACAGCAATTACTACCACACACACACACACCCAGAGCCACACACACACACACACACCCAGAGCCACACACACACCCAGAGCCCCCCACACACCCAGAGCCCCCCCACACACACCCACCCAGAGCCCCACACACACACAC
Source organism: Lissotriton helveticus (assembly GCF_964261635.1). Lineage (NCBI taxonomy): Eukaryota > Metazoa > Chordata > Amphibia > Caudata > Salamandridae > Lissotriton > Lissotriton helveticus. The sequence continues at coordinate 1,569,424,947 of NC_136068.1, forward strand.
CCACCCAGAGCCCCACACACACACACACACGCAGAGCCCCACACACACACACACATCCAGAGCCACACACACCAACCCACAGCATAACACATCAACCCAGAGCCACACACACCCACCCAGAGCCACACACACACACACACACCCAGAGCCCCCCACACATACACACACACGCCAGGCGAAACCTAAAAAGTATAACAAATGAAAATACAGAAGGAATAGGCAATATACAAAATGTACAACCTCTTTTTACAAACTACTGTAGCAGAACCACAAGAGTGCTAACCTGAACATTACAAAAAAAGTGCAGTCTATTCTACGGACTGAAAATCACTTTAAATGCTTTCGACTGTCTCATGGAAAGAATATAAGAAGTGTGTACACAAAATCACAAATTTAACATAAAGGTTTATCCACTCACTCCTTGACCACCGCTTCCCACAAAAACCCACTGGCCAGCAGTAGTAAAGCCTCGCTTTAATAATCCCTGCGCATAAAAGGGTGAGGCAACTCACAATCATGGCACCTTTACACTTGAATTGGAGGTACAGGACGCACCTAACTAGGAAGCACCAGAGGGTTTATGGTTATGAGTAGAGCAAGGCTCAAGAATGAGTGCAAAAAAGTTGGTGGCAAGGTGGTGGGAGTTCGGTGAGAGGTTGCAGAAAGCAGCAACCTAACGAGAAATACATGAGCCTACTCCATGTTTGAGGAAATAAGATTCTTAGTCCGTGTCGGATCAAACCTTTGAGTGGGTACTTGCACACTCAACGGCATGGGATACGTCTGCCGCGACAGGGGACACGAGTTTCCAACAACGGGTGTAAGTGTCAGACACCGAGTTCTGCATTTAGCCCACACTAACACTGCTGCTACCAAACTGGCGTCATGGGCATCTTTAAACATTTTCCATCCAAAGTTATGCCAAGAAGTGAGCAGTCTCCCTACATCGAGAGAGACACAACATAGACTAAACAAAGCAAAGGTGCCATGCACAACTACACAAAGGTGCACACCCTGACGTTCCCTACACAAAGCCCACATACTCACGAAGCAAAAGTGACACACATAAACTGGCCTACCCCGCATTGAGACAAAATGCAGACTACAAAAAGCAAAGGTGGCATGCACGTACATACCATCTTTACCCACATACGAACTACACACACCGCACACGATTTTGCGGCGTTAGGCCGATGCTCCTTATTTTTCGACTGGCTCATTTTGATATATTGGGTTTTAAAGGTCCCGGCCACTTACTGCGTTCTCTCTCCTCTAATGCACCTTCTTTCCTCCTAATATTTACGGAGCCGGGACGGGGGCAGCGGGTTTAAAAAATGCAAACCCCGTTTGGGGGGAGGGGGCCGGCAGAAGTGGAGAGGGGTGCTTTGAGCTCAGAACCCCATTGTCCCCTCATTTCAAAGGGGGAACCTGCCCGCTGCTCGTCCTTTTGATTGGTGACGCTGGTGAATAAGTGGGGAGCGCGGAGTGACAATCCCTGAATGGCCCCCTTGCAAATAAAGAGGCCCGTGGAAAGCACTGGGGAGTCTGAAGGAGATGGGCTCGCTGGCACTCACCAAGCGCCTAGATAAAGGCGGCCGGCACAATAGCGCCTTTTCTGGGGGGACAGACAGCCTTTACAGCACTCCTGGCGTCGTATCCTGCTGGAGGGAGCCTGCCCTCTCCTCGTCAGCCCCTCGGCCGCTTGTATCCTGCTGGGGGGAGCCTGCCCTCTCCTCGTCAGCCCCTCGGCCGCTTTTCTTTTCCTCCCCCAGCAGTTTACTTTGAAAGCAACATTAAATTCCTGAAGACGGGCGCTGAATAACAACACCGCGCTCTGAAAGACAGAGGGGGAAATATACATAGTTTGCTCTGTCCTCCTGCAGATCAGAGGGCAGGGAAGTCGCCGAGCTGGGGGGACAGTGCCCCGCGCATCTCCCACGCGCGGGTGCTCTAAGGAGCAAGAGTGAAAGTAGCAGACAGCGGGAGGGGGGGCGGGCACACGGACAGCGGGAGGGGGGCGGGTGAACGGGCTCACGAACAGCGGGAGGGGGGCGAGTTAACGGGCACACGGACAGCAGGAGGGGGGCGGAACGGGCAAACGGGCAGCAGGAGGCGGGCGGGAACGGGATAAAAAATATAGTGAAAATGGCAAAGAAAATAAAAGTGGCTGCACAGCAATCCGGGGCGTCACATGCCCCCCGCGGTCGGGCTCCGTGTGCAGATGATCCTGGCGTGGACGTAGGGTGCGAGAGGGCCTTCCAGGCGCTGTGCTGGTGCCCCCCCCCAGCTCCACGTTGTCCAAGGTGCCTGATGTGTGATCTTGAGCAATTCACTACTACTTCTGCCTCGATTTCCACAAATGTTAACAAGCAACGAGGGGGGGCCACAACAATACACAGAGACGACGAAAGACGTACAAAGTTACAATAAAATTAAAAGAAAATGTTGCTTACCTGCTCGCAAATCGAGGAACACATCCCAGCAACAGAAATCGCGCAGCCCACTCCTGCAAATGCTACGATAAACTGAACACAACATGCCGTCCCCCCCCCAAAAAAAATAACATCCGCCCACAGCCGCATGACATGCTAAAAGGGGCAGGATGAGAAAAATATCCCCGTAACGCCCACGAATCGCCTCGGACCATGACTGACAGATCTCACTTCCAATGGCTAGCCTCCATTTATGGAGCTAGCCAATGGAAGTGAGAGGCGGGACTTTTGTCCATACTAGTAAACAAAAGTTTTCGCCTTGCGCGAAAGTCTGCTGCGCAGCTTTCGGCGAGGCGAAACCTAAAAAGGAGATTTTGTGCGAGCAAATCTCAATAGATAGTCCATGCGGCTCCTCAGTGGCTGACCTCGCCTTCTCTGTTGCTCCCACACATTCACTTTTTAGCAGGTGCCTTCTCGTCTGGCGCGGTGCCCCAAAAACCAAGGGGAGTGGCCCTGTCCTGCCTCGTCCAGGCGCAGATGGGAGCAGAAGGGCCTACTTGGCCCGGTCTTTGCCCGGCTGCTACCCGCGCTGAAGGAGCCTGCGCTGAGTTTTAAAGCACCACTAGGCGCTGGTATTGGCTGTCGGGAAGTTGGCAGGCTAGGGGCTCCGGCTGAGAAAACCGGTGATTCCTGCGGCGCTGTAACAGCTGGACCCTATGCACTTTCTGCCTTATAGGATGCAGTAATGTCAATGCACCTTCTACCTTATAGGATGCAATAATGTCAATGCACCTCCTACCATATAGGATGTAATAATGCAAATGCGCCTGCTGCCTTATATATTCTTCTTTAGATAGATACTGTACAAACAATGCACATCCTCCCTTATAGGATACAGCAATGCCAATGCACAGTCTTCCCTAGATAGTTTCTGTAGTAAAAATGTACATCCTCCCTTATAGGATGCAATAGTGCCAATGCACTAAGTTCCCTTGATGGAAACAGTAATATCAATGCCCATACTTCCCTTGTGGATGCAGGAATGCCACTGCACACCCTTCCCTAGATGGATAATGTAGTGCCAATGCACACCCTTCCCTAGATGGATATGGTAGTGCCAATGCACACCCTTATCTAGATGGATACAGTAGTGCCAATGCTCATCTTTCCCTAGATAGATGCAGTAGTGCCAATGCCCATCCTTCCCTAGATTGATGCAGTAATGCCAATGCACACCCTTTCCTAGATGGATACAGTAGTGCAATGCACATCCTTCCCTAGATGGATACAGTAGTGTCAATGCACACCCTTCCATAGATCGATGCAGGAGTGCCAATGCCCATCCTTCCCTAGATGGATACAGTAGTGCCAGTGCACACCATTCCCTAGATGGATACAGTAGGGCCAATGCACATCCTGCCCTAGATGGATACAGCAGTGCCAATGCACACCCTTCCCTAGATGGATACAGTAGTGCCAGTGCACACCCTTCCCTAGATGGATACAGTAGTGCAATGCACATCCTTCCCTAGATGGATACAGCAGTGCCAATGCACACCCTTCCCTAGATGGATACAGTAGTGCCAATGCACACCCTTCCCTAGATGGATGCAGTAATGCCAATGCACACCCTTTCCTAGATGGATTCAGTAGTGCAATGCACATCCTTCCCTAGATGGATACAGTACTGCCAATGCACATCCTTCCCTAGATGGATACAGTAGTGTCAATGCACACCCTTCCATAGATCGATGCAGGAGTGCCAATGCCCATCCTTCCCTAGATTGATTCAGAAATGCCAATGCATATCCTTCCCTAGATGGATACAGTAGTGCCAATGCACATCCTTCCCTAGATGGATACAGCAGTGCCAATGCACACCCTTTCCTAGATGGATACAGTAGTGCCAGTGCACACTCTTCCCTAGATGGATGCAGTAGTGCAATGCACATCCTTCCCTAGATGGATACCGCAGTGCCAATGCACACCCTTTCCTAGATGGATTCAGTAGTGCAATGCACATCCTTCCCTAGATGGATACAGTACTGCCAATGCACATCCTTCCCTAGATGGATACAGTAGTGTCAATGCACACCCTTCCATAGATCGATGCAGGAGTGCCAATGCCCATCCTTCCCTAGATTGATTCAGAAATGCCAATGCATATCCTTCCCTAGATGGATACAGTAGTGCCAATGCACATCCTTCCCTAGATGGATACAGCAGTGCCAATGCACACCCTTCCCTAGATGGATACAGTAGTGCCAGTGCACACTCTTCCCTAGATGGATGCAGTAGTGCAATGCACATCCTTCCCTAGATGGATACCGCAGTGCCAATGCACGCCCTTCCCTAGATGGATGCAGTAGTGCAATGCACACCCTTCCCTAGATGGATACAGTAGTGCCAATGCACACCCTTCCCTAGATGGATGCAGTAATGCCAATGCACACCCTTCCCTAGATGGATAAATCAGTGTCATTGCAAACCCTTCCATAGATAGATACAGTAGTGTTAATGCACATCCTTTCCTAGATGGATATAGACGTGCTTATGCACATCCTTCCCTAGATGGATAAATTAGTGTCATTGCAAACCCTTCCATAGATAGATACAGTAGTGTTAATGCACATCCTTTCCTAGATGGATATAGACGTGCTTATGCACATCCTTCCCTAGATGGATATAGTAGTGCCAATGCACACCCTTCCCTAGATGGATATAGTAGTGCCAATGCACGCCCTTCCCTAGATGGATACAGTACTGCCAAGGCACACCCTTCCCTAGATGGATACAGTAGTGCCAATGCACACCCTTCCCTAGATGGATACAGTAGTACCAATGCACATCCTTCCCTAGATGGATATAGTAGGTCCAATGCACATCCTTCCCTAGATGGATACAGCAGTGCCAATGCACACCCTTCCCTAGATGGATACAGTAGTGCCAAGGCACACCCTTCCCTAGATGGATACAGCAGTGCCAATGCACACCCTTCCCTAGATGGATACAGCAGTGCCAATGCACGCCCTTCCCTAGATGGATACAGTACTGCCAAGGCACACCCTTCCCTAGATGGATACAGTAGTGCCAATGCACACCCTTCCCTAGATGGATACAGTAGTGCCAATGCACATCCTTCCCTAGATGGATATAGTAGTGCCAATGCACACCCTTCCCTAGATGGATACAGTAGTGCCAATGCACACCCTTCCTAGATGGATGCAGTAATTCCAATGCACATCCTTCCCTAGATGGTTGCAGTAGTGCCAATGCACATCCTTCCGTAGATGGATACAGTAGTGCAAATGTACACCCTTTCCTAGATGGATACAGTAGTGCCAATGCACACCCTTCCCTAGATGGATACAGTAGTACCAATGCACACCCTTCCCTAGATGGATACAGTAGTGCCAATGCATACCCTTCCCTAGATGGATACAGTACTGCCAATGCACACCCTTCCCTAGATGGATACAGTAGTGCCAATGCACACCCTTCCCTAGATGGATACAGTAGTGCCAATGCACACCTTTCCCTAGATGGATACAGTAGTGCCAATGCACACCCTTCCCTAGATGGATACAGTAGTGCCAATGCACACCCTTCCCTAGATGGATACATTAGTGCCAATGCACATCCTTCCCTAGATGGATGCAGTAATACTAATGCACATCCTTCCCTAGATGGATGCAGTAATGCCAATGCACATCCTTCCCTCGTGAATGCAGTAGTGACAATAAACGTCCTTCCCTAATGGGATACAGTAGTGCCAATGCAAATCGTTCTCTTGATGGATAGTAGTGTCAAACACGCCCACCATGTGTGGATGCAATAGTATCAACTAACAGTTTTCGCTTGGTGTATGGGTCAGTGTTAATCCACGTCCATCTTTAGTGGATGTAGTGGTGTCAAAGCAACCTTTCCTAGATGGATACAGTAATGCCAATGCCCACCCTTCCCCTGATGGAGACAGCAGGGTCAATGCATGTCCTATCTTTGTGGCTGAAGCAGTAACAACGCATCTCGTTTCCTTGGTGGAGTCTGTAGGGTTAGTACATACTCCTTTCCTTGGTGGATGCAGTTTTGTCACTGCTCTAGCTTCGCTTGGTTCCATGCTTCACTTGGTGGGTTCAGAAGTGCTGCTGCATGTGCTTCCTTGAGGTGCGCAAGAGTGCTGCTGCATGTGCTTCCTTGATGGGCGCAACGGTGCGGCTGTATGTGCTCCCTTGGTGGGCGCAAGAGTGCTGCTGCATGTGCTCTCTTGGTGGGCACAAGAGTGCTGCTGCATGTGCTCCCTTGGTGGGCGCAAGAGTACTGCTGCATGTGCTCCCTTGGTAGGTGCAAGAGTGCTGCTGCATATGCTACCCTGGTGAGTGAAAGAGCAATGCAGCATGTGCTCCCTTAGTGGGCGCAAGAGTGCTGCTGCATGTGCTCCCTTGGTGGGCGCAAGAGTGCTGCTGTATGTGCTCCCTTGGTGGGCGCAAGAGTACGGCTGCATATGCTTGCTAGGTGTGCAAGAGCACTCCTTTATGTGCTCCCTTAGTGGGTGCAACGGTTGTTGCTGCATGTGCTCCCTTGGTGGGCACAAGAGCTCTGCTGCATGTGCTCCCTTGGTGGGTGCAAGAGCGCTGCTGCATGTGCTTCCTTGGTAGGTGCAAGATTACGGCTGCATATGCTCTCTTGGTGGGTGCAAGAGCAATGCTGCATGTGCTCCTTTGGTGGGCGCAAGAGTGCTGCTGCATGTGTTTCCTTGGCAGGTGTAAGACCGCTGATGCATGTGCTTCCTTGGTGGGCGCAAGAGCGCTGCTGTATGTGCTCCCTTGGTGGGTGCAAGAGTGCTGCTGCATGTGCTCTCTTGGTGGGCACAAGAGTGCTGCTGTATGTGCTTCCTTGGTGGGTGCAAAAGCACTGCTGCATGTGCTCCCTTGGTGGGCACAAGGGTGCTGCTGAATGTGCTCCCTTGGTGGGCGCAGGGAGTGAAGCTGCATGTGCTCTCTTGCTGAGGGCAAGAGCGCTGCTGCATGTGCTCCCTTGGTGGGTGCAATAGCGCTGCAGCATGTTGTCCCTTGGTGGGTGCAAGAGCACTGCAGCATGTGCTCCCTTAGTGGGCGCAAGAGCGCTGCTGCATGTGCTCCCTTGGTGGGCGCAAGAGTACTGCTGCATATGCTTGCCAGGTGTGCATGTGCTCCCTTGGTGGGTGCAATGGTTGTTGCTGCATGTGCTCCCTTGGTGGGCACAAGAGCGCTGCTGCATGTGCTCCCTTGGTGGGTGCAAGAACGCTGCTGCATGTTCTTCCTTGGTGGGTGCAAGATTACGGCTGCATATGCTCTCTTGGTGGGTGCAAGAGCGATGCTGCATGTGCTCCTTTGGTGGGTGCAAGAGTGCTGCTGCATGTGCTCCCTTGGCAAGTGAAAGACCGCTGACGCATTTCCTTGGTGGGAGCAAGGGTGCTGCTGCATGTGGTCACTTGGTGGATGCAAGAATGGTGCTCCATTTTCTCTCCTGATGGGTGCAAGAGCCTGCTGCATGTGCTCCATTGGTAAGAGCAAGAGTGCTGCTGCATGTTCTCCCTTGATGGGGGCAAGAGTGCTGCTGCATGTGCTCCCTTGGTGGATGCAAAAGCGCTGCTGCATATGCTCTTTTGGTGGGTATAAGAGTGTTGCTGCATGTGCTCCCTTGATTGGCACAAGACTGGTGCTGCATGTGCTCCTTTGGTGGGTGCAAGATCAATCAATCAATCAGAGCATTTGTAAAGCGTACTACTCACCCGTGAGGGTTTCAAGGCACTGGGGGGAGGGGTGATGCTACTGCTCGAATAGCCAGGTCTTGAGTAACCTCCTGAAGGTAAGTAGGCCCTGGGTCTGCCGTAGGAGGATGAGGAGGGTGTTCCAGGTTTTGGCGGCAAGGTGGGAGAACGATCTGCCGCCGGTGGTCGCTCTTCGGATGCGGGGAACGGTGGCGAGGGCGAGGTGTAGAAGGTGAGTTGTCTGTTGAGGTATGCCAGTCCGGTGTTGTGGAGTGCTTTGTGTGCGTCGGTGAGGAGCTTGAAGGTGATCCTCTTGTTGACAGGAAGCCAGTGTAGCTCTCTATGGTGGGGTGTGATGTGGCTGTGGCGAAGGATGCCAAGCAGCAACCAAGCAGAGGCGTTCTGTATGCGTTGTAGTTGTTTCAGGAGTTTGGCCGAGGCTCCTGTTTCCAGGAGTTTGGCCGAGGTTTCCGTAGTCTAACCTGCTGCTGACGAGGGCCTGGGTGACCGTTTTTCTTGTAGATCTTGTGGGGCATGCAGAGGGTGTTGAAGCTGCTGCATATGCTACTTTGGTGGGCACCAGAGCACTGTTCCATGTGCTTCCTTGGTGGGCGCAAGAGCTTTGCTGCATGTCCACCCTTGGAGGACACAAGAGCGCTCCTTCCTTGGCGGCCTCAAGAGAGCAGCTGCATGTGCTCCCTTGGTGGAAGCAAGGCCGCTATTGCGTGTGCTTCCTTGGTGGGCGCAAGAGCACTGCTGCATGTTTTTCTTTGGTGGGCGCTAGAGTACTACTGCACATGCTACTTTGGTGGGTACAAGAGTTCTGATGCATATGCACCCTTGGTGGGTGCAAGAGTGCTGATGCATGTGCTCCCTAGGTGGGTACAAGAGTGCTGCTGCATGTGCTCCCATGGTGGGTGAAAGAGCGCTGCTGCATGTGCTTTTTTGGTTGGGGCAAGAGAGCTGCTGCATATGCTCGCTAGGTGTGTGCAAGAGAGCTGCTTCATGTGCTCCCTTAGTGGGTGCACGAGTTACTGCTGCATGTGCTTCCTTGGTGAGCTCAAGAGCGCTGCTGCATGTGCTCCCTTGGTGAGTGCAAGGGCGCGGCTGCATTTCCTCCCATGGTGGATGCAAGAGTGGTACTCCATTTTCTCCCTTGGTCGATGCAAGAGCCTGCTGCATGTGCTCCCTTGGTTGGAGCAAGAGTGCTGCTGCATGTGCTACCTTGGTGGGTGCAAGGGCTCTGCTGCATTTCCTCCCTTGGTGGATGCAAGAGTGCTGCTCCATTTTCTCCCTTGGTCGGCGCAAGAGCATGCTGCATGTGCTCCCTTGGTTGGAGCAAGAGTGCTACTGCATGTGCTATCTTGGTGGGTGCAAGAGCACTGCTGCATGTGCTCCTTTGGTGGATGCAAGAGTGGTGCTCCCTTTGCTTCCTTGGTAGGATCAACAGCCTGCAGCATGTGCTCCCTTGGTGGGTGCAAAAGCGCTGTTGCATGTGCTCCCTTGGTGGGCACAAGCATGCAGCTGAATGTGCTCCCTTGGTGGATGCAAGAGCATTGCTGCATACGTTCCTTAGGTGGGCGCAGGAGCACTGCTACATCTGCTTCACTTGGGTGTAAGAGCACTGCTGCAAGTGCTCCTTTGATGGGTGCAAAGTGCTGCTGCATGTGCTCCTTTGGTGGGTGTAACAGCGCAGCTGCATGTGCGACTTTGGTAGGCACCAGATCACTGTTGTATGTGCTCCCTTGGTGGATGCAAGAGCACTGCTGCATTTGCTTTTTTGGAGGACGTAAGAGTGTTGCTGCACGTACTCCCTTGATGGGTAAAAGAGTGCTGCTGCATGTATACACCTTTGGTGGGTGCAAGAGCGCAGCTGCATGTGCAACTTTGATGGGCACCAGACCACTGTTGCATGTGCTCCCTTGGTGGGTGCAAGAGCGTTGCTGTATGTCCTCCCTTGGTGGGCGCAAGAGCATTGCTGCTGCATTTTCTCCCTTGCTGGTGCAGAAGTGTTCTTGCATGTTCTTTCTTGGTTGGCCAGGAGAACTGCTGCATGTGCTCCCTTGGAGAATGCCAGATCGCTGCTGGATGTGCTCCCTTGGTGGGTGCAACAGTATTGATGCATGTGCTTCCTTGGTGAATGCAAGACTGCTGCTGCATGTGCTCCCTTGGTGGGTGCAAGAGTACTGCCGCATGTGCTCCTGTGGGGAGCACAAGAGCGCTGCTGCATGTGTGCTCCTTTGGTGGGAGCAAGAGCGCTGGTGCATGTGCTCCCTTGGTAGGCGCAAGAGTGCTGCTGCATGCGCTCCATTGGTGAATGCAAGATTGCTGCTGCATGTGCTCCCTTGGTGGGTGCAACAGTACTGTTGCATGTGCTTCCTTGGTGAATGCAAGACTGCTGCTGCATGTGCTCCCTTGGTGGGTGCAACAGTACTGTTGCATATGCTTCCTTGGTGAATGCAAGACTGCAGCTGCATGTGCTCCCTTAGTGGGTGCGAGAGTTGCTGCTGCAGGTGCTCCCATGGTGGGCACAATAGTGCTGTTGCATGTGCTCCCTTGGCAGGTGCAAGACCGCTGATGAATTTGCTTCCTTGTTGGGCGCAAGGGCGCTGCTGCATGTGCTCTCTTGATGGATGCAGGAGTGGTGCTCCATTTTCTTCCTTGGTGGGAGAAAGAGCCTCCTGCATGTGCTCCCGTGCTGGGTGAAAGATTGCTGCTGCATGTGCTCCCTTGCTGGGTGAAAGATTGCTGCTACATGTGTTCCCTTGGTGGATGCAAAAGCACTGCTGCAAGTGCTCCCTTGGAGTTCATGAGCATGCTGCTGAATGTGCTCCCTTGGTGGGCACAAGAGTACTGCTGCATGTGTTCCCTTGGTGGGCGCAAGAGTGCTGCTGCATGTGCTCCCTTGATGGGCGCAAGAGTGCTGCTGCATGTCCTCCCTTGGTGGGTGCAACAGCACTGCTGCATCTGCCTCACTTGGGTGCAAGAGAGCTGCTGCAAGTGCTCATTTGGTGGGTGCAAAAGTGCTGCTGTATGTGCCATATTGGTGGCCACAAGAGTGCTGCTGCATGTGCTCCCTTGGTGGGCGCAAGAGCACTGATGTATATGCTTCCTTGGCAGGCGTAAGAGCGCTGCTCCATGTGCTTCCTTGGTGGGCTCAAGAGCGCTCCTCAATGTGCTGACTTGGTGGGCGCAAGAGCGCTGCTCCATGTGCTTCCTTGGTGGGCGCAAGCGCGCTGCTGCATGTGCTCCCTTGGTGGGAGCAAGAGTGCTGCTCCATGTGCTTCCTTGGTGGGCGAAAAAATGCTGCTGCTTGTGCTCCCTTGGTGGGTGAAAAAATGTGGCAGCAGGTGCCTTCTTGATGGATGCAGGAGTGTCACTGCATGTCCGTCTGTGGTGGCTGCAGGAGTGTCACTGCAGTTTCCTCCATGTTGTCGCAGGAGTATCGCTTATGTGATTCCTTGGTGCTGCAAGTGGCTCTTTTGTGGCTGCAGAAGGGTTACTGTGCGTGCTTCTTTGGTGTAGGCAAGATTGTTGCTGTATGTGCCTCCTTTGTGGTGGGTAGGGGGAAGGAGTATTGATTCATGTGCCTCCTTGATAGGGAGAGGGATCAGAAGTATAGATGTGCATACCTCTACGGTGGATGTAGAAGGGTCGTTCTGCGTGCCTCCCTTTTGGATGGAGGAAGGTTGCTGCACGTGCTTCCTTGGTGGGTGCCGAAGTATCGATCCGCGTGCCTCCTTGGTGGATGCAAGAAGGTTGCTGCTCGTGCCTCTGTGGTGGTAGTGCAAGTGTTGCTGCATATACTTCCTTGGTGGGTGCAGGGTCTGATTGGGATCACAATTTGGCTCGGACACTGATGAAAAAAGTGGCCCACATTCGCAGGGCGTGGCCCGCATTCGCAGGGCGTGGCCTGCAATTGCGGGCGTGGCCCACATTCGCAGGTGCGCCCTTTCATGAAATACTCAAGGAATGTAAGTAGGAGGATATTGTTCTTGGCAAGGACACAGGACTAAGGTGACAATGTCCTAGAAGCTGGGCAACTGAAAAACAGCGAGGCCCCTTTCTATTAAAAAATTATTCCCCAGCCCTCCAGCACAGGAGCACCTGAAAAACTGCGAGGTCCCTTTCTATTAAAAAATTATTCCCCAGCCCTCCAGCACAGGAGCATCTGAAAAACTGCGAGGTCCCTTTCTATTAAAAAATTATTCCCCAGCCCTCCAGCACAGGAGCATCTGAAAAACTGCGAGGCCCCTTTCTATTAAAAAATAATTCCCCAGCGCAGGAGCACCTGAAAAACAGCAAGGCCCCTTTCTATTAAAACATTATTTCCTAGCCCTCCTGCGCAGGAGCATCTGAAAATCAGCGAGGCCCCTTTCTATTACAAAATTATTCCCCAGCCCTCCAGCTCAGGACCATCTGAAAACAGTGAGGCCCCTTTCTATTAAAAAATTATTTCCCAGCCCTCCAGCACAGGAGCACCCGAAAAGCAGAGAGGCCTCTTTCTATTACAAAATTATTCCCCAGCCCTCCAGCTCAGGACCATCTGAAAACAGTGAGGCCCCTTTCTTTTAAAAAATGATTCACCAGCCCTCCAGCGCAGGAGCATCTGAAAAAAGTGAGGCCCCTTTCTATTAAAAAATCATTCCCTAGCCCTCCAGCGCAGAAGCATCTGAAAAACAGAGAGGCCCCAGCTATTTGTAAATTACTCGGCACTCCCCAGCCCTTCAATGCCTCAGGGCAATGGGCTGGCCAGATAAGGGATAAAGCAAAAAACACAGCTGCTGGGCCATCCATCTAAGTCTAAGGTGAAGATGGTGCGAGTTCCCAAAATCACCAGGCCCCCACAGCGAGACCCATTCTTCCTCGCCCACTATGCCCTGAATGAGAAGAGCTTGGGGTAGGATGTTAATGCAAACACTGTTTGGGGGGGCCTGGGTGAAAATGGCTCGATGGCCTGAGCAACACCTGGCCCCCTGGGAGGCCGATTCTTGCTGACAATCACCCCTCCCCAGCCCACCATCAGCGTGATTGCTTGGCAGGTCAGGGGGTCAAGGAGAGGCCACAGCTGATCGCACAGCGAGGCTGCGTTCCCCTCCCTGTCAGTGCTCTGTGTGCACTGGGAAAGGGGGGGGGGGGTCCACAGAGGGCACTGAGACACTGGCCCTTCGGCCCATGCCCGAGTGCCCGCAGTGCCATTTCGCCCCTGGGTGCAGGGGGCTGTTGCACCCGTACCTTTTAGTGGGTGCAGGTGTGTTGCTGCACGTGCTGGTGCCTCCTGGTTGGGGGCAGTTATATTGCTACAGGTGTTTTCCTGCTGGCAGCTGGTGCCTAGCAATGGCATGTGCTGGTAATCACTCTTAAGTTCTAACCTTTCACCCCTGGGACGGCAGCTGGTTACCTGTCATGCTCAGTTTTTTTATAACACTCTGAACGGGGGTGAGAGGTCACGTCATCACCTCGTCACGCTGCGCAGCAGCACTGCAGCAGCGGGGCCTGAAGGTACTCTCTGCGCTGCAGTCTCTTTGTAGGGACTAAGGGCTGCTCGAGAGCTTGGCTGAGGAAAATTCCGCGGCTCCATCCGGGCTGCGGGCGGCGGAGGGCTCTCTGAGCCCTTCCGGGGCACTGTGATCAAGTCTTTACACTGGCTCAGTCACAAAAAGGGATGGAAACTCGCAAAGCCAGGGTAAACTATTTACTTTCTAGCCCAACACCTGTTTTGCCTGAAATGTGGCCTTTAATGATTATTTGAGCTACATTGCATCAAGGGGTCGTACATGGACATTCACATGCAACTTCCCAAAGTTTAGAGGCAAAGCCTTATCTACTAATGTTTATAGACAGGACTTTGCGCCAAAACTTTCCTTTCTCAAAACGTTTCCAACTTTGCACGTGTGCTGACTAAAAGCACATACGCACAGTGGGAAAGTATGAACGCCCCTTTCATGCTACGCAGTCATTCTTGATTTCTCTACTGCTTCGCGTTGAACATTGGAAATGTGCCCCTTTGAGTTTTGCGCGGTGAGTAATCTGGGCTGGGGGGGGTAGGGGTGACATATCTTCAATGTTCTCTGCTAATATACGAGTGAGAAATCTGTCACGTTTACAGTTCTTCACAATGGTGACACAGGGGAATGGTACATTTATAGTGCTCCACGGGGGGCGGCAGATGGAAATTGCCAAATTTAGCCATCAGGATGGCAGTGGGACATTTGGCCCATGTGCAGATCTCTCCAATGGTGGAAAAGTTACAGATTGTCCAAAATGCAGCTCTAGGTTGCTGATGAATATTCACAAATATAAATCAGCGCCCAATCCCTTAAGCAGTTGCTTTGTCTTCCCATTAGGAGTCTTGATTTTAAAGCATTGTGCATTGCATTTAAGTCCCTGCATGATTTTGGCCCACAATATCTCACACAAAAATCTCAGTACCACACTCCAGCGAGATCATTGCGATCCGCTTCTTCCTACAATTTAATGATCCTTGCGTTCCGCTACTCCCTACAATTTAGTGATCCTTGCGATCCGCTTCTTCCTACAATTTAATGATCCTTGCGTTCCGCTACTCCCTACAATTTAGTGATCCTTGCGATCCGCTTCTTCCTACAATTTAATGATCCTTGCGTTCTGCTTCTCCCTACAATTTAGTGATCCTTGCGATCCGCTTCTTCCTACAATTTAGTGATCCATAGATTTAAAAGCTCATCTTGGTGTGGCAGAAGCTTAGTAGTCTGCTCTGCTAGACTTTGAAACTCTCTGTCCCTCAATCTTAAAAGAAGTACTTATCTATTGGCCTTTAGAAAGGCATTAAAAACCTGGCTTTTTAACCAGTAAACTCCCCCTGCTATCCTTAATTCTTCACAAGTGTTGTCTTTCGTATTGACCGGTATTAGGAGCGCTTAAAAAATCTTTTTTTCATTTCATTTCAAAAGGGAAATCTTGCACATTTATAATACTGCACCAGGACAGCAAATGGAAATCTGGCGAATTTACAATTCTCCCCCAGGGCATTAGATGGAAATATGGCAAATTTATTCACCAGGATGGCAGTGGGAAGTTTGGCACATGTACAGATCTCCCCCATGGCGAAGGGAAATCCTGCACATTTATAATACTTCACCAGGTCGGCACATTTAGAGTTCTCCAACAAGATGACAAGGGTAAACCTGGCATATTTAAAGTTATACACCAGGGTGACAGTGTGAAATCTGACATGTTTACAGAACTCTGGTAGGACGGCAGAAGTAAATCTGGCACATTTAGGGGCATAGTTACAAGGGGATATCGCCAACAAAACGTCACTTTTAGTGACGTTCTGTTGGCAATATTCCCTTCACCTTATTTACAAGGTGACGTTAAGCTACTTAACATGGCTTAAACCTACCTTGTAAATAAGGCCCCTTTTCATGCATCTCTTAGTGTGAAAGGTGTGTGCAATGAGTTTTGCGGTGTGCATTCCACCGCAACACCCATTGCCTTTTGACTCTGCTCCATATTTACAAGGATGGGCCAGAGCCAAAAACTAAGGCCAGATAAAACCTGGGGGCATATTATCAACAACTAGCGATATATTTATCGCTAAATAAGCTTAGCGACATTTTTTCTATCGCCGTGCATCGCCGAATTTTATCGCAGAGATAACGTGCTATTAGCAATGTTTATCCCAAATGCAATAAAATATCCGGCGATAGCGGCTTAATGCGTGAATATTGCTGGAAATCCAGCGATATTCAGGCATTAACGCCAATAGGGTCCAATAGGGCCTCCCATTGGATATACAGGCTAAGAAGTGGTCTGAGCAGGCGTTAGTTTTCAGCGATTTTTTAATCGCTACGCCTGCGTTGATAATAGGCGACAGCAATGTTAACGACTGCTTTCAGTCGCTAACAGGTTGGGTACGCCCACTTTGCATGTCATTAGCGATAAATATCGCTGACATGCAAAGCGGGCCCCAAACCGCTCGCTATCGCCTACAAACTGATGTTAACGGCTGTTAGCGACAGCTTGCTAATAGGGCGATGAAATTAGCGCCGCTTCTCTGCCGAAAACGGCCGCAAAAGTGGCGATAATTTCATATCGCCCGCCTTGCTAATATGCCCCCTGGTCTTAGGATAGTAATAGTAGGAGAAATTATGAATTTCTCCTCGTATTTGATCTTTTTATATGGGCTGCATTCTGCAGCACACATTGACACAGCAAATCGCCTTTAAAGACTGTTTATGTGCAGGAAAGTGGCCCTTCCTGCACAATAACATTTGCCCCTGCAGTGCAGGCACCCTTGCAACATGGAGTAAGGGTAGCCTGCGCTAGCGCGAGGCAGCTTTTATTTTAGCGCCAGCACTAGAGGAAACGCAAGGGTGGGCCATATATTTTGTGAATACAGCACATCCCTGCATTTAAAAAATTTCAGAGCGATGCATTACCAATTTTGGAGTAACACAGCGCACCGACACCCCTAGTGTTCTACTCTAGGGTGGAGAGGTTTCTCCACCTAAGTTTCGGAATCCTCGATGGGAGGTGCCACTTGGACTCTGGGGGTGGCCGGGTGGGCAGAAGTGGTCTCTAGCATAACATTCCCCGGTGGTTAGCTGTGGAATACTTGCCACAAAATGTAGGTAAACGAAAACTAGCCCCTTGTGTACCACTCCGGGATGCGGTCCACCCTGGGAACGAGTAGGTCGTATTGACGGAGGGTTGCTGAGCACAGGTTCTATAGGCACCTCCACCCAGACAGACCATGAGGAGCAATTTGGCCATAAAATAAATACTACTTGTTCAGAATCAACCGTATGTATTTTTTCAAAATGCTCACACAATAGGTGTGCATTCATTATCTTTATTTTCACTTAACTATAGGTCCTACACGGAGTGGTACACAAGGGGCTGGTCCCTTTGGTGCCCTGAAGAAGAGGTTTAGGGGATACCTCGAAACATGTCGACACAATACTAGGGATTCTAATTACATAACAGTTATTTTTCCATTTTATTAACCCCTTTTTATCTTTGCCAACTGGGAGAAGGAATAAAACTTTGGCTCACTAGTTAGGTAACATTTTTAAATATCACTTACACCACTCCCCCTACACTGCACTACACATATCCTCACAAACTACGTAACTCTTCAAGTCACAGTACGCCCCAAGCAGTAGATGCTTGGGATGGCCCCAATGATGAAGCATGTCACCTAGAGGCCACCCTCGGTGAGTGAGGGGACTCAAGAAAAGAAATGTTTCTTTTCGGCTAACAGAGGTTGGTTTCCACCCAATTGGTGAAACACCTGTATGTCCTTGGCTAGGCTCTTTTGATCCGTCATCCACGGATCCTCTTTGCTAGACCTTGTTTAATGGAAAGGATGCTTGAGTAAAGTGCTCTAATACCTTCGGTCGAGTTGGAGCTATATAAAAAGTGCACAAGCGATAACAACAAAGCCTTAACATAAGGAATGTTGCTATATAATAATCTGGGCCATGTGCACAGTTTACATGACAATTGCCTTGCGTTTAAGTTCACTAGTGCTTCATGTTTCAAAACTATCACTTTTGACACATTACTTCTCAGTACAGCAGTATAAAGTGACTTATTAATGTCAAAGCTCCCACTTGCTAAAGAAATAAACTTTCTGAATTTTGAAGAGACTTTATCATTTTTTAAGTGATGTTTGGTCTATGATTTACATGGAAAACATTTTCAGGGCCCGGCTCATGCACAGGCTCTAAGATCCGAGCCAGACCCTTGGCTTGACTTTGGATCGGCTCTCACCCTTAATTTGTTGGGTAGCCCCCCTCTACTTTGTATGTGTGCTGTACAGTGCAGCACACATGCAAAGTTGGAAAAGAGTGGAGAAATAAAAGCATTTCTCCTTTTTACCGCCTACTTTCAATCAGTGTAATTTTTTGGCGCAAAACTCTGTTTACTATTATTAGTATTGGGGCTTTCGTGTCAAAAACCATGGGTGGTAGCGCAGGAACGCATATCTCCCACGCATGGAACACCCCAGTGGCGTTGCGATAATTGAGGGGCCCCCCTGCCAGGTATGTGGAGGTGCCCCCTCCGGACTCTATTAGGAGCTCTCAGGCCGAAGTGCAGTGCTGAGGGGGCCTCCTTGAGCTTGCGCCCCCCCCCGCACTGCGGGGGATGCGGGGGCCTGTGTTACGCCCCTGGAACACCCTCTAGTGCAGAGTAATGTAAAGCATCACAAAGTGCTATGCGCCTCTTTGGTTTACTTTTAGGCAGCTTTCCAGCGCAAAACAAGTTTTGTGCTGGAAAGTAAATCGAACAAAAAATGTTTTGATAAGGTTTGCATTGGAACACAAGATTTGTAAATATGGCCCTTCAATTTCAGCTATTCTGCTTTGATTGTGCGCATTGCGGGTGGTCTCTGATTGAAGAGCGGCCACTCGCGCATTTTTAATCCCCCTTTGTTTATGTCCGATTTTATTGAGCTGACATTTACTTTCTGCCTATTCTTACCTGTCCCCATTGCTTGCACGATAAAATTTGAAAACCACCGCTGTTGGGCGGACCTCTTTCCTGACTCATTTCCCGGTGTGGATTCACCGGTGGCGGCCATCTTGGGGCGGTCGGGGCTCACAGCGCGCTCTAGTCGTCAAAAGGACGCTAGAAGCCTTTAAAGGAGGGAAAATTAGGCGGCTGGGTAATTTCAGCTATTCTGCTTTGATTGTGCGCATTGCGGGTGGTCTCTGATTGAAGAGCGGCCACTCGCGCATTTTTAATCCCCCTTTGTTTATGTCCGATTTTATTGAGCTGACATTTACTTTCTGCCTATTCTTACCTGTCCCCATTGCTTGCACGATAAAATTTGAAAACCACCGCTGTTGGGCGGACCTCTTTCCTGACTCATTTCCCGGTGTGGATTCACCGGTGGCGGCCATCTTGGGGCGGTCGGGGCTCACAGTGCGCTCTAGTCGTCAAAAGGACGCTAGAAGCCTTTAAATGGAGGTCACGCTGACGCGCAGCGGACACGCGCAGCGGGAACGCCGGAATAACGCCGGAGTTACGCCAGAGTTCAGCCCGTCTGCGCCCGTCCGCGCTGAGGACGGGCTGGACTCTGGACCATCGTTCCTTCATTTTGAGGTACCTTTTTACTATTCTATATTAGAGCTATTAGCCCTTAAGCCTGACATTTTACCCTGTACCCACAAATTCTCTCCTGAGGGTATTCGGCACTCCTCTTGTTGTCATACGTGTGACTCTGCCGTTTTACCCCCTATGCTCCCCTTATCAGCACACAGGAGCAGCTTCAGCTCCTCTGAGAGTCCAATAATAAAGAATGGATTTTTGATCAATGCTAGGTCCATCATTAAGAACAATATTGCCTTCCATGAGTTTGTGACAGATAGGAAGCCGGAGTGGATGTTTGTTACTGAAACTTGGGCTTCTGAGTCCTCTGGTCACGATCTTTTAATGGCCATTCCTGAAGGGTACAATCTGTTTCGATATGACAGACTCAGACGAAGAGGAGGTGGATTGGCCATTCTTTGCAGTATTGCTTTGCAATGTACGATTAAACCTCTGACTTCAGTCTCGGACTCTTTTGAGGCCCTACATTTTTCAATATTATGTGCCCCTTCGGTCTCCTTCTCTGGAATCCTTTTATATAGACCCCCTGGTTCCAGAGCATCATTTACCGAGGATCTTCTTAGAATCCTTGAACCATATTTCGGTAACCCTCGCCTGGCCATCCTTGGAGACTTTAATTTCCATTTGGATAATTTGGAGGACCATGATTCCACCAGGTTGGTGGATGCGCTGGCGGCCTGTGATTGTATCCAACTTGTAAAGACTCCTACACATCGGGCGGGCCATATTTTGGACGGAGTCTTTACCAATGATGATAGACTATCTGTAGACACTCCGGTATCCTCAGTATGGTCTGATCATCTCGCCATTCCTCTTCAGATGACTTATTCTCTGGAAGGAAAGATTGATCCTTGCAATTTTAATAGAGGACCAAAGAGGAGCTTTAAAAACTTTACGAATGATGCTGTTGCACCATTTATAAACAATGACAGCTACTCTGTTTCAGGGGATGTGGATGAAGGAGCCGAACTATTCTCTGATTCGATCTCCAGGGCGGTGGACGAACTAGCTCCATTGTCTTATAGATACTCTGCGCGCCGTAAACCCACTGCTCCCTGGTATACGGAATCTCTTAGACTTCTACGACAGGGATGCAGAAGACAAGAGAGGAAATGGAGGAAAAACTGGGATCCACAGGATAGGGAATTACATAAGAAATTGCTAGTTGACTATAAGTCCTCGGTCATTAAAGAAAAACAGCTATATTTTACCAATCTCACTACTTCCCTTACCTCTTCTAGTGAGATATTTAAGATCGTGGACTCACTTTGTACTCTTCAGGTGCCGGATCCAGTAGTGGGCTCACAGGAGCTTTGCGATAACATATCAGAGTTCTTCTATAAGAAGATTGATGATATCTATACGGCTCTGGAAACGCAAAGAACTAATATGGATGATTCCTCTTTTCAAATCCTGAAGAGCTTGGAAGCCTGGTCTAGTGACCATGCTAACACCCTAACGGACTTTCCGCCCCTTACTTTGGATAAACTTGACAATCTTCTTGATAGGATCAAATCCTCATCCCCTCTGGACCCATGTCCTCTGAAAATCCTGAAGGATTGCAGAGCCACTTTGTTGCCACCTTTGCTAGAGGTGATGAATGGATCTATCACCCAAGGCATCTTCCCTTTATCGTGGAAGAGGGCGATAGTTAAGCCATTACTCAAGAAGCCCACGCTGGACCCGGAACAGCTGAAAAACTTTAGACCTATTTCGCTGTTACCCGCTCCCGCAAAAATACTTGAGTCTTACCTCAATTGTCATCTTTCTACTTTTCTTGACTCATCTGGGTATCTTGATGGATCCCAACATGGCTTTCGCAAAGTCCATAGTACGGAGTCTGCGTTGACCATGGTGGTAAACAACATCCGTATGAAGGTAGATGCCGGACACACTACGGTATTGGTCCTTTTGGACCTTACCGCAGCATTTGATACCCTGTCTCCTTCCATTTTAACATCCCGGTTGAGGGAGGCAGGGATCTCAGGTGTGGCTCTTAACCTTCTGCACTCTTTTTTACAACATAGAGAGCAGAGAGTCAAGCTCGGCGAATTTCTATCCCCCGTCAAATCCTTGCAATGTGGGGTGCCCCAAGGGTCGGCCCTGAGTCCGACCCTATTTAACATTTATGTTGCACCCCTTGCGAGGCTAGTAAAATCTCAGGGGATGGAAGTGGTGTCATACGCCGATGACACTCAAATTATGGTGTCATTAGCCCACTCAGTATCTACATCCGCCGCCAACTTCAGAATCTGTATGCAGACAGTATCTGACTGGATGCTTCAGAATTCTCTGAAGTTGAACGGCGATAAAACTGAGATCCTGGTCTTTGGCAAGGACCAGGATATCTGGTCTACTGAGTGGTGGCCGTCTGCGCTGGGAACTTGTCCTTCTCCCTCCCAGTCAGCCAGAAATCTCGGCGTTATCTTTGACACCTCGCTGTCTATGACCCTACAGGTTAATCGCACGGTCGCTACCTGCTGGGGAGTCATAAAAATACTCAGGAGAATTCTTCATTATCTTTCTCTCCCAGCACGGAAGCAGATAGTAGTGGCATTGGTGGGCTCCAGGTTGGATTACTGCAATGCACTCTATGCAGATGCCAACAAGGGGCTCACCCAGCGGCTACAAATTGTACAAAATGCTGCGGCCCGTTTTGTCCTAGCACTTCCCAATACTTCTTCTGCCACTATGGCCAGAAAGACTCTTCACTGGCTTCCTATTCAACTGAGGATCTCGTTTAAGATTCTTTGCTTAGCTTATAGAGCTCTGTCAGAAAGATCTACGCACCCTTTAAGCGCCTTGCTTACTCCCTACCAGCCGGGGAGAGCGCTTAGATCTGCTGAGTTGAACCTGTTGGTCGTCCCTCGAGCCAAAAGAGCACGATGGGGAGATAGGGCATTCTCAATTGTTGCACCAAAGCTGTGGAACTCTCTCCCCCAAGATATTAAGACACAGTCCTCTCTCTCCTCTTTTAAAAAGGCGCTTAAAACCTGGTATTTCGTCAAGGCCTACCCGCAATAGTTGTATAGCTGTATAGTGGTATTTTTAACAGCTGTTACTATTTGGTTATGCGCCTTGACGCCCATTGGGCTTAGTTGCGCCATAGAAATTGCCTTTAATAATAATAATAATTGGAAATATTTGTGTCACCAGGACATTGCGCCAAACATTATGTTATGTTGAATTATAATACTCTAATTTGGTTAGCACACATTCACACATTTTGTGGTCTTTTACCACTTTGGTGCATACACTGTCTGCCAATGTAGGCAAAGCCCTGCATTAAAATTTTTGAAGTATAGATGTAGGTAGAAGACCTTAAGTAGCGAGAGAAGGAAAAAGAACAAGCAGAGGATGAAAGGGTAAGAAGATCCTGGGATGCAGGTTAGGAATGGAGCACAAAAGCATGCATAGAGATCAGGGTAGCACACGCTTTCAGCAAGTCCGATTACAATCAATCAATCAAGATTTATTAAGCATTGCTTATCACCCGTGAGGGTATCCAGGCGCTGAGGGAAGACAATTTGCTGCTGAGACACATTAAGTAAAAGAGTCAGGTCTTCAGGTCCTTCTTGATCTCCTGCAGGGTGGGGGATATGCGGAGGTGGAGGGGAGGCCATGGCAGGACGTGGCTGTGAAACTCAACCCGGGCAAGACTGAATTAATCCTGCCCGGGAAGAGTGCACTTGTCTGGGGACCCCACTATTGGCTCCGTCGGTAAAAAGCCTAGGGGTCACTATCAACGCTGACCTCTCTCTTAAAGGTCAAGTGGGCGCAGTGGTCTCTTCCTGTCTATATCAGTTACGGAGGATCAGGAAAATTGCCCATCTGCTTACTCACGTCTAGATTTTTCTAACTCCATTTACCTGGGCCTCCCTCTGGGCCTACTCAAGCGTCTCCAATTGGTTCAAAACCAGGCCACCAGGCTAATTCATAAACAACCTAGATGGTCATCTGCCAGACCACTACTGGATAAACTTCATTGGCTCCCTCTGACCCAACGCATCGCCTTCAAAACTGAGTGCATCATCTTTAAAGCTTTGCACGGCAATAGCCCAACATTCATTAGTTGCAGAATAGTCAGACACGTACCCTTTCGTAACCTCCGCTCGGCCCATCTTCAGCTCCTGTTTGTTCCTACTTTCAATCTTAAACGCCAGGGGGGATGTAGGTTTTCTCATATCGCCCCATCATTCTGGAACTCTCTACCACTACCAATCCGGATGAGCAATAACCTCCTGTCGTTCAGAAGATTGCTTAAAACTTGGTTATACGAGCAAGCTCTTGGGTGACTTCCCGTGGTGTGACTCCTGCCTGATCAGCGCCATGAAACCTCTGGGTGGCCGCGCGCTTTATAAGTTTCGATTAAGATAAGATAAGATAAGATAAGATAAGGTGTGAGAAAGCACTGCATTCGCTCCTGCTTCTGGGGATGCGGGTGTGTGGGCCAAGGATAGGGGAGATGAGGGAAGTTTGCAAGTAGGTTGATGGAAGTTCACCCTATGTGGTCGGCTGGTCCCTTGTTGTGAAGGGCTTTGTAGGCGTTGGTGAGCACTTTGAACTGGCACCGTTTGCTGGCTGGAAGCCAGTGTAGACTTTTGAAGTGGTGGAAGATGTGGGTCTGCCTCAGGAGGTCGAGGATGAGTCTGGCTGCTGCATTCTGGATGGTCTGGAGTCTGTTAAGTAATTTAGAGGTGATTCCCATGTAGAGGGAGT
Source organism: Lissotriton helveticus (assembly GCF_964261635.1). Classification (NCBI taxonomy): domain Eukaryota; kingdom Metazoa; phylum Chordata; class Amphibia; order Caudata; family Salamandridae; genus Lissotriton; species Lissotriton helveticus. The sequence goes on from NC_136068.1 coordinate 1,569,448,947, forward strand.
AGCCCTAGTCAGGGCTGCTAGTGGTGCGGGCCTGCGTGACAGTGCATCTGCCTTCAAAGGGGAGCCATTTGAATAATTTTCTGAGCAAGCGCGGGCTGAGGAAGCAGGAGGATGAGACCGAGTATATCTGCTTCCTTTTCGAGAGCTTGCTATTGAGTATTATTCCGAGGTTTCTTCAGTGCTTTGTGGATGTGGAGCCGAGCTCTGTTGGCCACCAAGAGTCGACCCACAGGGAGTTGTTTTTCCCGAGTATTTCTGTTTTGTCTGTGTTGAGTTTGAGTTATCTGCTTTGCATCCAGCTTGCGACGCTGGTCATGCACCTGTGGAAGTTAGATTTGATGTTAGTCAGGCCTGAGGAGAGCGAGAGGATGAGCTGAGTGTCGTCCGTGTAGGAGATTCTGTTCATGCTGTGGAACCTGACCAGGGTGGCTACAGGTGATATGTGTAGAAAAAGGTCAGGGTGAGGGAAGAACCTTGTTGGACTTGGCAATATGATGTTTTTTGTTCCCGAGGTGAAAGGTGAGAAGCGGATGCTTTGGGTACGTCCGGAAAGGAAGGAAGAGACCCATTTGAGGTCTTTCCATTGGATCCCCATTTGGTGGAGACTGTACAGGAAGATGTGGTAGGACACTGTGTCGAAAGCTGCAGAGAGATAGAGAATCAGGGTAGCGATCTCTCCAGTGTCTAGGAGAGTTCTGATGTTGTCTGTGGCCGCAGGTATCAAAAGAGGGCCTGGGATAACATTTCAAAGCAGCCCTACACCGGGTCTCCTTTTTTTACCCGACCACCCTCTATCATCCTCTCCTCGCCCCCCCTTTTCCCCTGGCAGGTACCCAGTGGCATACCCTGCCCTTCAAAAACTTGCCTTCAAATGGCTCCAGCCCCCTGCTTAATTGAAAACAATTATAATGTATTCATTAATTGTGCAGTGGGGGACACAGACTCATTGGGCTGCTGTTGGTACACGTGCACTTCACACTCATTTGCACAGGTAGGGAGCATGTAGGAAGTAGGAGAATCAATTCTGGGCAATCCAAATGCATGCCTAGAATCTCAGTGTGTGCCCTTGCACAGGTGCCTTCTGTATACAGGAGCTAAATGCAGGTACTTGCATGAGTGCATCGGTATATTCTGCATCCAGTCAGAATGTAAGTCTTTGCACTATTGTGTTTGTAAAGCACACATTCACCCATAAGCATAATGTAAGTTTTTCAGCAGAACATTGGTGTATTCTGAATAGAAAGAGTGAGGGGCATAGTTATGACCCGGTTTTTGTCCTGTTTGCACCACGCAACCTGGTACATACGTGACGCAAACCTTAAGTGAGATTTTTGAAGCTATGCAAGGCTACTTTGCATGGCCTTGAGTGGTTCCATAAGTTTTGAGTTCCATGGGCATTGCGTGGGTGTTCCCATCCAACTTCCATGGATTTTGACGCATTCTCAGACTTACCAGTTTAAGACCAGGTTTTCCCTGGTCTTATTTATGGCATTGTCCCATATTTATGCCAGCCTTGTAAATAGGGGCCAGGGTCAAAAAGCAATGGGTGTTGCGGCGGAAAGCTCACTGTAACATCCATTGCCTACCCCTTTCACGCTAAGTGCTGCGTGAAAAGGGCAGTATTTACAAGGCCACCTTGTAAATAAGCCGAAGAGGTTATCGCCACCAGAACGTCAAAAAAGTGACGTTCTGGTGGTGATAAACCCTTTTGGATATCCCCCGTCGTCTGATACTGAGTTCAGAGTGCACCAGTGCATCAGAACACGCTTGGGACAGGGAGCTCAGGGCACGTGTACAAGATGCACACGGGTCTCTCTCTGTTGTGACCCTTGTGCTGAAGGATCACTATGGTCTTCTCACCACAGTATATTGTAATCTCTCGTCTGGGTCTGAAAGAGTTATCGGACCAAGGCAGAAGCAGAAAGGCCAGGCCAGGGCAGGCAGTGGAATGTAAGTGGGATAATATTATGCCTATCAAGTGACTATGTGGCAAAGTTCAGGGAGCTTTGCTAAAGTGAGAGGGGTCATAAATCCGAAGCCGCTCCTTCTGACCTTTAAATACTTGTGTAGTGTGGTAAAAGCTCGCCTCTCGTGCTTCACGGTGGAAGAACCATCTCTAGAAGACAGTTCAACCTGAGCTCACACGATTGTGTGCAGCATTAAACAAGCACTGGTAAAGCCAAGGTGTTGGGCTTTTGCAGACTGCCTGCGCAAAGACATACGTAATGCAGCAGGTATGTACGCAGAGGTCACATATACATGCAGATATGCAGTTAGAGAAACAGTCCTAGAGGCTTACATGCACAGACAGACCAACACACCTATATACAACTACACGTGCAAACTAGCAAACATACTTGCGACCATGATCACGGGGTCCCGGCTATGAAGTCACTAATGCACACATACCAGCAGACATGTATGCACCATTCAAAGAGTTCTTGAACTCATCAGCACTTTATGTGTAAACTGAAAGGTTGAGACCATGGAAAGTATTACATTTCTGCTAAGAAATGCCAGTATCGTCCTGATAAACGTCCAACTCTTGAGCTAGAAAGTGCCACCATATTCCCACTCTTGTGCTAGAAAGTGCCAACAAGGTGTCACTCTTGTGCTAATAAGCGCCACCAAAGTCTCACTTTTGTAGAAAGTGCCATCATAGTCTCACTCCTGTGCTAGAAAAGTGCCACCATTGCCTCACTCCTGTGCTAGAAAGTGTCACCATTGTCTAAATCCTGTGCTAGGAAGTGCCACCATAGTCTCACTCTCCAGCTAGAAAGTGCCACAACAGTCTCACTCTAGTGCTAGGAAGTGCCACCACAGTCTCACTCTTATGCTAGAATGTGCCACCATAGTCTCACTCTCGTGCTAGAAAGTACCACCATAGTCTCACTCTCATGCTAGAAAGTGCCACCATAGCCTCACTCTTCTGCTAGAAAGTGTCACCATTGTCTTAATCCTGTGCTAGGAAGTGCCACCATAGTCTCACTCTCCAGCTAGAAAGTGCCACAACAGTCTCACTCTAGTGCTAGGAAGTGCCACCACAGTCTCACTCTTATGCTAGAATGTGCCACCATAGTCTCACTCTCGTGCTAGAAAGTACCACCATAGTCTCACTCTCATGCTAGAAAGTTCCACCATAGCCTCACTCTTGTGATAGACAGTACCACCACAGCTTCACTCCCGTGCTAGAAAGTGCCGCCATAGACTCACACTTGTGCTAGAAATGCCACTATAGCTTTAATCTCGTGCTAGAAAGTGCTGCCATAGCTGCACTCTTGTACTAAAAAGTGCCACCATAGTCTCACTCTTGAGCTAGAAATGCCACCATAGCCTCACTCTCGTGCTAGAAAGTGCCACCAAAGCCTCACTATTGCGATAGAAATGCCACCATAGCCTTAATCTCGTGCTAGAAAGTGCTGCCATAGCTTCACTCTTGTACTAAAAAGTGCCACCATAGTCTCACTCTCGTGTTAGAAAGTGCCACCATAACCTCACTCTCGTGTTAGAAAGTGCCACCATAGCCTCAATCAGTGGTGCGTCGGTTAAGTAGTGCTGCTCCTGTTCTGACTTCACTGCCCTATAAACTGGTCTGCAGTTTTTATATGAGATCATATCGAGCTCCTGGGCGCCTTCTAGGAACTGCTGGGACTGTTCCAATAAAAGTGTTAAATTACAAGTTTTACTGTTCTGCTGAGATGTGCTGTCCAAAAAAATGCTGGCACTTGTGATCTGCAGGGCAAGCACGGATACTTCCTCCCTCTCTGTTCTCACAGTCTTTCCTCATTTCTATTACAGTTCACTCATGAAATATGCAGAGACCTTTCACGGTGAATCACAGTAAAAATGTCCATATGGGGGTCACCTGCAACCACCCCAGCAGCCCTCACACACTGCAGCCTGTATGTAGGTGTCACACTCAGTCACCCAAATTACTGGCGGTCATTTTATCAACCCAAGAAGGGTGAAAGGTTGAGTCATCCCACCACGACTGATACCCGTGCCTCACACACACACACAGTTGCAGCCTGGGTGCCCCCAATGTCTCCTTGTTTTATATATCCGTTTCTCTTCTCTCAACCACAAAGGGCCGGCTTTAGCACTGGTGGTGCCCGGTGCAATAATGTTTGTTGGCGCCCCCCAATGACCACTTCCACCACGGATTCCCTCCACCACCTTTTAACAGTGCCCCTCAAGTCTCCATAACCACTCTCTCTCAGATGCATTTAATTAAAGTAGCGCCACTCATACCAATGTAGGGCGTCAGAGGACTTTGCATCACACACACATTACACATAGACAATCAATCATACGTGTGAAACTCCGTGTATAGGAAACGTTACATAAGCCAGAGGACTACACAGTGTAGGAGTGACATGTCATCCATACTGGTAGGCAGTGTATTTTGAGAGCTTCTGGAAAAGCACAAACTCAGAATTTAAAATGGAACACCATAGTTGTGGATTCTCTTTAATAATGAGAAATTACTTCTACCAAAATTAACCCTTTTTGCACATTAATCTATGTTCAATTCTATACTTTGCAGTGTGCATGCAGTTCTTTGATGATGTTAATAAATAATTCACTGTTCTATATTAGGATTTTAACTTATAAACTGCAAGTAACAAAAGGATGTCTCTTAGAAAAGCAGTAACCCTCTGACGTAATTACCGTATATGCACTTTGTGATCTGCATTGTACGCGTTCTTTGCAGCTGGCATATTAACCCTCTGTACTATTTTATGATCAGTTAAAACCTCAACAAGACGGAACTTTGATCTATCTCCAGGAAGAACATTAATTACTGGAGTTATCTTGACTTATGTTTTGTTGCCTCGAAATTGTTGGAGGCAATGTACAAGCAGCAGGTGTTTTTAAAACCAAAATAAACTTGCAAACAGGGCGCCCCCTGAAGTCACCGTGCGGTGGCACCAGTCGCACTGCCCTAGAGTCAACCACACTTGGAGCACAATCCCCCATCACATTCCATGTTGTCACTCTTAGCCGAGGAGACAAGGGTAGAGTTGTACCCTTTTAGCACGTTTGTGCGCTACGATGGTGGCCCACAGCCTCGGGCACTGTGAGGGCACACTCACACTCCATCTGAGTTCTAGACCCCAGAGACCAGACTCCTCTCAGTTGGGTTCTTTTACCAAATTCAAATCCACAGCCTAAGTTCACAAAGCGCCTAGAGGCAATTGAGACGTCTATTTGCGATTTACGTAAAAACCAGCACACGTTCTCTCTCGACGACGAGTTTGGTTCTCGCGGTGCGCAGCTGCTCCGACCGGAGCCCGTCCCAGCTCTCGCCCCCCAGCCTCCACATCACACCCCCATGCACAGTAGAGTCCTACCGACTGTCGTTGGCTCAGGCATGGTCGGGGATGATGCCCTCTCCCGGGTCCAGGCACACACTCGCCACTCCAGAGACCCCCGGCCTCTTTAAAGACTTACCCATGTCCCCAGGGAGAGACTGACATAGGCCACCTGACCCGCCCCACCCTCTCTCGAGGGCCCAATGCCAAATTCTTGAGCCGTGCGATACAGCTCCTTAAATCAGAGAGGATGGGAAGGGGGAGGGGGGCTCTAGGCATTAATAGAGTAGGAGCCACTGGGGTCCAATCCGATGATTTCCTGCAGCCGCCTTCGATGCGTGGGGGAAAAGTGCGCGCTGGTACACTACCCCAAATAGAACCTCGCAAAATTTGGGACAATAATAGTAGCTAGATGTATTTAGCGCACAATACGTACTCGAGCGTCTGTCTGTGCGCTTTACTAAGTCTAAACCCAAGTGACGTGGTCTACTCAAACCTTGCCGAACATTATTCCACGGGGCTCACATCTGAACAATAGAAAACACAATGTCAACAGAAAAATTTGACTCTGATCAACGTGAATCCTCGAACTGTAAAGACCGTCCAGATTCCTAAAGCGCCTCGGGACCACACAAACGATGGGAGGCACTGTACAAATGCGTTTAACATAACACACAAGTGCACAGTGTCTGATAATGATTGCCAGGCCGGTGACCCATGACAAATCCATTTCCCTTTGGGCAACCGGGGACCTACGTGGTCTCCTACCAGAAACAGTGACGCAACCACCCCCCTCCCCAATTAGTAAGGACATTTACTGGCAGGTCTGAGCTATTACGTCAGCCAATAAGCAGCTCTTGGCTCAAGCACATCTACTCCCAGCCTACTTTGTTGCAACGCGAGCACCGCCAATGGTTTGCCACCTGTCTTCCTGTTGCGCAACGTGGATAGTTGGTGTGCGCTGTGTAAATTTAACAAAATGCGAAGAGGCGGCACCGTGCCGATGGTGCCCACAAGCTCGAGGCACGGCATTTTTGTCACATGTGAACAAACATACGAGGGAGACTTTCCCTGTACTCTTTCAATTCAATTCAATTCAATTCAATACCCTTTATTTCGTTGCAGTTGCATCATAAAAGATATACAAAATACATAATATATATGACCACATTATTATCGACAGATGTACAAAAGAAATATACAGTCAAGAAAAGTGCTGGTGCACAACCAAGTAATTACCGTAACCCTACACAGATAAATCGTGAGTTGGGGCTTGAAACACACTTCAATAAATATAGTTAAAAAAAATTATTAAAATATTTACATTGTTAAAAAAAGCATTAAATTGAATTATAACAGCCAGTTAACAATTCTCGGTAAATACGCTTAAAATGGCAGAGACAATTTTTGTCTAATGAATTTTACAGCCAAGAGAAATCTACTAATGCCAAACACAATTACTTGACTAGTGTCCGTAATCAATATTCTACCAGCTTCCTTATGCAAAGTTGATCCGATATTACGGCACAATGGCACTATCCATTTCCTTCTTGTTTCTACATAGCTTGAACAAAAAAAAAAAGAATGTGAAGAATGTCTTCTCTTACATTATTTGTGCATAAAGTGCATTTATCGTTACTAATTTCCCCCCATTTTGTCTCGGTTTCTCGAGTTCTTAGTATACCATACCTATATTTTAGATACAAGATTTTCGCCAATGGTGGCTGAATCTCATCAAGAAACATTTCAAACTGAGCCACATTTTTTACCATTAAAAATTTTTCAGTTATGGGGCCATGCGCTCCAACGTATACTGCGTCATGGCTCACAAGGGCCCAAAAAGAAAGTTTGACTATTTTCTTTGAGGACACGGTCAAAGATTCTGGCTGGCTCCAAAAATGGGATAAACCCAATTTTGTTAACCATGTTTTGACATGTTTAAACCAAGAAATCTTATTGCCATTATCTAATTTCAAAACTTCAACCAGTCCATTTTTATATTCAATTAACTCAGGGGTAATCCACAACCTGACCCATAACAATAGCGGTCTTAATATTGCATGTAGATCGGTGCGTCGTATGTTCATATCGAGGAGTAGGGGTAGTAATGGAGTGTTATTAGGAACCTTTAGTAATCCCCTTATGAACTTGTTCTCCACGATTTCAAAGGTCTTTCTACACACTGGTCCCCAGAGTTCTGCCCCGTACAAAACTGCTGACTGGACCTTGCATCTAAAGAGCTCTAAAGCTGGGGTGACTGCCTTATTTGCACATTTATTATGTCTTTTCAGTATCGGAAGACAATTTTGTTTGAACACAATTTTTGATTTTTCTAATTGGGGTCTCCAATTTAATGATGAATCTAATAGTACCCCCAAATAAGTAAAACTTTGTTCATAATCAAGCTTTTCTCCATTCAGCATTAGGTTTTTTTTGAAACTTTTATGAGGATTAAGAGCCATATATTTGGTCTTTTTTACATTAATTTCTAACCCTTTTGTGATACAATACTGTTCGAACCTATGTAATAGGATCTGTAGGCCCCGTGGGGTTTGTGAAATGAGAATCGTGTCATCCGCAAAGAGGAGGGACGGAACTCGTTCCCCCCCCCAGGCGAGGTGAGTCGTTGTCACAATTCTCCATATAAACTGCAATATCGTTAACAAAAAGGGAGAAGAGTGTAGGCGCCAGCACGCACTCTTGGCGCACTCCTCTCTTGATAGGGATTGCATCTGTGAGTTCACCATTTGGGCCCCATCTTACCCTAGCATAGTTATTCTGGTGTAATCCAATCACTAGTTTCAATAGGTCACCTGGGAACCCCTGCTTTTTCAGTGATTTCCAAAGTAAATCACGAGGAATGAGGTCAAATGCTGCTCGTAAATCTACAAAGGTAACATATAAATTACCTCTGCGGATGATGACATATTTCCAATACAGGCAGCATAGCCTTAACACCTGATCGATGGTCCCTGTCTTTTCCCTGAACCCTGCCTGATACTTAGATAAAACCAACCTGTACTCTTTCAGTTTGCTGCCTGGTAAACCAGCTTCCATACCTTAATAGTAATAAGCGTTCTTTGTATATGATATTACTGACCACGTTTCTATTCTAACTTACTACTGCAACTGGTCAGTGTACAGTTACCATTTTATTAGGACTCAGTGTAGTTTTTCCCCCAGAGTTTTATATAGCTAAACTTGACCCGAATCGGGTATCAGAGGCTTGGCTTAAACACTGAAGGGCTGATATACAAGAAATTGACGATCTGTAGAGGTGCATCACTTTCCCTGCGCCACCTTGAGAAACCCTGGCACCATCAAGGATGCGGCATATTTACAATACGGCGCACCATGGCGCAAGGATTGACATATGCGTCTGAAATTTCGGACGCATCTGTTGGAGCAAAAGTCAAGCATTACTGGAGTCATGTAGCAAGCAGGACGTAACTCCAGCAATGCATGGGGAGGCCGATTCGCATTGTGCTACATCACTCCTTACGTCTGCTCCAAGCAGAAGTAAGGTTTTGAAGCTGTGGCGTCCTAGAAGTGGCCCAGTGAAATCTTGTAGATTTCACTGTGTCACTTCTAAGAGGCTTTTTTGTGTGGGAAAGCCCACCCTGCATTCATTATAACCGATGCTGGTACAGACACACGACTAGAGTGGAATTTCAGGGGGAGTGGGGAGGGGGGGGTAATAAAAATTTCGGGGGGGGGGGCGTCTAATTCTTCCATTAATTGGCAGAGTGAAGCTCAGGGGCTCTAAGAAGGTGTGAAAGAACAACTAAGCCTCATTAACAAGTAAATGGTCTTTTAACCCCTTGCCTGCTAAGGTGTCCATGCCAAATTTGTGTTCTTTTCTTCCAACATCATGGGGATTCTAAAGGCACCCAGGGTTTTTTGGATTCCCCTGGACGGGACCCAGAAATTAGCCAAAATATAGCAAAATGTTGTTGTTTTTTTGAAAAATGGGAAAAAAGAGCTACAGATGAAAGTGTCCATTTTTTCCCTACAAATGGTATCAACGAAGGGGCTGAGGTGCTGAAACCACCATTTCACAGCTTTCAGGGACAAGCAGACTTTTGTAAAAAAAACAACACTTTTTACACAGTTTTGGCCTTTTTCTTGGACATAGCCTATTTTTGCTATTTATTTGTGCTTTCAACCTCCTTCCAATTAATGGTAGAAATGGGTATGAAAGCAATAATGGATCCTGGAAAGCTATACATTTTAGAAAAGTAGACAACATTCTGAATTCAGCAAGGGGCCATTTGTGTAGATCCTTCAAGGTTTCTTTATTGAAACTAACAGTTGAATATAGGAAAAATTGAAAATGAGTTGAAAAAACAATCAATTGTGTCAAGGTTTTCACCTGTAACTTCTTCTAATTATGACACCAGTTTGAAAGCAATATACCGTTACATCCGCTGGACCTCTCTGGTTGTGAGGATATATAGGACTTGTAGGTTCACCAAGAACCTGACGAACCCAGAGCCAATAACTGAGCAGTGTCTTGCAATGTTTTTTTATTATGTACATGGTATATGGATATTAATTTGGGAAAATATATACATGGAAACATCGGTATTTACGGCATTTGACGTCCCCTTTGACCCGGAAGGACTTCGCACAGCAGCCAGCCTCCGCCGCACACCACTCGTTTTATCGTCAGTTTCGGCATTGCCCGTACGAGTGTATCCATATCGATAATCAAGCTTAGTAACTGCGGAGGCCCCGGCACGACACTATCGGAAACTAGATCAAATATTAACTTCCTGAGGAATTGACCTTTCTTAATATCGGCTCGGTATCAATTGCAATACTGCATTTTAAGTAACCCCTTTATATCAACGTAGAAGATTGACATTTATCCCCTGTGTATATGGGACACGTCGATTTCATCTTGATAATTTAAAAATTACCTTTCCAAATGTGGGATCCAATTCGGACCGTATAAAACGACAATTATTTGATGCCTTATTAGACGTACCTATAGTAACTGAGTGTTCCTTGTCCTGAAGAAGGCGCTGGTCGCCGAAACGCGCGTCGATAAAACACTCCTTTTTGCTTTATTTTATTGTCTTGAATATTTTGTATTGATGGAATTGGTTTTTTATGTTATGTTAATATAAAACATGTTTTAAAATTCTGTACATCTTTAAACTTTGCATGATGTTTTTGCATTTTTATTTCTTGTGATTTTTTATTAAATATATTTTAATTATGTGTATTGAGAATAAAACACTGTGTTCTCCACTCTGAAATTGGTCCTGTGCCCTCCATTATTACTTTAACAAACATTTAATGCCGCCTGGGTTGTTACTCTCATAGTGTTTTTTCCCTGACCTAGGGGTTGAGTTATTTATTTATTCAGGGGACCCTTGTTTTGACGCAACATCGGTATGAAAGACACCTATGTATTTCTGAAATTGTAACAACATATAGAGTTTAGAAACAGTAGATATTTGCACAATACCGAAATTGAGAGTACCCATACTAGCATGAGAATTATAGGTCATTTTTCAAAATGACTTATTTTTTACACATTGTCTTTCATTTGGAAGGCAGAAGTGCATTAAAAGTCAATAGGTAATAACAGTTGCTCTTCGATTCTGTGTTATCGTAACTATCCCGATAAAAATGGTACCTCACTTGTGTGGGTAGGCCTAGTGCTCGCAACAGAAAATGGCTCAAAACGCAACATGGATACACTTTATTTTTACAGTGAAAACGGACCCTTTTTTAGGGCTCGCACTGCGACGCAATTGTCGCTGTGGAGCCCTATTGTGATCAGTTTTGCTTTCAAGGAGTTCAAGGGGAGACAAGAGACTGTCACGTGCAGCCTGCCGGAATCGGATCAGGTCGCGCGCATGAACACGCGCTCTGATTCCGGCAGGCTGATCCCCGTCACAATGTGAAGAACCGGGTTTTAAGACCCAGCGGCGCCAGGGGCACGCCCAAAGTCTTCGGGTTCCACCTGTCTTAGAACACAGAGACACGGGACTCTTCTAGGTGGCGTCAAAGATCAAATTTATTGGCTGCAGCCAGTAACAGAAGTCCTAGAAATCATCATGGTATGAGTTCTCAGGAGACTGCTCAATTTTACAAAGCAAGTCATCCCTTTTTATGCCAAAAATCACATTCCAGACAAATACCTAACATTTACAAACTGTCCAATCACATGTATCCACACCAGAGGTATCGCATGACAGTAAAACCCACTTTTCAGTTGCCCAGCCCATGATCAATCATCGGTCAAACCCAACATTCTTCTTTAGACAGGTCGAATGAACCCATAATAAAAAGGGCACAACCCAATCATAAATAGACCATAAAGAAAGGAGCAGAAACAGGTGAGAGTAGGATAAGGCATATTTGTGTGCAATAAAACTTTTACGATGTCCTGTGCTCTGATCCTTAATCTTGATCAGCTAAAGGGCAGGAACTGGTTTAACAAGGTCAGCTTCAGGCAACAGGGTCAGTTCACTCAGGTCAAACAGCAGTCAGCACGAACTGGAGCTAAGGTGTACACGTACTTAAAAGACTTGTTCAGCCACAGTCATCGGCCTATGTGAGGGCAACCACAAAATGGCTGCCATACACAAAATGGAACCCAAGGGTTCAGAACGAAATCCCTAAATACGTAGTGAATCCATCAGTCTAACATGAAGAAAACACTCATACTTGCCGCACTAACTAGTTAAGGTTCGCTAATATCAAATTCATAACGAAACCATGACCTTTATGGAACGGGTTCAGAATTCACGGAACCTCAGACCCTCCTTTTGTCTTACATAGGCAATAACCTAAACTCACGTCAATCTGAATCCAGGTCTATATTCATCAGATCATCAAGATGTTGCTGGAGCATGATCCTATTACTTAGTACCTCTCTTGGGACAGTTCTCCTTGCACACGTAGTAGCACAGAGGCCACATATAGCATGAGCGCACTGCACACCAAGACAGAACAGGAAAAGAATCGCTAAAGCCATCCCAATGATCATCAGAATCTTCCATCCCCAAGTCGATAACAGTTCCCAAAACCATCCAATCAACGGCCAATCTCCTTTATCCACATTTATAGACTCAGAGATCTTATGTAACTTAGAAATGGCCTGGTATACTGTAGGAGCATTGTCTGGTATGAAAACGCAGCAACTCGATTGGATCACTTTACATACCCCACCTCGATCTGCAAGTATGACGTCTAAAACCATTCGATTCTGTAACGTCATAAGGCGAATCAGCTTGAAGCTCAGCGGTCAGTTTACTAAGGGCACCAGCAGTTTCATTTATGGTGGATTCAACCACTCTCGTTAATTGCCGTAAGTTTTTACTGTTTGCCATAAGTCCCCAAAACGGTAGGAAACCCTTGAAAAAGTCTCCCACTTCTTGTCCAGTGGTATCTTCCTTACTGAAGACACCCCTAATGACTCTCGTTCTGTGGTAATCTACGGCAGCAGTGTACGCAGGAGGCAACAAATATGCAACATAACATGTTCCTGAAAAATCAGGGGGCAACCATGTATATTCTCTATCATAGCAGACAAAATACGTGCCCTTAGCTGCTAAAAACGGTGGGGAAGTTTGGGACGCAAAGACATCCGTCTGAATACAAACACTGTTCCCTAACTGAGCTCTCGGATTCTTGCCTTTCCCTTGCAGACAAAAATGACCACGATGGGGTACTGGCTTCTCACCCAGGCTAATACTGTATCCGGTTGCATTCCAACCAACATATGCTAGTAACTCATCCTTGGGAATAGTCTTATACGTTTCGATATCTCTACTCATATCTGTAATTCCCTTCACCAAGGCTTTATTACTTGAGTTATCTCTCATGGAACGCAGGGGATAGATTTCGATGGCATAAATAAACATCGTCTGATATGCCCATACGGACCCATTGTAACTGAATGGCAGAACCAGATAAGGAATACCCCTATCCATAGTATGTGGCATAAGACCACACACCCAACAATTAGTGGTGTTTACTACTAACTGGTGTTGATGGAGAAGTTGCACAAAGGAATTATTCACAAATTCCGACCTTCTAATCTGTTCGTGTTCAGGTAAAGTATGAAAAGAATGCAAAAAAGTAGTAGCAGGTAAAGTCGTAGGTTGGAAAATGGGTGCAGAAATCAGTTGAGGAGAAAATACAAACCAACCCACCAAAGCTAACATCATGCTAAAAAAACATCAAAAGACATGCGATCAGAAAACATTTGCTATGCATAATTTTACACAGTTTCTTCTTAACGTTAATTTTCTCAACGGCTCGCTCAATCTCAAAAAACTCCATCCTCTAACCGATGCCGTTCACGGCGGTTGGTTTTCTTCTGCTAAGTAATGCTTCTGTCAGCCCAGGGAACTCCCTTAGACTAACCAGAACCGTTGACCTTGCGTCTTCGGCTTGCAATCTCTAGTCTTTGCACCGTGACCCTACAGCTGAACCCGGATGGTGGTTCACAAAAATATACCAAAAAAGTTTCTTGGCTGAGAGAGTTCAATTCCTGAGAGAGATCAGTTCCAAAAATAAAAAATAAGGAATTCATTTATTTTATTAGTCCATTGTTTCTAGGACATAGATTATAACGCTCTTTTCCAGGCCTCGTTTGAGGCTGAAACAACAGTTCAGGTTCAGTAGTGTCTAATCTTTGAGACACAGGCACAGCTTCTTGAAGGACATTGTCATCTTCTTTCTCGGAGCCTCTCCACACCAACTCAGCGTCGCTAAACGGTGCAAACTTCGGCACCCTTTCATTCTCTGAATCTGCAATACCTTCACGGACCCACTGGTCGTAAGGCACAGGCAACGGCGCCCTCTTACAATGTACGCCGTGGATCCAGTTTTTCTTCCCGAAAACCTTTACTGAAGTCCTCGTAGATAGCAGGACTTGGTACGGTCCATTCCAGCGGGGCTGATCATCCTTAGTCCGCTGAAAATTTTTCACCAGGACCCAGTCACCGGGATTGAGGATGTGACCTGGGTCCGCAGGAGCTGGCGGCAATTTATCATGAACCTGTTGATGTAAGACACGCAATTTAGTCGTCAAGTCATACAAGTAGTCCACTAGCATAGGGTATTCGATGTCACTGAACTTCGTTGGCCTCGGCACTCCCCACACATTTGCCGGACGGCCAAAAACTATCTCATAGGGATTAAGGCCTATTCGGGAAAGTACTGTAGTTCTAGTTGACAAAAGTGCCAACGGTAAAGCATCAGGCCATTGAAGACCAGTGCTCGCTTGAATCTTAGCCAGTTTTAACTTTAACGTGCCATTATAGCACTCAACTAAACCAGCTGATTGGGGATGATTCGCAGCGTGGAATTTCTGACGAATTCCCAACCCTTCACACACTCTTTTCATCACCTTCCCCACAAATTCACTTCCATTATCACTCCATACCATCCTTGGCAATCCAAACCTAGGGAAATATTCTTTGACCAGGACTTTAGCAGTGGATGAGGCAGTATTATCTTTTAGGGGGTATGCTTCTACCCATCTAGAAAAGGCGCAAACAACTACAAGGACATACTTTAAATTATTGCACCTTTCCATGTGCATGAAATCCAATTGCAAAATCTCGATGGATACGTCGGAGGAGCAAAGTGACCAGCTGGAGTTGGGGTTCCCTTGCCAGGATTATACATTAAACACACCATGCAATTCTGGACCACATTCTCCGCACACTTGGGAATTCCAGCTTTCTGCCATACTGGAGCCAACAACTTACAAATCCCTTTCACACTGATGTGAGACAAACTATGTGCCATAGTAACCACTGCAAGCACGTAGATATCTGGCAACATCCATCTTTGGTGTTCTGACAATTCAACCCAACAACCAGTCGAATCCAATCTACCCGTAGTTTCTCTCCAAACATTCTTCTCACTTTCAGTAGCTTCAGCCTGTATCGATTTCACACTCTCAATCGTATCTTCGCACATTCCAACATCACCAATCCATCTCGCAGGGCCTGCCACATACACTCGACTCATCAGATTTCTTGCTGTGTCTTTCGCAACTTCATCCGCAAACGCATTACCACGGCCAACATCATCCGTAACCTTCCGATGAGCACTACACTTCACAATCGCAACTTGCCTCGGCAAAGTAAGTGACTCAAAAAGCTCATTCACCAACTGTCCATGCTGGATTTTAGTTCCATGGGAAGTAAGGAACCCACGCTCTCTCCACAAACGCCCAAAACTGTGAGCAACACCAAACGCATACTGACTATCGGTATAAACATTCACTCGTTTTCCTTCCGACAACACACACGCTCTAGTTAGTGCAATCAACTCTGCTGCTTGCGCAGAATTCTGTGGTATACGTGCTGTCTCAACAACTATATTTAAAGTTGTGATAGCATACGCTGCAATCGTCTCACCATTCGGAAGCTTAAAACACGAACCATCAACCCACAGCGTACCATCCACATTCTCAAAAGGAGTGTCTTTTAGATCCACTCTAGCTTTTGTTTCTTCCTCTGTACGAAGAAAACAATCATGCTGTTCTTAAGTATCCGTCTCTGTAGAGATCGGCAATAACGTAGCTGGATTCAACACGTTACATCTTCTGATGTGGACGTGGCTAGCCAACAGTGTCAACTCGTAGCCTGAAAGACGTGCACTAGTACGGTGCTGTGTCTTAGTCCTGTTTAATAAGGTATCCACTGCATGCGGAACCATCACAATCAATGTATTATCCATCACCAGTCCAGCAGTCTGTCGGATAGAAACAGCCGCTGCCGCTGTAGCTCTCAAGCAACTCGGCAACGCTCTAGCTACCGGATCTAACGTTGATGAAAAATACGCGCATGGACGCTGCTTGTCCCCAAAAGATTGTGTCAACACTGACAACGCACATCCCTCTCTCTCGTGCACATACAACGTGAAAGGCTTGTTATAGTCTGGAGTACCCAACACAGGAGCAGAACACAATGCATCACGCAACTCAGAAAAACTTTACTGACAATCGTCAGACCACGGAAGAGGATTCGGTGTATCTTTACAAGTCAAAGCCAACAGAGGTTTCGCCAATAGAGAGAAATTTGGAATCCACTGTCTACAATACGACGTGATACCCAAGAAAGCACGTACTTCTCTCTGTGTGCTTGGTACAGTCATTTGCGCAATCGCTTGACTTCGTTCTGCGGTCAACCTTCTTCCCTCCTTTGACAAGAGATAACCTAAGTAAGTCACTTCTTGGCGACAATACTGCAACTTAGAAGGTGACACTTTATGATGCAAGTCCGACAGATGTCGCAACAAAGAAATAGTAGCTTCTTTACAAGTTTTCTCATCATCAGCTGCCACTAACAGATCATCCACATACTGAATAAGAGCAGCACTAGCAGGCAACACAAGAGTATCAAGTTGAGTTTTCAAAGCCTGGCTATAAATAGAAGGACTTTCGCAATAGCCTTGGGGAGCTCTCTTAAACCGGAAGCTTTGGCCTCCTAAAGAGAAGCCAAAAATATCTCTACTTTCCTCGGCGATTGGAATGCTGAAGAAAGCATTCTTCAGATCTATAACCGAAAACCAGGCAGCTGAAGCAGGAATCAAAGTCAACAAAGCAGTAATATCCGGAACAACTGGAAACTGTGGCACGACAATCTTATTAACCTCTCTAAGATCGATCACAAACCTATAAACAGGTGGCTGAGTAGAGTCAGTGCGCTTCAGGACAGGGAGAACGGGACTGTTACACACATTACCTCTTGTTTTTCCAATCACATCTTTCTCAATCAAATCATAGATGATCGCTAAAAGCGCTCTTTCACCATCGCTAGAAATCCGATATTGGGGAATACGAGGCATTTTAACATTTGCTTTAAGCGTTACAACATACGGTGGAATCTCCAAAAGACCCACATTATTAGGACCAGTAGCCCAAAGAGTATCAGGGAGAGAACGCAATTCCGGTGGAAGCCGAACTTCAGACAAATACATCGGAGAGATCACTTTCTTACCCAATGTGAGCTGTACTCCCGAAGGAGAACAACATAATGTTGCATGCAACCTTTTCAACAAATCCAAACCCAACAAATTCTCACCACAACCTGTCGTTAAAATGAGAGGTGCTTCCAACTCACAAGGCCCTATGCTATGGAAAGAGACAAGGGACTAGAAAATGGGTTACGAACTGGGGCGCCAGAGAATCCTACTGAAACATTACTTAAGCCAGACAAAAGTGCGCCAGGGAGTTTAGAGTGCATGATAGAACTCTTCGCTGCACCAGTATCCAAAAGAAAAGGCTCTACCACACCCGATGTGGCTACTGCAACATAAGGCCCACTCTGATCTACTGGAACCGACACTACTCCCTCTCTTTGTCCATGGCTGTTCTAGCAATCATTATAATCAGCATTCTCACTCTCAACATAATAGTCATCAGCATAGTACTGAGTCGACTGACCAGATGGAAATTTCTGTTGATCAAAGCTATTCATAGAATTTTGTGGGGGAAAGGAACGTTCGTTCTGAGGAAACGCACCACGTCCTCTACCCCTAGATACTTGCTGAAAACCACCACGGCCTCTCGGGCCGTCATACCACTCGAGCGCTGTCGCAACACAGGGCACTCATTTTTATAATGGCCTTCCTCCCTACAATACGCACACTGATTCAAACCCAAGGGGGGTCTTGGAGGA
Source organism: Lissotriton helveticus (assembly GCF_964261635.1). Lineage (NCBI taxonomy): Eukaryota > Metazoa > Chordata > Amphibia > Caudata > Salamandridae > Lissotriton > Lissotriton helveticus. The sequence continues at coordinate 1,569,466,924 of NC_136068.1, forward strand.
AAATACCCAGCGTTCTGTTGCGGTCTCTGAAACTGTGGAGGTTGCTGAAACTGTGGGCGTTGCTGTGACTCTTGCTGATTCGAGCGAGGCGGATACGCCTGCTGTAAAAGAACCTTTGTCTTTAAGTCTTTTGTCTTTTTCTCTGCTTTTTCTTTCTCATCCTTATCCCTATTCTCATAGTACTGTGCAGTCGCCAATATCTGGGCCGATGATGAAACATCCCAAGAACTTTCAGAATCTTTCAACTTATTAGAAAGTTCAGGGAGCAAATTAAAGACAAATTTATCTACGAACAATCTTTGCCCACCTTCCGTACTCATATCCTGACCACTATGATCTATAAATGTTTCTTCAAATCTAGTGAAGAAGTCAGACACACTCTCATCTTTCTTCTGCTTGCATGCTGCTAACTTGTCCCAATTTACTCGTAACGCTGGCATCATTGTTTTCATTAAATTAATAATTCTACCTGGCAATTCCGTAACCAAAGGTTCAGGTTTAGCACCTCCCTGTTGTCTACCATCCGCAGCAATAATATTTGCCCAAGTATCTCCTAATTCTACCGCATGATTCTCATGACGAATCTTTACCCATAGAGGTTGAGGTACTACATTACCCAACAGCATATCTATGTCTGCCAAATTCATGATACATGCGTCAACTGTCTGGGACAATTCTTTGTAATAGCCAGCAGGATTCTTACGGGGATCAGGTAAGGTCTGCTTAAGAGCCAAGACCTCTGCTCTCTTCCAAGGGACATGTACCCATACTCGCTGAAAATGATCAGGGGCTGCAACAATACCCTGATTTACATTAGCCTGAACTGCTTCCTTCCATACAGGAGGAACTTCTCTCATGGGATACTGTCTCGCTTTTCTTCTAACAGAGGAATCAGGTTCAAACAGTCGCTGAGAAGGGAAATCGCTCCTTAACGCAAGTACCATCGCAACTGCATTCTCAATTCCGGGACCCACTATCATCCCTTTCGCAAACTCAGACTGGACATTTAGCAATTCTACAGGGACTGAACCCAAATCATTATCTTCCCATTCCTCACGAAGGAAAGTACACATAACTTCAAAAACATACCTTTGCTTGGGTGCTTCCCACTGCTGGAAACCATCCATAACTGACTCTAAGTTATACCTCGAAACATTCGAAACCCATCTGCGAGCCAAGATATCTAACACTGTCCGTTCTTCGAGACCAGGTAGCTGACTACGCATTTGTTTACGTGCAGAAACAGGGGTCATACTCAATGACCCAAAGAAAGGAGACAAAAGACCAGTAACAGTATCAGTCATTCGTTGAGGAGCAGAAGGAGAAGCTGTCATAAGGACAGGAGACAAAGTATTTTGAGGTGATAGAAGCGTAGGGTTAGTAGCAAGAAAAGTTGAAGGTACAGGAGAATAAGGCAAAGTAGTTCCAGACAAAACCGATAGCAAAGTCGGTGGCCCCAGAGGAGGCTGCGCCGTAGGAGGAAGAACCAGCTGAGGAGGAGCCGGTGGTGGAACAGCAACAGGAGGTTGTGCAACTGGAGGTTGCGGAGATGCCGTAGCACTCTGTGCATAAGGGGGTGGTAATCTCAACAAATGTGACATCAAAGGATCCTTCTCAGGGTCCTTCGTTGCATTCTCAAGAAGAGATGGCAAAGCTGGATAACATTTATCAATAGCCAAATTATGTTGCCTATTTGACACCTCAATTGCTTTATCTTCTTTGTTTTCTTTAAACTGCCTAGCAGCTTGCATTATTGATACATCCTTTTCTCTTTTATCTCTTTTAGCTTGTTTAATTTCTCGTTGTCTGGCTTCTTTACGCCAAAGGCGAAAGGAGTCAAACATTGCCGGCCGGGCTTTCTTCCTAAAAAATTTAGTTTCTAAATTGTCTAAAATCTCTGTATTAAAGCTACAATGTTGAGGCCATTGTAAGACACCATCTTTTCTAGTGTAGTGGACCCATACTTCATTGAATGTAATGGGGACCACACCGTGTTTAGAGTAAAGTTCATAATTCGGAGTTCCAACTGGAGGTATCGGACATGAATCCTTCAATCGGGAATCCCTGTTGCAACCACAACCAAACCAAGTACCAAATTTGCTACGATTAGGCATCTTCGCTCACTAATCGAGCTTCAAACTTCAAGGGATTATCTCTACCGATACACTCGTAAATATACAAGACCCTCGGCTTTGGAAATTGCAATTTTCAAATCAAAACTAAGGATCAAACAAACTAAGAACAAAAGAACAAAAAACTAAGGACTGGGAGCGACCCACTTATACTTAACTGAGGTATCAGTCACGCCACCAGAAGACCCGTCTATCGTCTCGCCGTACAAAGCATCACAAATGGGTCCAAGACAGGGCGACAGTCAGGGCAGCAGTCCTTCATAGCCGCCAGGAAAGCGGGAAGCCTCGCAGAAAAGACCTTCAGTCCACATTCGACATGCCGGGGTCGATGAAGTGGTGGCCGTCCTCCAGAATTTCCTCACGAAGCTCCTCACGATCTTCAGGCTTGGACCGGTACCGCTGAAGTCGCCCCACGTTGGCCGCCAACTGAAGAACCGGGTTTTAAGACCCAGCGGCGCCAGGGGCACGCCCAAAGTCTTCGGGTTCCACCTGTCTTAGAATACAGAGACACAGGACTATTCTTGGTGGCGTCAAAGATCAAATTTATTGACTGCAGCCAGTAACAGAAGTCCTAGAAATCATCAGGGTATGAGTTCTCAGGAGACTGCTCAATTTTACAAAGCAAGTCATCCCTTTTTATGCCAAAAATCACATTCCAGACAAATACCTAACATTTACAAACTGTCCAATCACATGTATCCACACCAGAGGTATCGCATGACAGTAAAACCCACTTTTCAGTTGCCCAGCCCATGATCAATCATCGGTCAAACCCAACATTCTTCTTTAGACAGGTCGGACGAACCCATAATAAAAAGGGCACGACCCAATCATAAATAGACCATAAAGAAAGGAGCAGAAACAGGTGAGAGTAGGATAAGGCATATTTGTGTGCAATAAAACTTATACGATGTCCTGTGCTCTGATCCTTAATCTTGATCAGCTAAAGGGCAGGAACTGGTTTAACAAGGTCAGCTTCAGGCAACAGGGTCAGTTCACTTAGGTCAAACAGGAGTGAGCACGAACTGGAGCTAAGGTGTACACGTACTTAAAAGACTTGTTCAGCCACAGTCATCGGCCTATGTGAGGGCAACCACAAAATGGCTGCCATACACAAAATGGAACCCAAGGGTTCAGAACGAAATCCCTAAATACGTAGTGAATCCATCAGTCAAACATGACGAAAACACTCATACTTGCCGCACTAACTAGTTACGGTTCGCTAATATCAAATTCATAACGAAACCATGACCTTTATGGAACGGGTTCAGAATTCACGGAACCTTAAATGGAGCGCGCACGTAGACAGACACACACGCGGGCACACACACACACATAGACACACGAGCACAGACACGCCGCCGCCCCCGTGCCCGCACACACACACACACACACACACACGAGCCCCCCCGTTTCTCCGCGCGTGCACCTCACGCAGAGGGAGCTGTGCGAGCGAACGAGGGTCTCAACCAACGGCCTGTTCACCGGAAACAATGCGCGACGGCTCCCGGGAGGTACTCACTCTTGAAGAGATAGTCGTACTCGTCGTCCTTGCTGCCCATGGCGCCGCCGGAGGAAGTCTGACCGACCTTGCTCGTCGTCCGCCGCTTCCAGGTGCCCGAGCTCTGCTCAGCTTCCGTCCCGCAGCGCCGCTGACCTCATTCCGCAGGTATTTCCTGCTTCTGCGCGTCACACCGAGCCGGCATCCCGCCCACACAGGCCACCTTTTAAGGGCTTCCCGAGAGCACAGAGGAAATACCTGAAGGCGAGGGCTCGGTGTGACCGGACGGATTCGACGCCGTTGATTGGTCAGCTTGAGGTGCTTGTCACGCGATGGGCGGTGTCTGTTAGCCTAGTTTTTTCTTGTCTTTGGTATTCTGAGGGAGCCGGACAGCGTCCCTTGCCTGATCCCAGACAGTTGTGGTGCGGGAACCCCTGAAATCTTCGAAGTTGATGTTTGGAAAGCTGTTTATTTGGAAGCCAACATTTTATGAGTTGTTTTCACTTTTGCTGGCTTTACCTTGGTGAGTGAACTGTTGAAGCCCTCGGACGAGGGTTCGGCTGGCAGCACCTGATGAAAACCCTAGCCATGGGAAAAGCGTTTGGAATATTCCTTTTTCTGTGCACGCAGGGACCAGCATCTGCCGAGCATGGTGAGTAAATGGTTAATCAAAGTGCGTTCACTTTTCTGTAAAGACGTTACCACGCAAGCCGTATGGTTGGTACATGGAGCATGCGTAAGTGTGAGTGGGTATGGGAGTTCTAAGTGCTTTAAATGGGCCTGTGCTGTTCGGTACGGAGTACGGCACTTTTTTTATTTTGAGAGGAATAGTTCCGGCATTTCTCAAGACAGACATAATACCTTTAATTAGAGAGCACCGGCACTTCTCAGTTACAAGCAGTACCTGCACTTCTATTTTTCCATTTCATGCACCAGGAGTACTGGCACTTCGAAGCATCCGAAAGTCTACCCTCACCAGGCACCGGTATGCCACTGGTGATGCCATTGGGCAAACTGTTGAAAGTGCAAGTGTCCCGTTTCACCTCTCCATTGTATGAGACTTCTAGATGAAATGTGTGCCTTTTGCTCAAAAAGTGACTACTACAGAGTAGCCTCCACCTTTATTTTGCATAACACACCTACAAGTACAGATGTCACAGTGAACGTCCTCCACATGCTTTTTCGGGATCTATGACACCCCCACCATCCTCTACCCATCCATGCGTTCTGTATTGATTTACGGCTTGTGGTGCACTGGTACATTAGGCCAGGTTCTTAATGGGTGGATGAAAGGCGTGTATCGCGTGTTTAAGTGCTTGTGGACGGGCTCCACTTTTCATCCTAAGGAGACAGACATGAACCTTTTCATTCAATAGATGCTGATGACAAGCAATTGACAATGTAGCCCAGGTTCACTGTGCGAGCAGGGCGCTGAGCAGTCACAATGAACCCTGCTAGAGTGATGTGAGTGAGGTCTGAGTGTGTGAGGTGCACATGGCATAATATGGAAAAATTGCTCATCGAGTGAATGTGCCAGCGGATGAGGGCTGTGCACAACCTGTGAGCCATAGCGATTATAAAGAGACTAAACTCGATTTCTTTCTTCAGACCTTGATAAAATAAGTATCTCTGGGCAAGAATACACACATTTTTGCCTAGAACGCTGCAAAGATAGAATTGCTGTTGCTGGTGAATGTTTATTATTCCATTGTTGAAACCTCTGAACTTCTCACAAGTTCGCCCTGCTCTTCTGTTTGTTTGTTTTTACAGCTTTTATCTGATGAACATATGATTTGTAAAGTCGTATATATTTATTAAAAGCTGCTATGAGATTGAAATATACTTGGATTAATTCCTTTTTATATTTGATTTTAGACTATTCTCATAAGTGTGACCCGCTTTTCTGTCTTCACACTATCATCCGATGAGCGTGTTATTTTAATGAAGTCTGGTTTTAGATCTCGCGCCTAGCGCGATACACTGCGCAGCGAGAGTCAATCACACCTAACCACACACACAAACACACACACACTACACACAACCACACGCACAAACCCACACACAAACCCACACACAAAACCACACACAACCACACCCACAACCACACCCCCACAAAACCACACACATCCAACCACACACCCACACAACCACATATCCACACATACCCAACCACACACCCCCAACCACACACACCCAGCCACACACACACATCCACACACACAACCACACACACCCACCCACAACCACACCCCCACAACCACACACACACACAACCACACACACACAGCCACACACAACCACACACGCAACCAAACACACACAACCAAACACACACACACGACACACACAACCATACACATGACACACACAACCATACACACACAACCACACACACCACCACACACACCACCACAACCACACAGCATCAGTGCACCATTTCTACAGGCACACACACCACCAGCCATCAGTGCACACATCAATTGTTAACGCATCCACAATTAACTATTGTAGCAATCGCAGTATGGCGCACTTTACTTTTTAACCTATTCATTTAAAGCGCAGCATGCCACCATTGCTACAAAAATAAATACACCATTTTTGGCCTACAATTTATAGACTTTTGTTGCAATTGGTGTTGCAATATTTAGCAATGCCAATAGCTCAAACTTAATTAATGCGAGACCTATTGCATTGTAAATGCTTGTTTGCAAAGTGCCTAGCTGTAGATTTTTAACCCAAGCTAGCTCTGCCGGCACCTAAGAAAACCTAGCAAACCTATATATTTTTGAAAACTAGACACCCAGGGGAATCTAGGATGGGGTGAGTTGACTGGCCCTTAGCAGGTTCTGTTACCCAGAATCCCTTGCAAACCTAAAACTTTGTCTAAACAAAACACATTTTCCACATTTCTGTGGTGGAAAGTTCTGGAATCTACGTGAATGCACAAAATTCCACCCGCTCCGCGTTCCCCAACGTGTTCCGAGAAAAATGGTACCTCACTTTCAGGGGGGAGGCATAGTGTCCGCATCAGGAAACGGCCCAAAACACAACATGAACACACCACATTTTCACAGTGAAAACTGACCCTTTTCTTGCAAAGTGTCTAGCTGTGGATTTTGAACCCTAACTTTTCCAGCACCTAGGGAAACCTAGCAAACCTATATGTTTTTGAAAACTAGAAACCCAGGATATCTAGGATGGAGTTACTTGACTGGCTCTCACCAGGTTCTGTTACCCAGAATCCCTTGCAAACCTAAAACTTAGTCCCGAAAAACATATTTACTTCACATTTCTGTGGTGGAAAGTTCTGGAATCTGCGTGGATCCACAAAATTCCACCCACCCTGCGTTTCCCAAAGTCTTCAGAGAAAAATGGTACCTCACTATTGTGGGTAGGCCTAGTGCCCGCGACAGGAAATGGCCCAAAACGCAACGTGGACACACCACATTTTCACAGTGAAAACTGACCCTTTTTTTGCAAAGTGCCTAGCTGTAGATTTTGAACCCTAACTCTGCCAGCACCTTGAGAAACCTAGCAAACCTATACATGTTTGAAAAATAGAAACTCAAGGAAATCCAGGATGGGGTGACTTGACTGGCTCTCACCAGGTTTGTTTACCAGAATCCCTTGCAAACCTAAAAACTTGACCAAAAAACACATTTGCCTCACATTTCTGTGGTGGAAAGTTCTGGAATCTGCGTGGATCCACAAAATTCCACCACCCTGCATCCTTCAGAGTCTTCCGAGAAAAACAATACCTTACATGTGTGGGTAGGACTAGTGCCCGCGACAGGAAACGGCCCAAAACGCAACGTGGATACACCACATTTTCACAGTGAAAATGGTCCCTTTTTTTGCAAAGTGCTTATCTGTAGATTTTAAACCCTAACTCTGCCAGCACCTATGGAAACCTAGCAAACCTATACATTTTTTAAAACTAGACACCCAGGGAAATCCAGGATGGGGTGACTTGACTGGCTCTCACCAGGTTCTGTTACCCAGAAACCCTTGCAAACCTAAAAATGTGACAAAAAACACATTTTCTCACATTTCTGTGGTGGAAAGTTCTGGAATCTGTGTGGATCCACAAAATTCCACCCACCCCGCGTTCCCCAAAGTCTTCCGATAAAAATGGTGCCCAGGTACCTGCGACAGGCAAGGGCCCAAAACGTATTGAGGCGACTGTAGGAGAGTAAGGTCTGCTTCCTATGGTCACCCCCACTTTTTGCTGGGATTTTCTAGTTTTTCGACTTTAGTGTGGCTGTGGGCCTGCTAATAAGACCCAAAGCCCAGCTGTCCTCTCTCTAAAATTGATACCATGTACTTTAGGTACATACCTGATTGGGTATTGGGTCACCTTTATGAGCCCCTGTATAGTGTACCATAGGCACCCAGGGCATAGGTGCATCCAAGCCTACCAGGGGCTGCAGCATGTATCATGCCACCCCTGGCTGGCCATCCAAACTGACACCACAGGCTGATCACTCAGCTTGGGTAAGGTGGTGTAATCACCCCATACTTAGATATAGTATACCTATATCTACCCATATATATAGACACATATGCACCTATAAGTCACTCCTATGGTAGGCCTCGACAATCCTGGAGGCAGAGTGCTTGGTTTTATGTGAGAGGGTGCCCTAGCATGAGCTGAGCCCCTCTGCAGCTTTCTGAACCATCTCCTTATAGCTGTTCTATGATATAGCCATACCATATACTCTTAAGTGCATTATAATCCTCGCGGTTAATGCTAAGTTTGGTTTGGCTTTATCAAAACATGTCGTGTAAGGTGTCAAACACTTTGGAATACTACCCATTCTGGCGGCTGGGGTAGCATTCCACCCTTCTAGAGGGAAAAGACATGTATGTTACTGCTTTACCCGGTTAAAGTTAAACAGAGCCCCAGCATCACAAAACGGATGCGGCTGCCACAGACACAAGTCTGACCTCCTTCTGCTGGGCGAAACTCCGGCAGGGGTGGCCTGGACAATAGGTTTCCTGTCCAGGGAGGTGCCAGCACCTCCCCAGACAGGCAGATGTGTATTGGGACAGGGACGGCTGCATCAGCAGATGCTTTTTGAGACACTGCCTGGGGCACACAAGGTGCTCCATGCATAGCCCGGTTCAAACCAGTTGCTGAGGCACTCCAGCCCCGCTCTGGCGCGAAACTGGACAAAGGGAAAGGGGTGTAACCACCCCCTTCCCAGGTCCACCCATAGGAGGGACCTATGCAGGTAATCCAGCCCCTTAGCTTAGTATAAGTATAGGAGCTGTGTCCCCAGGACTTTAGATTATCCTGGAACGAAACTCTGATACAGAACTCTTGGACCTTCGACATTCTATTTCGACTAGAAGATTAAAGACATCTCCCTTGTGGTCAAGGAGTGACCACCCTGTGCAAACAGGCACCATCAGTAACTTGCCGGTATGCTTTGTCGATGCTCCCGCCAGAATCCGAAGACTCAGTGACACAGGAACTGGACTTTCAGACTTCTCTGACTCCGACCCAAATCCACAGCAAAGCTGAGACCCGTGGCGGACACGAGAGACGTGGGACCGGATACCCTGGACATCCTGCATTTTGCTAACTGCATCGACTCCTGAGGTAACTCGAAGTTGTGCATTGGGGTACGTGAAGCCCCAGACCCGAGCACCATTTGCACTGAAGCTCAGCCCTCCACACTCCACGAGTGCCGCGGTGGGCTCGCTCTTGCATTTCAGCTTGACGCGTCTTCCCGGTTGCTAGCCCATTAGCTAGTAAGTCCCCTGAAGACAAACCTTTGAAAGCAAACTGCTTTTCTGGTTGCGCCAGGCTTGCTCCAGGTTTCCTGCAAATGAGAAGCTCCTCGGACCTTGCTGGTCTGACCCGAAGCCCATCTTCACTTCCTGCGTGGATTGCGTTTGCCAAGGCTTGTTGGGTCCAATCCGGATACCGACGCCGCAGTCAACTAGATCCTTTATTGGACAGCTCGAATCCAGCTCCTGGTTGTCGGCGACACCTCCTGGTCCTCGGAGCTGCAGAGACAAGCTTCACCTCTTCACCTGAGATCATCGCGACATCACCTGGTTCCTTCCTGGTACATTCCTGGTCACTGGCTAGTGACCCAGACTCTGTCCCCTCTGCTTTCAGGTTCTTCACAACCTCGATCCACCCGGACACTCTTCCTCTGGTCACCTGCAGCACTTCTTTGCAAATCTCCATTGAAAGCATCGACGAAACCCGTCACCAAAAGGTACCTATGCACCCGGTTTCCCTGGGTGAGGTAACACGAGTACTCAGGTGCTCCCATGGGTCTTGACTCTCGAAGTGTCCTAGTCTAAAGGGGTTTTGTCGTACTCCATCCGGAAGTGCCATTAAACAGTAACTTTTACGTTCTCCATTCTAAGTCAATTGGCAACTCGCAACTGTGTTTAGACACTGTACGCGTCTCCCGGGGGCCTCCTAATCCCTAGCCTTTGGTTGCTTAGAGTAGCCCCAGCGATTCCCTAGGCCCTAGGCCTACTCACTGTTTCTGTCGTGGTTCTTATACCACTTCTTTAGTATATAGTTTGTGAGGCCCCTAGGGCATAACTGTATTTGTGCAACTTATCGTATGCTAATTGAGTAACTTGTGATGTTCTTTTACCTCTGACCTCATAAAGAGTGCAGAGGGGTTGTATTAGAAACAAATACATATATATTTGATATATACCTTGTGTGGTGTCCTTTCATTTGGTATTCAAGGGATTATAATTGGTAAAACAGCGTGCTTCACATGCACTCTGAAGTCTTAGCCTATGACTGCTGGTCCATGCTACCACTAGGATAGCTTGTCTATAAGGTTGACTTTACAACCACCATCAATAAGGGTCGTTTAGACTGATGCAAAGTGCCCACTAGAATAGTGGACCTCATATGCCAGGCTAACTTCTCACAGCGAAATCAAAATTACCTATCACAAAACAACCTGGTTTTGCAGGGGGGTCCGATGAGTTTCTGGCCCCAGGGTCAGCGGCCATCTAGGAAAACCTACCAAAGCCACACATTTCTGAAAACTAGACACCCAGGGTAGTCCCGCAAGGTGTGGCTTGTGTGGGTCCCCCAACATTTCCCTACCCAAAATCCCCTGCAAAGCTCAAATTTAGCTGAAAAAATCACTTTTTTCTAAACTTTCTGTGTGGGAAAGTTCTGGAATCTGTATGGATCCACAAATTTCCTACCACCCAGTAATCCCCAAGGTCTCCTGATAAAAATGGTACCTTACTTGCCTGGGTGGGTCAAGTACCCACGACAGGCAAGAGCCTAAAACCTATAGAGGTGGCATCAAAATTACCTATCACAAAACAACCTAGTTTTGCAAGTGGGGGTCCCATGAGTTTTTGGCCCGGGCTCTGCAGCCATCTAGGGAAAACTACCAAACCCATATATTTCTGAAAACTAGACACCGGGGGAAGTCCAGCAGGGTATGGCTTGCATGGGTCCCCCAGCATTTCCCTACCCAGAATCCCCTGCAAACCTCAAATTTTGTTGAAAAAAATCAATTCAGATCCACGCAGATCCCAGAACGTTCCATCACAGATTCTGGGTCACAGAACCTAATGAGAGCCACACAAGTCACCCATCCTGGATTCCCCATAGTGTCTAGTTTTCGAAAATATGAAGGTTTGCTATTTTACCCTAGGTGCCGGCTGCGCTAGGACCCAAAATCCACAGGTCGCTACATTCCGAAAAAAGGCCAGTGCCTAGTGGGCTTTCTGCCGCCCTGAAGAGGGTGGAAATCAGGGGCTATTGCCCCGATATGCCCCAGAGGGGCAGAAAGACTGTGGCTATTTCATTTGAGGGGTCGGGGCATTGGGATGCCCATTCTGGTCAGCCCCCACTGCAGCGTATAAAAAAGCCAGCATAATCGCTGGCGCATAGTGGGCTTTCTGTCACCCGGGGGGCAGATCAGGGGCTCATGCCCCTATCTGCCTCCTGATAGGGGCAGAAAGACTGTGGCATCTTTTTTGGGGTGGGTGGGGGCATTGGCAGGTCCATTCTTGGCAACCCAGACCCCGAACTTTGGAGAATCCCTGTTGGCTGGTGGGCTTTCTACACCACTGTGGGGTGCAGATAAGGTCCCATTTCCCCATCTGCCTCCGGGAAGGGGGGGCAGAAGTACTGTAGCATTTTTGTTTAGGGTGGGGGCTTTGACATGCCCATTCTGGGCAGCCCCTGGCTCTTAGTGGGCTTTCTGGGGGCAAATCAGGGGCTATTGCCCCCATCTGCCATCTGAGGGGGGCGGGCAGAAGGTCTTTTGTTTTCTTTGGGGGGTAGGGTGGGGGTATTTGCATGCCCATTTTGGGCAGCCACCACCCCGGGGCTAAAAAAAAAAGAATCCCTGGCATCTACTGTACTTTCTGTACCCCGGGGGGGAGGGGCAGATAGTCTGGAATTTTTTTTGGGGGGGGGGCATTTGTATACCCATCTTGGGCAAGTCCTACTCCTAAATTCATCAGGGGAAAACAACTGCTGTCTAGTGAGCTTTCTGCAAATAGGGGGCTAATGTCCCTGTCCCCCATGGTGGGGAGAAAGACTGTACTTTTTCGGGCGGGGTGGGGGCATTGGCATGCCCATATTGGTCAGCCCCTACCCCAAATTATAATAATAAAAAAAATCCCTGGTATGTAGTAGGCTTTCTTCCCCCCCGGGGGGGGGGGCAGAAGGGCTGTACTTTTGCGGCACGGTGGGGGCATTGGCATGCCCATATTGGACAGCCCCACCCCTAATAACACATTTTTTTAAATCCCTGGTATCTGGTGGGCTTTTTGTCCTCCAGGGGGGGCAGAAAGACTAAATGTGCCCAAATAAATATGGGCGGAGCAAAGGCCCTTGCCCAAGAGGCCGCTCCCCCCTCCCTGCTTTGGGATCACCATCCTGGGGCGATCACGAAGCAGGGATCCACTTGGCAGGGGTACCATTGAGATTCTCCCCTTTCCAACGATACCTCTCCTGTCTTTCTACGTGCTCAAGGGGCTGAGCTAGCCTCCTGAGCATGTAGAAAGCGAAACTGAAAGGAGCCTCTTGGCTCATTTCGGTTTCAATCAAATGACCTGGATCTGGATATCTTCTGGTGTAGAGAGAAAAGGATCTATCTCCTTACGTTTGCACCATACACAGAAGCATTTCCACTTAAGCCTGTACGTCTTATTGATGCTTTCAGCTCTAGATTTGCCAATAATGTCCTTGCAGTCTTGCTCAAAGCTCAAATCTCAAAATTTTAAGAATTCAGGAGCCACGCATGCAGTTGCAGAGAAGCTGGCTCCGGGTGATGCACTTGGCCCTTGTTCTTTGTCAACAGCGTTGGCGTCGGCACCAGACGGATGGGCTGTGATTCCGACAGAAGGAGGAGTTCCATATACCAGTGCTATCTGGGTCACCTGGGGGCTATCAGCAGAATGCAGCAACACTCCCATTTAATCTTCATGAGGACCCTGGGTATCAGGGGAATGGGGGGAAAAGCATATGCAAAGATTCCTGACCAGCGCATCAAAAGGGCAGTCCCTCGAGAGTTTGGGAGGGAGAACCTGCTTGCGAAGAATGGCCATTTGGAGTTGAGTTGGGGCGCAAATAGGTCCAGCGCTGGCTTCCCCCAGATTGCAAATATCTCGTCCAGCTGTGCTTGTTCCAGTTCCCATTCCTGACAGCCGTCGCTCGGTCTGCTCAAGATATCCGCCAAGGTATTCCTGAGACCTGGCACATGTTCTGCTGTCAGGGAGATGTGATGGAGTGTCAACCAGTTCCACAACTGCTGAGCGTCCTGTGACAGAGTTAGAGATTTTGTGCCTCCTTGATTGTTGATATAAAACATGCTTGTGGTGTTGTCCGTCCAGATCAACACCAATGACCCTTGTTTTTGAGGAAGGAAAGCCCAAAGAGATAGGAAAATGGCTTTCAGTACTAGTCTGTTTATGTGCATCTGCAGTTGAGCCAAGGACCACTTCCCTTGCACTTGTAGTTCCTGCAAGTGTCCTCCCCAGCCTTCCATAGAAGCATGTTATTACTACGTGATCCGGAATGACTGGAAGAAAAGACTGGCCTTGGGATAGATGTGAAGTCTGGGTCCACCACCTTAGGGCCTCCTTCATACGAGAAGTGATATTGATTACGTTGTCGAAGGAATGTGAGGTCTGAATCCATTGACGTTGCAATTCCTCTTGAAGAGGTCTCATGTGCAAACGAGTTAGCAGCACAAGATCTATTGCGGAAGAGAGCATTCCCAGTAGAGATTTGAACACTCTCACAGAAACACACTTTTTTCTGTATAGCTTGAGTGCTAATGCTCGTAACCTTTGTTGCCGTTCCTTGGAAAGGAAAACTTTGTTCTGGATGGTGTCCAGCTTGGCACCCAGAAATGTTGTTATCCGGTTTGGGAAAATTGAAGATTTCTGATAATTGACTGAGAGACCCAGCTTGTGGAAAAGAGATAGGCAATCGTTTGTTGCATTCTCCACTAGGCGAGTAGATGGCGCCTTTAGCAGCCAGTCATAGAGGTAAGGGAATACCTGATGACTGTAGCTTGGAATTTTGTTAACGTCCATGTGGCTGGTTTGAGGCCAAATGGAAGAACTGGAATTGATAGTGGGTACCAGCCACTGTGAACCTCAGAATTTTCTTGTGTTTTGATTGAATAGGGACATGGAAGTATGCATCCTCGAGATCCAATTAAGTCATGAAATCGCCTTTGTTGAGGCGTCGTAGGATGTCTGAAAGAGTGACCATTCTGAAAGATTGACTTTAGAAATGTGTTGAATTTTCTGAGGTCTAGGATAAGCCTTCACTCTCCCGACGTTTTAAGAATGAGAAATAAGCGGGGGTAAAAGCCTTTCCTCCTTTGGGAAAAAGTGACCTTTTCTATTGCCCCTTTCTGAAGCATGGCATGTGCTTCTTTTTGAGTAAGAGAAGGTGAGAGGGTGCGATCCCCTGGGAGGGGTAATGGGCGGTTTTTGGATGAATTCCAATGAGTGGCCATAAGAGATGAGATCCAAGACCCACTTTTCTGAAGTGATGTCTCGCCACTGGTCGATATGCTCAGAGATTGTCGCACCAATCGGGGGGGGGGGGAGCAGCTGGTACCCTGTGTTGTAATCACTACTTTTGCCGGTGTCACAGCCTTGGGATCCTGGCTTTCGTTTGGAACCTTGCCAGGAGAAACCAGCTGTATTTGCTTGGCGGTTTGATTGCTGTTGATATCCTTGATGGTATTGCGGCTGATAGGTCTGATAGGATTGGGGACGTTGGTAATTCCCTCTATATTTGGAAAAGCCTCTACCTCAAGCTCCCCAAAAGGGCGCCTTGCAGTACTGCAGGGTTCCAAGCACTTTAGCAGTGTCCGTATCTTTCTTGATGGAGGTAAGCGCCTCATCAATATGGCTGCCAAATAGACTGTCACCATCATAGGCCATATCCAAGATTTTGGTCTGAACTTCCGGGCGGAAATTTGTTGTCACAACTTATGGTGAAGTTGGTTTTTAAATTGCGGTTCTGAAAATTGTCATTTTCCTATTTAAACCATTTGGTGCTTTCTGCCTGTCTCTGGAATATATGTTTGGGGTGGGTGACAGCTGGCTTTCTGCATTCCCTCTAGACATCCACATACAAAGAAATGGGTAGGTGGGAATGAGTAGCCATCTGCATGTCGATGGGTCATCCTGAGCAGGATGGGAGGGAAGAGCTGACACTTGGACCGGAAAGAGCTATGGCCTATCCCGACACAAAGGATTCCATACTCTCCTAAAGTGAGACTGGAGCCAGGGCAGGAAAGGCAGGATCTTGTGCACTTCAAAGCTTCTGTTTAAAGTCTCCCTACTTCAGAGGCCCAACTGGGTATAAGTACTGGGCCTCTGACACCACGAATCAGAACACTTCTGGAACTGAGGACATTCTACCAGGAAGAAGGACTGCTGAGCTGTCAGGAGAGACTACCACTTTGCTAAACGGCTTTGCTGTGTTGGCCTGCTGCCTGCTACTTTTTGCCTAGGAGTGAAAAGGACTGGACCTGCATCTCTACATCCCAGAACCTAAGTTTCTCCAAGGGCTTGCGGGATTGCCTCCTGTTGCTGATGTCTCAGGGATATCAAAGACTTGACATCCATCCTCAGACAGCACCTGGACTTTGCTTGCTGTAAGTCCTGCTTTGCCAAGTGGTGCCAACACAGTCCAGGACCCTTGGAAGCAAGAGTAAAAGTGCTGCATCTGCCAGAACCTGTGCAACCAGGCGATCAGAACCGACGCATCGCCTGATGCGTTATCAGGTTCCACGCTCACTGCTTTTGCTGGGACGGGGACCTCTGGAACCACTGCTTCAGAACCAACGCACAAACAGATCGACACATCGCCAATCCAGCTTGGATTAACCCCGTGCATAGTCCTTGGAACTGGCACTCTTGGATCAAGCACTTCCCTCAATGGAACTGACGGATCACCGCAGTTGCTTGGAGAAATCCGGTGCAACACCGCAACTGCGATACATCTCATGCTGTGACGAGGATTAAGGTGCTTTTGCTCACCTGGCCTTGCATGGGTCCTGTGGCCCACCTGCACTCCACTAGGGACAGTCTTAACTTTTGACTTTGTCTTGGTCCAGTATGATCAATTAAACATTCATATCTCAACTTCTACCCATTTAATTTTTGTTATTTTGGTCTGCTGTAGAGTTTTTTTGTGTGGTGTTTTCACTGTGTGTTGTGTGCACAAATGCTTTACACATTGCCTCTTCCTACACTCCACTGGGGGCAGACTTAACTCTTGACTTTGTCTTGGTCCAGTGCGATCAATTAACTCTTGCAGGCCTATTTGCTTCTATGCTTTTATCTTTAAAAATTCATACTTCAACTTCTACCCATTGAATTTTTGTTATTTTGGTCTTGTTTCATGTATAAATCCTAATCTATTTTTCTAAACTACGGTGGAGTTTTTGGTGTTGTGTTTTCACTGTGTTACTGTGTATTGTATGCACAAATACTTTACACATTGCCTCTTAAGTTATGCCTGCGTGCTCTTCACCAGGCTTCCAGAGGGTGAGCGCAGGTTAGTTATTGCTGTGTAACTGATTTACACTGACTAGGACTGTGGTTCCTGCTTGCAAAAAGGGGGTGGTGATGGACAGAGTATCTGAGTTAATCAGAACACTCCTACCCAGTCAACAGATCAGGGCTTGATCCATCACCGTTTTTTAGCTCACTGCACCATCCCAGTTCAGAACCTGGCTATATGCAAATTAGTCTGTCCCTGGCCCAGTGCATCATGGGAACAGGGCAGACCAAACTACCAAGCCAATTCTTCACTGGAAAGGAAACAAGCTTCCGGGGACCGGTTTCTGGCATTACAGCCGTCTTCGGCCCGGCTTGCTTGAATCCTGATGGTGCAGTGAGCAAGGGACTCATGTCTGAGCATACCCTTCCACACTTGTGGTGGCCAAAATACTTTCAAAAAGGGGGTGGTGATGGACAGAGTATCTGAGTTAATCAGAACACTCCTACCCAGTCAACAGATCAGGGCTTGATCCATCACCGTTTTTTAGCTCACTGCACCATCCCAGTTCAGAACCTGGCTATATGCAAATTAGTCTGTCCCTGGCCCAGTGCATCATGGGAACAGGGCAGACCAAACTACCGAGCCAATTCTTCACTGGAAAGGAAACAAGCTTCCGGGGACCGGTTTCTGGCATTACAGCCGTCTTCGGCCCGGCTTGCTTGAATCCTGATGGTGCAGTGAGCAAGGGACTCATGTCTGAGCATACCCTTCCACACTTGTGGTGGCCAAAATACTTTCAAAAAGGGGGTGGTGATGCACAGAGTATCTGAGTTAATCAGAACACTCCTACCCAGTCAACAGATCAGGGCTTGATCCATCACCGTTTTTTAGCTCACTGCACCATCCCAGTTCAGAATCTGGCTATATGCAAATTAGTCTGTCCCTGGCCCAGTGCATCATGGGAACAGGGCAGACCAAACTACCAAGCCAATTCTTCACTGGAAAGGAAACAAGCTTCCGGGGACCGGTTTCTAGCATTACAGCCGTCTTCGGCCCGGCTTGCTTGAATCCTGATGGTGCAGTGAGCAAGGGACTCATGTCTGAGCATACCCTTCCACACTTGTGGTGGCCAAAATACTTTCAAAAAGGGGGTGGTGATGGACAGAGTATCTGAGTTAATCAGAACACTCCTACCCAGTCAACAGATCAGGGCTTGATCCATCACCGTTTTTTAGCTCACTGCACCATCCCAGTTCAGAACCTGGCTATATGCAAATTAGTCTGTCCCTGGCCCAGTGCATCATGGGAACAGGGCAGACCAAACTACCAAGCCAATTCTTCACTGGAAAGGAAACAAGCTTCCGGGGACCGGTTTCTGCCATTACAGCCGTCTTCGGCCCGGCTTGCTTGAATCCTGATGGTGCAGTGAGCAAGGGACTCATGTCTGAGCATACCCTTCCACACTTGTGGTGGCCAAAATACTTTCAAAAAGGGGGTGGTGATGGACAGAGTATCTGAGTTAATCAGAACACTCCTACCCAGTCAACAGATCAGGGCTTGATCCATCACCGTTTTTTAGCTCACTGCACCATCCCAGTTCAGAATCTGGCTATATGCAAATTAGTCTGTCCCTGGCCCAGTGCATCATGGGAACAGGGCAGACCAAACTACCAAGCCAATTCTTCACTGGAAAGGAAACAAGCTTCCGGGGACCGGTTTCTGGCATTACAGCCGTCTTCGGCCCGGCTTGCTTGAATCCTGATGGTGCAGTGAGCAAGGGACTCATGTCTGAGCATACCCTTCCACACTTGTGGTGGCCAAAATACTTTCAAAAAGGGGGTGGTGATGGACAGAGTATCTGAGTTAATCAGAACACTCCTACCCAGTCAACAGATCAGGGCTTGATCCATCACCGTTTTTTAGCTCACTGCACCATCCCAGTTCAGAACCTGGCTATATGCAAATTAGTCTGTCCCTGGCCCAGTGCATCATGGGAACAGGGCAGACCAAACTACCAAGCCAATTCTTCACTGGAAAGGAAACAAGCTTCCGGGGACCGGTTTCTGCCATTACAGCCGTCTTCGGCCCGGCTTGCTTGAATCCTGATGGTGCAGTGAGCAAGGGACTCATGTCTGAGCATACCCTTCCACACTTGTGGTGGCCAAAATACTTTCAAAAAGGGGGTGGTGATGGACAGAGTATCTGAGTTAATCAGAACACTCCTACCCAGTCAACAGATCAGGGCTTGATCCATCACTGTTTTTTAGCTCACTGCACCATCCCAGTTCAGAACCTGGCTATATGCAAATTAGTCTGTCCCTGGCCCAGTGCATCATGGGAACAGGGCAGACCAAACTACCAAGCCAATTCTTCACTGGAAAGGAAACAAGCTTCCGGGGACCGGTTTCTGGCATTACAGCCGTCTTCGGCCCGGCTTGCTTGAATCCTGATGGTGCAGTGAGCAAGGAACTCATGTCTGAGCATACCCTTCCACACTTGTGGTGGCCAAAATACTTTCAAAAAGGGGGTGGTGATGGACAGAGTATCTGAGTTAATCAGAACACTCCTACCCAGTCAACAGATCAGGGCTTCATCCATCACCGTTTTTTAGCTCACTGCACCATCCCAGTTCAGAACCTGGCTATATGCAAATTAGTCTGTCCCTGGCCCAGTGCATCATGGGAACAGGGCAGACCAAACTACCAAGCCAATTCTTCACTGGAAAGGAAACAAGCTTCCGGGGACCGGTTTCTGGCATTACAGCCGTCTTCGGCCCGGCTTGCTTGAATCCTGATGGTGCAGTGAGCAAGGGACTCATGTCTGAGCATACCCTTCCACACTTGTGGTGGCCAAAATACTTTCAAAAAGGGGGTGGTGATGGACAGAGTATCTGAGTTAATCAGAACACTCCTACCCAGTCAACAGATCAGGGCTTGATCCATCACCGTTTTTTAGCTCACTGCACCATCCCAGTTCAGAACCTGGCTATATGCAAATTAGTCTGTCCCTGGCCCAGTGCATCATGGGAACAGGGCAGACCAAACTACCAAGCCAATTCTTCACTGGAAAGGAAACAAGCTTCCGGGGACCGGTTTCTGGCATTACAGCCGTCTTCGGCCCGGCTTGCTTGAATCCTGATGGTGCAGTGAGCAAGGGACTCATGTCTGAGCATACCCTTCCACACTTGTGGTGGCCAAAATACTTTCAAAAAGGGGGTGGTGATGGACAGAGTATCTGAGTTAATCAGAACACTCCTACCCAGTCAACAGATCAGGGCTTGATCCATCACCGTTTTTTAGCTCACTGCACCATCCCAGTTCAGAACCTGGCTATATGCAAATTAGTCTGTCCCTGGCCCAGTGCATCATGGGAACAGGGCAGACCAAACTACCAAGCCAATTCTTCACTGGAAAGGAAACAAGCTTCCGGGGACCGGTTTCTGGCATTACAGCCGTCTTCGGCCCGGCTTGCTTGAATCCTGATGGTGCAGTGAGCAAGGGACTCATGTCTGAGCATACCCTTCCACACTTGTGGTGGCCAAAATACTTTCAAAAAGGGGGTGGTGATGGACAGAGTATCTGAGTTAATCAGAACACTCCTACCCAGTCAACAGATCAGCGCTTGATCCATCACCGTTTTTTAGCTCACTGCACCATCCCAGTTCAGAACCTGGCTATATGCAAATTAGTCTGTCCCTGGCCCAGTGCATCATGGGAACAGGGCAGACCAAACTACCAAGCCAATTCTTCACTGGAAAGGAAATAAGCTTCCGGGGACCGGTTTCTGGCATTACAGCCGTCTTCGGCCCGGCTTGCTTGAATCCTGATGGTGCAGTGAGCAAGGGACTCAGGTCTGGGCATATCCTTCCACACTTGTGGTGGCCAAAATACTTTCAAAAAGGGGGTGGTGATGCCAGAAACCGGTCCCCCGGAAGCTTGTTTCCTTTCCAGTAAAGAATTGGCTTGGTAGTTTGGTCTGCCCTGTTCCCATGATGCACTGGGCCAGGGACAGACTAATTTGCATGTAGCCAGGTTCTGAACTGGGATGGTGCAGTGAGCTAAAAAACGGTGATGGATCAAGCCCTGATCTGTTGACTGGGTAGGAGTGTTCTGATTAACTCAGATACTCTGTCCATCACCACCCCCTTTTTGAAATTATTTTGGCCACCATAAGTGTGGAAGGGTATGCTCAGATGTGAGTCCCTTGCTCACTGCACCATCAGGATTCAAGCAAGCCGGGCCGAAGACGGCTGTAATGCCAGAAACCGGTCCCCGGAAGCTTGTTTCCTTTCCAGTAAAGAATTGGCTTGGTAGTTTGGTCTGCCCTGTTCCCATGATGCACTGGGCCAGGGACAGACTAATTTGCATGTAGCCAGGTTCTGAACTGGGATGGTGCAGTGAGCTAAAAAACGGTGATGGATCAAGCCCTGATCTGTTGACTGGGTAGGAGTGTTCTGATTAACTCAGATACTCTGTCCATCACCACCCCCTTTTTGAAATTATTTTGGCCACCATAAGTGTGGAAGGGTATGCTCAGATGTGAGTCCCTTGCTCACTGCACCATCAGGATTCAAGCAAGCCGGGCCGAAGACGGCTGTAATGCCAGAAACCGGTCCCCGGAAGCTTGTTTCCTTTCCAGTAAAGAATTGGCTTGGTAGTTTGGTCTGCCCTGTTCCCATGATGCACTGGGCCAGGGACAGACTAATTTGCATGTAGCCAGGTTCTGAACTGGGATGGTGCAGTGAGCTAAAAAACGGTGATGGATCAAGCCCTGATCTGTTGACTGGGTAGGAGTGTTCTGATTAACTCAGATACTCTGTCCATCACCACCCCCTTTTTGAAATTATTTTGGCCACCATAAGTGTGGAAGGGTATGCTCAGATGTGAGTCCCTTGCT
The DNA here is from genome assembly GCF_964261635.1 of Lissotriton helveticus. Classification (NCBI taxonomy): domain Eukaryota; kingdom Metazoa; phylum Chordata; class Amphibia; order Caudata; family Salamandridae; genus Lissotriton; species Lissotriton helveticus. The sequence goes on from NC_136068.1 coordinate 1,569,488,447, forward strand.
CACTGCACCATCAGGATTCAAGCAAGCCGGGCCGAAGACGGCTGTAATGCCAGAAACCGGTCCCCGGAAGCTTGTTTCCTTTCCAGTAAAGAATTGGCTTGGTAGTTTGGTCTGCCCTGTTCCCATGATGCACTGGGCCAGGGACAGACTAATTTGCATGTAGCCAGGTTCTGAACTGGGATGGTGCAGTGAGCTAAAAAACGGTGATGGATCAAGCCCTGATCTGTTGACTGGGTAGGAATGTTCTGATTAACTCAGATACTCTGTCCATCACCACCCCCTTTTTGAAATTATTTTGGCCACCATAAGTGTGGAAGGGTATGCTCAGATGTGAGTCCCTTGCTCACTGCACCATCAGGATTCAAGCAAGCCGGGCCGAAGACGGCTGTAATGCCAGAAACCGGTCCCCGGTAGCTTGTTTCCTTTCCAGTAAAGAATTGGCTTGGTAGTTTGGTCTGCCCTGTTCCCATGATGCACTGGGCCAGGGACAGACTAATTTGCATGTAGCCAGGTTCTGAACTGGGATGGTGCAGTGAGCTAAAAAACGGTGATGGATCAAGCCCTGATCTGTTGACTGGGTAGGAGTGTTCTGATTAACTCAGATACTCTGTCCATCACCACCCCCTTTTTGAAATTATTTTGGCCACCATAAGTGTGGAAGGGTATGCTCAGATGTGAGTCCCTTGCTCACTGCACCATCAGGATTCAAGCAAGCCGGGCCGAAGACGGCTGTAATGCAAGAAACCGGTCCCCGGAAGCTTGTTTCCTTTCCAGTAAAGAATTGGCTTGGTAGTTTGGTCTGCCCTGTTCCCATGATGCACTGGGCCAGGGACAGACTAATTTGCATGTAGCCAGGTTCTGAACTGGGATGGTGCAGTGAGCTAAAAAACGGTGATGGATCAAGCCCTGATCTGTTGACTGGGTAGGAGTGTTCTGATTAACTCAGATACTCTGTCCATCACCACCCCCTTTTTGAAAATATTTTGGCCACCATAAGTGTGGAAGGGTATGCTCAGATGTGAGTCCCTTGCTCACTGCACCATCAGGATTCAAGCAAGCCGGGCCGAAGACGGCTGTAATGCCAGAAACCGGTCCCCGGAAGCTTGTTTCCTTTCCAGTAAAGAATTGGCTTGGTAGTTTGGTCTGCCCTGTTCCCATGATGCACTGGGCCAGGGACAGACTAATTTGCATGTAGCCAGGTTCTGAACTGGGATGGTGCAGTGAGCTAAAAAACGGTGATGGATCAAGCCCTGATCTGTTGACTTGGTAGGAGTGTTCTGATTAACTCAGATACTCTGTCCATCACCACCCCCTTTTTGAAATTATTGTGGTTCCTGCTTGGACACAGTGTATACTCTGCCAACCAGAAACCCATTTTCTAACATTGGTGGGATACAACTTGTTTTTGTGCAGTACATACAGTGATTGGTGTACACTACAATCCAATCGCAGACCAACTTAAACTATTTTAAATGACCCCTGACTGGGATTTTTAATTTTTTACAAAATCATGTCTGGGGTAGTAGCATCTGCGAAAATGGATTTTGGGTTAGCCAATTTGGAGACCTACACAGTGGTCTAGCTCAAGGGTTTCTGCAAGGGGTTGTACATTTTAATTACAGGCTTCACCAAAAATGTGGAGTAGCAAAAGGTGCTGAGGGCCTGGATAGCTTGTGATGCAGCACCTGTGACCCCAGAGGAGGAGGATGAGATACTGGATGAGGATGAAGAGATGGACCAGGATTCAATGGAGAATCTGGGACTGCCTGTGGGGCGGGAGGCCAACAGCCTGCAGAAAGAGATGGTTCCCCCAAGGACAGGAAGCAACGTATCATCCAAGGGCCTGTCCCCAGAGGAGATGAAGGATAGGCGGAGGAGATTTTTTTTTAATTGGAGTGTTCTAAGCTCAAGTTGAAGGAAAACAGATTGACTCAAGAGGTGATCACGAGAGAGCTAGATATAAAGGCCAGGAGGGCTGAGTCCAGCAAAGATGGTGGCAGCATTTCATCGGTGTCCTCTAACAAGAAAGAGCTCATAACCAAGGGTTTGGTGCCTGATTAAGGAGTGGGAGATGACATAGACAGATGGTTTGAGGCTTATGAGATTGCATTGCAGATGCACAAGATGAAAGAGGTGGGGCTAGTCTGTGGAAGCACTGAAGAGAGGGACACCCTACTGGCCCTAGGTGGGAGTAACAGTATGAGGTATCCTGCCATGAAGGAAGCCTTAATCAGAAAGTATGGTTTGATCCCAGAGAAGTATAGGAAGAAGTTTAGGGACAGTGTGAAACTATCCCCAGACGTAGGTGGATTGTGTTGACTCTTTTTGCAATGCACTGGGTCAAGGGCAGCAATGTTAAAGAGTATCAGGTGCTCTATAACCTAATTGCAAAAGAGCACTTCTTTAGTCTCTGTATGGGAACTGGCACTTTCTGGTTGGCTGAGGCAATGCCCTAGCCAGGCAGAACCTACCACTCTCGACAGGGGCGGGTGATTACACACATTATATAACCTGCGCTCATCCTTGGGTAGCTTGGCACTGAGCAGTCAGGCTTCACAGAGGCAATATTAGCACAGCACCCACTCACGATAAATACAATGAGCGTCACAAAAGAGACTTCACACGTGATGTATGTAAATAACATTTGTATTCAACACACACAATAATCAAAACAACACGAACATCATGTATTTCTGGACATAAATCACACTTGGAATTATTGCTAGCAGTACTATTCCCAACTTTGTTAAAATTACATCAGTAATATGCGCACTTGGGAAAGATCCTATTTTACACTAGCTCCGGAACTTTGATACGGTGCAACATGTTGTACACCCCAGGCCAACCACAGAAATTCACACAGTTCTATACCACACAGTTATAGGGTGGAACCTGGGTCACAACGATATCAGAAATATGTACATACAAAGATTTGTATGACTTTTTAGCAGCAGAGTGGGCTGAGGCCACACTGGAAAAGCTAATGTCAAATGTAAGGCCCTTTTAGCAAGAAATCAACAAGTAAAGCAACACCACCGGCCATTGTCTTGAATCACAGGCGGTCCACAGACTGTCACTCCCACACACACACTCCCTCCACATCACCATGTGTGAAGCAAACGGCTATCAGGCAGTTTGTTTGGAACATGCTTGCACACATTCGCACTCAGTACCCTAATGCAGTGCAACTGATACCCAGCAGGTCAATTGATAACACACTGCTGACCCCAGGAAGCCATGCCTCCTTCCACCCTCTAACTCACCCCGACTATCCTCCACTTACAGATTGGAGATAACCCGTCTTTGCCCCGGACACTAGGCCGCATGCGGTCACACTTAGACAGGGTCCCAGGAATGCAGGTGGGGAAGGTAGAAGGACTAATTAGGAGGTATCCGTGAAATGGGGGTTTGGGCACCACTCGAGAATTTCACCCACAGGATGCGCAGCAGAAGCGGGCTGAGGGCAATCGTCAATCACTCTAAAGGGTTTCACCAGTGGACTTCAAGCCCCAACCCAGGTCTGCAGAGCACAGGGGGGTCATGCAGACTTTGGGCCCTCTTCCGATCATTTTCGGAAGAGATCCTCCAGCCCAGTCAAGCACTCTCACCACCCAGGCCCAAGCCTGGCAATACTACCTGGCAACACAATGTCATTGAGGGCCGGGTGAGGAGAGGGCAGTAGATCTGCCGCACTGAGGTCCAAAAAAGGAACAATCAATGAATGGAGAATGAAGCAGACAATTCTGGTCCCACACACAAGCACAAGTTCAGCAATTCCGAACGAAGTAGAATGAGGCACTAATACGGTTACTCTCCCACCTCCAAGGGTCACAACCTGTGAATCAGACCCGCACGCAATGAGCATGCAGTCAGCTTATCGCAAGAGAGAAATGCGACCCGATCAATGAAGAGGGTCTCACTGTATCCTGTAGCTGGTAAATTCAGTCACCACCAACAAAATGCTTATGCGCTCCAAAGTCACCACAATGCGGGGACCACACGCCTTAGATGTGACCAAGACTTCTGGGACTCTGCTCAAGGCAATCCGGTCTCCAGGAACAATTCTTAGTTCCAAGCTCACGTCGTGCTACCAGTTGGGATCCAGCAGACAATATGGACACTTATCAGGTGTCACAAGTAGATGTGCGGGTCCCTCGTAGGAGATATTTGATGTCCCTGAGACCTCTGAAACAACAGGGGGCAAGCCAACAGGCCCTTAGAGAGAACACTTGAATGAATGAATGATAGCATTTGTAGAGCGCAACGTTCACTCCGAGGAGCATCTTGGTGCTGATGGAAACTGGGGGGGTGGGGTGGCTGTGGTGAGGAATTGGTGAGAACAGTCAGGTAGAAAGGTCAGATAAGTGATATCACTAACTGGTCTGGAGTCGCAAAGATCCAAGGGGCATATTACCAAGGGCCTTATCGCCGCTTTAGCGGGAATTTTTCCCGCTAAAGCGGCGATAATATTCTTGCCCTATTAGCGGCAGCTAATAGGCGATAACGGGCATTTAGGGGCCCACTATGCATGTCAGCGATAGTTGTTGCTAATGACATGCAAAGTGGGCGTGGCAAGATGTTAGCGACTGGAAACAGTCGCTAACATCACTATCACCTATTACCAACTTTTGGAAATAATCACGCTAAGCGCGATTATCTCCAAAAGCTAACGCCTGCCCAGAGCAGTTCTTAGCCATGTTATCCAATGGAAGGTGGATAACATGGCTAAGAGCATTGTCACGATAATGCATTAATATCGCTGATTTTACAGCGATATTCATGCATTTCCCACAATTTTTACCGCTTTTGAGATAAACCTTGATAATATCAAGGTATCTCAGCGGTAAAATTCGTCGGAGCGCGGCGATATTTTTATACCCGCTAACCAAGCTTAGCGATATTTATCGCTATAGCTTGGTAATATGCCCCCAAGTTTTTAAGACTTTCTTCAACACAGGTTCAGGCTGTGCCAGTCTCAAATGGGTGGGCAAGGTATTCCAGGCTTTAGTTCACAGGACTGCCATTGACCTTACCCCTCTAGAAGAGAGGCAGAAGCCGTTGGGTAAGGTATGGTTTAATTCTGGATCTTAGGTATTTGGGTCCTGTATTCTTGAGGGTTCTGAATCTGAGTACTAGGATTTTGAAAAGAATCCTTTTATATATGGGCAGCCAGTGGAGGATTTTGAGTGTTGCTGTGGCTTAGGACCTCCTAGGTAGTTTTAATACCAGCTGGGCTGCCACGTTTTTGACTATCTGTAGTCTTTTAAGCACTACCTTTTTTACTCCTGCATATAGGCTGTTCCAGTAATCCAAGTGAGACAAAATTAGGGCTACTGACACTGTTTTTCTGGATGTGACTGGAAGTAGATCAAAAACATTTTTATCATGTGGAAGCACGTGCCCGCCACCGAGAAGGCTTGCTGGTGAAAGGACAGTGCATGGTTGAATCAAATCCCTAGATTTCTCACAGTGTCTGCTGTGTTAGGAGGTGGTGCCGTGTCAGTCGGCCACCATTGTTTGGGCATGAAGATGTTGGATTTACCAAGCAGCATGATCTCCATTTTTTGACTATTACATTTGAGGTGCTTTGTTTTCATCCAGTCCATGACTGCGGATAGACAGTTCTGGAATTTTTCTTCAGCTGCTGTGGAATTTTTGTCAAGAGTGAGAATTAGCTGAGTGTTATCCGCATACGAGATGGACTCGACATCAAAGGATGCAATCAGGTTAAGAAACGGTATCATGTAAAGATTAAAAAGTGTTGGGTTCAGGGCAGAGCCGTGTGGGACACTAGAGAAGAATTGTTTTTCTGTCGATTTGAAGTTGCCTAAGGTTACTATTTGTCTCCTGTTGTCCAGGAAAGAAATTAACCAGACAAAGGCCATTTGAGAGATGCCACTCTCCACGAGTCTGTCTACCAAGATGTCGTGGGAGACCATGTCGAATGCGGCCGATAAGTTCAACAGAATCAGTACTGCATTTTTACCTTGATCTCTGGCAAATTCAAAGATTTCTGACGAATGGAGCAGCACTAATTCTGTTGAACGGCCAGGCCTAAAACCCAATTGTTTGGGGTGCAGAAATTTAGCTTCTTGCAGATAGGCATTTAATTGCGTGTTGACTAGCTTCTCGGTAGCAACGAGATGGGTCTGAGGTTGGAGAGAGTCATCGGGTCTGGTAATTTCTTTTTTTGGAGGGGTTTAACCAAGGCGATTTTCCAGTTATCCGGTACTTTTGCGAGCTTGAAAGAGGAGTTAATTATGTTGTTGATGATAGGGTTAATGATGTCAATGAGAGCATGTCGAATTTTCGGGGGGCAGGCATCGATAGGGGGCCTTGATTTGCATGGTAGAATAGCTTGCCAGGTCTGTTCCAGGCTAACCTCCTTGCTATATTTTCTAGGGCCCTTCCTTCTGAAGGCGGGGAGTTGCTTTTCTTAAAATCTTTTTTTTTAGATCTTTGATATTCAGCTATCTGGTTACAGAAGTCGGCGGAATTTCGCGTTTTAACACTTTTGGGTGGGTGAAAGATTTTACGATGTTAAAGATCATTTTCTGATCAGACGCTGCCTGGTTGATAAGATTGGTGTAGAATGCCCTCTTTTCTATTCTGATTTGTTGGTGATTTTGTTTAAGAGCTGCTTTAAAGGTGGTGAGCTCTTCTTGTTTGTAGTTTTTTCCCTATATGCGTTTCACTTTTTTACACTGGCATTGTAGGTCTTTTAGCATAGGGGTGAACCAAAGGGCAGAGTTTTTATTTGGGAGGCTTCTACTGGGTAAGGCGAGAGGCGCTAGGGTGTTGGCTAGTGAGGTAATCCAGTCATTAAACATGTAGGTATCTGCCAAGGGGTCCCCTGTTAGGGTGGGTTTATCTAATCGTGCTGTTACATACAGGTTGAGGTTTGTTAGCATTCTACTCCATTTTCATCCTGTTTTATGGCCAGGTTGCCTGGAGTTTTTCCCGGGATGTTTTGTGGAGCAGTCAATCCTGAAAGGGATAAGCTTGTGATCCGACCACGTTATAGTGACCGAGGGGTCAACTGGTGGAATTGGTATAGAGTCCGTCCAGGGTGTGTCCTGCACAGTGTGTGGGCCCCTCTATCTGTTGTTTCAGTCCGAGGGTGATTATGATCTCTCCAAATTTATTCGTACTTGGGGTATCAACTGCCAAATGTTAAAGTCTCCCAAAATGGTGAAATTGGAGTATCTGACCACCAGTGACCACCAGTGAGCTCTTGCTTTCCCCGAGGGTATCTAGGAACTTGAGGCTTGACCCCGGTGGCCTGTATCTCAGGGCTCCAGCAAACGACCTTGAGCTATTTGGTTGGAGGCAGAAACCAAGACTTTCTGCCTCTTTTAGTTCTGCGATGTCAAAGGTGGAGCACTTCAGAGTGTTCCTGTATATTATTGCTAGTCCCCTCTTCTTTGCATAGTTCTATCTTGCCTGGATATAGTACATCCTGGGGGGAGGGCTTGCACAACATCAGGGTTTGAGCAGTCTTTTAACCAGGTTTCTGTTATGAAGAGACAGTCTAATTTTAGGTTAACAAGAGTGTCATAAATGTGTAGCACGTTTTTGGCTAGAGATCTGGCATTAACTAGGCTGCCCCTTAGTTGCTCGGAGTCCGCTAAGAAAGCCTCACTGGGGAGTTCATGATTAAGCCTGTATCTGCATTTCAAGCAGGTTAGTGGGCTCTTTATTTTATCAAGATGTAGATGAGCTTGACACTTACTAGCTTGTGTGTTAAGTGCCAGGATTGCCTCTCCCGAGTAGGAGACCAGATTGGAACCGGAAGCATTTCTGGCCCTGGCTGCTTTGCGGACGCGAACGGGAGCAGACGGGCTTGCCTTTGGCGCACCAGTGGTGCGCCGACTGCGTGCGTATGACTCAGCATGCCCTTTTATTGCTGGCCGAATGCGCACCTTTGACCTCCGCCCTTTCCTACCGGAAGTATCCGAGGTAGGGGGAGTGTCCAGGAGCCCCAAGGTGGACATAGGCAAAACTGCGGCAGAACGGAGTCCCCTAGTCTCACCGGCTAAAGCAGTGAGTATGCCCAATTTTATAGGAATTAATTGGGGATTGCCCCCGAACTGTAATTAAAAGATTGCCCCCATACTGTATTTAAAATAGGAAGAGTTAAAAGAAAGTTAAAACAACAGTTAAAACTTATCCTGTTCTAATCCAAGAAACAAGCAGTTAGGCAGCGAGAGGCAGAGGTCTGATTCCTCCAACACTACCACTCACTTCAGGGTGACACACAGCAGCAGGTAGTAATCCCAGGCCAGCCACTCTTCAGGAAGGGTGCATTGCCCCTTTCAATGGCAGTAATCCTCCTTGTACACAACAGTTTCCTCTGGCAGTGTGCACCACTCAGTTCCAGGTTCTACAGTCCCGCTTCCCCACAAGAGTCTCTCTGCCCTGCTGAAGTATTGCACCAGTAGTTATACGGTAGTGTGCCTTTGAAGTTGGGGGTGGTTCAAAGGGTCTCCCTTTGAACCACAGGTGTCTCCCCTAAATTTCAGTCCTATCTTCCATGAAGCTGTGAAATGCAGATCTTGATCTTTAGTGGGTCATGATCTGGCTCCAGAGGCCAAGTGTCAAAACCTCTTCCTCCAATTTACCCAGCCAGGCTTGCAAATGGCAGAGGTCTGTTGTTCCAGTTGCATGCCCAATGTTTTGTAGCTGTCGCTGGGGAATGCCCAGATGTGCTCCACAGCCTCCAGTGTGGACTGCAGCCAAGCACCAAAGCACACAAAGAGTTTTAGAGCATAGAAAGGCCGACTTTCTAGAAATGGTATTTCTGCACTAGCCATGACAAAACTTCCTTTTCCACTGGAAAGGGTTTGTCACTGCAAATACAATGATAGGAAACATTATGAAGCTGCTCTGCTGCAATCCACTATTGCAGCCTGAAGTAATTTTAACCCTTTCCTAATGTTAGTCTATAAGAAGAGCAAACCTCGTAGGTAGTGAAAACATACATGGGTGTTCTTCACTACCTAGGCAGGAAACATGAGAACCTGTCTGGCCTTTTACCTACCAATCACTTCATCTCTGTTGCGGCGTACCCTCGGGGTGCTCCAATGGTAGTGAAAGGTCCTCTTGGGATGGCTAGTGAATTCAAAAGGTCAGCTTGGGCAGAAGCGCCATTGTGCACATAAAGACCTGCAATGACATGTTGGACACATGTTTAGAAAAAACATTGATGCAAGTGCGCACCGGCTGGACACGTGTAGAAAACATCAGGTAAACACCACTTCCTAACGTGTGTAGGAAGGGCGCGTGCACTTTCACAGTACATTTACAGCTGGAAAGTTCCCAGAGCCTAAAGGCCACTACAAGAGAATCAGCAAAGTGCTTAATTTGTGCCAGTGGTTTCCGGTGCTTGGTACCAGCACTTAATGGTCAACAACAGCTCTTATGGGAGTCGGCCACATGGGGTGCTGTTTGCTACTTTTAAAATGAGCACAACAACAGTTATTTAATAATTTAATATGCATAAAATGACAAATACCTACAGCTTGAGCCATTACTATAGCTGTTTAGTGGGCTGGAATAGTCTGTACTTTCACACTTTTAGGAGTGAGATGGTTAGTAGCTGTGCTGGTAAAATCGTTGGCAGTGCTGGCTGGGGCAATGGCCAATGCAAGCTGCTTTGGCCTCCTGACGAAGGCCCTGGTACTTAATTTATTTTACAAATCAAGCACTGGGAGGCGGACCTCTGGATCATCACTAGGGTCCAAAAGTAAGTACCTTGGAGTGACCCCACGAAGGGTGGTTCATGATCCCCCCAGGAGAGGGGGAAGTCATGGGAGACACAGATGGGTCCATGGGTAAGGCGGAGGTAAGCGAGGTTACAGGACCCCAGCTGGAGGGGCAAAGCGAGAAAGAACTCCACCCTGTCACCAATTCAGTCTCAGGGTTCAGACCCTGGGTTGAAGGACGTTTCAGGACCACCCCTGAACGGGTGGGAGGTAACGTGGAGAAAGGGTGCAAGATACATGGGGCTGCTAACCCAAACCCTCCCCCCCCACTCTGAGAATCCACACAGTTTAGAGACTCCTGAATAGCCTGGGATCTGGGTCTGGACATTTACTGCTGTCAGTGTCTTTGGTTGGTTGTTGTCCTTATAGACAGAGTTTTCCCTGGGTTGGTGACAGGAGTACCCAAGGGGTGGAATGGGTCACATCACTATTTTGGCCACGGTGTTACTGCCTGCATACTGGAATGCATCTGTGAGCAAACAAAGGTTGGGTACTGCACAGATGAGAAGAAGTGTTCCCCATGGGTCAGTTCATGACTCAGGAGAGTATAGACAGAAGGATTCAACGGAGTTCAGTTAAGCCTAGAACTGACAAGTGCCCCTGCAGTAGTGGGCCATTAGACCTGAAGGCAACAGAGATCTTTGAACGGAAGAAAACAGAGTGAGCAGTGACACACGGAGGCAGACAAACCCTCTGTAATACAACCCCTAACTGAAGTCTAATCTGCAAAAAGTGACGTCGTAACTTGCTTGTTCAACAACAGGTGGCAGCTCAGGCTCCTGATATGCTCAAGAAGGGAGTTCCACATCCTGGCAGCCACCACTGTGAAAGCAAGTTTCCCCCACCTGGCTTCCTTACATCGTGGAACCGCCACCTTATAATGACTCAGTCCTTTCTGCGATGTCACACCCAAACTGTTTGCCTTCCTCTTCCCCTTTTTTGCTGAATCCGTTTTTGCTGGCTTAAGGAATCTGGGCACTTTACCACTGCTAATCAGTGCCAAAGTGCATGTGCTCTTTACTTTAAACATGGCAACATTGGTTTATCCACAATTGGCATATTTTATTTATTTATAAGTCCCCAGTAAAGTGTACTACATGTGCCCAGGGCCAGTACATTAAATGGTACCAGTGGGCCTTCAGCACTGATTATGCCACCTACTAAAGTAGCCCATAAACACATCTCAGGCTTGCCACTGCAGAGCCTGTGTGTGCAGTTTTGATTTGCCATTTCAACCTGGCAACCTACTTGCCAGGTCAAAACCTTCCTTTTTATTACATATAGGTCACCCCTAAGGTAGACCCTGGATTGCACATGTATTGTATTTAAAAATAGGACATGTACTTTTAAGTTTTACATATCCGCATTGTGCCAAACGGGACAAACGTATTGCCTGCTGCAAGATCGGGATCAACACATCACCGCTGTTGCAGGGACCAGACCGCCATATCGCACTCTGAACTGTCGCATTATCTCTGGAACCACCGCTTCTGAACCAACCCAACCCAACGCTGCTACTCCATGGAGAAGATCGACGCATCACACCTCCAGCGTGCATTAACCCGGCGCATCGCCTTCAGAACCGCCACACTCGGAACCAGCACTTTGCCTAACGGAACCAACACATTGCCGCAGTTGCATGGAGAAATCCGGCGCAGCACCTTAGTTGCGGGATGATCATCAACGCATCTAGTGCTGAGACAAGGATTAAGGTACTTTTGCTCAGCAGCTCTCTGTGGCTCCTGTAGCCCGTTTGTACTCCATCACGATCGGCCTGGATTCTTGACTTTGTCCCAGTTCAGCACGACCAATTAAATCTTTGAGGGCTATTTGCTTCTAAGCACTATTTTTACATTTAATCTTTAAAAATTCACATCTTGACTTCTACTAATTGGATTTTTGTAATTTTGGTCTTGATTTATTTATAAAATCATAATCTATTTATCTAAACTAGTGTCTTTTTGTTGTTGTTTTCACTGTGTTACTGTGTGTTATGTGCACAAATGCTTTACCCATTGCCTCTTAAGTTAAGCCTGCCTGCTCTGTGCAAAGCTACCAGAGAGTGAGCACAGGTTAGTTTTTGCTGCGTATCTGACTTACCCTGACTAGAACTGTGGTTCATGCTTGGGCAGAGTGTATAGTTTGCCAACCAGATACCCAGTTCCTAATAAGTACAGTTTTATTTTCTGAACTACAAAGATTATGCACACAGTGGTCTTTATACTGGTGCCACTGTTTTCCTGGTAACTAGCTATATCCTTCTGCTCTTCTTAATGTCTGCACTTACCTTCCAGCACTAATAATGTATTCCTTTCTTTGCTTTCTTTCACCAGGGTAATGGAGGCAGCTTCCATTTTGATGAGCATGACTGCATTCAGTACCGCCCTTGCGACGCATTCACCAGACAGCACCACATGTGCAATGCAGACCTCAGAGACTCTCATAGAAATGATGCTTTTGAAGTTTAGTGCCTGTTATCTGTGGCATCCAACACTCTGTTTGGTAATCATTAAACTGCCTCGTGAATATCAATTAGACTGCGTTTTAGGTCTCACCTAGCGACGCAGCGCATGCGCTGTTCGCTTTGGCGATATCTATTGTTGTCGATTTAGCTTCCGAAAGGGGACAGGAGTTCTGCACACGCCCGGACAGGCGATGTGCACGTGTACGGCTTGTGGCAAACAGGACCTATGCACGCGCCCGGACAGGTGATGTGCACGTGTACGGCTCGCGGCAAGCATTGTTTCCCTTACAAGTTAGCAGCAGTCATAAAACCATACTTATATTTGGAAATATAATCTTTAACTATTTCAGTTGGCTTTCCATGGTCAAGTAAGACAAGGTGAGTTCTTGAAGCTCAGACAATGCTCTCTCTCCATTGGTCACTTTTCAATGTAATATTTTTATAAATGCTGAGTGATAAGTTTGTAGTTAGAGGCCTGTAGCCCCTTCAGATGTACAGGAAGACACTTTGATATCCACTCTTGTCTTACTGCAGTGGCTCCTTTCATCCCGGCCGCGTACTTTGGCATGAGCACGTAGACATGACGCAAAACGAAGTTCCCTCCTGCGCAATCGGCCGAGGATGACCCCATATTCTATCTCCGCATTCACACTCATCCGCTCACACATTCGTCTTATCCTATGTTTTTACACCACGCATTCCACGACTTTCATACTCCAGGACGGCCCCCCTCTCACTCCTTCACATCTGTCTAACGCACTTCTACAGCGTGTACAGCGTGTATGATCATGCGGCTTCCTGGGTGTGGGGTACATTTACGAACCTGATATTGTCATCGTTATCCCACCCTGTCCCCCACCCCCCGCCACCAGTGATATGCACAGGAAATCCGAGGAAAATGTACATAAGGCGCCGCGAGGAGCCATTGAATTCGCTCTCCGCGGCAGGTGCTGTACCGAGACATGGAACCGCCGAGAGCAGTGACTACACCAGAAAGATTTTTTCAAAACAATGAAATCCGCAGACAGCAAAACACTGCGAATGAACTACTGCACATGTTTCACGATGACCTCCAGTACACAGGGTACAGTGTACCTAAAATACACTATGATGGGGCTGTTTAAATCCAGCTGCGCCATCACCAGGCAACAATGCGGCGTCGTTTCTCAGGCTTATCCACGTGCGTTCAGGGAGCCCAAGAAGAAATGCATAGCACACGCTCCAAACAAATGACGAGGGTGGAGAAAACAACATAATTGTTTAAGAAGCTGCAGCAGCAGATATGTGTGAGTGATATCTAGATTGAAGGTTTGAATCCATCCTGGTATGACTGACTAAGACTATTCACCTCCCAGTCGTCGATAAAAGGATCACACAGTGTGCACACAGTGGACTTTATACTGGTGCCACTGTTTTCCTAATAACTAGCTATATCCTTCTGCTCTTCTTAATGCCTGCACTTACCTTCCAGCACTAATAATGTATTCTTTTCTTTGCTTTCTTTCACCAAGGTAATGGAGGGAGCTTCCATTTTGATGAGCATGACTGCATTCAGTACCGCATTTGAGGTGGCTGTCGGTAATGCTTGTTAGTACCCTCTAGCGAATGCTGAAACTGATTCAGGCAGTCACTGGCTAAAAGAAGGAATGTGGCTTGTAACAGTTTTTCAAGAGACATTTCTAAAGATGTGGCTGATACTTGCCTCACAGCAAAAAGCCAGCGCGATACTTGCAGAGACCAATTTACAAGCGATTGGCACGCACTGCGACATTTAATCATATCCCGGGACCCATAATTACACCACCATGAGCCACTGTACCTACTAGAGCAGTATATTCAGTACTATAAACTATTGCTACAGTTTATGCAAATTATGTACATCAAACATAAACTACACGTAATATAAAATAGAAATATGTTTTATTAAAAAAAACATCAATTTAAGGCAGTTAATAATCACATTACAGCCGTTATCATTAGTAAATTCACTGCATGTTTATACGACCCATTCACTACTTGGTTCAGAAGACCATGTACCCAGTGCCCACGTGAAGAGCCCCAGGCACCATAGAACGGACCTGCCCAATAGATCTGTCTGGAGTCACCTTGATCTTCCACCAACCACCTTGCCTCATATATATTACACCTCAGACTGCTTCACTGGTGATGCACGAGTGGGAAGTGAGTGCAGAATGTGGGCTGTGAGAGTCATTTGGGTCTGATGGGGTGAACAGATAAGTCCTTGTTCCTCCTGGTGGAGTGCCCAGCCTACATTAACGTATCTCGCTTGTAACATTTGCGGTTGCTGACATAATAATGAAGTATCTTACACAAACTGGGGAGTTATGACTCGTGAATGCCTCAGAAGGTGCTTTGATAGCGCTTCTCAGCAGGACAGTGGGATTTTTATTAAAGACAGCATTTGCACATCTTGGTATGTTTTACTGTTACTTGGGCAGCAGTTGAACATATCTGCAGAAATATATGTTCTTAGATGGCTCCTGCCCCCTTGGTCAGCACCGTTCTACAACCAATGGCACACTGGCTCTCCTTAGCAGGACAGGACAGTATTCCTGTTTTTGGGACAGCACTGGCCTTTGTCAGCAGAAACCTTACTGCTATTGTACTGGCACATCAAAGAAAGACTAGCATCCCTTCTCATTATGTCTGTACCGATGTTACTGAATAGTACCAGCACTCCACACCTGGCCTGTACTGTTGGCACTGAGATCATGCTACACCATCACGTTTTTAAGCGGCGCTGTCCTGTTGCTCCTGGGGCATTGCCGGCACGTCTCAGCAGCACTGAATTTTGCAACGGCGATTTCCGCACTTCTGAAGGAAGCACGCACGCTGTCGCTCGCTGTCCAAGCACCGCAACTCAAGCACCGCAACTGTTACTGCAGAGTTTCAGGCGAGTTAAAGAGCTCCTCCCAAAGGCAACACTGCGAGGGCACATGTCCTGAGATAGGTAGCGACAGCTTACATACATGCCCGTTGTGAAAGCAGAAGCCGGTGTTCTAATTACGGCTCCCTCATTTGACCAAATCTTGTAGTCCTGGGAATACGCCATTTCCCACGAGCCTTCGTTTCCTAATTAGACTCAGCTGTGAGTGCCTCCTAAAAATAGGTTGTCTGTATGTCAAAACATGAACTTTTGAAACAAGTGTGCACGCTTTACTAGGAGATGCAGCGGATTTGGGTCAAATCTCTGACATGTGCATTTTAGTCACCGAGTCAGCTTAACTCTCTCTCCTTTTTTTATTACAACCTGGTGACTAACAGCCTGATTCATCAAGCTAAATTGCACTCGCAAAGGGCAAGATTCTCAGAATCTTGCCTTTTGCGAGTGCAATTTTTGCATTTGGGATTCATCATCCCAAATGCAAAAATCGCTATTTAAGAATTCGCATATTTGCGAGGAATTGGATTTAAGGAATCTCTAATAGAGATTCCTTAAATGCAATTCATCAACCAATTAGAAATAGCGAAATCGCAATATTTGGTCTCAATTTACCACCAAGTCTGACTTGGTGGTAAATTGCGAAAATAGTGTAAAAAGCACTTTAGTGCATTTTTTTCTTTTGCATGTTACATACACACATGTCCTTTGGACATGTGTGTGCGCAACACCTGTTCAAATGTGCATTTAAGGGGTGCTACAGGGTGTCCTTTGGACACCCCTGGCACCCTTAAAATCGCTATCTTATTTGCGAGTAGCAAATTGCTACTCGCAAATAAGGGATACTCCCCATTCATTCCTATGGGCCTTTTGGCCCATAGGAATGAATGGGGAGTTATTCCTTATTTGCGAGTAGCAATTTGCTACTTGCAAATAAGGAATGTGTAGGAATCGCTATTTATTTAGCAATTCCTACATGAATACCGTTTTGCGAGTCCTCAATAGCAAATCGCTATGATTCGCTATTAGGGGCTCGCAAAACGGCCCCTTGATGAATCAGGCTGTAAATGAACAAGCATTACAAATGCAATAGGTCTCGCCTTTTATTAAGTTAAAGCCATTTGCATTGCTATACAAATACCATTAGCAAAGGAAATGGTTTTAACTCAGTCAAAGACGATACCTATTGCATATTCAATGCTTGTTTTTAATCCATCGGCCCTCTCAGAGACACGCATTCATTGTATTCCAAGTTGTTTGTCCCCGACAGGGTGCAACTGAACGCACCAACACACACTCGACAATCTAATAATTTGTGTATAAATTAATACACCAATGTTAATAAACAAAGCAAGCAGAAATAAACAGGGATCTCCTGTATAGTGTTGATCACGTTCGGTTCTTTAATTTTTTCGAAAGGATAAGGAAAGATACGAAATCATGATTTCGTATCTTTCCTTATCCTTTCGAATGCCGTATTGTGTTTTTGTTTTCAACACCCCCTTTTTTTCAATAACAGTTTTGTGCACAACCCGGAATCCTAATAAACATCCCTACCTACTGCACACACTACCCGTAGGTGCTAAATATCCCCACCAACGGCACATACCAGTAGGCGACGTAATCCACACGATTCACACATAAGTATGGGTGCACTCAGAATTGAGACATTAGTGGATGCACTTTCTAATTCGAAAATCAGTTTGTGATGAATTTTGTTTCCTAATGACATCATACTAGATGTTCTATTGCTGTTTCTTGTTATTCCCAGCCCTGATGATTCGCGGAAGCGATGAAACATGTGTCGGCTGGCTGTTTCTGAGAAAAAATTAAAGAACCGAACGTGATCAACACTATACAGGAAATCCCTGTTTATTTCTGCTTGCTTTGTTTATTAACATTGGTGTATTAATTTATACACGACTGATTAGATTGTCAAGTGTGTGCATAGGGTATTTGTACTATGATTAGTTGGTTTGTCAGTTTTTACTAACAAACTTCGGAGTGGTTATAAGGGTTTTTCCACTCACCCAGTTGCACCACCACACTACAATTCACTATTATACTTTTGCGTCCACTTTTGGCTGAGCGCCCAGTGCTTTTCTGAGACTAAAAACCTTTTTGTTTATTATACCCTTATAACTTGCATACAGACAAGTTCCTACTGGTAGGGGACTTTAATTACAATTTGGAGGTTCTTTCCAATGTATGTTAGCTTAGTGGCAGCCATGGAGTTACTCGATCTCTCTTCAAGAGTTGTTGGTCCCACACATATTGCGGGTCATGTATTGGACACTATCTTTTCCAACATCTCGAAATAAGTAGTAGAGCCCCCTCAGATGTTAGACTGGACCGACCATTCGGCATTAAGCTTCTCCTGGGCACTCACAAAAACGTCTGCCCACTCGCAAGTCCTTAAAGACTTTCGCAGAGCCTGGAGAAAGGTGACATCCTCTGCCTTCTGTCAGACATACATCGCCCTTACGTTCACGGACTGTGAAGATTGTGACATAGCCGCAGAGAAGTTTGAGGCTTCAATTATAGAGACCCTAGACTCTATTGGACCACTGAACTGGGTAAAAATTCAGGACAGGGCAGCTCCTGCTCCTTGGTATTCAGACACTCTTAAGAGAGAAAAGGCCTTATGTAGGGTTAAGGAAAGAAAATGGAGGAAATCCAAATCTGAACTAGATGAATCACTCAGACCATGAGGGAGCACACCCTCAGGAATATACCAGCCCTCCCACCCTAGAAGTTTTCCCGGATATCAGGGTGAGCAAGTGCGCTCCTTATTAATTAACATAAAATCAGGATCCCCACTAGACCCGGTACCTCCCACCGCCTTGTCGGAACTCACCCCAGTCATAGCTGATGTGCTTGCCGAAGACTGTAACATCTCATTAGCTACAGCTACGTTCCCTTGTAAGTGGAAAAATGCACGGATTAAACCACTGCTTAAGAAGGAGCTAGCTGACCCAACGGATCTTCAAAACTGTAGACCGATCTCGCTCCTCCCTTGCTGTCCCGAGGTTATGGAGACACTAATTAATCGGCACCTCTCTTGCTATCTGGAACAACACAACCTACTGGACTCATCCGAGTCAGGCTTCCGTGCTTCTTATAGCACTGAAGCCGCATTACTGGAGGTCACTGACACCATTAGGATGTTATTAGATAACGGGGCCCCAGCGATGTTAGTCCTACTCGACCTGTCAGCAGCCTTTGACACCATCTCTCAATGCATCCTTTTGGGTAGGCTGCGAGAGATTGGTGTCAGAGGCATGGCCTTTTAAATGGATCCAAAGCTATCTAGCGGACAGAACAGTGTGTCCAGCTGGACTCCTTGTGTTACAAACTACTTTGGTAGATAAAGGAGTCCCACAGGGATCTATCTTGAGTCCCACCTTGTTTAACGTATATGTGGCCCCCTGGCCCAGAAGGTGTGGGTTTGAGACCATATCGTATGCAGACGACACACAGCTGATAGTCCCTATTGAGGATGACACTGCGGTAATTAAACTAAAGTTTAAAAACGAAAGGGCAGATTAACAAGCCCCTTGCGACACATATACGCCGCCTTTGTGTCACTTCTGTGACGCAGCGGCGGCGTAAACCACGCGCAATGTTGCGCCTTATTTACTATGTGACGCATCTAGGGAGATGCATCACGTTGTAAAGCCCTGCGCAACATTAAACCTGCGTCAGGTTTAATGTATGCAGGGTGGGCGTTCTGTCAGAAAAAGCCTCGGAAAAGTGACACAGTGAAATCTATAAGATTTCACTGAGTCACTGTTCCGACGCCACTGCATCAAAACCCTGCGCCTGGTTAAAGCAGGCATAAGGTGTGTAAGAATTGGCTTTTGTAGTCTGGTCTGCCCTGTTCCCATGATGCACTGGGCCAGGGACAGACTAATTTGCATACAGCCAGGTTCTGAAACTGGGATGGTGCAATGAGCTAAAAAACGGTGTTGGATCTAGCCCTGATCTCTTGACTGGGTGAGAGTACTCTGCTTAATTCAGAGACTCTGTCCATCACCACCCCTTGTTGTAATTAATTTTGTCCACCCTAAGCGTGGAAGGGTATACTCAGATGTGAGTCCCTTGCTCATTGCACCATCAGGATTCAAGCAAGCCGGGCCGAGGACGGCTGTAATGCCAGAAACCGGTCCCCGGAAGCTTGTTTCCTTCCCAGTGTAAGAATTGGCTTTTGTAGTCTGGTCTGCCCTGTTCCCATGATGCACTGGGCCAGGGACAGACTAATTTGCATACAGCCAGGTTCTGAAACTGGGATGGTGCAATGAGCTAAAAAACGGTGTTGGATCTAGCCCTGATCTCTTGACTGGGTGAGAGTACTCTGCTTAATTCAGAGACTCTGTCCATCACCACCCCTTGTTGTAATTAATTTTGTCCACCCTAAGCGTGGAAGGGTATACTCAGATGTGAGTCCCTTGCTCATTGCACCATCAGGATTCAAGCAAGCCGGGCCGAGGACGGCTGTAATGCCAGAAACCGGTCCCCGGAAGCTTGTTTCCTTCCCAGTGTAAGAATTGGCTTTTGTAGTCTGGTCTGCCCTGTTCCCATGATGCACTGGGCCAGGGACAGACTAATTTGCATACAGCCAGGTTCTGAAACTGGGATGGTGCAATGAGCTAAAAAACGGTGTTGGATCTAGCCCTGATCTCTTGACTGGGTGAGAGTACTCTGCTTAATTCAGAGACTCTGTCCATCACCACCCCTTGTTGTAATTAATTTTGTCCACCCTAAGCGTGGAAGGGTATACTCAGATGTGAGTCCCTTGCTCATTGCACCATCAGGATTCAAGCAAGCCGGGCCGAGGACGGCTGTAATGCCAGAAACCGGTCCCCGGAAGCTTGTTTCCTTCCCAGTGTAAGAATTGGCTTTTGTAGTCTGGTCTGCCCTGTTCCCATGATGCACTGGGCCAGGGACAGACTAATTTGCATACAGCCAGGTTCTGAAACTGGGATGGTGCAATGAGCTAAAAAACGGTGTTGGATCTAGCCCTGATCTCTTGACTGGGTGAGGGTACTCTGCTTAATTCAGAGACTCTGTCCATCACCACCCCTTGTTGTAATTAATTTTGTCCACCCTAAGCGTGGAAGGGTATACTCAGATGTGAGTCCCTTGCTCATTGCACCATCAGGATTCAAGCAAGCCGGGCCGAGGACGGCTGTAATGCCAGAAACCGGTCCCCGGAAGCTTGTTTCCTTCCCAGTGTAAGAATTGGCTTTTGTAGTCTGGTCTGCCCTGTTCCCATGATGCACTGGGCCAGGGACAGACTAATTTGCATACAGCCAGGTTCTGAAACTGGGATGGTGCAATGAGCTAAAAAACGGTGTTGGATCTAGCCCTGATCTCTTGACTGGGTGAGAGTACTCTGCTTAATTCAGAGACTCTGTCCATCACCACTCCTTGTTGTAATTAATAAGGTGTGCCGCAGCATGTTAGGTATGGGCAGCCCTTGAGCATTGTTGGAGATGCATCGCGCTTGCGACACGACTCCAACAATGCGCCGCCCTTACACCATCAGATGCGTCACGCATCTGTTTATCCTTGCGCCATGATGCGCCGCATTTTAAATGTGGCGCATCTGTGGTGGCGCTAGGGTAAACTTGCATGACGTATCTTACCCGGCGCATCCCTGCTGATATGCAGGGATGCGCCAGTCCTTGTAAATCAGCCCCTGTATGTCCAATATAGCTAGATGGATGAGAAAGAACTTTCTTCAGCTTAACTCACCAAAACAGAGATACAGCTGTATGGTAAAGATGAGGAACTGTGGACCCCAGACTGGTGGCCATCTGATAGTCCCTATTGAGGATGACACTGCAGTAACTAAACTAAAGTTTAAAAACTAAGGGGCAGATTTACAAGCCCCTTGCGACACATTTATGCCGCCGTTGTGTCACTTCTGTGTCGCAGCATCGGCGTAAACCATGCGCAATGTTGTGCCTTATTTACAACGTGACACATCTAGGGAGATGCGTCACGTTGTAAAGCCCTTCGCAACATTAAACCTGCGTCAGGATTAATGAATGCAGGGTGGGCGTTCCGTCGGAAAAAGCCTCGGAAAAGTTACGCAGTGAACTCTACAAGATTTCACGGAGTCACATTTCCGACGCTGCTGCGTCAAAACCCTGCACCTGGTTGAAGCAGGCGTAAGGTGTGCCGCAGCATGTTAGGTATGGGCAGCCCCTGAGCATTGTTGGAGTTGCGTCGCGCTTGCGACACCACTCCAGCAATGCGCCCCCTTACACCATCAAATGCGTCACACATCTGTTTATCCTTGCGCCACGATGCGCCGCATATTAAATGCGCCTCATCTGTGGTGGCGCACGGGTAAACTTGCATGACGCATCTTACCTGGCGCATCCCTGCTGATATGCAGGGTTGCACCAGTCCTTGTAAATCTGCCCCTGTATGTCCAATATGGCAAGATGGATGAGAAAGAACTTTCTTCAGCGTAACTCCACCAAAACAGAGATACTGCTGTTCGGTAAAGCTGAGTAACTGTGGACCCCAGACTGGTGGCCATCTGAACTAGGAGAGGCGCCCTCCCCAAAAAGTTGAGCCAAGTATCTAGGCATTAGAGTTGATAACAAATTATCGATGGAAGAACAGGTGAAGACATTGTCAGGCACCTGCTTCGAGACAATGCAGATGCTTTGAAATATCTTCCCATGGATCCCCTTATCGGCACGAAAAGTCCTCATCCAGTCACTCTTGGTCAGCCGACTGGACTATGGCAACTCTTTGCTGGTCGGAATAAGGGAAGACCTATTACCTCCTCGTCCTGTCTCCCCGTCCCATTCCTTAACAGTGAGCAGCTAGTCTGCTCCACAGAAACCTATAACCTAGCTGAGCTTTTTGCATTTCCCCCAACATGGCGTCACTATCACGTGACAATAAAGGGGGAAGTGCTGGATAGAAACATCCTGTTCTTTTTTTTCTACCTACGCGGTATGCCTTGGATGCCTGGCTGAGCTTGGGGTAAGTTCCCTTTTCGTTTTCTTGACTTTATTCTTGTGTTGGGCGGCCTGCCTTTCTCGTTTTTACTTTGCTCCCGCGCTGCCTACTTTGTAGGTCTTTCGCGCGGTTCGCTCTAGCGGCCGCCTCTGCCTGGTGCCCTCACCTGTTGGGACGCGTCCTGCTGTAGCGCCCGTTTCCCGTGCTTCCCAGCCCCGCTGCGCCCTGATTTAGTAGGCGGGGGTTGCGGGGGGTGTTCGTTGCAGCGCGTGTGTTCTTTTCTTTCTGGGGGCAAAATTCTGGCGGCCGGCTGCGCTTTTCTGCCAGCCCCTTTTCTCTGGTCCCACGGGAGCACGGGACCCTGGGACTTCGTTGCTTCTATTTAAGGGTACTTGCCTTCATGCGTTTGTCCTCTGTGTGTGCCTGTTTTTGGTTTATGGGACTTGGCTTGTTTGCTGAAATGGCTTCTGATGCCTCTTCCTCTGCTGCTCCTCTTGATGCCCTGTGCCTATTGATTAATGAAGCGGTGGCTGCTGCTTTTCTGGCTAGGGACGCGGCTGGGCCACCTCCCAAAGTGCCTCGTGGTTCCGTAGATCCGCAGGCTGCTCCTGATGTGGAGATGGGTCCTGATGAGGATGAAGGTGTCCGTGGGTGCATTGTTCAGGGTGCTGAGCTCTTTGACCTGTTCACACATGTGCGGGACAATTTGGGTTTTTCTCCTCCTGATGCTGATGTTCTGGAGGATGACTTCTTTACGCAGTATGTCAAGCCTGCTGCTGACTCTTTTCCTTTGCACGGGGCGGTGAGCAAGGTGCTGGCTGACGAGTGGAAGGAGGTGGATAAGTCCGCTTTCCCTCGTTTTTTGTCCAGGTGTTACCCTCTGGGAGGTTTTGATGCTGAGTTCCCTCAGGCTGTGAAGAGCGACAATTTGATGGCTGGTCCTTCCTTTCAAGGTTTGGTCCTCTCGGATGACGCCCTTCCTGTGGACGCTGTGGATAAGCGTGTTGAGGGGGCGGTGAAGCGTTCTTATGCTGCTTCTAATTTTTCTGTCCGTGCGACTGCCTATTCTAACTACATGGTCCAGTCCCTCCTCAAGGATTTTCAGTCCCTGTCCCTTCTGTTGCAGGACGGTGAGGATGCCACACCTCTTTTATCTATGATGGAATTGCAGGTGCGGTACTTGTTGGATCTTTCCTTTGACAATTTGGGGGCGGCTGTGTCTGGTGCTTCCATCGCTGCAAGACGTCATATCTGGATGCATTCCTGGAAGGCTGAGTCTTCCCAGAAGTCGGTCCTCCTTAAGTTGCCCTTTGAGGGTTCCAAGGTGTTCGGTCCTCAGCTGGAGGAAATGGTCAAGCAATGAGTGGAGAACCGCAAGCTTGTGGCTCCGGTCCGCCCTCCTTCTATGGGGCGTGGGTTTGGCTACCGTTGCGTTTTTGGGCCTCCGGCTCGGGGCGCTTCACAGCCCTTTTGTGGCAGGGGTCTTGGCTGGGGGGCCCCTGGAGCTGCCAAGTCCCAGGCCCCTGCGGTGTTGCTGCCACCGCTTCCTCCTCTTCCCTGTGACTGTCTGCCTTTGCCAGTTGGTGGTCGCCTACAGTCCTTCCTATCCCAGTGGTTGTCAGTTCCAGATGCCTGGGCGGTTCAGACTGTGTCGGAGGGTTGCCGGATAGAGTTTTCCTCTCCTCCTCCTCCGGTTTTCGTTCTGACTCCCCTGCCCCGTCTTCCTCTGCGAACAGAGGCGTTGCTGGCGGGTGTGCGGCTTCTGTTGGAAAAGAGGGCTGTTGTGGAGGTTCCTCCTCTGGAAAGGGGTGAGGGTTGCTATTCGATCCTCTTTCTGGTCTCCAAGAAGGATACTTCGGACCTGCGTCCTGTTTTGGATCTGAAGCGGGTCAATCGCTTCGTTCTCCATCGTCCATTCAAGATGGTGACTCTGCAGTCCATCCTGCCTCTGGTGCTTTCGGGAGGCTTCCTGGCATCCCTGGATCTGATGGATGGGTATCTGCACGTTCCTGTCCATCCGGCGGACCAACGGTTTCTCCGGTTTGCTGTGGGCTCCCTTTACTACCAGTTCCGGGTGCCTCCATTTGGCCTTTCCTCGGCGCCCAGTATTTTCACCAAGCTCTTTGCCCCTCTGGTGGGTATTCTTCATTCCAGGGGGCTACAGGTGTTTCCCTATCTGGATGACTGGTTGATTGTCTCTCCTTCTTTTTCTCAGGCTCTGTCGGATGTGGACCAGGTGTGTCTTCTCCTGGGTTCTTTTGGGTTCCTCATCAACCACCGGAAGTCTTCCCTGGTGCCCTCCCAGTCCCTGAAGTTCCTGGGGGCTCTCTTCCGCATGGATCGGGGCATGGTGTTCCTCTCCCTGGAACGCCAGTTGACTTTGTTTTGTCACCTTTCTTGGCTTCTGTCCCAGTCCCAGGTGTCCGCCCGTCTGTGGTTGCGGAGTCAGGGGGAGATGGCGTCCACTTTGAATCTCCTCCCTTGGGCCAGGCTGCATTTGTATCCCCTGTTGCATCATGTCCTGTCGCACTGGGATCCTGCCTCCCTGGATTACGAGACTCTGATACCTGTCTCTGCGGGGATTCGGGCGGATCTCCAGTGGTGGTTGTCCCCTCAGTCTCTTTCCCGGGGGTTCAATCTCCTTCCTCTCGGTCTGTGGTTGTGTTGTCCACAGATGCCAGTGCCTTGGGTTGGGGTGCCGTGTTGGGTGCCTCCAAAGCTCAGGGTCGGTGGTCCCGTTTCGAGTCCCTCCAGTCCTCGAACTGGACGGAGTTAAGGGCGGTTTGGTTGGCTCTTCAGTGGTTCGCTCCTCTCCTTCGGGGGTCAGGCGGTCTCGGTGCAGACCGACAACCAGGTGGTTCGTGCTTATGTCAATCGCCAAGGGGGCATGTGTCGGTCTCTGTTTCTCCTCTCCCGGAAGATCGGGCTTTGGGCCGAGTTGAATCTCTTGTCTCTGACGGCGGTCTATCTTCCGGGGACTGAGAATGGGCCTGCAGACTCTTTGAGCAGGGTGTTCCCCTCCTCGGTGTCTCTGTGCCTGTCCGATCTGTTCGATCTGGTTGTCCTCAGGTTCCTCCGTCCTTGGCTGGATCTTTTTGCCTCGGAGGATTCTGCCCTCCTTCCTCTGTTTTGCAGCCTCGTTCCCTCCCGGTTGGCGTCGGCCACCGATACTTTAGCGATTCCGTGGTCAACGGGGCTGCTGTTTGCCTTCCCTCCATTTGCCTTAATTCCTCGGTTCCTCCCGAACATTAGGTTGGATCTGGTGGAGGTTCTCCTGGTGGTGCCGGAGTGGTCCCGTCAGTCTTGGTTTCCCCTTCTGCTGACCTTGTCTGTTTGCCCCCATTGGAGGTTTCCCCTGTGTCCCTCCCCTCTGTGGTCTCCTCTTCTCGGGATTGCCTCCCTGCGCTGCCTCCGGCTGGGGGTTTGGCACTTGAAAGGTTGAGTTTGCTGGGTCAGGGTTGCTCTGTGGAGGTTGCACGCTGTCTCCAGCTATCTCGGCGCCCTTCCACCTTGAAGTCCTATGCCCGTCATTGGAAAAACTTCTCCTCCTGGTGTCTGGGGAAGGGTCTCTCTTCTGCTTCCTGTGAGGCTGTGAGGGTGTTGGACTTCTTGCGGGATGGTTTCATCTTGGGGCTTGCGGTTTCTTCCCTGCGGGCGCAGTGGGCTGCCATTCTTGCCTTTCGGGGTTCCTCTGTGTCCTCTGTCTCCCCGTTGGTGGCCTGCCTTCTGAGGAGTTTTTTGCTTCAGCATCCTATTTCTCACTCTCCTGTGCCTCTTTGGGATCTTCCCTTGGTTCTCCGGGCTTTGACGGTTCCCCCTTTCGAGCCTTTGGACTCTGTGGCCCTGAAGTACTAAGGTTCTTTTCCTGGTGGCCATTGCTTCTGGGCGGAGGGTTTGTGAGATTGGGGCTTTGATTGCTTCTCCCCCATTTTTGCGCTTTTGTGCTGACAAGGTCATTCTCCGTCCCAGTCAGTTTTTTCTGCCTAAGGTGTTGTTTTCTTTTCACTGTCAGGAGGATATTGTTCTCCCGGTCTTTTTTCCGGACCCTACCTCTCCTGAGGAGATGGTCCTCCATTCATTGGATGTGCTGAGGGCTCTCTGCATCTACTTGGAGCGTACCTCTGGTTTCCGTAAGGTTGATTCCTTGTTTGTCACCTATGGCCTCTCGGGGATGGGTCTTCGGCCTTCTTTGTCCACCTTGTCTCGTTGGGTCAAGGGTGCTGTGATTTCTGATTACGATTCTGCCCACTGTCCTCTCCCTTCTTCTGTTCAGGGTAGGTCAACCAGGGGCTTTTCCACCTCCTGGGCCATGTTCAAGGGGGCCTCCTTGAGGGACATTTGTAATGTTGCCACTTGGGCTGCTCCCCATACGTTTGTTTCACATTATCGGCTTCAGTTGGGGATGGCGGCCTCCGCTGCCTTTGGGGCTCATGTCCTGTCTGCGCTACATGGTTTATGAGATGTACTGTTTTCTGTTGATTAAAATGGACCTGTTTTTCTCCCACTTTTTGGTCTGTTTTGTTTTCTTACAATCACCGTGTGCTTGGGTATGGGCTCACTGTTAAGGAATGGGACGGGGAGACAGGACGAGGAGGTAATGCCCGGTTGCTCACCGGTAATATCCATTACTCCGAGTCCTGGTCTCCCCGTCCCATTCCTGAGCCCTTCCCTCCCTCCCTGGGTTGCGGTGTTTTTTTGGGGTGATTGTTTTGCTTTCTGGGATTGTTTTCTTTGGTATTCTCAGGATGTTTCTATCCGGCACTTCCCCCTTTATTGTCACGAGATAGTGACGCCATGTTGGGGGAAGTGTAAAAAGCTCAGCTAGGTTATAGGTTTCTGTGGAGCAGACTGTGGAGCAGGTGGAGAAGTGTGGCTCACTGGTTAGAGGAGGCAGACCTGGAAGCAGAGGTCAGCCCGGGACCAGGGTTCAATTCCCGGCTCGGCGGGGTCTTGAGTCCTAAAATGTCCATGGACTTGACAATTCTCGCTCCGGTGCCTACTCGATTCACGGGTTCACACTCTGCGACTCTGGGCAATAGCTTGCTTAATCTCCACAACGGCCCCTCGCGGCGGGATGCCTGGCTTTCACCTTGCGGATACCCTGCCGGGGTTATCTCACAGGGGAATACCAGGACGGGTTCCCTAAGAAAGCGCTTAGAGACCGCTTGGTGATTTGCGCTATATAAATTCCTGTACATTTACATTTACAGACTAGCTGCTCACTGTTAAGGAATGGGACGGGGAGACCAGGACTCGGAGTAATGGATATTACCGGTGAGTAACCCGGCATTATCAAGACTTCAGGTGGTGCAAAAGAGGGTAGCTCTTCTTGCCCTCAATAAACCGGCCCGCAGTCCTTCTCTACTGCTCCTACACCAATTACACTAGCTTCCTACTAGGAAACAAGCTATTTTATTGCTGTTATGTACGGTCTTTAAGTCTCTTCAGGAGAATGGCCCATCATATCTCAAGAAGTAACTCGAATTATATCGCCCCGTGCTTCAGTTGAGATCTAGTAATCGCAATCTGCTCTGCACGCCGAGATTTAGGAAGGTCAAAATGGGCGGTTGGGCCTTTTCTTACCTAGCCCCCAGTCACTGGAACAGTCTCCCTGAGGAGATCCGTGCCTGCACCGACCTGTCTCGGTTTAAAAAATGCTTAAGGCCTGGCTGTTTTAAGATTATACTGTTCAGTGGGTGTCTTCTTCTCAGGTGCTGAGAGATCCCCTAGGGATGATTTGTTGCGCCATATAAATGAGTAAAATAAAATAAATAAATACATTTGAGGTCCCACTCACTGGGTCACTTGCCCTCCCTTGCTTCACTCAGCTTAGTGGCTTGATTAATCATAGGTGGGTGACAGAGCCCACTAGAATCCAGAAGGAGGCTGAAGGCACGACAGTCCCATTGCAGATCACTGTGACCTCAGCAAATGAGCTTATTTCTGAGCCCTAGATTACAGCAGGCCTCTTCTAAGGGTGTGTTTAGTGCCTTCCCCTGTTTAATGCTATAGGTTTCCATGATCTGGTACCGGACAGCTGTGGGATAGCACTGTAAACAAGCTGAAACCCCTATAGTCAGAGAGATAGTCAGATTGATCCCTCTTCACCAGAGGAAAGGTTTGACAATAAACATGAGAATATGGAACTTAGGCCCAGCTATATAAAGCAATTTAGCATTTCTTAATGAGCCAAATGGGTATTTCAGCCCATTAAGAAATGCTAAATGGTCTTTTCAGATATACAAAGGGCCAAAGCCAGTTCAGAAATCACACATGTACGTACCATTTCCTAAATGCAAATCGGCATTTACGCAATGCTATTACCATCAACTTGAAGTTGATATTAACCATGTGGAAAATAAAAAAATGCATTTAATAATGCATTTTCAAATGGTACATGAAGGGCACATATGCCCAAGGTGCATATGTGCACTTACACGTGCACTAGGAAATTCAGGGTGCATCCATGGAGGTTTAAACACAGATGCACCTTTGGCTTTGCATTTCTTAAATTGCAATTTCCTATCAGTAAATCGCAATTTAGGAAATTCCTTTACTACATATGCTTTTGGATTTCTTAAATAGCAATTCCTACGGAGTCGTTATTTAAGAAATGCAAAACAAAAGCTTAGTACATCCGGGCCTTAGCCTGCTGTATGAGATTCATTTTAATCAGTTGAGATTTCAGGGCCCTTGTAGGCAGTTGGAGATAATTATATACTTTGGAGAGGATGGTTATGACACATGTCTGCCAGCTAGGTGGGTGATCTGGTCTCTAGATTCAAGCATACTAGCCCTTTCCTGCACAGGTCACCACTAAAAGCTATGAGAACCCCGGACACTATAGGAGAGGATGGGAGCCTCTTCTGGCAGAGCTAGAGTGGGTTAGTATGGAAATAGAAAAACAGATTGTTAGATTACATGATGCAAGATGATGGAGCTGGAGGTGGTTGCTCACTTAAGTTACTCTTCTTTGGCTTGAATAACTCCACAACTTTCAATCACTTTCCTTGGTCAATGCAGGTGACACGTAACAGGAGAACAATAAATCCACCACTGATTCCTTATCAGGTGACCTTATACTATTGAGGACATATGGGATGGCTTGGTTGTCTAGTTAGGTAACACTCCTTAAAGATATTTATTAGCTTGGTTTTATATTATATGCAAGGCTTTAAGTTTTCCGGGTCTCACCGGTGCTGAGCACCAGCAGTTTTTTAGAGGGGGCCTTGAAACGGGTCTCTATTGGGCTCTGTTTTTTCCCCTGGCACAGGTGGTCCTTTTTTTTCCAGACTGCAGTGACAGCAGGCACATCGATGTGCGCTGC
This sequence comes from Lissotriton helveticus, assembly GCF_964261635.1. NCBI lineage: Eukaryota > Metazoa > Chordata > Amphibia > Caudata > Salamandridae > Lissotriton > Lissotriton helveticus. The sequence continues at coordinate 1,569,517,888 of NC_136068.1, forward strand.
TCACACTTCTCACTTCTCACTAGTGGAGAAGTTACGGCATGACGTCATGCCAGGTGAGCGTTATAGGGGAAGGGAAATCCTTTAAAGAGAGTCATTTTCTCTCTGGATTTCACTTCTCATTCTGAAACTCGGGAGCAGCAAAATGATCGTGGTGTCACCAGGGTTTAGGTGGAAGGTTTTTCAAAATTATATATAAGCCATCGTTGCTGCTTTTTTATCTTATGCAACTAACAACCACTGACAAAGCCAATAGCCCTGAATTGTTGTAGGTATGATGTTACTTGTTGTATCATATATCTGGATGCAATGACAGAAACAGCAAAATAAAGTTGGGCGGCACATGCTAAGCACAGGTTTTTAGTTTATGTGTTTTAAGCCACACCCTTATTTACATTGGCCACGCCCCTCTGAGAGACCCCCTCATTTTTTCATCCCACTTAAAGCCCTGATTGTATGTATCACTCTCATTGAACCGATCGAATGCGCCGAGTGGCTTGCACCGTTGGTTGCGGCACGCAAACCCAGCGGGAAGATCTGTCATTGCATTGATCTCCGCGAACTTAAAAACCTTGTCGCGGACAAGTTTCCATTGCCCAAGATTAACGAACTGCTCGCCCAGACCAAAGGTATCAAGTGGTTCTCTACCATCGACCTCAAAGCCGCCTACCACCAAGTACCTCTCCACCCGTCATACCGAAAACTTACATCCTTCATCACACCCTTTGGATGCTACAGGTTTAGACGCCTGCCCTTTGGGCTCGCATCCGCGGCGGCTGTTTTCCAAAAATTCATGCACAAGCTGTTCCAAAGTGTTCCTGGAGTTCTCTACTTCCAAGACGACATCCTCGTCATGAGGAAATCAAAAGCTGAACACGACGACATCTTACACACCGTCCTACACACGCTTGCAGCTAATGGCCTCACGGCCGAATTGGAGAAATGTAAATTCGGTCTCCGCAAGGTCACATATCTAGGACATGAAATCAGCGATGCAGGAATCACCCCTAAGTCGGCAAACGTGGAGGCCATCATGTCAGCTCACTCCCCAAAAACCAAAGACGACGTTCGCTCCTTTCTGGGACTGGTGGAGTTCTACAGTAAATTTGTCAGGAACTTTGCTACTAAGACCACAACATACGCCAACTGCTCAAGGAAAAGAATAAGTTTGCCTGGTCAGAGGAGACGGAATGGAGTTCTTAGCCATCAAACAGGACATCTGCAAGGCAGTTCCTTTACATGGGTTTGACGGCTCAGCGTCCAGCATCCTCACCACGGATGCCAGTGACAAGGATCTGGGAGCAGTTCTTTCCCAGAGGGCTTCAGATGGCACCGAAACCATGGTGGGGTTCGCGTCCAGATCCCTCACCCCCAGTGAAGAGAAGTACAGTGTAATTGAGAAGGAAATGCTAGCCGCCACCTGGGCGATGGAGAAATTCCAACAGTATCTGTGGGGGTTACGATTCACACTCCATACGGACCACAAGCCCCTGATCAAGGTCCTCACATCCAGTGGCAAAGTGACAGCCACTCCATGCATCGCGAAAATGACATTGCACCTGTTGGACTTCGTCTACGACGTGGAGGACATCCCAGGGCCGCAGAACAGAGTGACGGATTTCCTGAGCAGGGTGGGAGCCATGGAAGAACCCGTCACATCATCAGATTGGGATGGATACCGTGTTGCATTCCTGGCAGATCATGAATACACCATCAGTGCCCAGGACTGGGGAGAAGCCTACACGCAGGACCCGGAACTACCCCAAGTCAAGCAGTACGTCACTCGAGGCTAGCCAGAGAAGAAGCACAGCCTCAGGAAAATCCTGGGAATTCATTGAGGAACTCTCCATTGGCGAGGACTCCATATTCCTGCTACGAGGTGACAAAGTGGTGCCCCCGAAGGCTCTTTACGACCACATTCTTCACATCAACCACGAAGGACACCTAGAGGCGAATGAAACAGCTGTATTGGTGGCCCGCCATGGACACCCAGGTGGAAAGGTTTGTGAGGGACTACATCCATTGCGCCAGAGCGGACAAGATTCTCGTCACCCTGAGGCCCCCCCATGGGCGAGTTCTCCACTCCCAACAACCCCTGGGAGGACTTATCTATTGACGTAGTTGGCCCGGTCCTAGACACCTAGGGTCCCCCAAACACCTCATCGTCGTCGTGGACCGTTATTCAAAGTGGCCAGAAGTTGAAATATGTGAATCAGTTGATTCTGATGCCGTCATCACCTTCCTCACCAACATCTTCTTGAGGGAGGGCATCCCCAAGTCCATCACCAGCGACAATGGACCCCAGTTCACGTTAGCCAAATGGACAGCCTTCACCAACAGAAACGGAATCCAGATGAAGCACACTCTGGTCTACCACCCAGCGGGCAACGGCCAAGTGGAACACTTTGACTGGGTGATCATGGGCTCGATCCAAGCAGCCATCAGCGCCAGTAAGAACTCAGGAACACGGTATGGGCCTACAGTATCACACCTACCTTGACAGGGTACATCCCGTTTAAGATTCCATGAGGCAGAGAACCCTTCACCAGAGACAATAGAGCCTGGATGAGCATGAGACTCCAAAGCAAATGGTCCCCAGTCATTGTTCGCAGCAACATAGAAAAGGCACAAAGCATCTACAAGGCAAATTACGACAAAAGGAACAGCATGCGTGAAACCTCGTTGGCAGAGGGCGAGTGGGTCCGAGTAAAAAAGCGCCAACCAGGACTCAAAGGAGATAGCAAATTCAGTGATCCCCTGCGGGTGGTGGAAGCATACACCCGCTCTGCTTTATTGAGTGATGGCAAGGTGTGGTCCCAATCCAGAATGGCCAAGTGCAATAAGATCCGGCATTGGGGCATGATCAACAGTGAGCTAGAAGAAAGCCCCAGCGTAATGGGAGCCACAGCACCCTCTACAGACCACGTGAGTGCGGCCAGACATGCAGCCAATGCGGAGGGACAATCACCAGTACAGCAAACGCCGAGTCCGCCCAGCTAGGACGCTGATGGAGGAGGCACTCCGAGCAAGACATCTAATGCATTCCAGAGAGACCAGGAGGAGGGCGCGAGGTCAGACGGACCATGCAAAATAAGAGAGCAAGGGACAGGAACGCACACCCGCAAGGGCCGTGCGGTGAAACTACCAAAACACCTCAATGACCTTCAGTTGTAAATTCTCTCTCTCTCTTTCGCCTTCCCCTCCCCCACACCTGTGGGTAAAATTACAGTTAAGCCCGCCATTGTTAAGGGGGAAGATGTGTAGTGTGGAGGTCTAGTCTCCCCGCGTCACAGGAACTACTGATGATCTCGATAGGACGCGATGCGGGGGTCTTGAGATTCCGACCGCGGCACTGGAGTTATGTTATCAAAATTTTATAAAGCGCTCGCACACCCAAGGGTTTCATGGCGCTAACCAACAGAACACTAACTCTACTAAGGAGACCATCATGCCTTAGACCGTAGTCTGGGTAAACAGCCATGTCTTTAGAAGCTTCGTGAAAGGAAGGAGATCAGTGCTGGAACGAATCTCCAAGGGAAGAGAGTTCCACAGCATGGGAGCGAGGATAGCGAACCTACGGCCTCCCTTGCGAGATAGCTTATAGCGAGGAACAGTCAGGAAAGCTTGGGAGGCAGACCGAAGGCTACGAGAGGGGGTGTATCTGAGCAAAAGTTTCTGAATAAACTGGGGACTACGAGTGTGTAGGGATTTAAAGATTATACAGGCCGATTTGAAGGTGACACAGTGTTGAGTCGGAAGCCAGTGGAGTTGCCTCAAAAGAGGTCTGGCTGACTGCCATCGTGGACGGCGGTATATAAGTCGAGCCGCCTGATTTTGTGCCATCTGCAGACGTCTGCTGAGAGTGACGGGGAGGCCCAGATAGATGGCATTGGCGTAGTCTAGATGAGACAACACCAATGCTCTGAGAAGGGCCGCTTTCCCCTACCGTATGCTGCATATATAATACAGTAAACGTTATACAGCCCCATAGTCTCCACTCATTCTTTCGTGGGCCTTGTTACTCTACCTCACAGGAAGTCCATTCTATTATGGAATTCCATGACGCTTGTATTGAAGTAGTTATTGTGCAGAGCCTCTCCCGGGCGGTTCGTTTGTACTTTGCTTTTAAATAAACGTACCTTTCAACTTACATGTTGTGGAAGGTGACTTCATTTTAATGGCGGCGAGAAATCCTCCATGAACCTGCCGTTTCACCACACAGGAGAAGGAACTTCATCATCTTAAGTTTTGTGGGACCTGGCAAAGTCGCTTGACCTGCGTTGTTCGGGTACATAACGTGTCCGCGCATCGAGGTGAGGGCCGGCTGTTATTCCACTGATTAAAGTCTATTTCAGCTTTATTTCAAAATAAATAAGTGCCTGGGAACGCACGAGCCTATGAGCGAGGAAGAGCCCGTTATATAAGTGTCGAGCTTACACGAGTTTCTGCGGGGGGGGGGTGCACAGCACGTTTGCATGAGGAGACACGTGAGGCAAGTCAGAGTGCGAGGCAGACCCAGCTTGCTGAAGGACACAGCGTCAGGACCTCAACATGTTGGAAGCCATTTTAAATAAGGAAGCATATATGAAAATACAACCAAGAGCTGACCGGTGCGCAGTAAAAACATATCGGTACTGCTGTTTGGTGATGAACAAGCATTCATTTTGCTAGGCCACGACAGAGTGCTGGCATTTCCTGGTTGAAAAAGTGTGGTAACAAATATTATTTTCTTCTTCCTTTTAAATAAAGTTCACTGTCTAATGGAAATGTGGTGAATTTTCACTGCAATGAATGTTGTAAGTGGAATATATATATTTTGAACACCGGTGTGATGCAGAGTTTACCAGCTCCGGTGGTGTTCTTGCTTGACCCAGAGGAACCTGTTGTACCTTCGGAAGAATGTCAAGGGGGTTTAAAGGCACATCTGCAAGCTATAGGGGGGGGGCACATTTTTTACTTCAGCACGAAAGTTAGTGCTACTTAAACACTGTCTAGGCTCTGAAGGGAGGAGCATTTTAAAGTACTTCCACAGAATCCTGATGAGGAAGATACATATGAAGAGGTAGATGGGTATGATACTGCTATGAAGCAAACTGATTTAGAATGTTGGTAGTGGAAAGATTTACATTTTTGAAAAGCGGTCAATTACCTGGAGTATCCATGTAGAGCTATGTAGCTGGTTTAAGGTCTTAGGCAGTGACCTGTGACTACAGAAACGTTTTGGATGTTAAGAGATCAGTTGGTGCTGAAAGTTAACAATAAAAGGATTCAAGAGAGGTTAGTGAATACTGAAGACTTGGCATTAATAAAAGCTGTGGAAATAGTAAAGAGAGCGGAGAATACGGCAGAAGGCCTGAAGGAATTCGCTGCTAAAGAAAAGATTGAGTCCGGTCAGAAATCAAAGAAAGAAGGAAATAACAAGACCTAGAACTTCCAGAAGGGGGTGGATAAGGCTTTGTGGGTTTGTTTCAAGTGTGGATTGAAGGGACATGTGTGTAAAAGTGAAACGTGTCCTGAGAATGTTCAATTATATCATAAGTGCAAGACGAAAGGGTATTTTGCTCGTGTATGTAGGAGTAAAATGTGGGAAGAGAAGAAACATGTCAAGACTCCTAATATTACTGTAGAACATGGTACTGATGAATAAGAAGGGTGTCATGGGATTATATTACAAGTTGTACAAGTGGGAAATTAATGTAATTCTTTTTGCGTTATGAAGGTAGATGGTGAAAGCGTGAAGGTTATGACCGATTCGGGTACAAGATATACTCTGCTTGGTGAGAACATTTGTCCAGCTTTCTTGACCATATTGTAAAACTACCTGATGTCAAGCTGGTGGCGTATGAGACTACGCCATAGATTTAGCGGGTTTTTTTATGCTCATCTAAAATTGCAAGGGGTGGATGTACCCTCAAAAGTTTAGGTGTCTGCAACAAAGAGATTTGGACATAAGGTTGGATCCAAATCATCCTGAGCGGGTTCTAGGAGGACAGTCGGATATAAATGTGACATGAATTGCATCTTGTCCCTTTATACAAAGAGTTTCCTAGTGTGTTAAGCAACAAGCTAGGGTTGTTGAAGGGTTTCATGCACAAAATCATTCATAAAGAGGGTGCCCTAGGTCCACAAGCCCCAGGTGGTCCCATTATCAATGAAAGAGCCATTATATCTGGAATTGGAAGATTTGTGCAGTAAAGACAGTATAGAACAGATTGAGGTATCAGAATGGTTGGCCTCAGTATATAGCCAAGAAGAGCAATTGCAATCTGCATTCGTGAGCACTACCAAAAGCCATATTTGAGCAGAGTACTTGTGGCCTGGACTTGACCGGGATGTTGAACACTACATTAGAGACCATGTGCCCTGTGCATGGAGTGATAAATCGCAAAAGCTAGACAATTACGCTGCTATAACATCTGATAAGTCTTATGGTGCTTGGAAAAAAATTGCAATTGATATTACTGGACCACTGAATGTGTTAGGTAGCCGGTCTAAATTTGCCATAATGGGAGTGGTTTGCTACACGGAGTGGCCAGAGGTCAAGTTTGCCGACTGTATCACCACAAAGGTTGCATTTCTGAGTGAGTTGTGGGAAAGAGAAGGGGTGCCAGAAGTTATTGACCCCGACAACGGTATGCAATTTGTGTCTAAAGTTATGAAGAGATTCTTAGAAAAGTATGATATTGAGTGTCTGCATTCTTTTGTGTATTACCCACAAAGCAAAAGTTAGTGGAAAGGTGGAACAGAACGCTAAAGGATGATATACAGTTGGCGCTGAGTTCTGGTATGGATTGGAGAAAGGCGGTATGGTATGTAAGTTGGTATGATCATATCGGACAATCCTGCATGGAGAGACAGGTAAATCTCTGTTTGAATTGATCCGCAGCTTAAACGAACAATAATAAAAACGCAAACTGTTAACATGAATTTCATAATTTTAACTCCTGATAATTAATTTGTATCTTTGACACGTATCTCTTTTAAAGTTGTGTACCTTAAATTGTGAGTTTTAATTAACTGTGCAATAAACTTATCTCCTATTATCTCCTGTTTGAATTGATGAGAGGTCGCAATCCAAAAGCTCTGTTGTCCAAAGGTGTGGAGAGAAGGAGAGTTTCCAAGGATGATGAGATGGTAGGAGAGAGTTTCCAAGCTGGTGAGTTAGTGAGAGTCTTGAAAGGTCTGAGAGTAAATAAGTGTGAGTCGAAATATTCTGAGCCTTTGACAGTTGTGAGAGTAAACAAATACACTTTGATGTTGAGTGATGGTAATGCTTAGAACAAGGGTAAAGTTGTGAGAGTTCCTAATTATGCATACAATAAGGAGGTTCCTGCGAGTGTAGGAATGCAAGAGGAGTCCAGTTGTGGAACAGCAAAAGAGAGGTTGCCGCATGGCCCAGCTGAAAATAAGCTGCCTCGCAGGTTCAAGGCTTTTGAAATGTCTTAATCCAGGGGGAAAGTGTTATGTTCTGCAGTTGCAACAATTTTGGCGAGTGGTTGCAATTCAGGGGTTGTAATGTAATATTTCCCTTTCATGAGTGTTTCCTTAAGTTTTTGTTTTCTTTATTCCATAGTTGTTGTATGGTTTAATATTGTCCTGTCAGGGGTGTTACATTATGTTTGTGTTTCTTAGTATTCCAAAGTTTTATTCGCATTTCAATGTGAGGAGGGAGATGTGTTATATTGTGTGTCTAGCTCTCATGTCTCGCTCTCGGTTCCAGATCGTGGAAGTCCATTCTATTATGGAATTCCATGATGCTTTAATTGAAGCAGTTATCATGCAGAGCCTCCCCCGGGCGGTTTGCTTGTACTTTGCTCTGAAATAAACCTACCTTTCAACTTACCTGGTGTGGAACGCGACTTCATTTCACTTGGCCTATGCTGCGACATACAAATCCTTGCCTTGGACAATGTATGCGACAATCGAGAACACAAGAACAGTAACTCCGCTCTAGGTGAACGTGCAGCTGGAGTGGTTGTGCGACCCAGTTGGCTTAATCATGGCTACTGTAAGTCTTGGCCAACTCAACCACTTACAAAACAATGGCCATAGCAGCATTTGTAACAAAGCATAACACAAGAGCAGTCAGTGCATCCCTGATCACACTGTTGATGGCCTTGCTGTATGGATGATGTTTGCAGCGCTTGTTCTACGCAGTTAGATCACTCTTCATCAATCTGTTAGCTTGGGCAACGCAGAGACTTATTAAACCCTGATTTGTTCAGCGCTTGTAGCAACACTCTGGGTGATCTTGTAAGGCTGCAGATGGGTTGGGATAGAAGTTAGGATGCCCTACTTCCGCTTCCCTGATGCAGAGATCTACACACACCTGCTGTGGCCAGGTGCGGCTGGCACAGGTAACAGCGGTGAGGCGGGGCCTTGGGGAGGAGTGGACAGGCGACGGCATAGGAAAAATACAATAAAAATTAAATAAAACCACTTACCTTGCTCTCGTCTTATCGCTGATTGGTCGAGCGCAAGGTAAGTGTGTTTATTCATTCTTTTTTATTTTACCTTGGTCGACCGCACCTGGTGCCCGCTCTAGCTAAAGTATGTGGCAACAGACTATGGTTCGCGAGCAATAAATGCTCCCGAGGGACCCTGTGGGGTTCATTTTGCTCTGTAGAGAGCGTATGACAAAAATAAACTAAGCTTCCCCCCCCTGCTGACTTGACTGACGCATCGACTTGAAAATTCTAGCTATGCCCAGAGTAGGAACGCACACTGGGGCCCTAGAATCAAAAAGCTGGCCCCCCAATTCCTACATATGACTCGCTCCATCGATCCTGCCTGGCCATCCATAGGATTAAACACTGGACAAGGCACCCTGTGGGATTTCAGCCCCTGACTTCCGCAGTGGGCAAGGGCACGACGCCTCACAGGGCACGGGTGTATATGTGAGTGTGTCAGCAAAGTCATTAGGATAGCATAGTGGGTGAGTGCTGACTGCAGAGATCAGATCTGTGTGTAACATGCACTTCTTTGTTTTGCATCGCAGCAGGGCAGACTCAGCCTTTTGTCCCTTGACAGATGATAAAAAGAGTATCAATGAGTTGAGCTATAAAAATACCTGTTATTTGGGCAGCACGTGACAGTTGCGCGTGTAGGGGATCGCATATAAAAGTTCACTCTTATACGTGGTGAGATCTCGGCCAACTGCCTCTTTCTTGCATGGATTAAGGGCGAGAGAACTCAATGAGAAAATAAATAAAATAAATAGCAGAAACACACCGACTATACTGTATACAGGAGAGTAGTAGCAGATGGGCCAGACAGCTGAGCGTTGGGGACGTGACCCCAGGGGGTGTTTTACTCAGAGGAGCAGCATGTCCAACTTAGCGAAGGTGCGAACAGCCTGTGTGGTCATGTCAGGGCACGCTTGGTAAACAAGTCTTTGTGCTGCTGTCTTTGCACGCAGGGGCCCTCCTGCCCACCAGCCGGAGGGACTTCTACACACTGAAGTCAACCCTCCTTAGCGGGTGGCAGATTTATGCTGATGCAAGTCCAGCCTGGGAGCTGGCATTTTTCCTGTTTGCTTTCAGTAGCTGCAATTGGTCTCCGGTCTGGCATGTCCACAAAGTCACCTCTCGTCCCCTTCTCTTGATAGTCAACTAATGAGAAATTACTGCTCTACTCTTAATTAGGAGAGTGGTCTAGTGCCACTGACAGGTCTGACGACTGACTCTACCTTAGCCCTGTCTTTCTTAGGTGAATTCCTGGCAAGAGGGATGTTGAGAAACTGTAGCTAGTCTTTGAGCCTTGCATGAGGACATTTGTACGTTTATTTCAGGTCCTCTATGCTGCGCTTATAGATCAGGACTACATCAGAAAGCTTTAAACAGCCTATAGGTGATGGTACTATTTGTGGCACAGTCGGCAGAGGTTAAGACATGTCTTAACCACAACAGCTTAAACATCAAAGGTGGGAGGTGTCTATCGATTCTACCCAGGTGTGAGTGCGACGTCGTTATTTAACCAAAATCAGTTTTCATAACAGAAGAGAGGTCACGATGCTTAATAATGTCTGTGCCAGTGTTTGCTGCCAATATGGACCTGATTCACGCGCACTACCGAACTCTGGCTCCGATAGATATATCTGCGCGCCTAAAGAATACCTGGGGCCTTATTTATGAGGGCCTTGCGCCGCCGGTGCGTCACTTTTTCCCATGTTAAAAGTGACGCACCGGCGGCGCAAGGCCTTCATAAATAAGGCCCCTGCATTTCCTGCAAAAACGCACCCCCGAAATTAGCATGTTCCATTTCTCTTCACTAGAGCTGTCAAATGGGTGTCCTTCAGGGCCAGGCCATTTCACCGATACAATAGAATGCATGCTGAACTCCGAGACACTATTCTATATCACGTGTTTGGGGACGCACTCAGCCCCATGCCAATCTTGAAGACACACCCTGCAAACTTATTTTATTTATTACACTTCACTCCTCAAATCAAAGTAGCGCTCAAGGAAACCAACTCCAGCGCTTCCTTCTCCAGAAAAGTCTCCAACTTCTCCAAACTGAACAGGGTATATTTTCGTTAGTGATGACCTCAGTAGACTACTGAAATGGATTATGCACTGGCCGCCCAAAAACCCCATCACTAGGCTGCAAAGAGGTCAAAACCAGGCAGGCAAAATGTTCCTGCACAGACAGAAATAGGACAACGTTAAGGCATCTCCGAAGGCTCTCCACTGACTCCCAGCTGAATACACAACATTACGTATTATGCACAGTACATATTGAGGCAAAGGCCCTGGTCACAGGCGATTGTGTTCGAGTCACGATCCCACAATCTGCACAGGCCCTGTGGTACAGCAATGTTGCTTTAAATACTAAAGTGTGGTCTAATATCCTTATGGGTTCAGCAGCTGAAACCTTTAAAAAGACTCTGGGGCAGATCTGCAAGGAAGTGCCGCAGCGTGGCCCTTTGGCTGCACCCGCTGCGGCACTTTTAGAGCACAGGAATGCAACCTATTTCCAATAATATGTCGCATTCCTGTGCTCTCCCCTGCGGTGGCGCACAAACTGCAGCCATGCGCTGACGCAGGCACCCATGCACCATGGTGCAAGGATGCCTGCGTCGTGGGGAGATTGTCTTGGGGCACCTTCCTGCACAAAAACAATCACTGGAGGCATTTTTCTCGTTCAATGCTTGCTGTAGAATGCCGCACGCATGGAAAGAGGAAAAAACGAGGAGAAATGAAAACATTTCTCCTCGTTGCACCTCGCTACGCCACCCCTAGGGTGGCATAGCATTTAGTCGCATCTCCAGATTTACGATTTCTCGTAAATCTGGCGATGTGTCTTGTTCCATGGGTGTTGCGTGGGAACACCCACAGCAACATCCATGGAATGCCCCTAACACGCAAAGTGCTGCGTGTGAAGGGGCCATATTTACAAGGAGAGTAAAAGTCACGCAGGGTGGCTTTCCCTGTCCTTGTAAACATGGGGGAGACCCCTGCACCACCAGTACGTCATGAAAAGTGACGTACTGGTGGAGTAGGGGGCTTGTAAATCTGCCCCTCAGTCCTCAATTCAGAACAGGAGCTCATTACCGAAGGTGTGTGTCGTATAACGATGAAGCAGACAGGAGACTTCTTGGAGTAAGGTACGCTGGTTTATTTGTAGAAACAACTGAGGGAACACTTCACCTGCTGACCAGACCAGCAACTGACATTCACCGAACTCTAACACAAGGTAATATAACACTCACAGGTATTCTAGAAGGGAAAGGGAGGAGGGAAAATAGAGGAAGGGCTTTACAGTGGATAGAAGCCATGTTAAAACGTGAAATTATACAACACACCTTCCTCCTTTACACATAAATGAAAAGAAGACAAAAGTAAAAACATAACAATGTTAACAACAGTTGGGGGGCATTGCTTGGCCGGAGCCGATGGCGCACGCGTGATCAGGGAGCTCCGCATCAGCCTAGCCGTTATCCTGCACAAAAAGATGCCCAGAGCCCTGCAGCACGTTGCTGATGACACCCCAGATGCGGGGGACACTGAGAGTGACTCGACTGGCCAGATGGCTGTAACGGTTCTCGCCCACAGCCCGCGCCGGAGGAATTCTACGGAGGGGCAGAGATGGCCTAAAATGGCAGCGGGCGAGGCGCTGCTGTGCAGCTAGTCCCGTTACCTGAATCAAGCCGAGATCACCCTGAGGCGCGGAGTAGGAGCGTCGCTGGGGCTGGCGGCACCCTGCTGCTACTGTGCGTGGTAGTGGTACTGATTCGAAGTACCGGCAGGGGACCGCGCCATCGGATTCGGAGTGGGCGGGCCTGACCTGGCCGGACGAACCGGGAGGCGAGCGTGCCCTGAGCTACAGCCGATGGAGGCCTGGACTGCGTGGGGACCCAGCCGAGATTGCAGCCTTAAATATACGGCGCTTACTACAGGTACTCGAAGCGGACTCTTACTCAAAAGGCACTGTTGCAGTGTTTGCCGTTGATATAGGGAAGGCATTCAACAGTTTGGAATGGCCATACCTGTTCCATGTCATGGCTGGTTTTGGGTTGTGAGATAAATTCATAGCTTGGGCGGCGTTACTCTATCGGTTCTCCAAGCGCGAGTTAGAACGGGTGGGGTGATATCTGAAGCTTGGGAAGTGAGCCGGGCCATGTGACAGGGATGCCCATTGTCCCCGCTCCTATTTACACTGGCCATGGAACCACTGGCGGCGAAGGCTAGGACTGGGAGGTGCTACCAGGGTTTACAAGTACGAGGGCAGACCCACCATATAGCCTGTATGCAGACGACCTACTCATGGTCTTAGTAGATACAGAGCAAGCGTTATTGGGAACGAAGGTGCTATTGCACGACCTAGGAGCGGTGTCTGGCCTTAGAGTTAACTGGGCCAAATCCTGCCTGTTCCCAACAGACAGCAATACAGTTGGTTTGCAGAATGTAGCAGGAGTGAGGTGGGAATATAGGTGCCTCACATATTTAGTGGTCCAGATCTATCATGCAAGACCGGATTTACTAGAGGGCAATGTAGTTAGAGCGATAAGAGGGCTGGTGGGCAGTTTTGAGTTTTGGGGATCGCTTCCATTGTCGGTTGAGGGCCGAATGGCCTTGCTTAAAATGGTGGCCCTTCCCCGATTGCTATACTATTTTTCGACCCTACTGATTTGGATTCCGGCGCAGGTTTTTAAACAACTCGCATCCATGATCACAGGCTTTTTATGGGGGACTGGAAGGCACCGGGGCACCCTATCCGTATTACAGCGCCTAAAACTGGAGGGTGGATGGAGGGTTCCTGATTTTGAAACTTACTATTTAGCCGGACAGCTGCAGTGGTTGACGCAGACAATGGCGTTGAGACTGCGAGGCCCATAGGAGGAGAGAGGGTGTGCGCCAGAACTGAAGCTGCTCTCACAAATCCTACTGGACCTTGATAGGTGTCCTCCCTGAGGACCTTAAGATGGCAAGGCAATGTTGGAGGGGGACTTTTAAACGAGCAGTTATGAGTGCCGTATGCGTCTGATGTACGGCTCTCTATGTGTGAGGCACTTCCCCACGGGGGCTCCTGGTGGGAATTGAGTGATTGGGACGAGAAAGGGTTAACTAATATTGGGATGGGAACATGCTGCCCTTCCATGTATTGCAGGAGCTGTTTAAATTGCGAGGGGGTGACTTTTTACCGCATGCGGCACTCACTGCGGCAATCCGGGTGCACTGGAAGGAGGGCCAGACCAAACCTACGACTTCTTTTGGGTGCCAGTATATTGTGACTGCTGCAGGGAAATATAAGGCAGTCACGTGCCTCTATAAGCGTATGACCCAGGAGAAGCCTGCTCCTTTGGAAGTTCCTAAGCGCAAGTGGGAGGTGGATGTGGGAGATGAGATACCGATAGGGCCTGGGCTGAAATAGTCGAACGGGCATGGAAGAGCACCAGGAATGCTCGTTATCAACTGGTGCACTTCTATATTTTGCATAGGGCTTACCTTACCCCGGCGAAAATCAAAGCATACTTTAATATGGACACAGATGAATGCCCGTGCTGTAGAGGAGAGGGAGCGGATTTCCCCCACATGATTTGGGGATGCCCGCTAATCGCTAGTTATTGGACTGAGGTGGTTGCCCTGTTGAACGCAGTGACGGATAGAGATTTGGGACTGGCGATGGGGCCATGTGTCCTACATTGGTTCCCCCATACGGCTAAAACTAAGATCAATAGAAAGTTCATAGACATGGATTTACTGCTGGCAAAAAGGGAAATCACGATGCACTTCAAAGCGAGAGGGGCCCCTGGTGTAGCTAGATGGAAAAAAGAATTCATTAAAGGGACGGAATGTGATGGTATAGTGCAACTGCAATTGGCAAAGAGGATGGGAAGTGAGAGGGCTTTGGAGGCGGCCAGGGCATTGTAGCACTTGGTAGGATTACTGAAAGACCCAGACACCGATAGCATGGATGACACTGAGCCGCTCATGCTGGAGCTAGAGCAGCGCCACGTTAGCTCACAGTGGCAATGACGAGGACGAACATGATGCACGTAGGGTAGGCGATCAAGAGATAGAAGCATGCTCATGTTCACATTCTCAGACTAATGGACTACCACCAACTAAGCAATGCTGTTGGTTATTGATTGTAAGGTATAATACTGGAAGCAACATGCCTGGGGGATGAGACGGGGGAGAAGGGTTGGGGGATTTGTGTGATTAGAATTGTTATGATACATGGTGAGGTTATAGCGTGTGGGCATTGATAAACAGGGAGGGATTATATATATTAAATATTTTTAAAATATTTCTAAATAAAAAATAAAATAAATTATCAAATGTATCATAATTTAAATGAGTGAGTTGTGTGTTTTTATGGGAATAGGGTTTGAATTGTATATATTAGAATTTATAAAAAATAAAAAAATATTTTACAATTTTTATAATATTTTAGAAAAAATAATTAAAAAATGTTTTTAATTAACACATTTTATTTTCGTTTCCCAAAAATTTGATATAATTTAAAATATATATTTTTTAATATTAAAAAATTAAAATATTATTTTTATGAAAGTACATTAAAAAATTGTATAATAATAAAATAAATCTTTATTTAATTTTTGGATATAAAATTTTTATTCTTATAGAATTTTGATGATATAGTGTAATATTTTGGGGTTGTTACAAAAATGTATATGATTTTATAATGTAAATTTTATTATATAAAAAATTTAATTTAACATTTAAAAAATTGAAAAACGAAATTTAAATGTGTTAACTATTTCAAAAATTTTATTCAAAATTTAAGAGAAATAAAAATTCTTTTAAAATTTGTAGAAATATCAAATATTAGAAAATGTGAAAAAATAAATTGTTTTAATTGTGTATTAAAGTAAGTTTTTTAATGTATGTAATCAAATATTTAATTAAGATTAATACATTTAAATATGGCATCATTAGATTAATGTTGTTTTTTGGTGTTAATATTGAATAGTGTGTGATTGTTTGTTACACAATTTTAATATGAATAGACAAATTTGTCGCAAATTTTACAATAAATATTTTTTTAAAAAAATTTAAGTATATTTAATTTACTAATATTTTATTAGTATGATAGTTTAAGAAATGTAGTTTAAATATATTATAAATTTTATGAATTTACTAATATTTATTTTTTAAATATTATATTGTATATTAATACATAATGTACACTTTTTTGTTTTTTTATAGGAATTGAAATCTATATTTTTATGACATTGATGTAATATTTTATGTAAATGGTTATGCATTTATTAAAAATTTAGATGTAGTATTTATTATGAATTATAAATTTAATTTAAATAATTAAAATGTTTATTAAAATATTTTATTTATATATAGTGCATTGTGAATTAATTATAACATAGTTTCTATTTACTGCGTTTATTTTGAGTTTCTATTTTGTGATTAAGGAATAGTAATTTAGATGGGTTCAATGTCCAACATTTTGCAGTCCTGTCAAGCGTCACGCAACTGGTGTGACACTCACGCATATCAGTGCGGTGATCCGCATCACCGCACTGAATGCATTTGTCACGCATTTTGCCACCTGTGCCAGCGGCGCGCCAGCAGCTCCTGTGGCCCGGGCTCTGAGAGTTAATGCTGCCTGCGCAGCTTATTGCCGACTACTCTGTGTGCCTAAACTGAAACCACAGACACTGCAGCAGCTCTGAGCTGAGCTCTCTGAGCGGCGCCGCCGCGGCCGCGCTACAATGTATCTCTGCTGCTCTGCTAGAGTCCCGACGCGTGACGTCGACTCAGTGTGTTCCCGTTGCCCTGGAAACTTAAATGCAGATTTGTACTGTCTGCAGGGGGGCCGGCCGGCGCCAGGCCTGCCCGCAGTCGCTACAGCCTCAGAGCTGTCAATCACGGTGGCGCAACAGGGCGCCAGGATTATAAATCCGGATGTGCCAGCCTGGGATGGGCCGTCACGTCCGGAGGAAGCAGGAAGTAAAGCGGCGGGTGATTAGAGAGAGTGCAGGCAGGTTGCGGGCGGCGCGCATAATACTTGGATCAACATTGAGCTCAAGTTTTATTTTTCTTTGCTCATAGCTCTTCAGGCAGTTCGCACCAGACCGGGTCCCCGCATTGCAAGGTCACAGCTTGTTCCTTTTTCCTTTCAAGTGCAGCCGATTCAGAAACAGGTGACCCGCCGGGATTACAGCGCTGACCGGCCGCCAGGACAATTACTAGCTGCCCGACCCCTGTTTTATTCACGAGGAGTCAGGACCGCCGCAGCCCGATTACTGTGAGGACTCGGAGGCCACAGGCAGGGCAGAAAATGGTCTGAATAGCGGCCTCGCCTGAACCCAGCCATCCTGCAGTGGCACAGCCAGCCCTTGCAGGCCAGACAGTCACCGCATCGCCTAGGGGGGCCACCCGCCGCCTGCAACTCACCAGGCACACACACTCAAATCATCTGCGGACGTGCCCAAGTACGTACCAGCCAGAGCCCGTGCAGGTCGGGGCCGAGGGCAATTAAAGCGCACTTAATTAGAAAAAGAATAGCAGGATCTTGGATCTGCAGATAGCACAAAAACATTGGTAAAAGTATGATAGACACAGATTTTTCCCCAGATGACGAGATGCCAGCTCCTACTTTCTGCGAGTTTCACAGCCTCATGCCAACCTGCCATGTTTCTACACCTGACATTCATGCCTTGCTAACCCTGGTGCTGTGTGTTACGAAGTCTTCACAAGGAAGAGGCAGTAAACAGGAATGACGGACTGTAAGTTCTTTTTTGTTTGTTGTGGTTTACGTTTCTCACCCTTCCAGTACCTCTCAGCAGAACATAGGCTGTGGGTACAAAGGCAGGGCATGCATAACACAGAGCCCTGCGTCTTCCACGTTGCCAGGGAGTCCTGGCTCCTGGGGCCCCCTCAGCCACATTTCATCTTCGCCTTGAAAATCTCTCTAGGGCCCCTCAGCGTTTGGATCAACCCTTCGACGTCATCGGGGTCAATGGGTGTGTGACATCATTCTTCAGCCCTAGGCATTTTTGTGAATCTGTCAGTGATTATACAGGTATCAAGCAGCCACGTCCATCAGGTGACCTGACAGACAGCAGAGAGAAGCTCTGCAACCTCCCCTCCAAGGTGGGTATCACCTGCGTGTATCCCATGTATCCCATTCCACAAGCAGGAGAACACAGCAATTACGATCCTCGTGGAACTTCTGTCCGACGCTCAGGAGGCCTCTATTACACAGATGCTTGCCCCATGTCAGACGAGAGTTGCCCTGTTCTTCACCTGGGGCTGTAGTTTACTAGACCATGTTATTTCTGGTCCTGATGCTCCATTATTTCCCTCAATGATATTGTGTCTGGTACCAGGTTATTACCCAGTGAAGTTAGTGCAGCAAATATAGGTCGCATCAGTGTAGCTGCACATTAGAGCAGGAGGAAGCCAACTTAACCTGTCCCCAGTCCACTGGACTGCGGCGCCGCTTCAGCAGCTGCTGTGAGGAGGAGTCTGCAGGTGGCATGACAAGTGCCAGAGAGTGAGCGCAGGTAAAGCATATTTATCCTAATTAAACTAAGTAAACATTATTTGTGCCACAAATTATGTGTTAATTGCTTATAAGGCTAGTAGACTGTGCAATTTACTCTTTTAATATACAATTCAGTTACTCAGTGTGTGTCTTTTAAAAAAAAGAAATTACAGCATGGGGCTGGGCTGTGACCCCTAGGCTGTGAGTGTATCTCTCCTGCCCTTCGATTTCTGGTGCTTTGCTGAATTTCTAAGACCTTCTTAGTGTTTCTTGTTGCTCAAATGGGTGTAATGTCTAATATTGAAGTGTTTCCCTGGTCTTTGTTGCTTAATTTTGCTTGTGACAAAGTGTCACTCATAGTCGTTGAAATGTCACTCATAATGGCACTGAAATTATGAAAATGTCACACACAGCGATTTGAAACCTTGGCAGCTATGATTTTGCCTGAGTTTATAGTTGGTGGAGTGGGAATAGCAATTTATATGGGTTCAGTGTCCAACACCTTCCCTGATGTTATACTTGGTGGAGTGGGAATAGTAATTGATATGGGTTTAGTGTCCAGCACCTTCTTTGAGTTTACACTTGGTGGAGTGGGAATAGTAATTTGTATGGGTTCAGTGTCCAACACCTTCCCTGAGTTTACACTTGGTGGAGTGGGAATATTAATTTGTATGGGTTCAGTGTCCAACACCTTCCCTGAGTTTACACTTGGTGGAGTGGGAATAGTAATTTGTATGGGTTCAGTGTCCAACACCTTTCCTGACGTTATACTTGGTGGAGTGGGAATAGTAATTGATATGGGTTTAGTGTCCAGCACCTTCTTTGAGTTTACACTTGGTGGAGTGGGAATAGTAATTTGTATGGGTTCAGTGTCCAACACCTTCCCGGAGTTTACACTTGGTGGAGTGGGAATAGTAATTTGTATGGGTTCAGTGTCAGAACCAGCACTTCTCAGGATCCGTATGATGCAATAAGGGGTCCACCTCCAGATATCCCCTCTCTCTGAATATGAATTATAACAGAGTTGAAAGGTTATCAGGTGAGGGAAAATATAACAAACTAAAATAACAAAAAGGAACCTGTACAGCGGGAAGGAGAACCTGAAAGAAGAAAAGCAAAAGATCAGACAACAGAACGTTCGACAATCTACTCTCTGTATGTCTCGCTAGATAACCCCTGCATACCTTGGATATCACCTGGAGCTGCATACTCTATGTGGACCATCCAATTCGATAGAGCACATCCAAACGATACCATCTAATGCACAAAGGGGTAAAAGGTAAGCAGGACCTATAGGCAACACTTCCTTACAAGTTATCAGTCCGAACATGCAAACAACTCACCGGTTCTAAGGGAAAAGGAAAAAGGCAGTAACTGAAGTTCATAGCAGAATAAGTTCACCACAATAGTTTATGAGCTTCACATTAATTTCGCTATTAAAGAACAATGTTGATTCTTATTCCTTCAAAGTATTAATTTGATGGGCTTCCACGATATTAGCAAAACCGCCGCCCTACCCAAATCATGAAAATCTTGCCACCAAATGAAATGAACCCAGCGGTTACGTCACCGCTAACCAAACGAAAATTCCTTATACCAACGCGCTATCCAGAGAACTCGGCTTCCACGGTATTAGCATAACCGACGCCTATTCTATGAAGTTTCTTCGTGAGACCTATAAGCTTCCTATACTCCAGGAATACCTTATATAAATGTAACAGATACCATTGAGCCAGTAATTGTACTTTTATATGATGCCCAGTTCGAAGATATAAAGGAGAGGTAGATCAAAACCCTGAGCCCAGGGTTGATGCAAGTAAACTCCACCTCCGGCTCTTCTGACAATCCGCAATTTAGAAAAGAATATCCTACGAATCACCAAGCGCATCCGTGCTGAGACGCTCCAAGCGAAGTGAGAAAGTAGCACCAACCGTAACTAGAATCCTTAGTACTCACCAAGACCTTGGTGCAAAGCGGGACTTTTCCTCACGGGAGATCTCCAAACTGGATCCTCTGGACAGGATAAAACAGGACCCGGAACAAGAATTACGCACACGAGTGTGCTAGAC
Source organism: Lissotriton helveticus (assembly GCF_964261635.1). NCBI lineage: Eukaryota > Metazoa > Chordata > Amphibia > Caudata > Salamandridae > Lissotriton > Lissotriton helveticus. The sequence goes on from NC_136068.1 coordinate 1,569,537,927, forward strand.
CGTCGCCGTTTTAACCCCTGAATAACTCCCGCTGCCTTCTGGGAGTTGTAATCTTAGGCAGGCGCATAACTCAGAACGGAGTCAGGAGCTGTTCCTGACAGTAGGTCCTCCCCCTCAGCGCCTCCTAGATCCAGGCTTGGAGGGATACCTGAGGAAGAAAGCGCGGACAGCCGCCGGTGCATGCACGTTGACGCAAGGCTCCCAGGAGTCGTCCTCCGACGTGTAGCCTTTCCAGGAGACCAGATACCAGAGCTTCCTGCGCCAATAGCACGAGTCCAAAATCTTCCTTACTTCATATTCCGCCCCTCCAGCACAGATCACAGGCGGGGGTCGACGACGTCGCATCGCCAACGCAGGCTTCAAAAGGTTGCAGTGAAAAACAGAATGTATGCGTAGACTGCCAGGCAACTTCAGCTTGTAGGCCACAGGGTTGACCTGACACACAACTTTGTACGGGCCGATAAACTGGGGATGAAAGATGCTACGTATCTTGAACTTGATATTCTTCGTGGATAACCACACGCTGTCACCCACTCGGTACTTTGGACCCTCTATCCGATGCTTGTCCTTCCACTTCTTGTATTCCCTTTTTGCGACCAGCAAATGTCGGCGGGCAGCTTTGTGAACAGCATGCAACCTTTTGACATGCACCAAGACCGAAGGTTGATCATACAGACACCCTGGTATGGAGATAGGCAATGTTTTAGCATCGTAGCCATAGTTCGTTTTGAACGGAGACAAACCAGTGGAACAATGCCAGGCGTTGTTATAGGCCAACTCTGCCATCCACAGTAAGGACACCCAGGAGGCCTGTGCTTCCATGGCATAACAACGCAAATACTTCTTTAAAGTCTGGTTCAAGCGTTCGGTCTGGCCATTGGTCTGAGGATGGAAACTCGTGGAGACCGCCGACTCAATCTGAAGTATTTTACACCACGTTCTCCAGAAGCTGGCGAAGGAATTGAGGCCACGGTCAGAGACGATCACTTCAGGCAACCCATGCAACCTGAAAACACCATCCAATAGCAATTGGGCCGTTTGACCTGCTGTGGGCAAGTTCTTGCAGGGGAGAAAATGGCCCATTTTTGAGAGGCTATCGACTACCACCAGAATAGCAGAAAATCCCTGGTCCAAAGGAAGACCCGTGATGAAGTCAAGGCTCACGTTCTGCCAAGGACGAAGTGGGGTTGGTAGAGGCATGAGCATCCCTTTTGTTTTGGTGTTCACTCCTTTTCCCTAGCGCATTCCTCGCACAGACTCGTCCAAACACGCACATCCTTGGACATGGTCTCCCACCAGAAATGGCGTTGCACCAGTTTTGGGAGAGGATAGCTCCGATGGCTTCATCTGAAGCATCTGCCTCCACGATGAAAGGATGCTCTAACTGTGGATGTCTGAGCACAGGTGCGGTGATAAAGATCTGCTTCAAATATGTGAAGGCCTAGGAAGCTTCAGGAGCCCAGACAAACGGTACGCCCTTACGGAGCAGTCTGGTGATGGGTACTGCCACCTGTGAGAAGTTCTTAATGAATCTGCGATAGTAATTCGCAAAACCCAGAAAGCATTGAACATCCCTGACACATGTAGTAAGGGGCCATTCTTTAACTGCCTGTACTTTCCGGATGGACATACTCAAACCATCAGGACATAGAATCACGCCCAGGAATTCTACTTCATTCACTCCGAATTCACATTTACTCAGTTTGCAATAGAGGTGGAATTCGCTCAGTTTCGTCAATACTTCAACAACATGACGTGTATGCTCCTCGGTAGACTTAGAATACACCAAGATGTCATCAATATAGACAACCACCGAGCGATCAACATACTCTTTCAGAACATCATTCAGGAAGAATTGAAAGGCGGCTGGGGCATTACATAGCCCGAAAGGCATAACGGTATACTCAAAAAGTCCATACCTAGTTTTAAAAGCCGTCTTCCATTCGTCCCCCTCTCTGACCCTTACTAAATGATATGCCCCTCTAAGATCTAAACGAGTGTACACACTAGCCTCTCGTACCTGGTCAAGCAAGACAGAAATCAGGGGTAAAGGGTATCGGTTCCTGACGGTGTTTTTATTCAGCGTTCTGTAATCACAACAAGCCCTCAATTCACCACTGGCCTTTGCTACAAAGAAAAGAGGGGATGCAGCCGGTGATCGAGAAGGTCTGATAAACCCCAGGGCCAAAAAGCGATCTATGTACTTACTGAGATGAATGGTTTCTGGTTCCGACAATGCGTATACCCTGCAAGCCGGAATGGTTGCCCCTTCTACTAGATCGATCTGACAATCATAGATTCTGTGGGGTGGAAGTTGTTCTGCCTGTTTCTTACTGAATACATCAGCGAACTGAGAATACTCTGGGGGTAGGGTCATATCTTTTTCTGCTGCAGTGGCTATGTGATAAAGACAACTCAACGCTAGGGCTTAGGATTCGGTGTCATGCAAACAGCCTTCATTACACTCTTGGGACAAGAACCTGACAGACTTCGTTTTCCAGTCTATAGTAGGGTTTTGATATCCAAACCACGGCATTCCTAGAATGACCTCATATTGCGGGGCATCTATGATATTCAAGGTAATGGTTTCTACATGTTGACGAGCACCCTCACATATGGACAGCTGCAAAGTCTCGGTTTGATCAGTAACTAAACCAGACTTTAATGGCTTACCATCAACCGCCAAAACCTCTTCAGGGGTCTCCCTAGGTATGCGTCCTATAGTTAATTTTGTCACCAAACCACTATCAATAAAGTTTCCCGTGGCGCCTGAGTCCAACATAGCCAACACCTGATGTATCTGTTGTCGACATTCCAGACCGGCCATTAAAACGATGTGTGATTCAGTGTCCTTAATAGTGTTACCAGCTAGAGACTGTATTTTCCACACCCTCTCTTGGTGACTATCAGTAGAGAGAGTCGAGGAAGTCCCAGCCTCAGTGCTAGCAACAGAAACAGATGCCTTTTTGCAATATGCAAACCCTTGCGACTTAGGTTTGGAAGGGCAGTCACGGACGAAGTGCCCCTTTTTGCCACAATACATGCACAACCCTTGTGTGCGGCGGCTTTCTCTCTCTGTACGCGAGAGAGGCGCCCTGATGGCCCCTATTTCCATGGGTTTGCTAGAGGAATCACTGGAGGTGAACTCCTTCCTAAGGTGTTTGTCTGTGTTATAGAACGCCTTCTCACCCCTTGGTCTATCTCCACTACGTTCCGCCATTCTACCATCAAGGCGAAGGGAAAGACTGATAAGACCAGAACAAGTAGTAGGCTGAGGATCGATTTGGGCTATCACATCCTTTAGTCCGTCTCGTAACCCCTGATAGAAAAGAGACATCCTCTTCTCCTCTGGCCAATCCGCTTCGGCCACCAATCGATTAAAAGACGTGAGATAAGTCACCAAATCATTCCTCCCCTGCCGCAGACTTAACAATTCCTTATCCGCACGAAAGGTAGTGGTTCGTCTATCAAAAACACCTTCAAAAGCTGTTCTGAAAGCATCCCAATCGGATAAAACTGGGTCATTATTCCTAACTAACGGAACCACCCAATTCGCTGCATCACCAGTAAGGTAAGACATATCGAAAGCCACTCTAGAATGATGATTAGGAAAAGACGAGGGTTTACACGAAAAATGGAGTAAGACCTGATTTAAGAACACCTGTATCTTATGGGGGTCCCCTGCATACCTCTCTGGACTAGCTAGAGGTATAGGTGGCGGTACTGACACTTGTATTTGGGGATTACTAGTGACGTTAACATCGAAGGGGTTTCTGGAAAGTTTATCCACCCTGTCTCTGAAAGCTGCGGTCTCTAAGCGAGAAGCCGCCAACTCCTGCTGTACTAAGGTCAAAGCCTGCACCACATCATCCATGTCAGCCATGGATACCTGTATCACCCGGACCGGGAGGAGTATCGATTCATAGGTGCGTAATTCTGTCAGAACCAGCACTCCTCAGGACACGGATGCTGCAATAAGGGGTCCACCTCCAGATATCCCCTCTCTCTGTATATAAATTATAACAGAGTTGAAAGGTTATCAGGTGAGGGAAAAAATAACAAACTAAAATAACAAAAAGGAACCTGTACAGCGGGAAGGAGAACCTGAAAGAAGAAAAGCGAAAGATCAGACAACAGAAGGTTCGACAATCTAATCTCTGTATGTCTCGCTAGATAATCCCTGCATACCTTGGATATCACCTGGAACTGCATACTCTATGTGGACCATCCAATTCGATAGAGCACATCCAAACGATACCATCTAATGCATTAAGGGGTAAAAGGTAAGCAGGATCTATAGGCAACACTTCCTTACAAGTTATCAGTCCGAACATGCACACAACTCACCGGTTCTAAGGGAAAAGGAAAAAGGCAGTAACGGAAGTTCATAGCAGAATAAGTTCACCACAATAGTTTATGAGCTTCACATTAATTTCGCTATTAAAGAACAATGTTGATTCTTATTCCTTCAAAGTATTAATTGGATGGGCTTCCACGGTATTAGCATAACCGCCGCCCTACCCAAATCATGAAAATCCTGCCACCAAATGAAATGAACCCAGCGGTTACGTCACCGCTAACTAAACTAAAATTCCTTATACCAACACGCTATCCAGAGAACTCGGCTTCCACGGTATTAGCATAACCGACGCCTTTTCTATGAAGTTTCTTCGTGAGACCTATAAGCTTCCTATTCTTCAGGAATACCTTATATAAATGTAATAGATACCATTGAGCCAGTAATTGTACTTTTATATGATGCCCAGTTCGAAGATATAAAGGAGAGGTAGATCAAAACCCTGAGCCCAAGGTTGATGCAAGTAAACTCCACCTACGGCTCTTCGGACAATCCGCAATTTAGAAAAGAATATCCTACGAATCACCAAGCACATCCGCGCTGAGACGCTCCAAACGAAGCGAGAAAGTAGCACAAACCCAAGTTACGGTGATCACCAACCGTAACTAGAATCCTTAGTACTCACTAAGACCTTGGTGCAAAGCGGGACTTTTCCTCACGGGACATTTCCAAACTGGAACCTCCGGACAGGATAGAACAGGACCCGGAACAAGAATTACGCACACAAGTGTGTGCGACCGTCGCCGTTTTAACCCCTGAATAACTCCCGCTGCCTTCTGGGAGTTGTAGTCTTAGGCAGGCGCATAACTCAGAACGGAGTCAGGAGCTGTTCCTGACATTCAGTGTCCAACACCTTCCCTGATGTTATACTTGGTGGAGTGGGAATAGTAATTGATATGGGTTTAGTGTCCAGCACCTTCTTTGAGTTTACACTTGGTGGAGTGGGAATGGTAATTTGTATGGGTTCAGTGTCCAACACCTTCCCTGAGTTTACACTTGGTGGAGTGGGAATAGTAATTTGTATGGGTTCAGTGTCCAACACCTTCCCTGACCTTATACTTGGTGGAGTGGGAATAGTAATTGATATGGGTTTATTGTCCAGCACCTTCTTTGAGTTTACACTTGGTGGAGTGGGAATAGTAATTTGTATGGGTTCGGTGTCCAACACCTTCCCTGAGTTTACACTTGGTGTAGTGGCAATAATAATTTGTATGGGTTCAGCGTTCAACACCTTCCCTGAGTTAACACTTGGTGCAGTGGGAATAGTAATTTGTATGGGTTCAGTGCCCAACACCTTCTTTGACGTTATACTTGGTGGAGTGGGAATAGTAATTTTTATGGGTTTAGTGTCCAGCACCTTCTTTGAGTTTACACTTGGTGGAGTGGGAATAGTAATTTGTATGGGTTCAGTGTCCAGCACCTTCCCTGAGTCTACACTTGGTGGAGTGGGAATAGTAATTTGTATGGGTTCAGTGTCCAACAACTTCCCTGAGTTTACACTTGGTGGAGTGGGAATAGTAATTTGTATGGGTTCAGTGTCCAACACCTTCCCTGAGTTTACACTTGGTGGAGTGGGAATAGTAATTTGTATGGGTTCAGTGTCCAACACCTTCCCTGATGTTATACTTGGTGGAGTGGGAATAGTAATTGATATGGGTTTAGTGTCCAGCACCTTCTTACAGTTTACACTTGGTGGAGTGGGAATAGTAATTTGTATGGGTTCAGTGTCCAACACCTTCCCTGAGTTTACAGTTGGTGGAGTGGGAATAGTAATTTGTATGGGTTGAGTGTCCAACACCTTCCCTGAGTTTACACTTGGTGGAGTGGGAATAGTAATTTGTATGGTTTCAGTGTCCAACACCTTCCCTGATGTTATACTTGGTGGAGTGGGAATAGTAATTGATATGGGTTTAGTGTCCAGCACCTTCTTTGAGTTTACACTTGGTGGAGTGGGAATAGTAATTTGTATGGGTTCAGTGTCCAACACCTTCTCTGACGTTATACTTGGTGGAGTGGGAATAGTACTTGATATGGGTTTCGTGTCCAGCACCTTCTTTGAGTTTACACTTGGTGGAGTGGGAATACTAATTTTTATGGGTTCAGTGTCCAACACCTACACTGAGTTTACACTTGGTGGAGTGGGAATAGTAATTTGTATGGGTTAAGTGTCCAACACCTTCCCTGAGTTTACACTTGGTGGAGTGGGAATATTAATTTGTATGGGTTCAGTGTCCAACATCTTCCCTGACGTTATCCTTGGTGGAGTGGGAATAGTATTTGATATGGGTTTAGTGTCCAGCACCTTCTTTGAGTTTACACTTGGTGGAGTGGGAATAGTAATTTGTATGGGTTCAGTGTCCAACAACTTCTCTGATGTTATACTTGGTGGAGTGAGAATAGTAAATGCTATGGGTTTAGTGTCCAGCACCTTCTTTCAGTTTACACTTGGTGGAGTGGGAATAGTAATTTGTATGGGTTCAGTGTCCAACAACTTTCCTGAGTTTACACTTGGTGGAGTGGGAATTGTATTTTGTATGGGTTCAGTGTCCAACACCTTCCCTGAGTTTACACTTGGTGGAGTGGGAATAGTAATTTGTATGGGTTCAGTGTCCAACACCTTCCCTGATGTTATACTTGGTGTAGTGGGAATAGTAATTGATATGGGGTTAGTGTCCAGCACCTTCTTTGAGTTTACACTTGGTGGAGTGGGAATAATAATTTATATGGGTTCAGTGTCCAACACCTTCCCTGAGTTTACACTTGGTGGAGTGGGAATAGTAATTTGTATGGGTTAATGTCCAACACCTTCCCTGAGTTGACACTTGGGGGAGTGGGAATAGTAATTTGTATGGGTTCAGTGTCCAACACCTTCCCTGATGTTATACTTGGTGGAGTGGGAATAGTAATTGATATGGGTTTAGTGACCAGCACCTTCTTTGAGTTTACACTTGGTGGAGTGGGAATAGTAATTTGTATGGGTTCAGTGTCCAACACCTTCCCTGAGTTTACACTTGGTGGAGTGGGAATAGTAATTTGTATGGGTTCAGTGTCCAACACCTTCCCTGAGTTTACACTTGGTGGAGTGGGAATAGTAATTTGTATGGATTCAGTGTCCAACACCTTTCCTGACGTTATACTTGGTGGAGTAGGAATAGTAATTGATATGGGTTTAGTGTCCAGCACCTTCTTTGAGTTTACACTTGGTGGAATGGGAATGGTAATTTATATGGGTTCAGTGTCCAACACCTTCCCTGAGTTTACACTTGGTGGAGTGGGAATAGTAATTTGTATGGGTTCAGTGTCCAACACCTTCCCTGAGTTTACACTTGGTGGAGTGGGAATAGTAATTGATATGGGTTTAGTGTCCAGCACCTTCTTTGAGTTTACACTTGGTGGAGTGGGAATAGTAATTTGTATGGGTTCAGTGTCCAACACCTTCCCTGGGATTACACTTGGTGGAGTGGGAATAGTAATTTGTATGGGTTCAGTGTCCAACACCTTCCCTGAGTTTACACTTGGTGGAGTGATAATAGTAATTTGTATGAGTTCAGTGTCCAACACCTTCCCTGACGTTATACTTGCTGGTGTGGGAATAGTAATTGATATGGGTTTAGTGTCCAGCACCTTCTTTGAGTTTACACTTGGTGGAGTGGGAATAGTAATTTGTATGGGTTCAGTGTCCAACACCTTCCCTGAGTTTACAATTGGTGGAGTGGGAATAGTAATTTGTATGGGTTCAGTGTCCAACACCTTCCCTGATGTTATACTTGGTGGAGTGGGAATAGTAATTGATATGGGTTTAGTGTCCAGCACCTTCTTTGAGTTTACACTTGGTGGAGTGGGAATGGTAATTTGTATGGATTCAGTGTCCAACACCTTCCCTGAGTGTACACTTGGTGGAGTGGGAATAGTAATTTGTATGGGTTCAGTGTCCAACAACTTCCCTGAGTTTACACTTGGTGGAGTGGGAATAGTAATTTGTATGGGTTCAGTGTCCAACACCTTCCCTGAGTTTACACTTGGTGGAGTGGGAATAGTAATTTGTATGGGTTCAGTGTCCAACACCTTCCCTGATGTTATACTTAGTGTAGTGGGAATAGTAATTGATATGGGTTTAGTGTCCAGCACCTTCTTTGAGTTTACATTTGGTGGAGTGGGAATAATAATTTATATGGGTTCAGTGTCCAACACCTTCCCTGAGTTTGCATTTGGTGGAGTGGGAATAGTAATTTGTATGGGTTAATGTCTAACACCTTCCCTGAGTTGACACTTGGTGGAGTGGGAATAGTAATTTGTATGGGTTCAGTGTCCAACACCTTCCCTGATGTTATACTTGGTGGAGTGGGAATAGTAATTGATATGGGTTTAGTGTCCAGCACCTTCTTTGAGTTTACACTTGGTGGAGTGGGAATAGTAATTTGTATGGGTTCAGTGTCCAACACCTTCCCTGAGTTTACACTTGGTGGAGTGGGAATAGTAATTTGTATGGGTTCAGTGTCCAACACCTTCCCTGAGTTTACACTTGGTGGAGTGGGAATAGTAATTTGTATGGGTTCAGTGTCCAACACCTACCCTGACGTTATACTTGGTGGAGTAGGAATAGTAATTGATATGGGTTTAGTGTCCAGCACCTTCTTTGAGTTTACACTTGGTGGAGTGGGAATGGTAATTTATATGGGTTCAGTGTCCAACACCTTCCCTGAGTTTACACTTGGTGGAGTGGGAATAGTAATTTGTATGGGTTCAGTGTTCAACACCTTCCCTGAGTTTACACTTGGTGGAGTGGGAATAGTAATTGATATGGGTTTAGTGTCCAGCACCTTCTTTGAGTTTACACTTGGTGGAGTGGGAATAGTAATTTGTATGGGTTCAGTGTCCAACACCTTCCCTGGGATTACACTTGGTGGAGTGGGAATAGTAATTTGTATGGGTTCAGTGTCCAACACCTTCCCTGAGTTTACACTTGGTGGAGTGATAATAGTAATTTGTATGAGTTCAGTGTCCAACACCTTCCCTGACGTTATACTTGGTGGAGTGGGAATAGTAATTGATATGGGTTTAGTGTCCAGCACCTTCTTTGAGTTTACACTTGGTGGAGTGGGAATAGTAATTTGTATGGGTTCAGTGTCCAACACCTTCCCTGAGTTTACAATTGGTGGAGTGGGAATAGTAATTTGTATGGGTTCAGTGTCCAACACCTTCCCTGATGTTATACTTGGTGGAGTGGGAATTGTTTTTGATATGGGTTTAGTGTCCAGCACCTTCTTTGAGTTTACACTTGGTGGAGTGGGAATGGTAATTTGTATGGATTCAGTGTCCAACACCTTCCCTGAGTGTACACTTGGTGGAGTGGGAATAGTAATTTGTATGGGTTCAGTGTCCAACAACTTCCCTGAGTTTACACTTGGTGGAGTGGGAATAGTAATTTGTATGGGTTCAGTGTCCAACACCTTCCCTGAGTTTACACTTGGTGGAGTGGGAATAGTAATTTGTATGGGTTCAGTGTCCAACACCTTCCCTGATGTTATACTTGGTGTAGTGGGAATAGTAATTGATATGGGTTTAGTGTCCAGCACCTTCTTTGAGTTTACATTTGGTGGAGTGGGAATAATAATTTATATGGGTTCAGTGTCCAACACCTTCCCTGAGTTTACATTTGGTGGAGTGGGAATAGTAATTTGTATGGGTTAATGTCCAACACCTTCCCTGAGTTGACACTTGGTGGAGTGGGAATAGTAATTTGTATGGGTTCAGTGTCCAACACCTTCCCTGATGTTATACTTGGTGGAGTGGGAATAGTAATTGATATGGGTTTAGTGTCCAGCACCTTCTTTGAGTTTACACTTGGTGGAGTGGGAATAGTAATTTGTATGGGTTCAGTGTCCAACACCTTCCCTGAGTTTACACTTGGTGGAGTGGGAATAGTAATTTGTATGGGTTCAGTGTCCAACACCTTCCCTGAGTTTACACTTGGTGGAGTGGGAATAGTAATTTGTATGGGTTCAGTGTCCAACACCTTCCCTGACGTTATACTTGGTGGAGTAGGAATAGTAATTGATATGGGTTTAGTGTCCAGCACCTTCTTTGAGTTTACACTTGGTGGAGTGGGAATGGTAATTTATATGGGTTCAGTGTCCAACACCTTCCCTGAGTTTACACTTGGTGGAGTGGGAATAGTAATTTGTATGGGTTCAGTGTTCAACACCTTCCCTGAGTTTACACTTGGTGGAGTGGGAATAGTAATTGATATGGGTTTAGTGTCCAGCACCTTCTTTGAGTTTACACTTGGTGGAGTGGGAATAGTAATTTGTATGGGTTCAGTGTCCAACACCTTCCCTGGGATTACACTTGGTGGAGTGGGATTAGTAATTTGTATGGGTTCAGTGTCCAACACCTTCCCTGAGTTTACACTTGGTGGAGTGATAATAGTAATTTGTATGGGTTCAGTGTCCAACACCTTCCCTGAGTTTACACTTGGTGGATTGGGAATAGTAATTGATATGGGTTTAGTGTCCAGCACCTTCTTTGAGTTTACACTTAGTGGAGTGGGAATAGTAATTTATATGGGTTCAGTGTCCAACACCTTCCCTGAGTTTACACTTGGTGGAGTGGGAATAGTAATTTGTATGGGTAAAGTGTCCAACACCTTCCCTGATGTTATACTTGGTGGAGTGGGAATAGTAATTGATATGGGTTTAGTGTCCAGCACCTTCTTTGAGTTTACACTTGGTGGAGTGGGAATAGTAATTTGTATGGGTTCAGTGTCCAACACCTTCTCTGACGTTATACTTGGTGGAGTGGGAATAGTACTTGATATGGGTTTCGTGTCCAGCACCTTCTTTGAGTTTACACTTGGTGGAGTGGGAATACTAATTTGTATGGGTTTGGTGTCCAACACCTTCCCTGATGTTATACTTGGTGGAGTGGGAATAGTAATTGATATGGGTTTAGTGTCCAGCTCCTTCCTTGAGTTTACACTTGGTGGAGTGGGAATAGTAATTTGTATGGGTTCAGTGTCCAACACCTTCCCTGAGTTTACACTTGGTGGAGTGGGAATAGTAATTTGTATGGGTTCAGTGTCCAACACCTTCCCTGAGTTTACACTTAGTGGAGTGGAAATAGTAATTTGTATATGTTCAGTGTCCAACACCTTCCCTGACGTTATACTTGGTGGAGTGGGAATAGTAATTGATATGGGTTTATTGTCCAGCACCTTCTTTGAGTTTACACTTGGTGGAGTGGGAATAGTAATTTGTATGGGTTCGGTGTCCAACACCTTCCCTGAGTTTACACTTGGTGGAGTGGGAATAATAATTTGTATGGGTTCAGTGTTCAACACCTTCCCTGAGTTAACACTTGGTGCAGTGGGAATAGTAATTTGTATGGGTTCAGTGCCCAACACCTTCTTTGACGTTATACTTGGTGGAGTGGGAATAGTAATTTTTATGGGTTTAGTGTCCAGCACCTTCTTTGAGTTGACACTTGGTGGAGTGGGAATAGTAATTTGTATGGGTTCAGTGTCCAGCGCCTTCCCTGAGTTTACACTTGGTGGAGTGGGAATAGTAATTTGTATGGGTTCAGTGTCCAACAACTTCCCTGAGTTTACACTTGCTGGAGTGGGAATAGTAATTTGTATGGGTTCAGTGTCCAACACCTTCCCTGAGTTTACACTTGGTGGAGTGGGAATAGTAATTTGTATGGGTTCAGTGTCCAACACCTTCCCTGAGTTTACCCTTGGTGGAGTGGGAATAGTAATTTGTATGGTTTCAGTGTCCAACACCTTCCCTGATGTTATACTTGGTGGAGTGGGAATAGTAATTGATATGGGTTTAGTGTCCAGCACCTTCTTTGAGTTTACACTTGGTGGAGTGGGAATAGTAATTTGTATGGGTTCAGTGTCCAACACCTTCTCTGACGTTATACTTGGTGGAGTGGGAATAGTACTTGATATGGGTTTCGTGTCCAGCACCTTCTTTGAGTTTACACTTGGTGGAGTGGGAATACTAATTTGTATGGGTTCAGTGTCCAACACCTTCCCTGATGTTATACTTGGTGGAGTGGGAATAGTAATTGATATGGGATTAGTGTCCAGCACCTTCCTTGAGTTTACACTTGGTGGAGTGGGAATAGTAATTTGTATGGGTTCAGTGTCCAACACCTTCCCTGAGTTTACACTTGGTGGAGTGGGAATAGTAATTTGTATGGGTTCAGTGTCCAACACCTTCCCTGAGTTTACACTTAGTGGAGTGGAAATAGTAATTTGTATGGGTTCAGTGTCCAACACCTTCCCTGACGTTATACTTGGTGGAGTGGGAATAGTAATTGATATGGGTTTATTGTCCAGCACCTTCTTTGAGTTTACACTTGGTGGAGTGGGAATAGTAATTTGTATGGGTTCGGTGTCCAACACCTTCCCTGAGTTTACACTTGGTGGAGTGGGAATAATAATTTGTATGGGTTCAGTGTTCAACACCTTCCCTGAGTTAACACTTGGTGCAGTGGGAATAGTAATTTGTATGGGTTCAGTGCCCAACACCTTCTTTGACGTTATACTTGGTGGAGTGGGAATAGTAATTTTTATGGGTTTAGTGTCCAGCACCTTCTTTGAGTTTACACTTGGTGGAGTGGGAATAGTAATTTGTATGGGTTCAGTGTCCAGCGCCTTCCCTGAGTTTACACTTGGTGGAGTGGGAATAGTAATTTGTATGGGTTCAGTGTCCAACAACTTCCCTGAGTTTACACTTGGTGGAGTGGGAATAGTAATTTGTATGGGTTCAGTGTCCAACACCTTCCCTGAGTTTACACTTGGTGGAGTGGGAATAGTAATTTGTATGGGTTCAGTGTCCAACACCTTCCCTGAGTTTACCCTTGGTGGAGTGGGAATAGTAATTTGTATGGTTTCAGTGTCCAACACCTTCCCTGATGTTATACTTGGTGGAGTGGGAATAGTAATTGATATGGGTTTAGTGTCCAGCACCTTCTTTGAGTTTACACTTGGTGGAGTGGGAATAGTAATTTGTATGGGTTCAGTGTCCAACACCTTCTCTGACGTTATACTTGGTGGAGTGGGAATAGTACTTGATATGGGTTTCGTGTCCAGCACCTTCTTTGAGTTTACACTTGGTGGAGTGGGAATACTAATTTGTATGGGTTCAGTGTCCAACACCTTCCCTGAGTTTACACTTGGTGGAGTGGGAATATTAATTTGTATGGGTTCAGTGTCCAACATCTTCCCTGACGTTATCCTTGGTGGAGTGGGAATAGTAATTGATATGGGTTTAGTGTCCAGCACCTTCTTTGAGTTTACACTTGGTGGAGTGGGAATAGTAATTTGTATGGGTTCAGTGTCCACACCTTCCCTGATGTTATACTTGGTGGAGTGAGAATAGTAATTGCTATGGGTCTAGTGTCCAGCACCTTCTTTCAGTTTACACTTGGTGGAGTGGGAATAGTAATTTGTATGGGTTCAGTGCCCAACAACTTCCCTGAGTTTACACTTGGTGGAGTGGGAATAGTAATTTGTATGGGTTCAGTGTCGAACACCTTCCCTGAGTTTACACTTGGTGGAGTGGGAATAGTAATTTGTATGGGTTCAGTGTCCAACACCTTCCCTGATGTTATACTTGGTGTAGTGGGAATAGTAGTTGATATGGGTTTAGTGTCCAGCACCTTCTTTGAGTTTACACTTGGTGGAGTGGTAATAGTAATTTGTATGGGTCTTGTGTCCAACACCTTCCCTGAGTTTACACTTGGTGGAGTGGGAATAGTAATTTGTATGGGTTTAGTGTCCAACACCTTCCCTGACGTTATACTTGGTGGAGTGGGAATAGTAATTGATATGGGTTTCGTGTGCAGCACCTTCTTTGAGTTTACACTTGGTGGAGTGGGAATAGTAATTTGTATGGGTTTATTGTGTAGTAGTTTTTGTGATTTTACAATTGGTGCAGTGGTAATAAGAAAAGATTTTTCCTAATAAATAATTATTATTGGTAGGATACTATAATAAAGTGTTCCAATAAAAAATATAAACTTTAGTAATAATTATAATTATTGTTATTGTAGTAGTAAAAGGATATATGCATTTTAATAATTACTACAATCTAAAATGCATCTTTATTTCGAACATTTAATATTTAGTTAATATTCATATTGAATATTAAAGAAGGAAACATACACAGGGTTAAATGGAACAAATCAAAAACAGTTTATTAACAGGTAAAAAAAAATTGTAAGTAGAGGATTTATTTTTGTTTGTATTGTAAAATAATAAGTAAATAGTTTTTATTATCACAAAAAATATAGTAAGTACATATATATGTTTTTTAATTAAAAAAAATATTTTTCAATAATGTTTATGTTTAAACACATATATTGTAACATAAATTGTTAGAACAAAACATTTACAAACTGTACTTTTTATTTAATAACAAATATTTAAATCATATAGACATTGAATAAATTGTCATAATAAACATGTTGAAATTTTTTGTTATATTTGTTGTACATTCATTTTTACATTTTGTAAATTAGAGGACATTCATAGATACATATGTATATATTTTTTATAATAGTATCATTTTTGTGGGTTACAAAGTAGTCATAGTTTGTTTTAGAAATTAATATTATGAATATAGAAAATATTAATAATATTAATTTTTACATAGATAAACACACAAAGTAATTTTTATATACATACATAAGTTTCAAAATAATATTAACATTTTTATAAACAGAATATTTTGAACAAGGTGATACATTCAAATTTGTTTAACATATAAAATGTTTGCAAAATGCATATGTAAATACTAATATCTTTTTTAAAGTAACTTAGATTACAGTTCAATATTTTTTTTAAAGTAAAGGAAATTTAAGAAATACTTTTCTAAATGTTTTAACATTAATTACATATAATATAATACTGAGTTTATCATTTTAAAGTGTTGGAATATAGAAATTAAATAGCTTTTTGGTATATACAGGGACTACTTTTTGAAGGCGTAATGTTATTTAGGCTTATTTGGTGCTTCAACAGATCGCGGTTGGATGCTGCTTCACGTTGGAGAGGGTAAGTTTGTTTTCATTGTATTTTATAAATTAATGAAGTTATTGTAAGTGTATGTGTGGCGTGTTTAGGTTTATTTAGATAGTGTTATTAAGAGAAGATTGTGTTTTGGGTTTTAGGTAGAGTGTACGATATTTGCTTTTTACCGCGTTTTACTTGTACGTGTGTGAGGTCAGGTAATATGTTTAAATGTTTGAAAAACAATATGTTTGCAGTATAAATATGTGTTTTTATATATGTATGGGTGTTTTTGTGTGGGTGGGTATGTATTTTATCATTTTCAGGTTATCGTCGCGTTTTACTGTTTTGGAGGAGGTCCTTTTTTTTTCTCAGAGTTGTGTGACGAGTATTATATACTCCTATTTTTACACACATACTTTGGTTTTCGGGTTTTCCAGGAGCGTTTATTTTTTTAAATTACTATTTTCGTGTTTTGAATGGTGCATCGTGTGGATTACATTGGAGAGGAGTCGATATGGATTTGCTTGTATTTTTACATGGTTTTTTTGGGCTTCCTTGGATTGTATGGGTTTTTGCAACGCTTTTGGATGGATTGCTTGAAATTCGATTACGTTTGAAGGTGCAACAGAAATGTAAGTATTTACAACACATTTTGTGGGTGGGAAAACTGTTTTAATTTTTGCTTTAGTTACGTTGTATGTAACATTTTGTAAATACATTATCTAAATACATTTAATATATGTTATTACTACGTATTTGATAGTTTAATTGCAAATTGTTACATATAAAAATGAAGGAATTGTGAAAATAATAAATGCTTAATGTAACATGTATAGTTATGTTATGTTTTATAGAAAAGTTTTTGCTATCATTGATTCCAGTCCTTTGCTAGTTGGATAGAGGGTAACTTGGCTTTGGAGTGTGTTATACATTTTTTTAGTTTCTTTGGTGAGTTTAGGTCCAATCAGGGTTACTGATTGCTGCATTCGGAGCTCCTGGTAACTCTGTTCTTTTTGTAAGGATTGTATTAATTTGTGAAGGGTAGGCGTTCCTCTGCCTGTAGTTGATTGGAAGGCATTGTGCCATCCTTCAACTGCATTGTTTGTTTTTGCTTCCTTATTTAGTGTGCTGGCCTGATCTGTGTAGCCTTCCTACCCATGTGTCTACGAAGTAGTCAAGCATAGGGCTTAGTCTTCCTTCGTTTCTTTTATAGTATGGGCTGTCTATTAACAAGTTATAGTGTTCAGCTACATCTGTCATAGGAACATAGGCTAGGGCGATGAGTTTTTTTATTTGATAAGCAAATGTGCTATCTGTGGCGTATTGGATACTCAAGGTAGATTTTTGTAGATGTCGCCATATACATTGGTTAAAATGGTAATAGCAACCTTGTATTGCTGTGTGTGGGTATGTTTTAAGGATGCTGTTTATCATTGCTTTCTCAAAGTCAATGATTATTTTTTGTGGAAAATAGTCGTTAGTATGTTGTTTGACTTCAGTTAGTATTTCTTGATAGGTAGCTTGCTGTTTGTTTGGTAGGAGGGCACATAGGAATGGAATATTAGCATTTTGGAAATGACCGTGGATAGTGTATAATTGATAAAAAGGTTTGGGACATACAGAAAAAGTACCGTCCATCATCCAAGTTTGGCATTGGGTAAGTTTAGTCATGTTGTTTGCTGTGGCAAACAGTATAATTCTTTTATCTTTAGATTTGTTGTCATATAGTATAAATTGATCTTTACTGTGAGTCACAGAGAGTTCAGGGGGAATTTGCACTTCTTCAAAAGTTGTAGGTGTGGGAGGTGTAGTGCATGTTGCTCTTTTTTGTCTAGCTACAGTTCTTTTAAGGGATTCTATAGATGGTAGTTGGCTAGAAGCATGTTGGGGCAGTACACTTAAATGATGTTTCAAAATAGCAGTTGTTGGTTGATCAGTACTAGTACTAGCTTCTTTAAGGGAATCAAGCATTTGTCTAATCTCTATTTCTGTTACATTGGGTGGGTGATTATGTTCCTTAGTATAAGTAACAGTCGTTTCCTGAGTTATAGCTCTACCATAACATTTGTTTGCATAATATTTTGTACACTTCCAAAAAACTTTCAAATCTTTTTGTTTCTCTTGAGTGTAGACATATCCCATGTAACAAAGAAGCATTTTCCCTTTTTGAGAATAAATGAATTTAGCTCCTTCAGTCATGCTTGTATTTTGGTGCTAGGAGGTAATTAAAAGAAAATATCAGTAAATTGTTTAAAGAATGAAAGTTGTATTCTAATAACACAGTTTAACTCATTTTTGATTTACCTGTATATCTTTTTATGATTTCAAGCTGTTCTTTTCATGTGTTGATGTTCTTGAAACTGTTATTTTCAGTGTATATCTTTTTGTACCTGTAGAAATAGAGAAAAAGTGTACAAATATTTTACAAGTATTTATGATTTTTTGGTAGTGGTTTTTTAGCTCGTTTCTATTGAGTTACTTATCTATTAAACTTCTAAGTTACATTTAAATTATATACTTACTTATTTATATTTTGAGTTTGATGTCCAGGTGTTGTGTAGGTCTTCTGTATATTCTTTTTCTCTGTAGAATATAGAATACAAATAAAAGATATGTTTTAGGTATTTGGCTTTCAAATACAGGTGTGAGACTTGAGAGGTTCATTTTCGATGGATATTCAGGTAGTAGTACTTACTTTAGATAGGTGTAGTTTTCTTTATGTTGAAGTCAATTAGTTTTCTTTCAGAAATCCTGCAGAGTTTCGCCTTCCTTTAGTTTGGAGATTTAGTCTGCATTTTTAGTTTGTTTAAATCTTGTTTATATAGCATTAGTGTAATAGTTTCTGAAATTGGATTGGTTGTTTGAATTGATAGTCTATTCTTATTTGTGGATTCGAATTTTTTTACATGTTATGCTAATTGCTTTCCTTATATGGGTGACGGTAATTACCGTTTTTTTATGTGTAAGGACTTATGTTATATAGGTAATGTTATCTTTATGTTTTTAAAGTAGAAGAATATATATAATTTGCTGTAAGAAATGTTTAATTGTTAGCAACGTTGTTTATGTATTATAAAATTTATGTTTGATGTTATTTTGTGTTTTAAATGTTTGTTGAAAAATATAGTATGTTTTATATATTTTTAGAAACACTTTGTGATTAATTGTGATGAATATGAAATAATTTTTTTAAATAATAAAGTGAATTATTTAAGGATGTAGTAAATTCGATATTTTTAAAAAACGATATATTTGCATTCTATATTTTTGTATTCGATATTTTGACTGTATTTCATGTAAAGATGTGATAATCGATGTTTTAAACATCGATAATGTTGTTAGTCGATATTGTTGTAGTCGTGGGTTTTTTTAATCGATATTGTGGGTTCGATATTTTTGTGTTTTGTTGTTTAAGTATAGGCAATTGATAATTTTGGGGTCGATAATTTGGCATTGATATTTTGTCCAGTCGATATTCGGTCTGTCGAGGTTATGTCAGTGATCCCATAAGAATGCTCACACCACAGATAAGACAGTTCGTCCAGGATCTTAAGAAAAGGGCACACTGAAACATGCACACAACTCTCTCGTCTCAAACCAAGCCTGACCAAATTCATAACTTCTTTAAGAACATGGTAAGCTGCCATTACTTTACACCACTCATCATGAGTAAAAGTGCCCTCACTGACAACAATAACATCCTGAGCAGAGGTAACAGCTCCTTCCTCATTGACAAGTGTATAGGATACATCATCAAGATTCTCCCACTTAATTGAAAGTCTGGGGGGGGCGTGGCCAAGCCGGCGGCGAGAATGGCCACCAGCTAGCGAGGCTCGTAACAACAGCCGGGCCCAGCAGCACATATCCCCGGTCCCAGCAACGCAATCGGCATCAAGACCCTTGCCGAGGACATCGGGGGCTGCCACTGTGGGCCTGTTTGCGGCATTCCAGCTCCTGCCGGACCCATACTTCTGTTGTGTGGCGTGGGAGACTGGGTCTGCCGGCGCTGCTCCTTTGGACATCTGGGCGGGCCCGCACAATGTGAGATGGCGGTCGATTGGCGAAACTGAGGCTGAGGCCATCTGGGCCCCCGGTGAGTCGGACGGCGTTTCTGAGCTTTCCTGCCCCCCCCGCCTCTCTTTCCTGCGCCCGTTCCGGCTGCCCCGTCCTGTGTTTGAAACATTCCGTTTTCCAGCGTGGTGGGGACAGGCCCACATGCCGGTGATATCGGGGGCTGCGGCGCTGGTGTGGTGTTGCGTGCAGACCCGGTGTGTAGGGGGTGGGGCGTCCACTGGCTGCCTTCCACGTGTTGCTGATCTGCTCCCTTTAATGGACTGGGGCCACATTTTAAGATATCATTGTCCACCCCTCTCTGATGACTAGCGGTCTGCTCCACCTGGGCCTCATAGGACACCTGTTCATCCCTCCAGTTTTGGGCATGTAAAGCCTGGTGCCCTGCTCTCTTTGACGGCTTCTCCTCCTTTGGCGCTCGAGACGCTATTTCTGCCGCATTGTCCTGCACGGCTGCGCTCCCGCGCCTTGGCGCGCCCATGCAAATTACTACGCACTAGCTGCTCTCCCTGACCCAAGCTACGCCTGTGCCAACGGCTCCCACAGTACCCACCTACACCCGGGCGCTGCCTCGAAGGCATGGGTCGTAAGGACCCAAAATAGAGCACTCTGCCTTTTGGAAAGGCAACCGAGGGGACTGCGTCACACCCTCCTATGATGGCGGAGAAGGCGCCAGCCGAGGAGGCACCGGAGCCTCCAGGAGCCTCAGTGGCAGCACTTTCGTCTGAGATACAGGCAGGTTTCAGGGCACTGGACTCACGCTTCGACACCCTGAATCAAACCATTGCGTCTCTGGGCGCTAAAGTCCAGACACATGATCACCAGCTTGACGTAATAGAGGCACGTGTGTCGGATTTGGAAGACGGAATGGCCCAATCTCAGAAGAAATTAGAGCGGACGGAGCGCCTGTTAAAGGAGGTGGCCATTAAGAACGAGGATTTGGAGGCCCATGGACGACGCAACAACATTCGCATTATGGAGATCCCGGATACAACTGCTACAGGCCGGCTTGATCTTTTCGTGGAGAAACTGCTCACTGACCTATTTGGAAGCTAATCGTTCACCCCTGGCATAGTGGTAGAGAGAGTGCACCGGTCACTTGGCCCCAGACCAAATCCTGGCCTCCCCCGAGACTAATCATTGCGAGACTATTGAACTTTCGGGACCACGACACTGCACTTAGGATGGCCAGAGAACGTGGCGTGATTGAATGGCAGGGATCCAGGCTGTCCTTTATCCCGATTTCACACCAATGGTTCAGAAAGGGAGACGGAAATTCCAGGGAGTAAAGGCCACACTGCGCAATCTTGGTCTTAAGTATGCAATGCTGTATCTGGCAAGATTGAAAGTTGACTTCGGAGGCAGGTCTAGAATCTTTGACTCTCCTGCAGAGGCCCAGGAATTTTGCCGCACACATAAAGCACAGACCACGCAGAACGTTGCGGAAGGCCCACTTACTTCCCCGCCGCTCGGACGCCAGTGCAGAACTCTTTTCAAGTTCAGGGCATGGTTGATGGTTTGGGAATGTCGGTTTGCTTTAATTGTTCAGTCCGGAGATATGGCATTGTTTAATGTTTCTGCTTTTTAATTGAAACGTCAATTGGCCTCGCTGTTTGCAAGCTGCCCCCCTTCCCCTGGGTGAATCCCGTGTGTTTGGGTTTACTGCATTTTCTGGGGTCCATTCCTTGGCCCTTTTTGGTTTGCCTGATGATTGGGCGAGAAAATTTAATTGGGGATGGCCACCTTCGGGTTGGACAATGGCTGGGTGGTGGGAGGGGGATAAAGGGTTGTTCCACACATTGTTATGGTCATTATTCACACTTTATGCTCACATTGCTTAACTCATTGACATGGCACACACGTTCTGGCAAACGGCGATCTATATATTGGTTGAATGGCACAGTTAGGTAATGAAAATAGTCAATAGGCACGGCGCGCAGCGTTGGGTTCACGGGATTCAATGAAGAAAAAGGTGAAGGTGGGTTGGAAAGGGTCAAGGTGCTCCTACAGGTGACGCAACTGTCCAAATGCGTCGGATTAATAAGCAAAGTTAAGTGCGCTACTGAGGCGTAGATGGGCTTACCTTTGGCGCACCTTTGGCGCGCATGGCGCGCGTCCGCAGCGCGTGACCGCTGCGCGTAGGCTGTTCAGGCATAAGTGGATAGTGGGGGGGCGGAGCGAGGGAGGAGCAGCTGGGAGGCGGGTGCGGGGTGGAGAGGCTGGCTTCAGAGAACAACAAACAAAATGGCAGCAGAGGGAAACTGAAACTGGGCGAGATTTGGGGAACAATAGTGATTTACGCTATGGCCAGTGGCGCCGGTACAATCAGGCAATGATTACAGGTTCAATGCGAGCGCTATGCTAATTGCAAATAAACAAATATGAGCAGTGAAATACGGACAAGTGCAGAAAAATACAATGCGAGCAAGCGCTGCGATGCGATCAGTGAAAGCAATTGAAATGCAATGCGACTAATACAATGCGCTACGATACCAGGTGGCAAGATTCGATATGGGAGCAGACAGAGCCAAGCGCTGAGGATCTCTGGCAGGGAGCGTGGGGAGCGACCGCTTCTTACAGCGTGAGAGTGGTCACAGCGTTTCCGGATGCGGGGCAAGCCTAATTAATCCTTGGGAGGGAGGAGCAGCTGGGAGGCGGGTGCGGGGCGGAGAGGCTGGCTTCAGAGAACAACAAACAAAATGGCAGCAGAGGGAAACTGAAACTGGGCGAGATTTGGGGAACAATAGTGATTTACGCTATGGCCAGTGGCGCCGGTACAATCAGGCAATGATTACAGGTTCAATGCGAGCGCTATGCTAATTGCAAATAAACAAATATGAGCAGTGAAATACGGACAAGTGCAGAAAAATACAATGCGAGCAAGCGCTGCGATGCGATCAGTGAAAGCAATTGAAATGCAATGCGACTAATACAATGCGCTACGATACCAGGTGGCAAGATTTGATATGGGAGCAGACAGAGCCAAGCACTGAGGATCTTTGGCAGGGAGCGTGGGGAGCGACCGCTTCTTACAGCGTGAGAGTGGTGTTCAGATGCTACCTGTAGAAGACTCCAAACTTAGACGGTAATGGGAGGCAGACACAGGAGGGGAAATTCCGGACAAACAATGGGCTAAGTGTTGCAAGGCCACCAGGGGCATCTCACTTATTAGCCGGCACAAGCTATTGCATTTCAAATTTCTCCGCCGAGCCTATTTTACGCCAGTAATCGCCCATAGGATTGACGCTACTAAACCACACCATTGCTTAAAATGTACATCCGCGCACGCTGACTTTATACACTTGACATGGACATGTCCCCGATTACACACATATTGGTCCGCAGTTCATGAGACATTATTGAAAATAATTGGGATCCTACTTGTCCCCCTCCCTGAAATCTCCCTTTTGGGGTATACTATCCAGATTTGCAAGAAAGTTAGGAAATTGGCGTCCCTGGGGCTATTACTGGCAAAGAGCCAAGTGGCCATACACTGGGGCAGGAAGGCGGCCCCTAAGTTACAGGATTGGATGATTAGCCTGACCTACTGCAACACGAATGCGGAAGAATATGCCAGCCTCATGCCATCAACGTCTCGCCCCAAGGACATTTGGGAACCGTTAAGGGCCTATCTAGAAGCGACTAAGCAGATTATCAGCTCACAGGTGGACAGTGGTATTGTGCCTGAGGGAGTGGGCTGAGAGGAGAGTGCATGGACATACGACTGCACGAGGGGGTGCACAGTGCACACAACAGCATACCGGTGCTTTGCACGTTGGTTATACATGGAGAGCTTTCAGCATGACACTGCAGATGGGGTCGCATGTGGGGATGGGGGTGGGGCTGGGGTCCGGTGTGTGTTGTAATATTGCCATTCCGCTGATTTGGATAATGTTTTCGATTGTGCTGCAACTGTCAGGAACGTTATGCTTTTTCTTTTTGTGTTTGCTGATGCTATACTACATGCAATGTGAATATTCTCCTTTATTTGAAAAAGAAAGTGTTAAAAAATTTTGGGGGGAAAGTCTGGAAAGACAATCCGCGTGAAAATTTCGCCAGCCCTGAACATGTGAGATTTTAATTTTATACTGGTATTCTTGTCGTTTGGCTGCTAACCTTGCCAACCTGGGAGAACCCTTTCCCGCACCACCGGGTGAGAGAAAGCGAACCAAGGGTTTATGATTGGCCTTAAGAAGAAACTTTGTGCCCCAGAGATAAGTACAGAAGTACTGAACACCCCAGGTAGCTGCAAGTGACTCCTTTTCAATCCAGAGTAGTTCTGCTCTGATGAGGTGAGAGTACGAGAAGCAAAGGCAATGGTTCTTTCACCATCAGGATATTTCTGTAAAAATACAACACCAAGGCCTGTGGCACTTGCATCGACCATGACAACAGAGATGTGCTTTATGTCAAACAGGGCCAAACCACCAGATTCACATATTTCTTTCTTTATCATGTTAAAACAGGTAGCTTGTTCTTCACCCGATACAAATGTCACGTCTTTCTTGAGTAACAACCTTAAAGACAACGTCTTGTCAGAAACAATTTTGACAAATTTAGAGTAATATTCTAATAGCCCCATGAAGGGCCTCAACTGGTCCTTATCAGAAGGACAGGGAGTTGATTAAATTGCCTCCAAGAAATTTTTGGGGGGTTTTACTCCTAGGACTGATATTTCATAGCCAACATACTCAATCTCCTGAACGAGAAAATAAAAATTTTCTTTGCGAAGGGTAAGACTCGCTTCAGCTATTCTCTTCAGTACAGATTTGAGAACTTAGTTGTGATCAGTGATGGAGTCTTCAAAAACAAGGATGTCATCCTGGAAGAACACTGCTTTCTCTATGCCTTTAAAAATGTCAGTAAACATTCTCTGAAACACGCTGGCCGCTGAAATGAGACCAAAAGGCATACGTGTGAATTGAAATGTGCCCTTAATCGTTATGAAAGCTGTAAGATGTTTCAAGCTATCATGCAATCTGTTCTGGTGATATGCACTCTTGAGGTCTAATTTTGAGAAAACCCTCTCCCCCTTCAGTCTAGACACGAATTCACTGATGTTAGGTAGGGAAAATGTGTCAGCAACCACACATTTATTTAGTGACCTCAAGTCCAAACAAAACCTAATTTTTCCATTAGCCTTTTTGGTAATAACGACTGGAGCCACCCAGGTGGGGGCCTCAACCGGTTCGATCACTCCTCCTTGAAGCATCTCTCACAATTACGGGGGCTCTCCTAAGTTTGTGCAGGACAGGTAAAGCATTTTTCTTCAACTGAATTTTATAAGCATACCCTTTCAATTCACCTAGCTCATTCCTGAACACACTACTAGCCTCTTGAAGAATGTCCTCTAAGGTAAAATCATCCACAGCCATGACTTATGAAGGCGCCCTGGGGTTGACGATAATGTGTAGATCATATTGATGGATCCACCCTAAGCTAGGAGGTCCATCAACCAGAACATAGATCTACCTTTGATAGACCGGTTGGCAAAGGGGATGTCTGCCTCAAAATAACCTAAAGGATCTATGGTGCCTCCTTGATACCCTGCAGGAGATATGTCACTGTGCAGTAAAATGTTACCACCCCATTCTTTATCTAACATAGACTTGGGAATGATGGTGTACCTGGAGCCCGTGTCCGCCATAAGCGACACTTCTTGCCCGTCAATACAAAATAAAGCTCTCGGTCTCTTCTCCCTTTGCAAATTTTCTATGGTAACACTGTCATCATCATTGACTACTAACAACCTGTCCTTTTCTCTTATGCACTCAGTAGAGAATTCTTGAACAACAGCTATTTTGGGATGGTTTTTGATTTTTCACATTTTCGAGAAGTGGCCAAGTCGACCGCTCTTCAAACATTCTTTGTTAGACGCAAAACAGAATTTTGACTCAGACGTGTGTACGTTGCTGCCACGTCTTGAACAAAATCTGTTCGGTGTCCTTACAAATGTGTTTTTCTTGTTAAAGGGTCTATCCTTATTCTTCACTACAGCTACAGATTCGTCATCAGCTAAATCATTCTGTTCACCCGCACATTTTTCAGAAACTTCAGACACCTTTTGGTGTACACTACTCTTCTGTAGCTCTTTCATTCATGGTTCTGATTGTTCAATTACTTTTGCTAAATCAATAGCGACTTTTAATGTTGGATTCTTTTGCCGCACACAGTCTCTCCTGAATTTTGCGATTATTACATTGGACGATTAACTGATCAGGTATTAGTTCGTCAGACATAGCTCAAAATTTACATTTGACTAAGAGTTCTTTCAATTTGGCAACAAATTCATCAATAGTATCTTCACTTCGTTGTCGGTGAGTATAAAATTGATACCGGTTAATTACTAAATTTTCCTCCTTGGCCTATCTTGCCTCTAATCTACATATGGCTTCTTTATATTCATCTGGCAATGGTTGGCCATTTGTTTGCAAGGCCTGAAGCAAAAACCTAAAGATTCACTGGCCTTCCTTCCCCAATGCACTAAGAAGCAAAGCTTTTTTCTGTTTTTCAGAAAACTCTTGCCCATCCAAAGCATCCAGGTAATTTTCAAAAAGAACAATCCAATCCTCCCAAGGTATGGAAGAGGTGCCAGGTTTATTTAAAAACTGTTAAAAAGTAACAGCAATCTGTTGTGCAGCCATGTCTTAAAATAATGCTATGGCAAACTATACCTACACACACTGTATGACTAACGCTTCAAACACATTATTTTAATTGTTTTCAATAATAGGTGTGCACATCAAGGATGCAATGTTCTAGCAAGCTGCAACTGAACTCCAAAATGATTCAAATAAAAGTGGTGGCTCACCAAACTAACTGTAAACACCCATGAGGTGTGTGTCACCGAAGTCTAGAAGAAGCGTAGTGCATGCTCGAGGTGTGCGTGTTACCGGAGTATTGAGGGTAGACCTGCCGAATTTCAAATGACAGCTGGAGTGAATGCAGCAGCGCAATGCACAGAGTTTGTTTGTCGTATTGAATGTGCCAATAAAGGCCGCTGACGTGTGTTAAAAACTAGTGCGCGTAATGAAGAACTATTTTGAAATCAAGACACCTAAGATGGCCGCTGTGTGTTGCATTTAGACGCACATAGAAAACAACTGGTGTGCTGGTTTTGGAGACTTAAAGATGGCCAATTCACGTTACGTAATTACGCACCAACCAGGCACTCCAACACTGACTCTATGATTCCATACTAGTGATGGCTGCTGCGCACGGCGTGATGTCGTGTACGCATGCAGCTTCGGTAACAAAGTAACTGACTTACAGTAAAGCGGTGACGTCACCGAGTTTCTCCGGTGATTTTCTCTCTGGATTGATGAACCTGGGCAAGGGGGCACGTTATCGATGACTGGAGGCAGTGGACACTCCCGAAGTGTTCATTTCTCAGCTGTGCGGAGGCACCAAACGAGCTGTAAGCAAGATCTTCAACAAAGAAAACAGCGGGTCTCCTGTGGTCTTGTCAGCACTGCTACAAATCGTCACCAAATTTGTCATATAACGATGAAGTAGACAGGAGACTTCTTGGAGTAAGGTACGTTGGTTTAATTGTAGAAACAACTGAGGGAACACTTCACCAGATGACCTGACCGGCAACTGACATTCACTGCACTCTAACACAAGGTACTAGAATACTTACATGTATTCTAGAAGGGAAAGGGAGGAGGGAAAATAGAGGAAAGGTGTTGTATTCTCTTCACTTATGTTATGCTGTATCACTTTAAGTTCAACATTCCATTTCCTTGATGTCATTATTCACTGTGTTCTTCCCAGTCAGTTAGCTCTCTGCTTTCTGATGGGATCACCAGCTTTTCTCTGTAGTGCATAATAAATGCTTTATAATCTTTCATGATCTCTCCATCCTTATTTACATCACATGGCGACGATGGGCAGAGAAGCTAAACAACTACAGAGGGAGTGAAACTCTACTGGTGAGAAAAGAACCACGCGAAAATCTTATTTGTTGTAGACTGAAGAGAAATTCAGATTGAAGAAGAAAACCCATTCTGGAAGAAACCAAGAATAACCAAGATACTAAAGTAATAATTTACAGCTACTAGAATTTCAAGTAACCTGAAACCGTTGGAACCCTACTCCTCACAGCCTGAAACAAAGAACTACATCTCTGTGTGCAAACCCTGATTTCACAATTCAAGTGCAAGCCAACTCGACTTTTAAAGAAACTAAAGAAGTCATCACCCTGCTTAAACACGCGGTGAGTGCATCAGTAAGACTTTGTTTAAGCTAATCTGTTCGTCAAATGAGTAAACCTCTATTTTTATTTAAATCACCGATCGATCGTTCGCTTGTGATCGATTTTTGGGACTTTGTATTAGTGGTAAACTTGACTCAGGAACTCGTCGCATTCTTCTAACAAGCGCAAAGCATTTTTCGAAAATCTGCACAAGCGCCAAGCATTTTTTGAAACCTGCACGAGCAGGTCAACACGAGCTGCATTGTCAAGACTTACTGCACAACGTTCTTCTTTGCCGAACGGACCACGTCACAAGAAGGAAGCCCCAAGCTGTGCTGAACAGAATCTTTATCAGAGCTTTCACCACGTCACAGGAAGGTGAGCAAGCGCAAAGCGCCAGGCAACGTCAATAGAACAAGCGGAAGCGGAGATGACGCAATGACGCTACGCATCCAGACGCCATCTTGAATCCATCGCTGGTTACCTAGCAACGCCGGTAACACGCTCTGAGACAACGCTAGCACTAACGCTGACTACACTTTCAAAGGGATTACCGCGTTTTAAGTCAGCGCTACACGCCCTCAACGCTCTGCGTTACTCTGTGCTTCCAGATTGAATACATAACTGCACCAGTTCAACTGAAGGTGAAACGGTAAGCAGTGCCTAGCGCAAGTGACTAATGCAATTGACATTTTGTTTGTTCTCAAAAGATAAGAGGCACAAAGATTAAAGTATAATTGATATCATTATTAAGACGCCGTGAGGAGCAATCCAGTAGAACTACTGTTATCTTGAGGCTGTGTCCATATTTATATTATAGTGCACACAAGAGAAGGTACTACCAATTAAAGTAAAATGGAGAATATAAATGTTATAGCACCTCCCATGTTTCTACAAACAACAGGGGATCCACCCATTGAGTGGGATGAATGGATAGACATTTTTGAGAACTACTTAGAAGCACTTGATGGAAAGGATTTTAGTGCAATCAGAAAAAAAGCCTTGTTGTTAAGCGCTCTAGGCAAGGAAGGCCAACGTTCCTTTAAATATCTTCCAGTAGGATTAAATCAAGATGGGAGAGCAATAACCAATGTTTATACTGAAGCAAAAGCTCGCATGAAGAAGCAGTATGCAAAGGAAGTGAATATTGTTATGGCCAGGCATAAATTCTACACTCAACCCCAGAGGAACGAAGAATCAGTAGACCAATTTGTAGCTAGGTTACGAGAACTGTCCATCAAATGTAGTTTCGGAGAGATAAGAGATGAAATGATACGTGACCAACTGATAGTGCAATGTCGTAACAAAAAGATGCAAGAAAAACTGTGGGCAGCAAAAAATCCGACCCTACAAATGGCCATTGATATAGCGAAAGTAGTCGAAGAATCGAATGCATGTATGAGAGAGATGGAGAAGAGAGGTAATGGAAAGGAAAATGTTCAAGGGGATGATGTTTCTTGTGTAGAACAAGATGAAGTTGCCGCTGTGAACATGAAAAGTGTAGATTTGAGCGAAAGAGGTCCAAAGAAATACAACAATGGGTTTCCAGGAAGTGACAGGAACAGATATCAAGGAAGGATGTGTAGTAGGTGTGGGAGCACTTTTCATAACTCAGATTTTAGGAAATGCTTTGCTATTGACAAGGTCTGTAGGAAGTGTGGGAGGAAGGGACATTTCTCCAAGATGTGCAGGGGAGGTAATGCAAATAAAGTAGCTGTTGTAGAAAACAGGGAAATAGTGAAAGACGTTGTTGGTGTTGAAGGTACCAACAAAATTTTGTGCTTGGGTGAGGATGGTGTCAGCGAAAGTGAACCCGGTAGAAGGTTCAGACCCAAAGCTCAATTCCTTATCAATGAGATCGAGACCCAGCTGATGGTCGATCCAGGATCATTGTGGACTATCATTCCAAAGGATATGTATTTAGAAAATTGGAAAAATGTGCAACTATTACCCAGTGATATTAGTCCCTGTGGTTACCAAGGTGAGAGTATAGATGTAATTGGGTTCATGGTATGTGTGATATCATTTAAAGATCGTTCCGTCAAAGGGAAGGTGTATGTGTCCAGATCAGGCCCAGCAATTTTGGGATGGGGGCAACAGTATGACCTTGGTATAATCATCAATCCCAGGGCAACACAACAGGTAATGGTTGTTGATAGCATAACTACAGATTCAATTGTTGAAGGGATGCAGTGTTTATTTGATGAACACATTGGGGAGTTGAGAGGTTATGTGCATAAGATTGTATTGCGCGAACATGCCATGCCTATGCAACACAGGGTGAGGAAGGTTCCATTTATTGCACGTGAGGAAGTGAACAAAATATTGAAAGAAATGTTAGACCAGGGAGTGATAGAACAAATAGAAACATCACCCTGGATTTCTCCCGTAGTTATTACAACCAAATCTGATGGAAAATTTCGTTTCTGTGTGGACCTTCGCACCCTGAACCAGAACATTGTAGTAGATAACTTCCCGTTACCAAACATCAACGAGTTGGTTCTGTCACTAAAAGGGGGGAAGTACTTCTCTAAGCTGGATCTTCGCAGCGCTTATCATCAAATAAAATTACATCAAGACTCCAAGGCTTTGACAGCTTTTATAACAACCGAGGGGATTTATCAATTCACACGTATGCCTTTCGGGCTTGCCTCTGCAGCCGGAGTGTTTCAAAGAATGATGGGGGCCGTACTGAAGGGTGTGAACAACGTAGTGTATTTCCAAGACGATGTTCTAATTTTTGGTGAGACCGTAGAGGAACACAATCTGATCTTAAAAACTGTTCTAGAAAGGATGGAACAAGCTGGATTAACTCTTAAGAAAGAAAAATGCAAATTTGCAGTAGAAGAAGTTGAATACCTAGGTTATACCCTATCAGTCGATGGTGTGAAACCCAAGCGAGATTTATTAGACTCTATCAGGAATGCACCAGCTCCGAGCGACAAAGATCAGTTGAGGTCGTTTCTCGGCCTCATTGAGTACTATGCAAAATTCGTAAGAGACTTTGCAGAGAAGACAGAAAAAATTAAGGTGTTGTTGAGGAAAGGATGCAAGTTTGTATGGGGTGTGGAGCAAGAAGAATGTTTTAAAAAAATCAAAGATGAAATTTGTGATGCAGGCATCCTGACACCATTTGATACCAACCGTAAGTCAGTCTTGACTGTGGATGCCAGCGCTGTGGGTGTTGGTGCGGTTTTAGCTCAAGTACACGAGTGTGGGATCAAGACTGTGGCTTTCGCTTCTAGGACGCTCACTACAGCTGAGAGGAATTACTCTATTATCGAGCGTGAAGCCTTAGCCGCAGCGTGGGGTTGCGAGTATTACAGGATGTATTTGTGGGGGTTCAAATTCACGCTCTTGACAGACCACAAACCCTTGGTTAAAATTCTGTCACCTGGTGGAGCTGGCAAGGGTTCTGCGAGGTTAGCTAGACTCGCTGCTAGGATTCAAGAATATCTGTATACAGTTGAGCACATCCCAGGTTGGAGGAATTGCCAAGCCGATGGACTCTCTAGACTACCACTACCTTGGGAGTCGGTAGACAAGCTAGGTGTTGAATCATCCAATTCCGAAGGGTCTGTAGCTGCAGTGGATGAAGTAGTAGATATCTGTGCCGGGGCAATTGGCAAGAGTTTGTGGAATACATCCATGGCAAAGGATGTGGTATTGAGAGAAGTCAAGGACATGATTGTTAAGGGTCCGAGGAGAGAGAGTTGCCTATCCCCGGCAGTTCGCCCATATTTGAAAGTACTTGATCAGCTGTCTCTCTTGGACAAGGATGGCTTGGCTTTACAGTGGATAAGAGCCATGTTAAAACAGGTGAAATTATACAACACATCTTCCTCCTTTACACATAAATGAAAAGAATACAAAAGTAAAAACATAACAATGTTAACAACAGTAATCATTTAACAGTGGACAGAGGCCATGTTGAAACAGGGGAAATTATACAACAGTGTGCCACAGGCAAGCCCATCTGCATCAGTCTGCACCTGGACCATGCCCAGCGCCAGGAACCCTGGCCCCACGGGCACCCACAGGCATTCCACTGCAGATCTCTGAGCCCTGGACCCCAGACACTGCAACAACTGCTGCCTCCACAGTAGGGCAATTCACCTGCCACTGCTGTCTGTTCACCTGCAACCTGGTACCACCCGCCCTCACAGAACCATGAGATACTCTCCCCCGTCAATCGGCACCACCACGGAACCACTCCGATGCCTCCTAATCAATGCCAGGTCACTCTGCAAACACACCACAGAAGCCTGGGACACCATCCCCACCCTTGCCCGACGTAACCTTCATCACAGAGACCAGGCACAACCCCTGACATCGCCATCACAAAGCCCAACAGCTACAAAATGACACACAGGATATGTACCAACAAACACAGAAGTGGCATCGCCATCATCCACAAACAATCAATCCGCTGCACCACCACCTAAGACAACACCACACCGATCAAGGACCACTGAAATTTCCAACTCCACACTGACAAAAAAAGAACCCTCTCCTACAGACCCCCATGAATTCGCACCAGCCTCTGCGATGCCATCACAGACTTCATCGCCCCACTCACCATCAAACCCAAACACCATATCTTCCTCGGAGACCTCAACTTCCACCTGGATGACCTCACAGGCACAAACTCTGCCAGCCTCTTGGATCAAATGAACAGCATTGGCCTCACCCAGCTAGTTATAAAACCCACACACAGGGCAAGACACAAACTGGACCCTATCTTCACATCCATCAACAGAGTAAAATACAGCCATACCACAGAATTCATCTGGACTGACCACTCCATTGTCCACTTCACCTTCACATGAGCACCTAGTACCACCCCCAACCTTCCCAGCAGCTCTGTCCGCTGCTGGAGCAAAGTGAAACAGACCCAATTGATGGATGTCCTCAACACCACCCAGCCCAACACTGCCACCAACCTGGAACAGGCAGTCAAGAATTTCAACACCTGGATCACCAACCTTACCAACTGAGTTCTCCCCATCATACCAGCCAAAACCCACAGATCCACCAAACACGCCAGCTAGTACACACCGGAATCAGCACAATGAAATGCAGCTGCAAACAACTGGAGAGAAGATGGCGCACCAGCAGAGATGATACAGACCTAGCCACCTTCAAGTCAGCCTTCAACAGATACAACCAACGACTCAAAGATGCAAAAAGGACGCCCTTGCAGACCACATCAAGGCTAACACCAACCACACCAAGGAACTCTTCACCATCATCAGAGAGTTCTCCTGCCCAACAGCCACTGAGATCACAATCCCCCCCCTAACAGGAACTATGCGACACTCCCGCAAATCACTTTCACAACAAGATATCCACCATCTATAGGAACTTTAAGCCCCAACCTACTGACCTCCTCAGACTCCTTACTCCAACGGAAGCCTTCCCCGACCAATATCTCACTACATGGGAACAACTCACCACACAGCCATCATGAACTCTATCCACTCCGGAGCACCCACAGACCCCTGCCTCCACCGCCTCTTCAACCTGGGAAGCAACAAGATCAGCCACCAACTCACCACCATCTTCAACGAGTCAATTGTCACAGCAATCTTTCCCGCGCATAGAAACATGCAGAGGTCAGACCTCTCCTCAAGAAACCCTCCATAGACTTCTGCGAACTCCAGAACTACCGCCCAATCTCCCTGCTCCTGTTTCCCGCCAAAGTCCTGGAGATGGTCATCAATCGCCAGCTCACCGATCACTCCGAGAGGAACAACCTACTAGAGACCTCCCAATCCGGTCTCCCAACCAACCACAGCAATGAGACCTCCCTGATAGCGCAAGAGGCAACATATGCACCCTACTCAACAGAGGAGAATAAACTGCCAGATCCATTTCTACCTCTCTGCATCTTTCAACACCGTTTCCAACAACATACTCATCAAGAAACTGCACCAGATTGGAACCAAGAAAGATGCATCCAGATGGATTTCATCATTCCTCACGGGACGGTTGCAGAAAATCCATCTACCCCTTCACTTCAGAATCCACGAGCACCATTTGCAGCATCCCTCAAGGCTCATCGCTCAGCCCCACCCACTTCAACGCCAACATGACGCCTCTAGCCAAAATCGTCAGAACTCAAAATATCAAAACCGACGACACCCAGCTCATTCTCTTGCTCTCAGCAGACCCCATCACCAAGACCAACTTTCACAACTGCAGGAAGAGCATTGCAGCCTGGATGAAGGACAACTGTTTGAAGCACAATGCAGACAAGACCGAAGTGCTGATCTTTGGCAGCCATCCCTCCTCTAGAACGATACCAATTGGCCCGCTGAACTCAGACCCATCCCCACATTTAAAGAACATGCCCGCAACCTCAGAATCATTTTGAACAGCAAATTTGCCATGAAACAACAGATCAACACAGCCTTCACAGTCTGCCACCACATTCTTTGCATGCTATGAAGAATCTTCAAATAGCTCCCCACAAACAAGAGAAAAACAGTCACGCAAGCCCCAATCACCAGCCGGCTGTAATACAGCAATGCACTGTACGCAGGAACCATCACCAAACTCATGGGAAGACTCCAGACAATACAGAATTCATCGGCCAGGTGAATTTTCAACCTGCCCAAACGTACACACATTATCCAACACCTTAGGAACCTCTACTGGCTCCCTATCCAGAAAAGATGCCAATTCAAACTACTGACACATGTCTAATAAAGCCTCCATGACCAAGGACCGGCATAAATGAACCATCGACTGAACTTCCACCAATCATCCAGAAACCTTTGTTGGCCTCCCTCGCCCTTGCACTGACAATGCTCATCCTCCGTAGCCACAGCGAAGGCCACTCCTTCTTCCACATCATAGCCAAGTCCTGGAACGTCTGTCTCCTCCACCTCCGAACATCACCCTCGCTGACGGACTTCAGGAAGAGACTCAAGACCTGGCTTTTTGACTAAGTGTTATATTTATATATTGGTTCAGTTGGTCCAGCTGTTCACTGAAGCTCAGACCTGACATCATCATAGAACCATGTCAAGCATCATAGGGATGCAACATTCTAATCAGAGAGACATGCAAATCAGACAAACAGATGAACCAGATAACATATCAATATAACACTAAGTCTACCAACCCATTGTCTGGATACCCTCACGGGTGATTAGCCATGCTATACAAGCACTGATTGATTGATTGATCACCCCCCATTCAAGAAAGTCCTTAAAAAAACTTTTTAAACTGGCTTTCTTTTAAGTTTGTCATCGTCCAGGATAAATGTCAGATCTCCACTTCAGCCTGGGCTCTGACTCTCCCACTTTCAGGACATTCTGTGTATAGCGGTTCTTTCTGTCACATTGCTTTGAAGTGGCCTAGGTGATGTGCAGCACTTTACAAAACTCCAAATAAATAAACAAATCATTGGATGCAGAATAATTGGCTTGGCCTAAACGGTAAAAGTGAAATCTTGCTTCTGCGCCGTGTCAATCCTGCCCTTTTTGTTGTAGCTTGAGCAGAGGAACTGAGGCGAACCCTGAAGTCTGGTCAAAAATCATACAAATTGGGAGTGCTCCTTGATTGTAAGCTAACATTGGCCTACAAATCAATGTAGTCTTCAAACCAGCATACCACCAAAAGTCTGCTAAAAGGTGTTCTGCCGATGCTTACTCCTCCTTAATGCTTGCTGTTGTTAGCCCTGCCTAGATTACTGCAACAGCCTATAAACTGCTCTCCCCAGCATATCTCTATCAAAACATCAAAAACTCCATAATTATGCAGCTGGCTGGTTGTTTAAAACACCACAATCACGCCACACACACCCTGAAACCCCACCACTGGGACTCAAGAGAAGCCTTCAAAATATTTTAACTCGTACATATGGCGTTACATGGCTGGCCCCCCATCTTTCTTGAAACATTGTGTGTGGTTTACTCTCCAAACAGAAGATTCAGGTCCACCAAACAAGTCAATTACTGTTTAGATGCTAGAGATACGATGGTCAATTTTTTTATGGCATGTGGTCCTCTCTCTGGAATTTTACAGCACAACTGGGACTGAACAATGACTATCTCTAAATCAAAAGATTCTTAAAGACCAACCTCCTAACCTTGGTATTCAGACAACCATCTTTTGGACTGTCCTCTGCAGTTCCCCAATCCTGACTGGTCATAGAACTAAAACTGGCCTAGCTTCTTCCTTCCAGCCTCTCAAGACATGCACTCACTTCAATTGTGTTGGGGATTTCTTCCACATCAGGCATCGTCCAATTAATACTCTGTCAGATGATTTTTTCAATCCGCGCCACTTGGTTCCTGCAAATGTTTCATATTGCAGTCACTACTCCTATCTGTACCCATACCTACAATGTGTTTACAAGTTCTTTTGAATAACCTCAATAAAAATGTTATTTTTTGGGTTGAGAGTTGGTGTGCTACACACATCCTATAAGCTACACACTTCTTATAAGCAGGGCCACTGGAATTAAGCAGTTTTGTAGCCTCTGCATTTTCCACATAAATATGGATTTGCTACATAATCCATCATCTGCTGTATAATCAGCAGATTTTAATAAATGAGAACTGATGTCTAGACGAACATGTGAGTGTAATCAAAGCTGTACTAATTACTCCTGATGTTTACAGTCCATTGACACCCTTCAGTCCTGTTTTTTCGTCAGTCTTGAATGTGGAGCCACAGACACCCTTGTCAGTCACAGTCGATCTACAGATGAAAGGCACTCATTAGTAAGTTCATGCTAGGTGATTTGTCCAGGCCATCTCAAATCATGTCCTTTATTTATTTAGAAAATCTGTAGCATAAGACCATTTCTCCCCTTGAGCACTACTCCAAAGTCCCCATTGTTTGTTTTTTTAACTTATATTTTTCGTAAAATGTGTAATTTTGCAGCGAAAACCGAAAATTCTAGGAAATCATAAGCAATTAAAAAAAATCTGATTTTTTTTAAAGATATGTTAATTGATTCTATTAATACACATTTTAAATACATTGGGCAATATTACTTGATTAAATGATTATCCTCATAAGAAGAAGCACCTTTATACATTCAGCTCAAAATGCTTATGAACATTGACAGAAAATAATGTTTAGGTGAAATAGGTCCACGGACCTAGTGAATAATAGTGGGTTCATGGACCACAAGTTAAGGACCACCTATTTAGATGATTTTGTAAAGTGTTATATGTTGTCTTTTGGTTACTCCAAAGC
This sequence comes from Lissotriton helveticus, assembly GCF_964261635.1. NCBI lineage: Eukaryota > Metazoa > Chordata > Amphibia > Caudata > Salamandridae > Lissotriton > Lissotriton helveticus. The sequence continues at coordinate 1,569,574,791 of NC_136068.1, forward strand.
GCGAACAGTGATAACAAAAAATACCGCTTAATGAGGGGGTAAGGGTAAGTCCCGTAGGCTAGGGTGAATTATCGCGTCCTATACCCTTCTTTTCTCAGCCCCTGTTCTGTGCAGAGTTCAGTTGTAAGCATGTCTAAAGAGCTCCGTTTTCAGAGATTTAGATTGGATGCAGGTCTCAAGTTAATGTATTCCAAATATCTTAGCCCTTTTCAGGTCGAGCCTAGCGGCAGCGCGCATGCACTACTCGCTCTGCGAGACTGTTGTAGTAGAGTTAGGGAGAGAATCCGTGCCCACTCTCCGCCTATATTTTACATTGGCTTGTGTCACTGTCTTTCGTAAATGCTGCCTTCGGATTCGTTAATAGGCTTGTTAGTCCCTCCTTAGTACAGCCGTGTCTTCATTTATAAACTCCCATGGCTAATGGCCCCTTTACTTCGGTTGTTACACGGGACCTGTTATTTAGTATGTAAGCGCTATTTACTTTATGGAGTTTCTCTTAATGCAGGCCGAACATGCGCTTCTTCAGCTGAAACAGCTTGTTTTTTTTTAAGCAGCACGGCCACCCCGTAACACGGGCGCCAGCGTTCAATCACTTTAACCCGCCCTTAACTTGTGTCTGTTACAACCCCCCATGTAAAAAGGATTTAGAAATGATTCGCGAATTAAGTCATGTGAATTCTAGGTAGCACATAATCATATGCTAATGGACTGAAGCTGACAACAGCACATATGTGTTACATGTCATCTGCACTACAGCCACTTGAAGGGTTGTTTTCAAAAACCTGGTTTAATAACAACAACAACAACACCACCAATACCACTACCACCCCCCATCACCACCAATACCACCACCTATACCACCACCACCAATACCACCACCAACACCATCACCACCACCAAAACCACCACCACCACCACCAATACCACCACCACCAATACCAATACTACCACCACCAATTCCAATACTACCACCACCAATTCCAATACCACCCTGCCAATACCACCACCACCAATACCACCTCCCTCAATACCTCCACCCCCACCAATACCACCACCACCAACAATACCACCACTAATACCACCACCACAGGTACAGATGAAGTTCCCTGCGACTTGGAGACTAATGTGGCGGTACAAAATGCATAACATCAGAGATCCAGAAGAGGTGGATTCCTTTCTGGTGCAGATGGAAGGGTCAGAATAGCGGAGTAGAGGCTACGTCTATACATCAATATAACTTTGATCCTTAGCCACACTTTCTTTTCTATTATTTATCATTTTTCTATATATTTTGGATTCCCTTCGCAAGCTCGGGGGTCGCGAAAGGCGACCACTTCGTCTAGGGATAGGAAGGGGGTTCCCCAAGGTGAGTGGGTGGTGGGGTGCACTGGGTGGTGGGAACATGGGGGAAAAATAGAAAAAGTTGTCCTTGATGTCATATGCCCATATGTGTCTAGTTTTGGTGGATCTTTTGACCTTCTGTTGGGGAGGGTAGCCGATTATGATGATAGGGTAAAGGGGGACCGTGGGAGCAGGAGGGCTGAAATTCGAAGATGAGTAGTTCAAACCCGGTTTATTTCATATCTTGGAATGTGAAAGGCTTGAGGTCCAGAAAGAAGTTGGCCCGGGTCTCTGAATTTCTTAAGAATAGCGAAGCAAGTGTTATTTTGCTCCAGGAGACTCATTTGGAACTGGAGGAGTGAAGGTCTTCTATTAATAAATTGGGCTGGGTCCAGGAAGCAGTCTGTTTGGACCAGAGAGGCAAGTCAAGATTTGTGGCTGTTATTATAAGAAACAGTTCAGATATAAAGTTAGTAAGATATGAATCGGATTCTTCGGGCAGATGGTTGGGTGCCAATTTGATAATACAGGGGATGCCACTTGTCTGTGCTAACTATTATGGCCCGAATGATGATGCTCCAGATGCTCTAATTAAGCTTGAATTGTGTCTTCTACAGGCTACCGCTCTGGTAATAATTGGAGGTGATTTTAATGTAGTGCAAAATGAGGACCTGGTTAGAACTTCTAAAGTTAAATATGTCAGTCCTCCTAGAACTTCGGTAATGGTGAAGACCATGATCCGTGAGCTTAATTTGGTAGATATTTGGCGGAGTAAGATGGGGGAGACAAGGGACTTTACTTTTTACAGCAAAAAATATGGCCACCACTCCTGCATCGAATCGACTATTTCTTGGTAGATCAGAAGTTATTAGCAGAGGTCGATGAGGTTAAACATCTGCCCACTATCCTTTCAGACCATTCAGCAGTTCTCCTGTCCCTTAGGCATCACTATAAATCTGGTATGAAAAGGTGGACCTTAGATAGGACCATTCTGATAGACGAGGGGGTGGTGTGAAGGATAAGGGATGAGGCCTCAGTCTTTTTCCAAGCTAATATGGGTTTAGCTAAAATCCAAGTCATCTGGGATACCTTTAAACTTACTTCAGGGCAATAGGTGGTTCCATAATGGGGGGAAAGAGGCAGGCCTTAAAGAGGCAAGAGGAGGAACAAATTAAGGAGTTTAAGTGTAAAGAACGTGACCTCCAAAAGGCATCATTGGAAGGTTCATATAGAGTTACTTTTCTTAGTAAAGAGCTAGAACATCTCCAGGCAGAATATCAAGGGCAACTTGACAAAAGATTACTTGATAGGTGAAGGGTAAGCAAGTTGCAGTATTTCTCTTATGGAGAGTGGTGTAGTTTGCTTCTGGCCTGGAAAGCAAAAACCGATAAGTCCAGAAATTTTATTCGAAACTTGAGGGATGCTGAATCAGAAGCTTTATTAGATACTAATTCAGAAATAGGTGCAGAGGCCCGTAGGTATATGTGTAGTCTATACAGTGATGACATTTCACCTGGGAAGGAGAGCATAGAGACCTGGTTGGGGAAGATTGAGCTTCCGAGTTTAAATAATGACCAAAAGAGGCTCTTCGAGGCAGAGAACAGAAAGGACGAGGTCCGTGTACAGATTAGGAAGATGGCAGGGGGAAGGCGGCTGGGCCTGATGGCCTCCCTGTCGAGATTTCATCTAAACTCCTTGATATTATTGTACCAGTGCTAAAATGCCTATTTAACGCCATATTTTTGGAAGATGAAAAAGTCCTGCTGTCTTGGGCCGAGGCCACCGTTACTTTAATCCTGAAATCAAACAAAGACCCTCTGGTAGTGGATTCTTATAGGCCAATATCTCTTTTGAATTCCGACTATAAGGTTTTCTCAGGGATAGTGGCCCACGTCATCAAAAGGGTTATCCATCAGGACCAAAGAGGTTTCATCCCCGGGAGGCAGCTCAATAAACTTACCTTTTTGATGCTTGGGGTTGTCGATCTGGCAGAAACCCAGAATTTACCTGTAACAGCAGTAACTGTAGATGCTGCAAAGGCATTCAACCAGTCCATTGGCCCTATTTGTGGGACGCCTTAAAGATCTTTGGGTTCCCGCAGAATATAGTAAGAGCTGTTCAAAATTTGTACCATCAACCCAGAGCCATGGTTTTGGTAAATTGGGAGCTATCAGGCTGGTTCAATATTACATTAGGAACTAGGCTGGGGTGCCGTTTTTTTTTTGTTTTTTTTTAAACAAATTGTATTCAGTTACATCACATCAGTAGGATTTATACAAAGGGGTGAAACAGTGCCATCCTGCTGCTGATAATATACATCGACAATGAATATACATTGCTATGCACAGCTTCTGGTCAAATGGGCCCTGCTTCTCAAGGTGCACCTGCATTCATCCATCTTATCAGTATTCTCAGGAGAATCGTGCTCTATATCTCTATTCCGGGAAATCAACTTCAGAAGTGTCCGTACTAGTCCTCTTTCATGTCTACCACAACAACCAACAAAATAACAAAGTTCCCCTTCCCCTCCTACCCCCCTCTGGCCCTACCCACCCCCTTTCCCCCCTCAGGCATGTCGCTCCATTATCTAGCTCTCAGTGGAGAGTAGTATTTAATAATGTAGGGAATCTGGCTCCATACCTCAAGAAAGTAGGTATCCACATAGGAGGGAGCCACTGTAGTCCATGCTTGCTAACTCCTTAGCTACCTGCTCAGGTAGGGCAATGTTTCAATCCCTATATACAATTCTCTTCACTCAGGGGGTGGTTCGGTGTCATCTTTCGGACGCTTGAGTGACTCCACTAACGCCACCCATGCTCTTGCCGTGTCTAACATTTTTTCATTACTGGTTCTCTGGGCCATTTGTAATCTAAAAATCCCTTCAGACTCAGCCCATTTTGTGAATTCTCACAGCCATCTTGAGGTGTCCAATGACCGGTAATTTCTCACTTACTAGGGCTAACTCCAGATCAGTGAATTTGCTGGTAACTTTATTGCGGGCAGTATGAGGGAACCAGTGTAATAGGCAAAATCCATGGGTTAAAGTGCTATCTGTTATTTCACCTAATTTAATAGTTACTGTTCTCCAGAACTCTTCTAATAATGGATACTCCCAGAACATGTGCAAAAATGTGGCGCTTTCTAGCTTACACTGCGGGCAGACTGTTCGGAACCCAACAAATTAGTTAATTTTGTGCCAGGTGAGATACGCTCTGTGGAGGACATAGAATTGGATTAGCTGAAATTGCGCGTTTCTGGAACACTTTCACTCTCGTTCTACCATTGCTTCCCACGGCTTCTCTTCTATGGGGATACCAAGGTCTGCTTCCCATTTGACACGCAGGTTCTCTAAAGGGCGCCTAATCTCCTGGGTAAGCCGCCTGTACAGGCAAGTAACCACCTTGATAGTCCCAGACGCTGATACCACATACTGGCATAGGAGAGAGGTGGGCGGTTCCGCCATCCCCTTCTTCCAATGCTTACGGATGGCTGCCGTCAATGCCGCATGTAAGAGGAAGTCATGCCCGGGCAGTTCGTACCTTTCTAATAGATCATTAAAGTGTAGGAAGGTGTTGTCCTCATAGAGGTCTCCAATAGTGGAGATACCCGCCTCTTACCAATCCTGGAGTCTCTGCCACTCTCCCCCATGTGGCAATGCCTCGCTAACCAGCAGCCGAATCTCAGATGCATACGGGGTCCCAATTTGGCTCTTTTACTGGCCTGATTCCAACATTGCCGCAGCAACCACAGATCTCTTGGAGCCTCTCTTTGGCTTAAGGGGAGCCAGAAAAGCACTCGAGAAAGCTGTCTCAGCTCTCCTTCTGTCTTCGTTAGCTGGGTTTCTTGTAGTAATGCAATTTGCACCCCTCTTCGTGTCAGATAAGCATGTATTTTGTGCCGTAAACTCATGGTGTGCATCCCCCTAACATTCCAGGTCATAAATGTGATGCCTACGGAGGTACCCATAATACAATCTCTAGCCTCTGGCAGTGCAATTCTCCCATAGCAATATGCCTGACCCCGAACCAATTGTCCCCAACAGTAAAAATAACCCAACTCCCACTCCCCACTACAGGCGCACAAGAACAGGTCCCCATCCAAAAAAGTCATTCAACCAATAAGTCATTAAGTGGTGGAGCGTGCTCCGCTACCGGTGGATCCAGAACCCCCCGGCCCCCTCCCCATACTTAGATCTCTCAGTAGACCCCCATGGTGCAACATGCCCTTCCGCAGTGCACACACTGGGTCTCTAGAGCCAAGAGCCACCCTTGGTCAACCGGTCATCCTCTGCCCATACAACCTGCGGTCCGATCTAAGGTGGGCTGGGATCAGCATGGCATTAGTGAGATGAAGCTGGCACAACTTCCGCTTAACAGCCAGGAGGGAAGATCTCTGTCGCTGCATTTCCCTAGTGTAGTCCGGGAATATCAACACCCTGCTGTTCCCGATCTGCAGATTCTGTTTCTCGCGGGCTCGCTGTAAGATAAAATCCCGATAATGTATTAATGTAATAATCGCACCACCAGTGGACGGGGTGGGGCACCAGGTTTAGGCGGTCGAGCCGGGATCCTGTGGGCACATTCCAAGGCACAGAAGGGGGAGAGACCCTTTGGAGCCAAGTCCGTTTTCAGCAAAGTTTCCAAGTACTGGACAACATCAGTCCCCTCCTCTCGTTCCGGGACTCCTACTATACGGAGGTTATTTCTTCATGAGCGCCCTTTACTGTCCTCAGCTCTCACCTCCAGCACTTTGATCCGGTTTTCCACTTCTTTCAGGGCACCTTGCAGGGTGGCGGCCGTGTCCGGTATGTCCTTCATGGCAACCTCATTGGTCACCACTCTCTCTTTAAGTTTTCGATGCTCGTTTTTCAACAGGGTGAGAGCCGTCCCTATGACATCCATCTTCACCTCCAGCGCCTCCCGCGAGGTGGTGAAGGCTTGCATGATGTCGGCCAGGGTGGGTTCACCAAGTGGTCTCCCCCCTCGTCCTTCAGACGTGCTCTCCTCATCGTCAGTGTGTTGCTCCGGTTCATCCATCTGCAGGACCTCATTTTTAATTTTTATTTTTTAAATCTTTTTATTGTTTTCCAACACAAACAACAAACATGAGAATGGCAGAGCATGTCTACATAAACCATGTTCTCCAATACAGTCAAGGAATTACATGACATTTGTTCCTACTGCCCGGGAGAGTTAACTAACAGAAACCATCCCAAGTGTCCCAGAGTCACCTACTAGAATCAGCGACCAGATCAGGTACAGGACAATAACATAAAGTCATATATCCTTGTCATAATGCTCCATGCATCAGATCCATTCACATTTCCACCCCCAACTCCCCCTCCCTGTGCCCTCCCACCAGCCGGCGCGTCAATTATGAGGTTAAGTGTGATAGAATGCCAAGTCCATTCAATGATGGGGTCCATACCTGTCATCAGTTTTACATCGTTATTAAGTATAATGACTATTATGGAAGCATGGAGATGCTACTCGTGCTTCCCATTGTCATCTAAATCATTATTCTACTAGTCCTCATCCCCAGTTAGAGCACTCACCTCTGACTCAGATTCTATATCCGCCACCTTCAGCTCGGTAACAAGGGCCTCCCACTCTCGCGCCGCCTCCAGTGCTTTGTCATTGTGGTACCTATGTGCCTGCTGTAGACAAACTGTGCCCTCGCTGCTCGCCCATGTGAGCAATGTAGCCCTCCATCTGAGGTAGCTGTGCTCCGCTGCGGCTTTCAAGTGGGACGTAATATCTCTCTTGGCAAGTAGCAATCGTAAGTCCAAGAATTTACTCGTCAATTTTGTTTTGCTAGTATGCGGAAACAATGTAACAAGCAAGTCCCCTTATCCGGAGTAAGCTGTCGCTCCGTCACCCCACAAAGCAAATCGCCTACCTCCTCCCAGTATGTGCCCAATTGTGGTCAATTCCACAGCATGTGTACCAGGTCCGCGTTCCCCATCAGGGCGGCTCAAACCGAACTAATGCTATTATTTCCAAATGTACTTTTATGTGATCCTCCTGGGGAGACGCGAGATCTGCAGGTCTTGGAAGTCCTCCTTGTTTTTCTGACTGTGTTAAAAATATAATCTCTACAAGTCAGTTTGACATGGCCTGCGACTCTAGAAGCCGGAAGAAAGTTTGGGCATTGTTGGTTGAATGGAGCCAATGCTCCAGGAGGTCCGATGATTAAGCCAAAATTTCTGTTGGTCCAGGTTCCCTTCTGCTAAGGGCACACTAGTGAAGGGTTGGAAGAGGAAACAGCATTTTATCTTAGGTGAAAAGGCTCTGTTCCATGTTTTGGCAACTGGGAAAAGAGCATTACCAGCTAGAAAATTGGCAGAATAAGGACATCATTTTTTTAAAAACAATATCACCGCCAGCAGCAATACCACTAAAACCACCACCACCAATACCACCACTACCACCACCACCACCACCACCACCACAACAACCACCACCAATACCACCAGCAGTACCACCACCATCGATAGCACCACCATTACCACCACCCGCAATACCACCAATACCACCACCACCAATATCCCCACCAATCCCACCACCACCAATACCACCACCAATACCACCACCATTACCACCACCCCCAATACCACCACCAACCCCACTACCAATACCACCACCAATGCCAACAATACCAACACCAGCACCACCAATACTACCACTACCAATACCAATAGCAACACCACCACCACTACCACCACTAACACCACCAATACCCTCACCACCAAGTCCACCACCAATACCACCACCACCAATACCACCACCAATACCACCACCACCAATGCCAATACCACCACCACCAATACCACCACCTCAGTACCTCTCGCTCACTAGTAATAGCTGGGGCACTGTACAGGGCCGGAGCTGCAGCCAAGACCATCCCTCTCTGCTTCCATGCCTAAAATGAAGCACAGCCTGCCCTGCCCAATGGAGGTGAAGCCAGGCCCTTCTACAGCGGGAGTGTTTTTTATTAGGCCAAAATAGCAATGACATTACGCAATGGCACACTACACTCTCAAATCACAGAGAGGGCAGGAAATAGCCCCCTGCTCTTCCTTCTGAGCTGCGACAGTGTAGTAATCACAGAGCGAAAGGTGTTGGAGCGCTTTGTTCGTGTTTATAGCTTGGATCATATGTAACTCTCGCTTCACACTTTGTGTCTGTGTAATTTACACTTACACATCTACTTTACTGCACCATTTATCCCTACTTTGAAGACGTTGCAGGCCGGTCTCTACCTCTGATATTTACAATGTAACAAGCTGTTGAGAAGGCCCTTCATTGCAATGCAATAGTTCTCACATTTGCAAGAGTTTAAGCTATTAGTATTGTAAATGATAATGCCTTTTATTTTTGTTTTAAAACCCAAAACATACATAAAAGGCGTTGTCATTTACTATGCCAACAGCTCAAACTTGCGTGAATGAGAGCCCTATTGCATTGCAAATCCTTGTTTAATCCCAGGGATCTGCATTTATGTTCACCCTTTTGGAAGATTGAAATCTGCTCCAATAGGCAAATATTGAATGAAGGTTTTTTTTTCTCTGTAAAATATGTTCTTTTTTTAAGTAGTTCAAACATACATACCATACAGAAAATAATACTCTTGTAGCAAGGCAATGCATGTGAAAAAAAGTATTAAAAAGGTGAATCAAAAATTACTTTACATAAGCTTACTTGACTATGAATGAAAGTTTCTGTTAGGGATGCCAGATGCAACACCGCACCACTAAGACAAGATCCCTGGTGCTAGGTGGAATTTCTACCCTCCCCATCTGGGGGCATGTGTGGGCAGTGGCGGCTGGTGGAATTTGAAACTGGTGAGGTATATGCAGAATGAATCAACCTATGTGAGCGAGCACAGCGAGCGAGCCTGACATTTATAAGTGAAGTTCGGGTTGTTCTTCCGCCGTGAAGATTTTTTAAATAAATTGGCATCTTTTTGGTGCGATTTTCAGCACTATTTCTGTGATAAATGGACAAAAAAATTCAGTTCTTCTAGGCATTGATAAAAGAAAAACTTATATATTATTTCAGAGAATTTCTGGATTGCCAAGCAAGTCTGACTTCTGAAGAGGGTAGGGTACTAAGCAAGACTGCTTTGGCTGTACCCTTTCCGATAGTAAACACTAGTTAGCGATGTGAACAAGTTCAATGGACAAATCTGGGGTCTAGGAAGAGACCCTCGCCTGAGAAAGAAATTAAAAAAAGATTGGCAAATGGTGCATTTTAAAGCAAATGAATGCAGCGATAAAGCAAGGCTTATTAAGCAGTAGGAACGAATAAAAAATTGGGTGCTCCCTATAAAGGAACATGCCAAAAACAGTTCTGTTATTGTCATAGTGTGCCATCAGACCGGTATTTTGGTTTATCTCTGAGATGTAAATGTATCCAGATAAATGGCACAGCAACTGACAAACGCCTAAAGCCTGTCAGTATGATTGGTTTGTCACTGGGTGTTAGCTTTTTAAAATCCCTGCCACTGTCTTTCTCTTCCTGCCCTTCTGTCTCCACCTGCCCTTCCACCCCAGAGCCCCTGTCAATAGTTGTCACTGCCTGACCTCCCCTCTCACTAGCTGTCTCGGTTTATGTTACAATCTGTTATGTGGTTCCCCTTTATCGCATTGTATTTTTATGTATACAACCTTGGTATGTTCCACCCCCCTTACATACATTCCACTTGGTACATTCCGGTTGGTGAAGGCGACCTTAGAATGTTCATGTGAGGGACCCACATTGCTGGAGAGTGGAGCAGTGAAGAATAAAGGCAGTTTCTTTACCTACGTGTTAAGTCTCTTATGTACTTGCAGACTTTATAACAGTGGCGACGATCTGTGGAAGGGGACAGATGTTCCTGCTCCTCCCCTTTTGATTGAACTCTGGCAGCAAGGCAATTAAGCGCAGCAAAGATAAGAAGCACTTTGAAGAAGAACAGCAGCCAGTCACTTGGAGAAGACTATCTTCGAGAGTAATACTTAAGCAACGTCAACTGGTGAGGTCTCGTTAACATTATTAACTGGGCAAAGGATGCTTAGCTTATGAATAGGCTGTGGGGTTTTAGGTTTAAACCTATAATAACTGATAAAACCCCACTGAAAGAAAAATAGCCCTCAGCGGTGAAAACATATAAACACTGAAAAAACACCTGCACAACCACAAACTAAATGCCATTCAAAGAAAGGAAAAAGAAAGTGAAAGAGTCATTTTGTTCTTACTGAAGGGGTCAATAAAATGTAACTTTGTTATACAAGCTAGCAATAAGAAAGACTAGCTAATATTATTGTGCTTGAGTTTTGTTCTTTAGGGATGCCACTAAAATATTGTTTCTTCTTCTTTTTACTTTTTTCAGTTTTATGGCCTTTGGTCTAAAGATGCAGGGTTTAGTTTCACGCTTTAGGTTTAGTTTAATTATTTTATAAACTGTAGAGAATCAGGACATGTCAAACTCACATTTGATATTTTGGTTGCATTTGATTCTTTCACTGATAGGTAAAATGGCTAGTTTCATAAACATCTTTCCTAATATGTGTGATCACATTTGCCCACAGAGAATGGGTAAAAACCCTTAATACATCAGACCATAGTTTCTAGTGGGTCAGTATTGATAGTAGGTGAATTGCCAACACCTCAGGCTTTAAACATTAAATTCAAGGTATAGTGACAAGTATATATATCACCAAGCATTTGGGATAGTGGTGAAAACGTGACACCAGACTTTTGAAAAACATGGATCGCAGTGTCACTTGTTATGCTCTGCAAAAAAAAGGTTCTTTCCAAGTTCAACAAAGATTGGAGTGATATTATTTGTATTTGTAGTGATTCAGCTACGTATATAAAAAATTTGTGTGATGACCTGTCAAAATTGATACCCGAGCTGAAGTGATTTTCTTTAGGAGATCCTTGCCACTTGTTAGATGGTATGCTGAAAGCATCTTTACAATCTTCAGAGTTAATGAGGGATGCTATTGACTTTTTAGTCCATTCTGGTGCACTGTTTTCTTATAGTTAACAACAAGGAGCTAAGAGGGAACAGTGGTCACAGGTCGCCCTCTACTCAATAATGTATTCTCAAAACAAGACCTAGACCACAGCGGCAACCAATCATAAATCCCTTCATGGTGTACCATCACATGCAAGATTTTTGCAAAATACTCCTCTCTTTTTAATTAATGAGGTAGGAGGTACATCCATGTTATGCCATGTTTAAAAACATATGCCCATTCCCTTGGAGACATATACACAGTTGTGAGACAACAAATAACACACACCTAAGTGCCAAATTAAGGTAGATAGGAAAAAATGTGTGTGAGCGAGATGGCGCCTCACGGGCGAACCACCAACGGGAACCTGGCAGGTACTCACCAGGATTGCCCTGATCTCATCATTGGCACCATCAAGCTCAAAAGAAAAACAGGTGTCCGACAAACAAACCAAGACAGTGTTTGTGAAAGAATGCAGTGTGTGAGAACGAACGAAAGACACAGAACGTGTCAAACAACAGACATATAAAACCCCACAAACAACACAGAACTTAGCTTTATTCTGTCACTTTCGTATTGGTTGCGGGATGTTAAAAAAGTGAGAATAGCTGATTACAGTAAAGAAAACGTGCCCGGCATTAACTCAGCACACGCCGAGTCACCCAGAAACCTATGAGGGTTGCACCTCTCGACTGGTAGGCGCCATGGTGGTCGATTGAGGTTGTGAAGATAACGCATGTCCTAATGCAGTGGCTTAAAAATTTGTGACGCCCTGAAGAAATTGCCTCAATTGGAATTGGCAATGAAACATGTCGGCAAGTCGAGTCAGGCTAGATAGGTATTAGCTATTCTCACTTTTTTAACATCCCGCAACCAACACGAAAGTGACAGAATAAAGCTAAGTTACGTGTTGTGTGTCGGACACCTGTTTTTCTTTTGAGCTTGATGGTGCCAATTTTGAGATCAGGGCAATCCTGGTGAGTACCTGCCAGGTTCCTGTTGGTGGTTCGCCCGTGAGGCGCCATCTCGCTCACACACATTTTTTCCTATCTACCTTAATTTGGCACTTAGGTGTGTGTTATTTGTTGTCTCACAACTGTGTATATGTCTCCATGGGAATGGGCAAATGTTTTTAAACATGGCATAACATGGATGTACCTCCTACCTCATTAATTAAAAAGAGAGGAGTATTTTGCAAAAGTCTTGCATGTGATGGTACACCATAAAGGGATTTATGATTGGGTGCCGCTGTGGTCTAGGTCTTGTTTTGAGAATGCACTGTTTTCTTATGCCCAGGAACTAAAACGCAAATATTTATCATTTCGTGCTTTATGTAGCATCAAAGAAAGAGTCATCCCAACTGTGCCCCTTAGCTGACGGTTCTCAGCCCAAGAGGCTATGAATGCTGAGACGGCCTTTACACAGAAGTTTACATGGGAAGGAAAGCGCGAGAGCACATGACTAAAGACTAACTGAAGAAGTATTGTATGGTGTACTACAATAAGATTAATTTGCAAAAATCTCTTTGGACCTCATAAACACTATATGTACACTGTCTATATACCATGTTCTTTCAGTGCATAAAGCAAGCAATGATAAAAGCAAAACGTTCCATAAACACCGGAAAAACACTTTTAAGATATTGAAAACACTGACAAAACCCCACCAGAATTTACCAAAAATAGAAACTGAAAACAGGACAGCCTACTTATGAACATAAGAAGGGAACATCCGACAAGTTACAGACAGTAATTATAAGCATCCTGAGCAGCCCTAGCATATTCACGTGATGAATTACGCTGCGGACTCAATCTAAGACTGTCAGAAGTGGTACCCTGATGTAGTGCATAGAAGCATAATTACCGTTAATTATGGAGTCTATTCAACTTACTAGTCAGGTGTTCTAGGGTACGCATCACCCAGCCTGGTGTTTGTTGATCGACTCACGGGTCTTGTGGCTCATCAACACATTGAGCAAGGTCCTAGCAGTTGGCACCCAGTGATCTTCTCACCCGGTGTATTTGGAGGAGAGAGGAGTCGAGACGTCCATCCGTGCTGTGCGCAGAATTATCCCAATGCCTAGGCGGCAGAATAGTTGGCGGTGCGGAGGGGTCACGGTGGAATCGAGTCAGAGGCGTCGGAAGGCTCCTCGGTGCCTGCCCTTGTAAACCCCTGCGGCACCTATCCAGCGTTGCTCAGGCTTTCCTCAGGCTTCCCGGAATCGAACTCTGTGAACCGCTGCAGTGCCGGCGAGCGCGCCTCAAGCTTCAACCGCTTGAGTTTCCTCACGGCTGCGGAGCATATTCTAGTCAGGAACGTCCCCGGTGCATGGCCACCAGGGAGCTGCCTCTTCCTACGCAGGAGTAACTCAGGGCCGGTAAACATATGGCCAGCAACACCTTCTCAAGCAACGGAGATACGCACTCCTGTGTGTGTCAAATCGAGGGTGGAATTGAATCCTCTCACGGTGGCACGCACACCAAATTGCTATGTAAGCAAACAACGGAGATACGCACTCCTGTGTGTGTCAAATCTTGTGGTGAATCTGAATTCGCCCACGGTGACACGCACACCAAATTGCGCACCTTAACTATTAGTGAACAGAGAATAAGCTATATTAAATATTATGATTAGTCATGTCATTGAAATATTACCAGCAGCAATTTGAAGGCGCTATCTGTTGCTAGCCTTGGTAACAGGGTTCCTCCTAAACATTTTAAATTTGAATGCTTCTTCAATTTATAATTTAATGCATACAGTACACTATTTACATTGTCATAAACTGCTATGAGATAAAAATAGGAAAAGTTAGTGTGAGAACCTTTTCTATTACTAATTTTGCCTATGCTTGGTTATTGGAACACATAAGCTCACAATCCCTGGTTTAAAAGCAGTGAGGATATTAATGAACCAGTATAGAGACATATGCTCATAAGTCATTGTGTTAAAGTATCCAGAATAGCATTCTACTGTGTGTATGTGTGGTCAATAACACCTGTTAACACACACCAATTTGGAATGGACGTACGACATTACAACGCATGCTTTTACATCGCATGCTTTTACAACGCGAGTTTTACAATGCATACCATTACAACGCATAGTGCTTTGGGGCGCTGGATAGTGAATAGTTTAATTTACTATTCCAACTCCAGTCCCCGTGGATAGTAGGGAAGGTGTTGGACAATAAATTAAACCTATTCCCTATCCTAGAGCGCCCCCCAGCGCAATGCGTTGTAATGGTTTGCGTTGTAAAAGTTGCGTCGTAAAAGGCACTGCGTGGTAAAAGTTGCGTTGTAAAGGTTGTTTCCCATTTGGAATTGTGGTGTTTATCTAATAATTATTTTCACTAAATATAATTATCCTATTTTAAAATTACATCATGGCAGCTGCCAGCATGACACAACCTGCGCCATTGTATGTATGTATGTATGTATAAACCGTTTTATAACGCGTGTCCTGGCGCGATGGGAGAAGGCAGGGAAAGACATAGTAGAGACCAACTTAAACCAGCTTAGTGAAAAAATGCGTTTTTAGGTTTTTCTTAAACTGGGCTACGCCCTGAATGGAGCGCAGCTGGAGGGGAAGGGCGTTCCAGGCCCGAGCCGCCACCACAGAAATGGACTGGCCTCCTAGCCTAGATCGCCTAAAGTGGGGGAGAGCCATCTTGAACTGAGAGGATGATCTTAGAGCTCGGGTAGGGACATAGAGAATGAATCGTTTCTGCAGGTAGACAGGCCCTTGATCGTGAATTGCTCTAAACAAGAGCACCAGGGATTTAAACAAGATGCGCATGGGCACCGGGAGCCAGTGGAGACAATTCATTTGTGAACGTACGCTCTTCCATCTAGGGACGTTAAACAAGAGTCGGACTGCGGCATTCTGGATAACCTGCAAGCGGTTAACCAGATAAGCAGGGATGCCACTAAACAGAGCATTAGCATAGTCCAATCTTGCTAGGATGAGAGCTCGGGCAACAGTCTCTTTTGCCTCCCTGGGAAGCAACAGAAAAAATCTACGTAGCATTCTCAGGGTGGCAAAACAAGACCCAGATAGCTTTTTAATATGGTCCTCAAATCTTAGGTCCTCACCAAACCAGATGCCAAGATTCTTCGCAGGGCCACCCATCACCTTGGGGCTAGGAGTGTTGGGCGGCCACAGTGAATCTTTGAAGCAAGAGGGAAAGGAACCATAGAAGAGAACATCAGACTTGTCCTCATTGCATTTCAACTGAGCCATAGTTAGCCATAGTTTCAATTTCAATGAAATTGGGGAACCCAACATGCCATGGGAGGATTGGGAAAAGATTTTTGAATCCTATCTTGTGGCAATTGGAGGGGAGAAATTCAGCGAGTTTAGAAAACAACATATTTTGTTGCAAAATTTGGGTCCCACAGGCAGAAAGGTGTTTGAGTCACTCCCAGAATCGGAGGACGATGATGACGAAGCAGTCTACAACATCACACTGGTTAAACTACGAACTCATTTTGGGGATAAAATAAACATAGTTTTAGAGAGACATAAGTTCTTCAGTCGTGCTCAAGGAAAACAAGAGAGTGTTTCAACTTATGTAGCTATACTGAGGGGTCTCAGCAAGTTGTGTGACTTCAAGGACTTAAATGACTCTTTAATCAGAGACCAGCTGGTACGTTGCACAAACAACAAAGAAATTCAGAAGAAACTTTTGCAGAAACAACCAGATCTGCAGGAAGCAGTTAAGATCGCCAAGTCAATTGAACACACCGACATGTGCATCAAAGACATGAACAACACAGATAACAAAGTAGCGGAAATAAAAAATTTAGAAGAAGAAAGTGAAGTATGCAAAATCAAAGGCGATTCTCACAAATCACAGAACAAGAAGGATATGGAACAAAGCCATGCAGGGAATCCTGAAGGTACAAAGTTAAAATGCTTTCGCTGTGGAAGTAACAACCACTTAGCAAATGACCCCAATTGTCAGGCAAAATCTGCATGGTGCAGGAAGTGTAATAAGAAAGGGCACCTGGCAAGATTGTGTGGATGCTTCCCTAAGAAAACATGGAGCAATAGACCTGGAGAAGACAAGGCCCAAGTGAAGAAAATAATTCTACAAGTCAATGAAGTGGGGGTGGAAAAACAGGAGTATCCGGTATGTGAAGTCAACATTGATGGACAAAATTTTAAAATGTTCGCAGACTCTTGTTCCCCATTCACCCTGGTGAATTATTCAGATTTCGTATCAAATATGGGCCAAGAACAAAAGAAACTGGCTAAAGCAGACATAAATCCAAGTGGGTATAATAAGGACCCCATTCCAATGAAGGGAATGCTCAAATCCATAATTTCATTCAAGGACCGCTCCACTATAGGCAAAGTCTGCATCGTGGAAAAAGGATCTAATTTATTAGGGTGGCAACACCAGAACGAATTAGGGATTAAACTAGACCCTAACCACCCCGAACAAACGTGTTTTGTGCACCAACCCAGGAAACGACTATGAGCACATCATTAAAGAATTCACAGAAGTCTTCTCGGAAAAGCTAGGATTACTCAAAAACTACCAACATAAAATCAAATTGAAGCACAACGCTAAACCTGTAGTGCACAAAACTAGACCGATTCCCCACTTAATGTGGGAACCACTAAGGAAAGAATTAACCAGACTAGAAGAATTGAACATCATTGAACCGGTGTATTGCACGGAATGGGTGGCCCCCATTGTTATTGCCAGAAAGAACCATAGTCAGGACATTAGTATGTGCATCAAACTAACTGCGAGATTTGAATAACAGCATTCTAGTTGAAAGACATCCCTTACCCTGCATCTATGAGATGCTAAGCACCATGGGGAAGGCAACTCATTTCAGTGTGCTGGACCTATCTATTAATTGTGGGTTTATATAGCGCTAGAATCAACTCCCGGAGGAGTATCTCCGCGCTTCGACCGCTGGGGAACCCGTCCTGGCTCACCCTGAGAGATGGTCCCTAATGGGTATCTCTAAGGTGCGACCAAGCATCCCCGGCGGTCTGGGGGGCCGTTGTGAAGATGAGGCAAGCTATTGCCCAGAGTTGCCGAGTGTGATCTCTGGTTAGAGTAGGCACCGAGGCGAGAATTATCGAGTCCACTGACCCTGGTCCACGACCCTGCCGCGTCAGGAATCGAACCCTGGTCCCGGGCCGTCCTCTGCTTACGGGTCTGCCGTCTCTAACCAGTGAGCCACACCACTCCACAAATGGCATATCACCAGGTGGAACTACATCCTGACTTCAGAAGGCTCACGGCATTCACCACCCCTTTGGGAACCTTCATGTTCTCCCACATGTCGTTTGGGCAGCATCGGCGGCAGCCGTATTTCACAAACTTAGGCAGCGCATCCTTGAAAGTATACCTAAGACATTATGCTTCCAGGATGATGTCCTAATTTACGGTACCAGCGAAGAGGAGCATGATCATATCCTAAGGCAAGTCCTTTCAAAGTTCAAGGACGCGGGTCTCACCCTAAAACAAGAAAAGTGCAAACTAGGTGTGGAATCCGTGGAATATCTGGGACATTGTACTTCCAGGGATGGGTTCAAACCAAAGTTCTGCCTGGTTGAGGCGGTAAAGGAAGCTCCAGCACCGACAAATAAGGAGGAACTAAAATCCTTTCTAGGTCTGGCCGAATATATGGCAAAATACGTCAATCATTTTGCCGAGCTCACTGCCAATCTAGGAGAACTTACTAAAAGAAACTTTCTATTTCAATGGTTAGAAGAGCACCATCGCACCTTTTCGGAGGTAAAAGAAAGCATAATTTCGGCCCCATATCTATGCAACTTCAATGGAAAACCATCCTCACCACGGATGCAAGCGGGAAAGGGTTGTGGGCAACCCTGTCACAAGTGATTGATGGCAAAGAGAGAATTGTGGCATTTGCCTCACGAACCTTAACTAAGGCTGGATTGAACTACTCAGTGGTGGAAAGAGAAGCCTTGGCTTGCTTTTGAAGGGTAAAACACTTTACATTTTTTCTATGGGGCATACAATTTTGCATACGCACCGATCACAAGCCCTTGATTTATATGTTCAATCCTAAGAACAACTCTTGTAACACCCCCCGCATTGCAAAGTGGATTTTGGGGTTGGAAGGTTTTTGTTTCAAAATCGAGTACGTGCCTGGAACACAAAATGCAGCAGCAGATTTCCTTTCAAGAACCCCCTCAATAGAGAAGAACAATTTGATGTAGGCGAACACCCTATCTTCCAAATAGATCTATCGACAATTTCTTCAAGAGAATGGTTAGACTACATGAGCACTGACAGCACCATGACACAACTCATATCATACACTTTACATGGGGGGCCTGAGAATCAAAACCAAATGAACACTGACACTAGGAAATTCTGGGAAGTACGCAATGAACTTTGTATTGACAAGGGACTATTGTTTAGAATGGACAAAATAATTCCACCAGAAGCTATCAGAAACAAGATTATAGACCTGGTTCACAAAGGCCATTTGGATATGAGCTTGACCAAGGCAAGGTTTCGTGAAAGCTACTGGTTCCCTAACATGGATACCTTAGTAGAAGAAAAAGTCAAGCATTGCCAAGCATGCTCAAATAGTGACAAATCTAAAATACCCAGAAAAGCCCCTATTTTGCCAATCTCCACACCAAGCAAACCTTGGGAGAAGATCGCTCTTGAACATTTAATCTTCCAAGAATGCTCAAGAAATTTGCTATAGTTCTAATAGATTACCATTCACATTGGACGGTTGTTAAAATGGTTAACCAAATAACTACCGCCACAGTCATTCAATTTCTAAGAGACACCTTTGCTACAGAAGGCATCCCTGCCTCCATTGTCACTGACAACGGGGTCCAGTTTGTATTCCATAGTATGACAGAATTTCTCAACATGCTAAACATAAAGCACACTACTTCACCACTTTACTCTCCTAGGGCAAATGGGTTGGTGGAAAGGATGAACCACATGGTTAAAGGAGGAATTCATTTAGCCAGTAGCAACAACATTCCTGTTGAGCAAGGCCTTCAAGAAATGTTATGGGCCTATCACACCACACGCAACCAAGTCACAGGAGTCTCCCCGTTCTTAACCCTAAGAGGGAGAAAACCCTGTACCAAATTCCTTCCCAATTGGCTAGGAGGACGTTCCCTCATCACCAGGGACATGGGTGTATTTACTGACAGAATCCACATCCACTAAAACAAATACAAAGAGCATTATGACTTAAAACATGGGACCAAGAGCCCACAATGGAAAATAGGTGATGGGGTCTGTATCAAAAATCCCAGGAGTAGCAATCCTGAAAGTAAGTTTTCTAAACCTATGTGCATAACAGCAGTAAAGGAACACACTGTCATTTTAGATGGTAACCAAATGTGGAGCATGGACATACTTGTCAAATCTGAACAAGAACAAAACAGACAGGTGACCCGAAACCTTCCAAACTCTTCGCACCCATCCAATCCTACCCCGGTCCAAAGAACACGCAAAACACTTAGATGGCACAAGGACTTTATTGTGTACAAATGAACCTCCTCTTGGAGAAACGTTTATGCTGAACTATGAATGTAGAAGTTATTTATTGTATTGGTTCTAAGGGAGGAAGATGTGTTACAATCTGTTATGTGGTTCCCCTTTATCGCATTGTATTTTTATGTATACAACCTTGGTATGTTCCACCCCCCTTACGTACATTCCACTTGGTACATTCCGGTTGGTGAAGGCTACCTTAGAATGTTCATGTGATGGACCCACATTGCTGGAGAGCGGAGCAGTGAAGAATAAAGGCAGGCTCTTTACCTACGTGTTAAGTCTCTTATGTACTTGCAGACTTTATAACAGTTCACTTCATGCACCGCCAATCCCTACTACTGGGTTTGTTTGCTACACTGCACCTGTCTTTTCAATACTCTAAACCCTGTCAAGTGCTGTCTACCAACATTATTTGTTTGCCTTTCCATGTACACTGTCATTTCTTCTGACGGGTGATCTCTTTACATCACAACCAAGGCCACTGGAATTATGCAGCAGGAGAGGACCAGAAACGTGGGGCATAGTTGACTAAATTATGCAGCAACAAGAGGCAAATTGTGAGGTATTATGCTGCACACTTTGTGATAGCATTACTTTATTATTTTGGTCGTTTAACGCAGGTTTAAACACTGTGTGAGCAAAAGCCTCACTCCTTTGGTACCAGTTTAACCCCAAAATATAGCAATATGCAACCAAAAGGGAACCAGCCAACATTTACTAAAGTCCTTCCACTGCACTGTAACATTTTGCACCGTTTTAGTAACTGTTGGTCAATTTGTACTAGAATCAAAAAAAAATTTTTTAATCAAAATATGTGTAGTTCATAGAAAATAAAACCAAACCACCGGCTTTATTTTGTTTCTCCAGCCCTACATAGCAATCCAAGAACCCTATTAATCTCTCCAACAGGGGTCTTAAACAGTACTTTTGTATTACAATTGTGCAATCGGACAAACGAGGAAAGATTCATAACACTTTACTTCATTTCATTTTTTAACACTTGGCTTTTTGTAATGGTGAACCACTCTGAAACGTCCCGCTACACATCTATTCATTTGCAATACATTCACAACGGCTCGCTCTTCTGTAACACTTGTGTCAGCTGTGCACATAAGAACACTCTTTACACATGCAAGGCACAAGTGATGCAGTACTTGTCACGTTAATCGTTTTAACAAAAATAAACATTTGCCAAAACAGTTCAGCATTCTAAATTTACCCCGGCATTCAAAATACAATGCTCAAAATCTTGGCAACCTTTTATTAAAAACATGGGCCTTCATTATTAACTTTTGTCTGACTTCGGGAGTGCAAAGTTGACAGTTGCCACGAGACAAGTTGGGTGTCTTGTGGCAGAATGAGCAGTTTAAACACAGCGCCAGCAGCCCCTGAGCTTCTTAACTCATCTGACTTCAGCCTTCACCTCTGAGTTCATAGTTAGCAGGCTCCCAATTGCCTTCTAACCATTCACTCCTCTGCCAGTTGGAGTCGGTGGTGCTACTGCCACGCAGTCACGGGTGGGTGGAGGCAGGGCTGGTCCTAGAACTTCTGGGGCCCCGGGCGAAAGGAAAGGTGTGAGGCCCCTCTAATTTGCAAGTACTATCCAGTCGCGGCCGGCATGACTCGCGGGTGGGGGGGTCTCACGTAGTTCTTGCGGGAGGGTACGCGGGTGGGGTATTATAAAACTAAACTTCCCTTCCTGGGTCTGGCGTCGTCTCTGCGCCTGACCTGCTCTTCTGCAGCCTCCCTCCCCTTCCCTAAACCAATCGCAAAGCTGAAAGGACAGCGTTGTGATTGGTCGGGACGGTGACCAGCCAGACGAGAAAGGCCAGAGTGCGCATGACTGGGGCAACCAAAGAGTCAGAGCTCTTAGCAGTGTGCAAGCCACTCCTCCCTTTCCCTGGAGCAAACCCCCTCCCCCCAACCAAACACTTCGGCTTTCTCGCAGTGCAAGAAGCAGAAACATAACATTTTAGTTTTAGCATTTTATGTTTCAGCTTCTCGCTCTGCGAGAGAGCAGTGGGGCGACGCTCCTCTGCCCTAGTGGAGGAGCCATCCTTGGTAACATCACAAGAAGTGACATCACAGAAAGTGACATCGCAGGACTATTGATCTTATTTGGCATCACTGAAGAGATCTAATGTGGATATCAGTAACATGGACAAAATGATAAATATACAAATTAAATAAGTCCATATATTTTAAAACTGTATTAAATGGATTACATTTGTCAGATTGGATGGAAAAGCTAGGTGCAGGTCTCACAAAGATGGATATTTTTTACTCATGTTAACTGATTGTTTCCAGATGAATGCATGATAAACATTCCAGTTCTGTCTCATAAAGAGGGAGATCCTGTTGAGGTAATGAGGGGCGGGATTATTCAAAATATAAAATTACACAAGCGAAAACCCCTCACTTCATGGATATAATCGCAAATTTCAAAAGGCTCCCTTCTCTTTCTGTGCCATTATTGTGCTACCTTAGGATGACATTAATACTTAGTAGTTTGTTTTAAGGTAAATCCTCTCGCCAGTATCCTAGAGTCATAGGACAATCTTTTTTTGTATGTGGGCTCTTTACTTGCTAGAATTATGTTAAGTGCAAAAACACAACACATATAATACAAAATTATAAGACACCATTGCAAACAAATAAAGATTGTACATAAATAAAAAAATACTTAAAACAAGCGAGACCACTGCTAAATCATACATTGACTTGAAGGTATGCCTCAGATTGAAAGGGCTTTCAAATCTGCATTTTTGATTTGGTGTTAGAACTGTAGGAAGTAGAAGTGGTTGGCTTTAGCGCTGGTGGAGCCCTGTGCGACAATGTTGCTGGCCCCCCCAATGACTCGCTCTGCCACGGATTCCCTCACTACCACCCTTTAACAGTGTCCCTCAAGTCTCCTTAACCATATTCTTGCTCAGATGCATTCCATTTGATTTACTGTGCCACTGACATCAGTGTAGGTGTCAGAGAGCTTTATATCACACACATTACACAGAGACAATCAAGCATATGTGTGTAAGTCACAAAAGGTAATGTTACATAAGACAAAGGACTACAAGGTGTAGGAGTCACATGACAACCCTACGAGTAGGCAGTATAGTTTAATAGCAATTTATCTGGAGAAACACAAACTCTGAATTTAGAACGTAATACCATGGTTGGGGATTCTCTTTAATCACCAGAATTGATTTCTTTCCAAATGAACCCTTATTGCATCATTAGGATAATCAAAGACTGGGGAAAAAACATAACACTCTAATTTATACCTTGTGTGCTTGCATGCAGCTCTTAGATGTCACTTAATAGCTCATTGTTCTGTGTTCGGATTTTGATTTATAAACGGCAAGTAACAAAAGGATTTCTGACAAAAGCAGTAACCCACTGGCCTATTTACTTCAAGTTGACTTGGTGATCTG
Organism: Lissotriton helveticus; assembly: GCF_964261635.1. Lineage (NCBI taxonomy): Eukaryota > Metazoa > Chordata > Amphibia > Caudata > Salamandridae > Lissotriton > Lissotriton helveticus. The sequence continues at coordinate 1,569,598,090 of NC_136068.1, forward strand.
CACGGTACATGTTCTTTGCAGCAGGCACATTATCCCTCAACTCTACCGCTTCACAAGTCAAAACTTCCACCTGACGAAACTCTATCTCTCTCTAGGAGGACACATTAATCACCGGAGATATCATGACATTTTTATTGTTGCCGAAAATTGCTGGAGGCCAGGAAGGAGGCAGCAAGTGCTTTTAAAAACAAAATATACTCAAAAACCTGACGCCTACATCCGCAGTGAGCTCTCAGTGCGATCTCACCGGTCGCACCGCCCTAGAGCCTCCCTGCTCAAGGGTCCTGTGACATCAGTGACAGAGTCACTGTTGCTCTAGGGTGTGATGCTTCGTAGGCCTGCCCGCAAGATTGGAGCTGAGCTTCAATAGGGTTTGTAGTGGACAGGCCTTCAAGGTTAACCCACACTTGCCACCGCTATGGTCCACCTGCTGGTGCTCAGACACCATTCTTCTAAGTCCTTTCGGGGCCTTCTAAGGTCTAGCATGTGCTCCCTCAGGAGAGTGTGGTCTGGTGGACTGGTCATGAAGGCTGAACCTGGTTCCAAAGTTCCAAATTTGGCAGCTTTGACCATAGTGCCACATCCTCTCCCCCAATGACCACCATACTGCCCTACTGAAAGAAACTCGCACTGCCTTCACCTAAAACCCAATTGCGCTCCGCTATAAACACCTTGATGCGACACAATTCAAATTACGCTCTAGACAAGAGCAATATGCTGCCTAAAAAAAAGTAACATACTGGAAAAAGCAAACACACATAGGGAATGCAAGATTAAGTAAAGCATGTGAAATGTATGCATGAACAACATGCTAACCTCAACGCTTTTACAATCACTGTTCAGAATCAGTGAGTGCTTTTGCATGTAAAGGTAAGGACATGACGGGGCGTGGCTTAGCAAGCCACGATGGCGGCTGTGCTCTGCTGAGGCTCCGCGATCGGGCTAGCATCCAGCCCTGTCCCAGTGATCGCCGGGAGCCTCTACTTCCAAATTCGGCACCCGGGGTGCCCCCACATCCAGCGGCACTCCCCTGGTACGGTGCGGACCGCGCTGCCGTGCGGAATCCCCCAGTGGCGCCTCCCGCCGGAGCCGCGCGCCGAGCTGCAAAATGGCGGTCGCGGCTCCGCTCCGCTGAGACCAGCGCAACTGTATGCCTGCATCACCTGATCGGAAGCCCTGAACGGTGCGGCCGACCGACCGCCAGGGAGACCCGAGCTGTGGAACGTGGCCGGCCCCGTGTGGTGAAGACGCGACTGGGCTCCCCGCCGGAGCTCCTCGCTCGAGAGCAAGATGGCGGCCGCAGCTCCGAGGCCCCACATTGCCTGCGCCTGGTCCTAGACGGGAGTCGGACCCAACCTCCACGTCGACCCCGCCTGCCTCCAGGGCTTGACTGTACCTGCTCCGCGGCGTCGGACCCTGCAGACAACCGCGACTCCTCTGGGCGGTGAGTGCCTGCTCCCCCCCCCCACCCGGGGACTCTGGCTCCGGTGCCCCAGTGGCCCCCCGCACCTTCCGGGGCTCATCGGGGGACGCCTGCCCCTCCAACCCCCAGGCGGAAGGACCGAAACATCCCTGGACCCGGAGGCGACCCTCCGGACCGCACTGCCTGACTCCAACATGGCGCCTGAGGGGACCCCGGCACCGGGCTCGATGTGTGCTGCCTTGTCCCCACTTTGAGAGCGGCGGCACCCTCAGATCAGCGGCGGCCACCCGCCACACCGAGGACGACCTCCCACCGCACCAGGACCCCAGGGGCCCTGCCGCTTGACATCGGTGCATTGACCACTCTGTGTACCGGACGGAGGGTCCGGACTCTGCCGCCCCCACACAGCATCACTGTGGGCGACAAGGAGCCCCTACCTGACGAGAGGGTACACATCCCAGTCCATCTGTGCCACGCGAGCCTCACCACTGGGACCCCCTCGCACTTTCACCATCTGTCCTCTGGCCCCATCGGCTGCTACTGACGCTGGGCCGCACGCCGAGGGAGACCCGCACGCCTTTGTTGCTCTGGGACGAGGGGAAGCCGCCCCAGACCCTGAGGGGACAGGAGAGACCGGCAGATGTTAAACTGCCCCCTGACCCAGCCACGTTGACCTGCTGCGCCCAGAGCATACGACCTCACCCCACGGAACAGAGGGAATCCTCACGTGGTCAGAGCGGCCGGCCCCTGGCAACCGCAAACCTCCCCTGACGCCCCTGGTGGGGGCTCCCCGAGGAGGAGCAGACCTCGCCTTGGGCCTGGAAAGGACCGAGGGAACTGACCAGCACCCGACTGCCGCCACCCGGTAACACTGCGGGGCGACGACCTATCTCCCCCGGGACACGCAACGACCAAGGGGAACCCCCCTCTCCCTCCTAGCAGCACCCATGGGGAAGCCGAGAGCCACACAGATGACGGCGGTCCCGGAAACAGCCGCCGAGAAGATGCCACAGACGAGAGCATGGACGCAAACCAACACGTCGCAAGCCGATCCTACGCTATCAGCGAAGCTGGACCAGGTGTTGGCAGCGATAGAAATGTCTCGCCTCTCGATGGAGGAGCGATTGGGCACCCTGACTACAGACATCAGCCTAATTCGGGATGAACACCGTAAACTGGCAGACAGGGTGAAAGAGGGTGAGCGGATTGTGACCGAACTACGACCAGCGGTGAAATCGCAAGAGGCAGACATGCAGGAGATCCTGCGCCGCGTGACGACCCTGGAGGAACGAACAGTGGATTTGGAGGGGCGCTCGAGACGCTGTAACATTCGTGTCCTGGGCCTGCCGGAGGGGATTGAAAACTCGGACCCCCTGACATACATGGAATCCTGGACTAAATCGTTCACCCCGGACTGCGACCGATCGCCGTTCTTCTCCATCGAGAGGGCCCACAGGGTCCCAGCCCGGGCGCCCAAACCTGGTCTTCCCCCCCGACCCATGCTGGCCAAGTTCCTACACTTCCGAGACCGGGATGCGGTGCTCCGCGCGGCCCGGACGGCGGGCCCCCTGCGGGTGGAAGACCAGCACGTCATGGTGTTCCCGGACTATGCCCGAGAGGTCCAACAGCGACGATCCACGTTTCTGGAAGTCAAAAGACGCCTCCGCGCAAACGATCTTCAATATTCCCTACTGTTCCCCGCCCGCCTCAAGGTAATCCACAAAGGGAAAGCCCTCTTCTTCGATACGGCGGCGGACGCGCAGGATTGGACTGAATTCCATTGCCCACTGATCCCTAAACCCGGACCCCAGAAGGCACGCAACAATGACTCCAGACGACCCAGGAGACGGGGCGCGAGCCGTGGGCGATCTGGACGCTCCAAGAGCCGGGCGTCCTCCCAGGCGGGCTCACCCGACCTCGCAGAAATCATACAGGAGCGGCGGGACGCCCTACGGGCGGCGACCGGACTGCACTCGTCGCCCCCGGCTTCGGACCTGGAGGGTCAGCCGCACCTATTCACTCCAGAGAAAGACCGGGACAGTGATGGAACTATGTCGGGATGTGGCCCAGTCTCTTCCCCCCTCGTGGTGACACACACATTGGACGCTGCCCTGGCCAGCCAGCCTACCACCTCTTCGTGAACACCTGAACTGTCAACTGACATATCCTTTCCGTGATTGCCTGTTGTAATGCGCGACTTCTAGAAGCCCAGACTACTATGCTAGATAATTGCGAGCTCCAGCGAGCGATACACATTTCTCCTGCTAGAGCCCGACCCGCGCACAGGCCCAGCAGCGACACATGCTGCCACCCCCGCAAATTTCTGTTGGTATTCTCCCCTAGTGGGACACTAGTTTGGATATGCCACCCCCAGTGACGTATCCTCAGTATTGGGACAGTTGCCCACCCAAGGTTCTAGTTGTTGTTAATTCCCCCAGTCCCCCCCCCACGTTTAAGGAAGCTTTGCGCGCAGGAACACATACGACACGCACACATGGGCGGCACACGGGAACTGTAGCGGTGCCCCTCCCCGACCACGTCACCCTAGAAATGGCTGTCCCCCACTCTGACGTTAGTATCCTTACACTGAATGTACGGGGCCTACACACGCCCAGCAAGCGCTACTCTGTATACTCCTACATACGGCGCATGGCGGCCAACATTACGTTCTTACAAGAGACGCACATTAACGCTACTGAACTCATTCGCCTACAGGCCAAATGGCGAGGGACCATCTGCGCCACACAATATTCAGCGTTTGCACGCGGCGCATTGATCTGGGTGAGACCTGGTACTCCCTTCCGGGCGCTCCGGCGAGTAGTTGATAGAGAGGGCAGATATGCGCTACTGGAGGGGATTCTTGATGGGCAAGGGGTACTTCTGGGCAGCATATACGCCCCTAATACAGATCAGGACCGATTCTGGGATCACCTTACGGGCGTCCTAGCCCAGTTTACCACAGTCCCATGGGTGCTGGGAGGCGACTTTAACTGCACACTAGACCCCTCGCTGGACCGCTCACATCCTCCCCCCACGCACTCCCCGGCCCCCCGGCAGGCGGCCCTCTTCAAGGCATGGACCACACACTGGGCGCTCACGGATGTATGGCGACACTTACACCCACTGGCTCGCATCTACTCCTTCCACTCGATTCCACACAACCTTCGGGTCCGCCTGGACCGTTTCCTCTGCTCTGCTCCGATCCTCTCTAAGGTTACATCTACAGATTACCTGGGACGGATCCTCTCGGATCATGATGCCCACATAATACGGCTTACCTGGCGCCCCCCACATCCACCGGTCCCCACCTGGCGCCTCCCCAGGGACTGCCTGGCGGACCCGGTCTTTCAGGACGCGCACAAAACCTGCATACGCGACTACTTTATACACAACGAGAACACAGCGTCTTCGATACTAGTGGAGTGGGACGCGTATAAAGTGGTGGCGAGAGGAGAATGCATCCAACAGATAGTAGGGGTACGCCGCACCTTAGAGCGATCGCTCTTAACGACGGAACAGGCTCTAGCTGCTCTCACCAAGCGGCCTGATGACTCGGAGGAACACGCCGTACTCACGGCGGAGGCCAAAACGGAATATCAAACTGCCTGCGCTGACCTCCGTAAGTATAATTTCAGGGCTTACGCTTCTCGGGTGCACAAAGACAGAGACAAAACCGGGGCGCTTCTGGCCTGGATGGCGAAGCAGGACACCGAAATCAAGCCGATCACGGACATTCTCAACCCGGAGGGTGTACTGGTGCAATCACAAGATGAGATTCTCCTGGCATTCCAACGCCATTATGCAAGAGTGTACGAAGCCCCGGCATGCTGTACCCTGTTTACCGCGGATCAGTTTTTAGACCCTCTCACGCTGCCCACAATATCGGATTCCGACAAGCGCACATTAGACGCCAAGATAATTCCCTCTGACATCACCCAGGCGATGCGTGCCATGTCCCGAAATAAAGCACCGGGACTGGACGGCTTCCCACTAGAATACTACGCCACATTCTCTCCCCTGGTGGTTCCCCGTCTGTCACGGATGTTCGGGGCGTCACTCCACCTGGGGAAACTACCCCAGTCGCTACGGGAATCCGTGATTGTCACCTTTCTTAAGCCCCACAGAGATCCGCTTCACATGGGGTCATACCGGCCTATCACCCTCCTGTCGGCTGATTGTAAGATACTGGGGAAGATCCTAGCTGAACGTTATGCGCGGATCATACGCCCGCTGGTCCACCCCGACCAATGCGGCTTCGTCCCCGGGAGGAATACCTCCCAGAACCTTCGCCGAGTCTTCCATATCCAAGATCAGGTACGCGACAGATTTCCCCGCGCTGCCTGCCTCATTATGGACCTGGAGAAGGCGTTTGACACCCTCACCTGGCCCTACCTGTTTTCGGTCCTGCGTCGCCTTAATCTCGGCCCGACGCTCATGGCATATACTCGCCTCCTATACACCGACCTCACTACTCAAGTTCGTATCGGGAAACGTATCTCACCGGCGTTTGCAGTCCGACGAGGCACAAGACAAGGTTGCCCCTTGTCGCCCCTCTTGTTCGCGCTAGCGGTCGAGCCGCTGGCGGTTCGACTGCGTCGGGATGGCGAGGACTGGGGAGTACCGCTTGCAGATGGGACCCACTGTGTGTCCATGTACGCGGATGATCTCCTCATATATGTCCGGGACATTGCAATGGACCTGACCCCCATAGGGGCCACATTGGCGGACTTTGCAACTGCCTCGGGTCTACAAGTCAACTGGGACAAGTCCGTGGTTTACCCCCTACACCCGGACCTACCCCCCCGAGACATCGACCTCGGACCACATAGTCTTTCATGGTCCGCGGAAGCTCCCCGATACCTTGGTGTCCGCCTATACCATTCTCCGATGGACATCCTTGAGGGCAATCACCGCGCGGTACTCGAGAGTCTGCGGCCGGCGGTCGCCTTCTGGAATAAATTACCACTGGCCCCGATTGGACGGATAGCCCTTGCTAAAATGGTGATGCTCCCCCGGCTCCTCTACCATTTCACAAACCTGCCGGTGATACCTCCCAGGTCCTTCTTTCGCGACGTTGATTCCCTCTTGGGAACTCTCATCTGGGGAGCCGGCCGCCACAGAGTCGCCCTGAAAACTCTTCAACTCCCCACAACACAGGGGGGACTCGGAGCTCCATCCTTCGAGGCATATTTCCTCGCAGCACAACTCCAGTGGCTGTCCTACTGGACAGCGGACCGTTACCCTCAGGAAACGGTTACTCCTACAGGTAGAATTACAACCCCGGAACTCACCCGTCTGCTCCTTCCGGGCACCAAGCCGCGGCGCACTTACCCCCTTCAGGTGACGATCGCGCGCCGATGTATGCTGCGGATACACCGGCTGTCCACCGCTAGGCCCCCATACTCCCCGCTGCTGCCGCTAATAGGCGGCCCCAAGCAGGAGTCCTACTTTGCGGCCCCACTACTCGCCGACTGGTCCCGCTGTGGTATCACGGACCTGGAGTCACTCTTCGAGGCAGGTCAACTGAAACCGCTGGACCGCCTGATCGCGGAGTACGGGCTCTCCCCAGGCCAATTCCTTAGGTATAGACAATTACTCGACGGATACCGACCCCATTTCAATCTTCAAAATGGCGAGCCAGACACGCATCCAGTAATACATACTATTCTACATATGGGGGTGGGTCGCCACCTGGTCACATGGCTCTACAAATCCATCCGGGAACTCTCATACACCCCCCTGGCGACCCTACGAGCTGCTTGGGAAGAGGACATAGGCCGTATTTTGCACGACTCGGAGTGGACTAAAGCTCTCGAGGCCCCTAAGCGCGTCTCTAGGAACGCCCGCTTCAAAAATATTCAATATTATATATTACACAGGGCATATCTCACCCCAGCGCGATTACAGAAGTTCTACCCCTCCACGCCTTTCCTGTGCCCCAGATGCTGTATCCCAGCTGCGAACTTCCGTCACATGTTCTGGGACTGTCCCAATCTTCGACCTTTCTGGCAAGGGGTACACAACACACTGCGGGAACTAACGGGCCTCACTACACTAGCCACCTGGGAGACTAGTGCATTAGGCATCCTCCACATCTCTAAGCGTGAACCGGTGCGACGGCGCTTCGTGTCCTTAGCGCTCCTACTAGCCAATAGATGTATAACCATGCGCTGGCGGTCCCCAGAGGGTCCCCCCATAGCACAATGGAAGGGGGCGGTTAGCAAATGGGCGGCAGCGGAGGAAGACGCTTTAAGGGAGGAAGAAACCAAGGGCGCGCGCAAACTTCCCATCTCCATGGAATGGGCCATGCTCCTTCACAGCTTCCGCCAGTCCACACAGGCTGGTGACCCGCCTGACCCTTCCCCTCCCCCCACCCAAGGAGACCAGTAGCCTTCACCTGAAGTGAGTCACCCCAGAGTCAGACCCTGATAACCCTCTACGTCCTGGGCAACCTCTTGCATGTCCGGCCATCCGTGGGCTTCTTCCCCCCCCCCCCCCGCCTCGACACCCGCTGCCGTCCTCCCCCTACTTAGACCCTGCTAGCGCCTGCATGCTTCCCTCCCACAGTTCTGTTACCCCCCGGTTCACTGGTTACACTGTTATGTGCACGGTACAAATCCAGATCCAGTGCAGTTGTGGCATGAGAGTGCCCATCTGATCTTCTTCATCGCCCCTGTGGCGATACCGTCCCATTACCGCTCAGCCTGCAGGAGCCTTTACGTGATTATAATGCACTGACTCGTCGAAGTCATGTTTATGTGTACCAGTTCTATGTAGCAAGAAAATGTTGCGCACATAGCTGATCGTGGCTGAATGTTGAGGCCACATCGGCGGACTGTTTATGCTGTACTGAGATACTTTACTGCAACAATAAAAACAAATTTAAATAAAAAAAAAAAGGTAAGGACATGACTACAGGACCAGAAGGGGCACTTTTCAATGTACATTGCTTAGATCCTTACAAAATGTAAGCAGTATGGTTTAAAAAGACCACATTCGTAAATACAGAGCAGTGGTATGCATTTTGTTTTCCTATCCGCGCATCAAGCAGGCCGTATTGCACAGTACTTCCAGGAATGGTGTGCTTCTCACTCGGAAAAAAAAATGCTGTTCAGAGAAATATAAGAAAACAAAAGTAGTGCTTCACTGGCAAACACTGTAAAGTGGCACTAACGTGTTTTGGATGTGAATAAATTCAATCTGGCTCTTTTTCGACACACTCTGTCTTGCTTTAGTTACCTTTCACATTTTTAACCTTTTATTTCTCTCCATCCTGAGGCTGCACTTTGGAAGTGAAAAATCTTAGAAAGAGACTACTTTTCAGCAAGATTTTCTTTTTTTGGAAACACTTCACAGGGGTACAAATAATGGATAAAGGGAGTAATGGCTATAAAAACCCAGGGAAGGGGGGCCCCAACAGCTCGACCTTGCAGCTTGCTCTAGCAGTCGAGTGCTTAGAGGCCCAGGTCAGTTAACAAGCAGGCATTGAAACATAACATTCCATAAAGGACCAGATACAATGACATCATAAATACAGTGACAGCTGTGAGAAAGTATCTAGGCAAGTTTACATAACATAGAATGTCAATGAAAATACATATCAAAACATGAATATAGAATATAACACCCAGGGAAAGGGGCCTCCTCCCCTGCCCCTTCGAAGCAGTAACAAGGCATTTCACAAAACACTGCTCTACCACGGCAGTCGTACATGCATTTTAAATGCATATTCTCATAAAAAAAATGGGTAATGCAAAAGCTTAAAAAAGCCAGTGATCTGGCTGCTCCCTCCTCCCCTCACCCAACTCTCCTTACCTATATCCGGCTGTTCCTGGACACAAAGGGGCATTATGTCGCCTAGGAACAAAAAGCAGAAAGGGAATGGCCGGTATTTAACAGAGATGCTGCCCCGCCACCTGACACTGTGAGCCAAGATAATTGCAGTCCCCACTCTGTTTGTCCTTCCCCCCCCCCTGCACCCCCAGGAATCACCCAACGCCCGACCAGCAAGGTCGAGACATCTCTGATGTGTATTGTGATTGTGTGGGGAGGGGGCCCTGGAGGAGCAGGTGGACTAACTGTGAAAGCGTGGCCTTTCACAGTGAAGCGGGAGCCCCCTGTTTTTAAGCTGAGCCTGAGGCCCTGGGCAGCTGTCCACACTGCCCATGCCCTGTGCCGGCCCTGGGTGGAGGGAGGGAGGGTCGTGCAGGCTTCAGAATGGGAGGGGGAGGGGCCGGTAATAACATTTATTTATTTATTTATTTATTTTGGCAATTTTTAGAGCGCGCAAATACCCTTGGGTGTCTCGGCGCTGTAGATGCAGAACTCTCATGGGGGGGGGTAGGGAAGTTTAGGCAGGGAACAGCCAGGTTTTTAGTTTCTTTCTGAAATTAAGAAGGGTCGGAGCACACTTGATGTGTAGAGGGAGTGTGTTCCACAAAATGGCTGTTGCCACTGAGAAGCGTTTGTCGCCCCAGTTGGCCCTTCTTGTACGGGGGACCATGAGTAAATGTGCTGAGCATGACCGCAAGGTTCTTGTGTGTTCAAGCGGTCGAAAGGCTCTTCTTAAGAATAGGGGTCCGTGATCATGGATAGCCTTATATGCTATGCATAATGCTTTAAATTTGATACGGCTCCTCACCGGCAGCCAGTGCAGCTGTCGGATGTAGGGGGAGACCGATGCAAACTTAGGGATGGATAGCAGTGTCCTGGCTGCTGCATTCTGCACTGTTTGCAGTTTATTGAGGACCTTTTGTTGTGCATTGAGAAACAGTGCGTTGCAGTAGTCAGTTTTGGAGAATACCAAAGTACTGACCAGGGTTTTGCCTGCATGAGGAGGAAGGTATGGGATTATTTTTTTTATCCTTTTTAGTGTGTAAAAGGAAGAAGAAACCACTGCATTAGCATGTTGCTGAAATGACAGCTTGTTATCGAAGATAACGCCCAGGTTGCGTACCTTCGTTACAGGTTCTGGTGGTTGTCCCATCTGGTGAGGCCACCATTGTGGGGACCAGGTGGGTTGAAGCCTCCCGAATGTCATCACTTCTGTCTTATCAGAATTGAGTTTAAGACAGTTGGATGACATCCAGGAGCTTATTGCCATCATTCCCATTTGGAAGTTGGCTGCCACCGAGATTCCATCGTTATGTATTGACAACACCAATTGGGTGTCGTCGGCATAAGTAGTCAGGGAGATTCCGCAGGATTTTATGACCCTCGCCAGGTCCGACACATAGATGTTGAATAGTGTCGGACTTAGCGAGGATCCCTGCGGTACTCCACATGGCAGGGAGAAGGTCTGGGATGTAAAATTGCCTAGCTTTACAGTTTGCGGACGGTTTGCCAGAAATGAGGCCAGGAGGTTTTTGGCTTTGTCTGTGATTCCTATGGCCTCGACACGGTCGATCAAGGTGGCATGGTCGACCGTGTCAAAGGCCGCGGATAGATCGAGGAGTATCAGTACTGCGGCTCCTCCGTTATCCATCGTAACCCTAATCTCATCTGCAGCTTTTAGTAAAGCCGTCTCCGTTCCGTGGCCTTGTCGAAACCCAAATTGGGTGTCATCTAGTAGATTGTTATGGTGAATATAGTGTGACAGCTGAGTGTTCATAATCTTTTCAAAGATTTTTGCAGGGAATGGGAGGCAGGCAATGGGCCTGTAGCTGGCAGGCAGGAGAGGGTCTAAGCTGGGTTTTTTGAGTAGGGGTTTGATTATTGCTTTTTTCCATATTGAGGGGTAGACACCTGATGCAAACATTGCATTGCATATGATGGTTAGAGGTGGAGCAATGACTTCCGGGATGAGGTTAAGGATACTTGGAGGGCAAGGGTCCAGAGGTGAACCAGATTTGGTTCGAGCGATCAGGGGAAGGGTGATTTCGCAGGTGGTAGGTTCAAAAGCTGCGAATATGGGGCCAGTATCGGTGATCGATTGAGGGGGAGAGCGCACTACGTCAGGTGTAAACGTATTAAAAATGGCTCTGACCTTGTCCTCAAAGAATTTTGCCAATGAATCAGAGAGGGCTTGGGATCCCTCTGACTGGGGGGCAGGTGGGCTAGACAGGTAAGTTACTACTTGGAATAATTTCCCTGAGGAATTTTTTGCCTGATTAATTTGGTTTGTGTAATATGTGGTTTTCTCTGTTTTAATGATTTTTTTATAGTTAGAGAGAGCGCTTTTGTAAGTGATCTTATCAGACGTATTAAAGTTACGGCGCCACTGCCGTTCGAGGTTTCTGCAGTGCTGGCGCTGGAGTCTGAGTGATTCAGAGAACCAAGGGGCTGAAGGAAGTTTTCTACTCCGATGGGATGATTTGAAAGGTGCTAATTTATCGCAGGCTTCAATCAGATTGTCCATGTAAGTATCTGATGCTGCTATGGGATCATGCTCATTAGGTAATGGGCTGTCCTGTATCATCTGAGTGAGACGTTCAAGATTTAAATTTTTCCAGTCTCTGAATTTGGTGGGAGGGGGAAGAGGCAAGCACGGGGAAGTGGGTTTAGTGGGAATAGAGAAGCATATTGCTGAGTGGTCTGTCCAAATTAAAGGGAAGACCTCGGTGATGGAGATTTCAGGGTGGTTGGTGAATAATCCATCCAACGTATGTCCTGCTTTGTGCGTGGGTTTTTTAACAATTTGTGTGAGTCCGGCTGTCTCTAAATCTCCCAGGAGCGTTATGGTGTCTGGGTCATCTAAAACTTCGAGATGAAAGTTTAGATCACCTAAGATGGTAAACTGTGGTGATCCAATTGATGTCTCGATTATATGATCCAAGCGTGCTAGAAATTTGGCTCTGGATCCTGGGGGGCGGTAGATCAACATACCTTTGAAAGTGGCTTTACTGGATAAGCCTATTGAAAAGAGAAGGGCCTCGCATTCAGGGTATGTTGTGTCTGCTGTAGTTATCGTAAGGTGATTTTTGTAAATTATTGCGACTCCTCCACCCTTCCTTATCGGTCTGTCTAACTTACACACGCAGTAATTGTTAGGCGTGGCGTCTCTGAAGTCCGGGCCAGAGGCTTCGTCTCCCCACGTCTCGGTGATGAATAAAATATCTAAATGTTGCGATTCTATGAAATCTGCGATTTCAAATTTGTGTTTCGGCAGTGATCTTACATTTATAAGTGCTGCTGACACTAGTGGCGGAGGTGTAGGGTGAGGGGTAGATGGCGTCTCAGTACAGGTAGGACACTTAAGAGGTCCGATCCTGGGATTGTTGTAGTAGAATTTAGGTAAGGAGTGGGACAACCTACTTGTTTGCTTGATGCTGAGCAGTTGGTCCGAAGTATACATTATTGATGAAGAACTGATGCCGGGGTAGGAGAGTGATGGATCAGGGGGGGTGGCCCTGTGCCCGGTCTCGGCGCGGACGAGCGCAGACGAGCTTGCCTGATGCGCGCCTTCGGCGCGCAATCGTCGCGCCCGCTGCGCTCGTCCGCTGCGCTTCCTGGGGAAGCACATGATATATACACATGTAAGTCAGGGCGGGGGGCGTGGCCTCCAAGGGGGCGTGGCCTGCGGGTCGAGCACGGCGCCGATCAGGAGCTGATAACGAGAAAGCAACTGGCGTTACCCCGCTTTCTGCAGTTTCTTAAAGGTAGGTGTGAGTTAAAAACACAGTATCAACAATATTTAAAAGATAGCCTAACTCCCGGCTTCCGCCTCAGGAGTGCTGCATCAGAAAGATGGCGCTCGTGGATCAGCGTCTCTTAAGTAGTCAGGGCGGGGGGCGTGGCCTCCAAGGGGGCGTGGCCTGCGGGCCGAGCACGGCGCCGATCAGGAGCTGATAACGAGAAAGCAACTGGCGTTACCCCGCTTTCTGCAGTTTCTTAAAGGTAGGTGTGAGTTAAAAACACAGTATCAACAATATTTAAAAGATAGCCTAACTCCCGGCTTCCGCCTCAGGAGTGCTGCATCAGAAAGATGGCGCTCGTGGATCAGCGTCTCTTAAGTAGTCAGGGCGGGGGGCGTGGCCTCCAAGGGGGCGTGGCCTGCGGGCCGAGCACGGCGCCAATCAGGAGCTGATAACGAGAAAGCAACTGGCGTTACCCCACTTTCTGCAGTTTCTTAAAGGTAGGTGTGAGTTAAAAACACAGTATCAACAATATTTAAAAGATAGCCTAACTCCCGGCTTCCGCCTCAGGAGTGCTGCATCAGAAAGATGGCGCTCGTGGATCAGCGTCTCTTAAGTAGTCAGGGCGGGGGGCGTGGCCTCCAAGGGGGCGTGGCCTGCGGGCCGAGCACGGCGCCGATCAGGAGCTGATAACGAGAAAGCAACTGGCGTTACCCGCTTTCTGCAGTTTCTTAAAGGTAGGTGTGAGTTAAAAACACAGTATCAACAATATTTAAAAGATAGCCTAACTCCCGGCTTCCGCCTCAGGAGTGCTGCATCAGAAAGATGGCGCTCGTGGATCAGCGTCTCTTAAGTAGTCAGGGCGGGGGGCGTGGCCTCCAAGGGGGCGTGGCCTGCGGGCCGAGCACGGCGCCGATCAGGAGCTGATAACGAGAAAGCAACTGGCGTTACCCCGCTTTCTGCAGTTTCTTAAAGGTAGGTGTGAGTTAAAAACACAGTATCAAAATAAAACAAAACTTACCTTCCCCGGTCGGGTCCCAAATCCCGCGTACTCCTGCTGCCGCAGCAGAGTGAGGAGACTCTGCCAATCCAAAAGCTGCATTAGCAGCACCAGGATTGGCTAGAGCACGGAGACGCCCCACCCATTAAAGACCGGGGGTTGCTGCATGAAGCAACCCTCAGCCCCTCGCTCTCCTGGTCCTGCTGAGGTAGTAGGAGGTGGCTTTAGTGCTCATGTTCGGGCTGGTCATAAAAATGACCAGCCCAAAATCGAGCATGCGCACTATTGCAGCTGCGCTTTGCTGCTGTCAGACACCCTTGCTGACCCAGCCAGCCCCACCCCTACCCCCCTTCAGCGCCGACAAGTGGAGCTATTTTGCTTGTGCGCAGTGCGACTGTAAATGAATGGGGCTGGCCAGGTGGAGGTGAGGCAACACCCCAATGGATGCACTCCAGCTAGCAGAGGCAGGCTGGATGATTAGGCAAGAAAATACCTACTTTCTAAAAGTGTTTTTTTCAAACACAGAATGTTAAAACCAACTTCACTAAAATATGTATTTTATCATTCTGAGTTCAGGCATACTAAAATCGAATTTCTACCATGTTCCCTGGGTCAGTTAGGATTATAAGATGTTATAATGAAACTACCCATTCTGGCCTATGGCGACAGGTAGCCTTACAATAGTGAACAAGCATTTGCAATGCAATAGGTCTCGCAGCATTAAAGTTTGAGTTATTGGCATTGTGTATGACAATGCGTTGCATAAATTTTTTAGCATACTTTGAATTGGTGACCAGTTTGAGTGAGTGCAAGAGTTCTGTTGCTCACAGCTGTTATTATTCACGCAGCTCTAATGATGACACAGAGTGTATTTTCTTCAAACAATATTATCAGTTTTTAATCACTGAATAAGTTTTACTTAAGAGGGTCGGATATCCCTTTCACGACGGGAGGGGAGATTAGGAGACTGCAGCACTTAGTGAGAAGATGTGGTACGGGCAAGGAAGCAGATATGGTCTAGTGGGGTTGGGTGGAGCAGTGATAACTCTTAGAACTCACACAGCTTGGGGTACAGACATGGTGAGGTGGGGCTGTTTAAAGCAGTGATAGTTGGAGGTCACATCGCATAGGGAGCAGTGTCTACTGGAGGTGCGTTGGCTCAGTCAGACCTGCATTCAAGCTTGACTTCCGAAAGTCAATGACTACAGAGAACCGCTTAAAAGTTAAGGACTCGGTGCTGAGAGCTACGGTCTTCCTGCATATCGCAGGTCTGGAGTCTCTCCAGACTGACTCAGCCTTCACTCCTCTGAAGTGAGGCCTTTCCTCTGGTCCTGGGGCAGCCTGTGCAGTATTCGTGGTGGGAACTCTCGCACTGTTCTTGGAAACTATTGCACGCCTTCCGCATTTTGCTAAAGAATTTTTGCTACACTTGCAACGGGAAAAAATATGCAACAAGAAACCACAAGTTCATAAAGGGACAGAAGAATATATTTACTGTTCATACATCAGTGGCGTGCCTGCTGTAGAGAGGGTTCTCACCGCACCCTTGAATACAGCGCCTAGAGCCCTAGACAGATGTGCGGTCTGCCACGCACAGTCTACAACACACAAAACAGAAGGGGAGAATCCGTGCGAGCGCAGAGATGTAACATGTTGTTCACCTTTTGGTATTACTGCTTGGGGTACAACTTGGCGAATACCGTCTCGAATCCGTGTTCACACCTATTCTCAAAACACACACTTAAGCTTAACTGACAACACCATTTATTATTTTACGTGAAATGCACAAATATTTCTTTCACCGAGCATGCATTTGGTTATCACCCCTGCCTGACGTGCCGCTGCCTCAGAGCGCCCGCCGCGCCTCCTCCAAACCCAATGTGTGCTAAACCCCAGGATCCCCGCCAGTCGCCTCACCCCGCCCCGCCACCTCCGAGGAGTCAGAAAGCGCTGGTTACCTTAGAGGCGCCTTCTTGGCCTTGCGTCGAGGAGCCTTGAACCACACCATGGAGAGGAGCATCGCTCGGTGCGGTCGCGGCGGGATCAGCGCTGCTGGCTGCAGGCTCCGGAGGCGGCCCCTGGATACTCATGGGAGGCGGAGGCCTCCGGGCGGCGCTGCCTATGATTGAAAGCAGGAAGTAATAGGCGGAGTCCCCGCTGCACGCTGGTCGATGGGATCGCTGGAGGTCCTCCCTCCGGCCGCGCGCGGTGCAGGCTGGGATCGCGGGGGCGGCTGCGGGCCCCGGGAGATAGTAGGTGGAAAGGACTGCGGAGGACCCGGCGGTAGCCCGCAAGGAGCGGCTCACACCGGGGAGGGGGGCACCCGGCACCCGGCACCAGCGAGCGACCCCGCCCCCCCCCCCCGGATGGGAGACAGCCGGGGTGAGCTGCGGCAGCGGGCGGGGCCATAATTTAAGGTATTTATTTTATGACTGTGTAAAGCAGGAACCATGCCAGGCGTCAGAGCACTTTTCATATTTATTCCAGCGTGGGGAGCTATGTGACCCCCTCAGGGGAAGGGGGGAATGCCTGTATGTGTGCGTGTGTGTATGCGACGGCGGAGGGGTGGGGGGGGGACGTCTCCCCGTGCGTGTATGTGCGCTTGTGTATGTGTGTGGTGCTGTGTGCGCATGCGTGCAGGGGGAGGTGTGCCTGTATATGTTGGCGCTTCCCAGGAGACAGCCGCGCGCGTGGCCTGCGCCGATCGCCTTTTGAGAGAAGCGCGCGGCCGGCACTGTCTCCTGGGAACCAGAATCAGTAACATTAGATCTCGGCGAGTACAGTGCTTACGCACTGTATCGCTACGAGACCTAAAAACGAAATAGGCTGTAATTCACTATTAGGTCATGCCACACACATCACTGCACGACCTACCTTTTACATACAATGCACCCTGCCCTAGGGCCTATCTTAGGGGTGTCTGATATGTAGAAAAGGGAAGGTTTAGGGACTGGCAAGTGGGTGCACTTGCCAAGTCAACATGGCAGTCACAAACTGCCCACAGGCTGCGCAATGGCAGGCCTGAGGCACACTTTACAAGCTGCGTCTGTGGGTGGCACAACCAGTGCTGCAAACCCACCAGTAGCATATGATTTACAGGCCCTAGGCACACATGGTGCACCATACTAGGGTCTGACAAGTAAATCAAATAAGCCAATCATGGAGTCACTAATCAATACATGGATTAACAATAGGGAGCACTCGCACTGTGGCACTGAATAGCAGTGGCACGGTGCCCAAAGCATCTAAACCAGTAAAACATATAAAAAACAGAGGAGGCAATCAGTGAAAAATGGAAGGGAGACTCACGCCAATGGTACCAGGTCTAACATCCCACATGTGCCAAGGCCAGGGAGGGGGTTTGCCTTCAATATTCCCCTAAGGGGGGCAGAAAGCCCAAAACATTCCAGGAAATTCTAAATGGTGTGAAAACAAACAAAAGAAGGGTGTGTGTGACAGGGGCTAGGGGGCTCCAGGAGACAGGGTGAGTCAGCACTAGGCTGAATAGACCTATCTGCATTGGGAGTGGTGGGAGGAGTAGCACCTGGGCTTGAATAGGGCTGTGCCTACCTTCCACAATGCTGGCTTCACCTCCTGTGGTGCGTCTGATGACCCAGGCCCACACTGACAAAGGAAGAAGGTGTGCACTGGCTGAATGCACCCAGAACTGGTTTGGACTAGGTGCAGGACCCTCTGCCTTCAGAGAACAAAGAGAATAGTAGTATAAATATGGGGGCCCAGACCCAAGACTTTAGATCACTTCTGGAACAACAAGACAAAACTTTGCCAAGGAGAAGAACCAAGAAAGCTGCAGGAGTTTGGACTGCCCCTCTGCCAGTGTGGTGTTTGCTGGGTTGTCCTGCAGCGGTGTCTTCATTGCCAAGGAAAGGAGAAGGAACTTTTAACGAACTTTCATCATCTTGCAGAATATTTCTCCAAGGGCATGAACTTGTGCTTGCCTCCTGTTGAAGTCTCAGGGCTACAAGACTTCACCACCAGCTCCCCTCTGAATTTCCTTGCTGGGAATTCTATCTGCAGAAGCCTGCATGTCGCTGGGAGCTGGAAGCGCTACACACGAGAAGAAGTGTGTCACCATCGCAGCTGCTGCTGTCTCATCGCCGGAGAAGCGTGTTGCCGCTGCAGAGGCAACTGCCGCATCACCAGAGAAGCGTGTCTTTGTCGCAGCTGTTTGCCATCTCATCACAGGAGAAGCGTGTCGCCACCGCAAGGGTTTCCGTCGCATCACCGGAGAAGTGTGTCGCCGGATCTGTCGCGGCTCCAAAGCAACAGGGTTCACCGCACGGCCTTTGGCGTGCGCACATCGTCTTCACGTCGTCGCATCTTATCAAGGGCGCAATCTTATTGCGTCAGACCGGATTGTTGCATCGCATCGAGGCGCCAACTTGCCGCATCGTAACCGGAACGCAGTACGAGAATCCACGCATCACCTCCTCTCCAGTAAGGAACAAGACACATCCTACTCTGCGCAAGCATTGAGGAGCGACGCAGCGCCTCCCCTGAAGCAAGGAACGGATGCATCACCCTCCCTGCGAACCTTTTGTTTGTTTTGCGTTACCCATCCAGGTACTTTTGTGAGAAATGTGTCACATTTATCATCAACTTGAACTAAGTTACTTCTACCATCTTTAAGTCCATTTTGAGTACAGTATTGTGGATTTTTGTCATTTGTGGTCTTGTGTAAAGTCTATATAAAGAATACATATTTTTATAAAACCTGTGTTGTGTCCATCTGTAGTGTTTTCGCTGTATTATTGTATGTGTTCACAAATGCTTTACACACTGCCTCTTAGATAAGCCTGCCTGCTCGTGCCAAGCTACCAACGGGGTGAGCAGGGGTTATTTTAGAAGTGTACCCCCTTACTCTGACTAGAAGCAAGGGTCCCTATTTGGTTAAAGGTACCTACCTCTGCCAACTAGAGACCCCTAGGTCTTACATGGGGGACACTGTGTAATAGGAATGTTGTGGATTCCTGCAGATTCTGGGAGTTTTTATCACAGAAATGTGAAGAAAATTGCAGATGCCAGGCAACTTTTGAGGTTTGTAGTGCATTGTGGGCAAGAAAACTTAATGGGAGCCATACGAGGTACACCACCCTGGACTTACTTCGTTCTTTAGTTTTCAAACTTTTCTGTGGTTTGTAGGTGTGCATGGGTGGCACCACAGCACAGCCCCAAATTCCCCTATTGCTTCTCTATCGATATAGCGCGATAGGGACTTTTGTATCGTGGTCTGTTGCCCCACCCACACAAGTGAGGTACCGTTCTCAAGGGACATGCGGGAACTCAGGGTGGAAGGAAATTCGTGGCTCTTTACGGATTCCATAACTTTCTGACACACAAATGTGAGGAATTTTTTTTTTTTTTTTTACCAAAGTTTGAAGTTTGCAAGGGTGTTTGGGTAAAATGACCTAATGAGAGCCACACAAGTCACACACACCTGAATTCACCTCATTGTCTAGTTTCCAAAAAGGTGCACATTTTCTAGGCTACGCTCGGTGCTGGCAAATCTAGGGCCCAAACCCACAGCTGCCACTTTGCAAGAAAAGGATCTGTTTTCAGTGCAAACATTTGATGTATCCATGTTGTGTTTTAGGCCCTTTCTTCTCATGGCCACTAGCCTACTGTAATAATGTGTGAAGTAATGAATTATACTCAAATGCATCTTGTGGTGTTAATATTGTGACGTTGCATGTTAATACTTGAATGATCCTCATGCTTGCAGCTTAGAACAGAAAGGCGTGGTTTCCAGCAGAGACAGTCATTTCATGCAGGAATCCAAGCCAGCTGTTCGCCGCTCGTTGTGGGTGTAATCGTTATCATAGACTTCAAATAACGACTCTTACACTGAGCTGCGCCTAGAAGTCTACTTACTACATATTGGCGACAACCCAGCTACCGCCCACCGACGCTGCCTAGGCTCCTTCAAGGATTTTGGCTGTTTTCGTGCTTTTGACTGCGGTCCAGCCAGTGTGAGGGGGCCCAACCACCTACATACAGGAGTTTTGGGTAATCACCCTGTGCAACCCTGCGGTTCCGGTGTTGCTAGGATATGGCATCCTTCATTCGCTCAGCTGCATAGGCCACCTGTTGCCAAAATACGTCCTCCTAGTTCACGGGCCTTCTCCTTGCTATTGGCTCATGTCGTGACGCCATAGTATGTAACATCACACGCAGCGGCCATATTTGATTGGAGTGAGTCATGTTTAAGTTAGTGCAGCGTATGCCACAGAGTTTTCATTATATTCATTGCCATATAAGCTTGCTGGCTCTTCTGCAATTTGCTAGCGCCCGACTGCTCCTTCAGCAATTTGCCAGCGTCCCCGACTACTCAATCTGCCATGCATCTATTACCTTTTGGGGCAGTTTTCTGGTGCATTTTCTTCACTCCCAAGCATCTGGAGGTCAGTCTATGTCTGGCGCCTACCGGTGCAGTGTGGTGTGTAATACTTTAACTGATATTTTAAAGGTTTTCCTTATTCACCTGCTTGGTCTCTGTTTATGCAGTTCCTTCATTGTTGGTTCTGATTTGTTATTATGGAAACAGTGCCACAGATCACCCAATCACCTCTTTTTCTTGCATGCCCTGGCAAACCAACCATTAAGTGGACACTATGATTTCGCCTTTTGGGGAACTATCTTGTGGCTATCGATGCAGGCAATTATAGCCCAGAATGCAAATTTACACTGGTATTGAGCAGTTTGTGTCAGACATCTCAACAAACATTTGAAAATTTACCACCCATTTCTGCTCCACAGATTGGGAGACTTGCTGCGCCAACCTATTCCCAGAGCTGTCTGAGCTCCTTGTATGTGCCCAATTTGGAGTTGACTCTCCCGGAAAGAGACCAGCATGTGGAGGGCTCCCAGTGTCCCTTTTTGACCATTCAAACACATCTGAGACTATTTGGTCTCTGACATCTGATCTCATTGTAGCTAAATTGAATGAATGGAACTTCCCCAGTCTTTTGATGCTGGTGTCACTTGGACCCTCTCACAGGGACAGACGGCATTAAGAATGGAAAATGGACTAAGCTGCATATGTCTTTAGAAACTGAAATGGGACACAAAATCTGGATTTCCTTACAAAGAAGCAGCCATCTTTAAACGTCCTCTATTACAGGCTACAGAGCATAGAGTCTGATATTGAGGCCCTCCCGCCTCTGATCTCTGAGGAAAAAATATATAAATAAACACACACATATATATATCATATATATATTTTTTTTTAGAGAGTTGAACATTCTTTTTCAGTCATAAATTCCCTCTCTTTTTGAAACTTGCCCAACTTGTGGCAAGAAGAAGACTAAAACAGACTTCCATCATGTCTGTATTCTATGCCTTCCTCCTGAACATAATCCTAAAACCTGCCAGCATTGCCAGCTGTTTTCCAAGAGAACTCTGAAGGACAGGGAGAGGATTTGCCTCTATTGGCTGGCTGAGAAGAGAAGATCTCCTTCTAGAGGCAGGTCTCTGATGAAGAAGAGGAAAGAGAGAGCCACCACTCCATCTAGAAGTAAGGTTCCAGTATGCTCTCCATCGGCGTCAGGCTTGGCACCTCAAATTCCTTCATCGTCAATGAAAACGTCGACGAGAAGCCCATCGACGGCGGGCTCGACGTCGAGAGACCACCGGTCATCGATGAAGTACACAGGTACGTCGGATCCTCTGCTGTCGTCAACCCGGCGGCGATCGGCGTCGAGGAGTCGCTCTACGTTAGTGCGGGCTCACCCAGCATTGAGAAACAGATCTCCGTCGTCGTCTTTTCGGCATTCGATGTCGAGACTGGCTCCACCGTCGCCGGGTCACCTGCGATCGGTGTCGAAGCAGACGTCTCCGTTGCCGTCAACCAGGCGGTGGTCAACGTTGAGACGCGCCTCGACACCTGAGGCTAGGCACTCATCGCTTCCGTCGTCGTCCAAGCGGCGGTCGACATCGAAGGCTCGATCCTCTTTGAGACCAAGAGTGAAATATACCAAACGTCGTTCGAGGTCATGACGGCGGTCTCCATCGACGAAGAGAAATGCCCCGATCTCGACTCCACTGACTTCTAGGAGACGTTCAGTGTTGCGGGAAAGATCGACGTTGAGAAAGAGTTCTCCGTCCACCTGCTCATCGTTGAGGACGCACAACATCGAAGTCGAGGTCTATGGGCTCCAGACATTCGACGTCACTCCAGACAACGTCAAAGCACACGTAGAGATCGACGTCGAGGAGACGATCGGGTTCTAGGGACTCACCAGTGATAGTGACACAGAGCCGGTCGATGTCGAGAGACTCCCCATCAATGTCACATCGTTCATCAAGATGCTGATTACGCTCCAGAAGCCGCAGAGAGTCCTCTCACTCTGTTCGAAGCTCACCTCAGACAATTGCGGTATGACGCAGTACTTCTGTTTATTCGCAGGAGCCTCTAAGATCACTGCCAAGAGGTTCTCCAAGGGGACAGCGATCTCATTCCATCCATCTTCCATCCAGATGGCTCCACCCTCTCCATCATTGGCAGGCAGTGCCCGCAGGTCACACTCAGCGACCTACGGACTATTCTAGTCCGCTGCACAGATCACTATTGCAAAGTCTCGTGCAGGAAGTGGACAGGTCACCCACTACTCGGACCAGAGAACACCGAGGCAGATCCCCTGAATGCCGGTCGACTCAGGGGCATCGCAAGAGGCGGCGTACACCATCTTGGTCTTCCTCTTCGACACACTCATCCAAAAGGGATTACTCACCTACCCTGACGGATAGTCCTCCTTCCAGAGTGTCGCCTGTTGATGATGTGAACACTTTTAATGATGTTCTCACCAGAGAAGCTCAAAAGCTGGGCATCACTATATCAGCTCCTCAGACAACCACGTTCATCATTTTCGAGACCCTTCATCAAAGGTCTGCGACTAGGGCATTGCTTCATTTGGTCCCTGGTATCATTGAGCCAGTAATGGATATCTTCTTTGCTCCATCATCAGCCAAAACAAAACAGCTCCAGCTCGGATCCCAAAGAAATATAAGCCAGCTGCATCAGATCCTCTTTTCCTCAAATCATTATTGCAGCAGCGAAGAAGACACACGCAGCTGCATCTTCCTCCTCCGTTCCTCCGGATAAAGAGAGTAGAGCACAAGATTGATGGGGACAGAAGGCTTGTGGCTCTGCAGTGTCTTCTCTTCAAGTGTCCAATGCTGCGGCTCTGCTGGGCCGTTATGACAGGTCCTTATGGGATTCACTGGAGGGCTTCAAGGAAAAACTCCCAAAGGAGGATCAACAGGATTTCTCTGAGATCCTCCAGGAAGGTACTCTGGTGGCCAACCATGTAATCAGCACTGCAGCAGATGGTGCATCTCTGGCAGCTCACTCTTATGCACATGGCATATGTTCTTCCTGGTTGCGTCTCACAGCTTTAAAACTGGAGGCACAACAGCGCATCCTGAATCTCCTTTTTTCTTGCGCTTCACTGTTTGGTGCACACACAGATGAAGCAATGGCAAGGATGAAAGCTGAGTTGGACACCAGGTGGGCCTGGAGAAGAAAAAGGAGTCTTAAAGGCTGTGGGCCTGGAGAAGATAAAGGAGTTTAAGAGGCAATACAGACCCTACAATCGGAGAAACTACCAACAGAGGGAGGGTTCAAACCCCTCAATGGTTCCAAAACAAACAGGGCAAGTCCCAGTACCAAGGCCGTCGTTCTTCAAGAGGAAGAGGAGGACATCAACGACAGTCCTCCTCCACAGCAAAAACTCAAGGGAAGCAATGAGTTTCTACTTCCTCTAGCACCGTTGCACACTCCAATGGGAGGAAGTATGTCAAGTTGCATTCAAGAGTGGTGCAACATATCCAGAGATCAGTGGGTGCTGAATATACTAAAACAAGCATTGGAAATGCAATAGGTCTCGGATTTATTTGAGTTAGAGCTTATGGCATTGTAAATGGCAATGTCTTTTAGCCAAGTGTTATGGAGTGTATGCATGTGGTGTGTAATGGAATTATGTGGTTTGGATTGGAATTGTTCACCCTGCACATTCACAAACTGTTCACCTTGCACACTCACAAACTGTTCACCCTGCACACTCACACACTGTTCAACCTGCCCGCTCACACAATGCTCACCCTGCACGCTCACACACTGTTCACACTACACACTCACACACTGCTCACCCTACACGCTCAAACAATGTTCACGCTGCACGCTCACACACTGCTCACCCTACACGCTCACACACTTCACACTCTGCACTCGCACTCTGCACTCGCACTCTGCACTCTGCACACTCACTCTGCACACTCACTCTGCACACTCACTCTGCACACTCACTCTGCACACTCACTCTGCACACTCACTCTGCACACCCACTACTCTGCACCCACTACTCTGCACCCACTACTCTGCACCCACTACTCTGCACCCACTACTCTGCACCCACTACTCTGCACTCACTACTCTGCACTCACTACTCTGCACTCACTACTCTGCACTCACTACTCTGCACTCACTGCTCTGCACTCACTACGCTGCACTCACTACTCTGCACTCTGCACTCACTACTCTGCACTCACTACTCTGCACTCTGGACTCACTACTCTGCACTCACTACTCTGCACTCATCACTCTGCACTCATCACTGCACTCACTACTCTGCACTCACTACTCTGCACTCACTACTCACTACTCTGCACTCACTACTCTGCACTCACTACTCTGCACTCACTACTCTGCACTCACTACTCTGCACTCACTACTCACTACTCACTACTCTGCACTCACTACTTTGCACTCACTATTCACTACTCTGCACTCACTACTCACTACCACTCACTACTCACTACTACTCACTACTCACTACTACGCACTACTCTGCACTCAATACTCACTACTCTGCACTCACTACTCACTACTCTGCACTCACTACTCACTACAGAGTAGTGAGTAGTGAGTAGTGAGTGCAGAGTAGTGAGTGCAGAGTAGTGAGTAGTGAGTGCAGAGTAGTGAGTAGTGAGTGCAGAGTAGTGAGTAGTGAGTGCAGAGTGGTGAGTGCAGAGTGGTGAGTGCAGAGTGGTGAGTGCAGAGTAGTGAGTAGTGAGTGCAGAGAAGTGAGTGCAGAGTAGTGAGTGCCGAGTAGTGAGGGCCGAGTAGTGAGGGCCGAGTAGTGAGGGCCAAGTAGTGAGTGCCGAGTAGTGAGGGCCGAGTAGTGAGTGCCGAGTAGTGAGTGCAGAGTGGTGAGTGCAGAGTGGTGAGTGCAGAGTGGTGAGTGCAGAGTGGTGAGTGCAGAGTGCAGAGTGGTGAGTGCAGAGTAGTGAGTAGTGAGTGCAGAGTAGTGAGTAGTGAGTGCAGAGTAGTGAGTGCAGAGTAGTGAGTGTAGTGAGTGCAGACTAGTGAGTAGTGAGTGCAGAGTAGTGAGTGTAGTGTACTCTGCCCTCAGTACTCACTACTCACTACTCTGCACTCACTACTCACTACTCTGCCCTCACTACTCACTTCTCTGCCCTCACTACTCACTACTCTGCCCTCACTACTCACTACTCTGCACTTACTCACTACTCACTACTCTGCACTCACTACTCTGCACTCACTACTCTCACTACTCTGCACTCACTACTCTCACTACTCTGCACTCACTACTCACTACTCTGCTATCACTACTCTGCACTCACTACTCACTACTCTGCACTCACTACTCTGCACTCACTACTCACTACTCTGCACTCACTACTCACTACTCTGCACTCACTAGTCTGCACTCACTACTCACTACTCTGCACTCACTACTCACTACTCTGCACTCACTACTCTGCACTCACTACTCACTACTCTGCCCTCACTACTCACTACTCTGCACTGACTACTCACTACTCTGCCCTCACTACTCACTACTCTGCCCTCACTACTCACTACTCACTACTCTGCACTCACTACTCACTACTCTGTCCTCACTACTCTGCACTTACTCACTACTCACTACTCTGCACTCACTACTCTGCACTCACTACTCACTACTCTGCACTCACTACTCTGCACTCACTACTCTGCACTCACTACTCTCACTACTCTGCACTCACTACTCACTACTCTGCACTCACTACTCTGCACTCACTACTCACTTCTCTGCACTCACTACTCACTACTCACTACTCTGCACTCACCACTCTGCACTCACCACTCACTACCCGGCACTTACCACTCTGCACTCACCACTCTGCACTCACCACTCTGCACTCACCACTCTGCACTCACTACTCACCACTCACTACTCACCACTCTGCACTCACTACTCACTACTCACTACTCTGCACTCACTACTCACTACTCTGCACTCACTACTCACTACTCTGCACTCACTACTCACTACTCTGCACTCTACTCACTACTCTGCACTCACTACACTCACTACTACCTACTCTGCACTCACTACACTCACTACTTACTACTCTGCACTCACTACTCTGCACTCACTACTCAGCACTCACTACTCTGCACTCACTATTCACTACTCTGCACTCACTACTCTGCACTCACTACTCTGCACCCACTACTCACTACTCTGCACTCACTACTCACTACTCTGCACTCACTACTCTGCACTCACTACTCACTACTCTGCACTCACTACTCACTACTCTGCACTCACTACTCACTACTCTGCACTCACTACTCACTACTCTGCACTCACTACTCACTACTCACTACTTTGCACTCACTACACTCACTACTCACTACTCACTACTCTGCACTCACTACACTCACTACTCACTGCTCTGCACTCACTACTCACTACTCTGCACTCACTACTCTGCACTCACTACTCACTACTCTGCACTCACTACTCACTACTCTGCACTCACTACTCACTACTCTGCACTCAGTACACTCACTACACTCACTACTCACTACTCTGCACTCACTACACTCACTATTCACTACTCTGCACTCACTACACTCACTACTCACTACTCTGCACTCACTACACTCACTACTCACTACTCTGCACTCACTACTCTGCACTCACTACTCACTACTCTGCACTCACAACTCACTACTCACTACTCTGCACTCACTACTCTGCACTCACTACTCACTACTCTGCACTCACTACACACTACTCACTACTCACTACTCTGCACTCACTACTCACTACTCTGCACTCACTACACACTACTCACTAATCTGCACTCACTACACTCACTACTCTGCACTCACTACTCTGCACTCACTACTCACTACTCTGTACTCACTACTCTGCACTCACTACTCTGCACTCACTACTCACTACTCACTACTCTGCACTCACTACTCACTACTCACTACTCTGCACTCACTACTCTGCACTCACTATTCACTACTCTGCACTCACTACTCACTACTACTCACTACTCACTACTACTCACTACTACGCACTACTCTGCACTCAATACTCACTACTCTGCACTCACTACTCACTACTCTGCACTCTACTCACTACTCTGCACTCACTACACTCACTACTCACTACTCTGCACTCACTACACTCACTACTTACTACTCTGCACTCACTACTCACTACTCTGCACTCACTACTCTGCACTCACTACTCTGCACTCACTACTCACTACTCTGCACTCACTACTCACTACTCTGCACTCACTACTCTGCACTCACTACTCACTACTCTGCACTCACTACTCACTACTCTGCACTCACTACTCACTACTCTGCACTCACTACTCACTACTTTGCACTCACTACACTCACTACTCACTACTCTGCACTCACTACTCACTACTCTGCACTCACTACACTCACTACTCACTGCTCTGCACTCACTACATTCACTACTCACTACTCTGCACTCACTACTCTGCTCTCACTACTCACTACTCTGCACTCACTACTCACTACTCTGCACTCACTACTCACTACTCTGCACTCAATACACTCACTACACTCACTACTCACTACTCTGCACTCACTACACTCACTACTCACTACTCTGCACTCACTACACTCACTACTCACTACTCTGCACTCACTACTCTGCACTCACTACTCACTACTCTGCACTCACAACTCACTACTCACTACTCTGCACTCACTACTCTGCACTCACTACTCACTACTCTGCACTCACTACTCACTACTCTGCACTCACTACACATTACTCACTACTCACTACTCTGCACTCACTACTCACTACTCTGCACTCACTACACACTACTCACTAATCTGCACTCACTACACTCACTACTCACTACTCTGCACTCACTACTCTTCACTCTGCACTCACTACTCTGCACTCACTACTCTGCACTCTGCACTCACTACTCTGCACTCACTACTCTGCACTCACCACTCTGCACTCACCACTCTGCACTCACCACTCTGCACTCATCACTCTGCACTTACTACTCACTACTCTGCACTCACTACTCTGCACTCACTACTCTGCACTCACTACTCTGCACTCACTACTCTGCACTCACTACTCACTACTCTGCACTCACTACTCACTACTCTGCACTCACTACTCTGCACACACTACTCACTACTCTGCACTCACTACTCACTACTCTGCACTCACTACTCACTACTCTGCACTCACTACTCTGCACTCACTACTACTCACTACTCTGCACTCACTACTCACTACTCTGCACTCACTACTCACTACTCTGCACTCACTATTCACTACTCACTACTCTGCACTCACTGCTCACTACTCTGCACTCACTGCTCACTACTCTGCACTCACTACTCACTACTCTGCACTCACTACACTCACTACTCACTACTCTGCACTTACTACACTCACTACTCACTACTCTGCACTCACTACTCTGCACTCACTACTCAGCTCTCACTACTCTGCACTCACTGCTCACTACTCTGCACTCACTACTCACTACTCTGCACTCACTACTCACTACTCTGCAGTCACTACACTCACTACTCACTACTCTGCACTCACTACTCAGCACTCACTACTCTGAACTCACTACTCTGCACTCACTACTCTGCACTCACTCCTCACCACTCTGCACTCACTACTCTGCACTCACTACTCTGCACTCACTACTCTGCACTCACTACTCTGCACTCTGCACTCACTACTCACTCCTCTGCACTCACTACTCACTACTCAGCACTCACTACTCTGCACTCACTACTCTGCACTCACTACTCTGCACTCACTCCTCTGCACTCACTCCACTGCACTCACTACTCACTACTCTGCACTCACTACTCTGCACTCACTACTCTGCACTCACTACTCTGCACTCACTACTCACTCCTCTGCACTCACTACTCACTACTCAGCACTCACTACTCTGCACTCACTACTCTGCACTCACTCCTCTGCACTCACTCCTCTGCACTCACTACTCACTACTCTGCACTCACTACTCTGCATTCACTACTCTGCACTCACTACTCACTACTCTGCACTCACTACTCTGCACTCACTACTCTGCACTCACTACTCACTACTCTGCACTCACCACTCTGCACTCACCACTCTGCACTCACCACTCTGCACTCACCACTCTGCACTCACTACTCACTCTCTGCACTCACTACTCACTACTCTGCACTCACTACTCTGCACTGACTACTCTGCACTCACTACTCACTACTCTGCACTCACTACTTACTACTCTGCACTCACTACTCACTACTCTGCACTCACTACTCACTACTCTGCACTCACTACTCTGCACTCACTACTCACTACTCGGCACTCACTACTCACTACTCGGCACTCACTACTCACTACGCTGCACTCACTACTCACTACTCTGCACTTACTACACTCACTACTCTGCACTCACTACTCACTAGTCTGCACTCACTACACTCACTACTCTGCACTCACTACTCTGCACTCACTACTCACTAATCTGCACTCACTACTCACTACTCTGCACTCACCACTCTGCACTCTGCACTCACCACTCTGCACTCACCACTCTGCACTCACCACTCTGCACTCACCACTCTGCACTCACTACTCGGCACTCACTACTCGGCCCTCACTACTCGGCACTCACTACTTGGCCCTCACTACTCGGCCCTCACTACTCGGTACTCACTACTCTGCACTCACTTCTCTGCACTCACTACTCACTACTCTGCACTCACCACTCTGCACTCACCACTCTGCACTCACCACTCTGCACTCACTACTCACTACTCTGCACTCACTACTCACTACTCTGCACTCACTACTCACTACTCTGCACTCACTACTCTGCACTCACTACTCACTACTCTGTACTCACTACTCACTACTCTGCACTCACTACTCACTACTCTGCACTCACTACTCTGCACTCACTACTCACTACTCTGCACTCATTACTCTGCACTCACTACTCTGCACTCACTACTCTGCACTCACTACTCACTACTCTGCACTCACTACTCACTACTCTGCACTCACTACTCACTACTCTGCCCTCACTACTCACTACTCTGCACTCACTACTCTGCCCTCACTACTCTGCCCTCACTACTCACTACTCACTACTCACTACTCTGCACCCACTACTCACTACTCTGCACCCACTACTCACTACTCTGCACTCACTACTCACTACTCTGCACTCACTACTCACTACTCACTACTCTGCACTCACTACTCACTACTCTGCACTCACTACTCACTACTCTGCACTTACTCACTACTCTGCACTCACTACTCTGCACTCACTACTCTGCACTCACTACTCTGCACTCACTACTCACTACTCACTACTCACTACTCTGCACTCACTACTATGCACTCACTACTCACTACTCTGCACTCACTACTCACTACTCTGCACTCACTATTCACTACTCTGCACTCACTACGCACTACTCTGCACTCACTATTCACTACTGTGCACTCACTACTCACTACTCTGCACTCACTACTCTGCACTCCCTACTCTGCACTCAATACTCTGCACTCACTACTCTGCACTCACTACTCACTACTCTGCACTCACTACTCACTACTCTGCACTCACTACTCTGCACTCACTACTCTGCACTCACTACTCACTACTCGGCACTCACTACTCGGCACTCACTACTCTGCACTCACTACTCTGCACTCACTATTCTGCCCTCACTACTCACTACTCTGCACTCACTACTCACTACTCTGCACTCACTACTCTACACTCACTACTCTGCACTCACTACTCACTACTCTGCACTCACTACTCTGCACTCACTACTCACTACTCTGCACTCACTACTCACTACTCTGCACTCACTACTCACTACTCTGCACTCACTACTCTGCACTCACTACTCACTACTCGGCACTCACTACTCACTACTCGGCACTCACTACTCACTACTCTGCACTCACTACTCACTACTCTGCACTCACTACACTCACTACTCTGCACTCACTACTCACTAGTCTGCACTCACTACACTCACTACTCTGCACTCACTACTCTGCACTCACTACTCACTACTCTGCACTCACTACTCACTACTCTGCACTCACCACTCTGCACTCTGCACTCACCACTCTGCACTCACCACTCTGCACTCACCACTCTGCACTCACCACTCTGCACTCACTACTCGGCACTCACTACTCGGCCCTCACTACTCGGCACTCACTACTTGGCCCTCACTACTCGGCCCTCACTACTCGGCCCTCACTACTCGGCACTCACTACTCTGCACTCACTTCTCTGCACTCACTACTCACTACTCTGCACTCACCACTCTGCACTCACCACTCTGCACTCACCACTCTGCACTCACTACTCACTACTCTGCACTCACTACTCACTACTCTGCACTCACTACTCACTACTCTGCACTCACTACTCTGCACTCACTACTCACTACTCACTACTCTGCACTCACTACTCACTACTCTGCACTCACTACTCACTACTCTGCACTCACTACTCTGCACTCACTACTCACTACTCTGCACTCACTACTCACTACTCGGCACTCCCTACTCTGCACTCACTACTCTGCACTCACTACTCTGCACTCACTACTCACTACTCTGCACTCACTACTCACTACTCTGCCCTCACTACTCACTACTCTGCACTCACTACTCTGCCCTCACTACTCTGCCCTCACTACTCTGCCCTCACTACTCACTACTCACAACTCTGCACCCACTACTCACTACTCTGCACCCACTACTCACTACTCTGCACTCACTACTCACTACTCTGCACTCACTACTCACTACTCTGCACTCACTACTCACTACTCACTACTCTGCACTCACTACTCACTACTCTGCACTCACTACTCACTACTCTGCACTTACTCACTACTCTGCACTCACTACTCTGCACTCACTACTCTGCACTCACTACTCTGCACTCACTACTCACTACTCACTACTCTGCACTCACTACTATGCACTCACTACTCACTACTCTGCACTCACTACTCACTACTCTGCACTTACTATTCACTACTCTGCACTCACTACGCACTACTCTGCACTCACTATTCACTACTCTGCACTCACTACTCGCTACACTGCACTCACTACTCTGCACTCCCTACTCTGCACTCACTACTCTGCACTCACTACTCTGCACTCACTACTCACTACTCTGCGCTCACTACTCACTACTCTGAACTCACTACTCTGCACTCACTACTCTGCACTCACTACTCACTACTCGGCACTCACTACTCTGCACTCACTACTCTGCACTCACTATTCTGCACTCACTACTCACTACTCTGCACTCACTACTCTGCACTCACTACTCACTACTCTGCCCTCACTACTCACTACTCTGCACTCACTACTCTGCCCTCAGTACTCACTACTCACTACTCTGCACTCACTACTCACTACTCTGCCCTCACTACTCACTTCTCTGCCCTCACTACTCACTACTCTGCCCTCACTACTCACTACTCTGCACTTACTCACTACTCACTACTCTGCACTCACTACTCTGCACTCACTACTCTCACTACTCTGCACTCACTACTCTCACTACTCTGCACTCACTACTCACTACTCTGCACTTACTCACTACTCACTACTCTGCACTCACTACTCTGCACTCACTACTCTCACTACTCTGCACTCACTACTCTCACTACTCTGCACTCACTACTCACTACTCTGCTATCACTACTCTGCACTCACTACTCACTACTCTGCACTCACTACTCACTACTCTGCACTCACTACTCACTACTCACTACTCACTACTCTGCACTCACTACTCTGCACTCACTACTCACTACTCTGCCCTCACTACTCACTACTCTGCACTGACTACTCACTACTCTGCCCTCACTACTCACTACTCACTACTCTGCCCTCACTACTCACTACTCACTACTCTGCACTCACTACTCACTATTCTGTCCTCACTACTCTGCACTTACTCACTACTCACTACTCTGCACTCACTACTCTGCACTCACTACTCACTACTCTGCACTCACTACTCTGCACTCACTACTCTGCACTCACTACTCTCACTGCTCTGCACTCACTACTCACTACTCTGCACTCACTACTCTGCACTCACTACTCTGCACTCACTACTCACTTCTCTGCACTCACTACTCACTACTCACTACTCTGCACTCACCACTCTGCACTCACCACTCACTACCCGGCACTTACCACTCTGCACTCACCACTCTGCACTCACCACTCTGCACTCACCACTCTGCACTCACTACTCACCACTCACTACTCACCACTCTGCACTCACTACTCACTACTCACTACTCTGCACTCACTACTCACTACTCACTACTCACTACAATGCACTCACTGCTCACTACTCTGCACCCACTACTCACTACTCACCACTCACTACTCTGCACCCACTACTCACTACTCTGTACTCACTACTCTGCCCTCACTACTCACCACTCTGCACTCACCACTCTGCACTCACCACTCTGCACTCACCACTCTGCACTCACTACTCTGCACTCACTACTCACCACTCACTACTCACCACTCTGCACTCACTACTCATTACTCTGCACTCACTACTCACTACTCTGCACTCACTACTCACTACTCTGCACCCACTACTCACTACTCCGCACTCACTACTCACTACTCTGAACTCACTACTCACTACTCTGCACTCACTACTCTGCTCTCACTACTCTGCACTCACCACTCACCACTCTGCACTCACCACTCTGCACTCACCACTCTACACTCACCACTCACTCAAGTCCATGCAATTAGAGGATATAACATTCTGAACAAGCACCTACCTCTCAGTGCCCTCACTGCCTTGCGAAACTTCTCGATGCCGGCCAGGAAGAGAGCAGTGATTGGCACACGGCGGGGACGCTGGCGCCATGAGCGTGCGCGCGACTGAATCCGCGCGTGGCCAGCACTTGTCGCTCCCTCTCCCATTAGGATTGCTGGGCGCGTGCCCAGCTCTTGTCTCCTTTTGTCGGCTTTGGCGGCTGACATGATTGCAATAGTTCTCTGCCGAGAACGCGCTTCGCGCGTCTCTAGGCCGAGACCTAAAAAGGGTACACACTAAATTTTTATGCGTCCCCAAGAGACATTACTTAGGTAAACTCTCGTCATCTACATCTAGACCTCCCGTGTCAGGAAGTGTCGACCCTTCTCGAGAAACAAGCAATAGAAGCAGTCCCTCCTGCACAGAGAGGAAAGGGAGTTTAATCAAGATATTTCCTTGTTCAGAAAAAAGACAAGCCGAACAAGTTCAGACTAATTCTAGATCTGCGTTCTCTGAACAAGTTCATCAAAAAGGCAAAGTTTTAAATGTTGGTGCTCCATCAAATATTCCCACATCTGAAGAAAGGCGATTGGATTTGTTCGGTGGACCTCCAAGATGCGTACTTCCACATTCCAATCACAACACAACATCGCAAGTTCTTGCGCTTCATGGTGGGAACAAAACATTACCAGTTCAAAGTCTTACTCTTCGGCCTAAAATCAGCTCCGAGGGTATTCACAAAAGGCATGGCAGTAGTAGCAGCAGCATTACATCGTCAAGGCCTGTTCGTATATCCATACCTCGATGACTGGCTGTTGAAGGGATCATCTCCTCACATGGTGCAGGAACACCTTCACATCTGCCTGGATCTCCTTCAGCGCTTAGGCCTGCAATTCAACCTGGACAAATCGGTCCTCCAACCGACCTAATCACTCCACTATCTGGGCTCCAACCTAAACTTCGACCTCGGAAAAGTGTTTCTTTCGGAAGAGAGATTGTCATCAATGAGAGACAAAGGCAACATCATCCTCCAAGCTCATCAGCCATCAGTAAGACAGGTGGCTTCTCTTCTGGGGTCGATGGCCTCTTGCATTTTTCTCATACCCAACGCCAGATTGAGGATGAGACCGTTGCAGCAAGATCTTGAGGACAAAAGGAATCAATCCTCAGATCAGTGGAACGACCTTATTCTCCTCTCTCCCGCAGCAAAGACGTCCATTCTCTGGTGGCCGCAACCACAGAACATTCTGGTGAGAGTCCCTTTCCATCAACCTCTGCCACAACAATCACTGATCACGGATGCGTCGCTTCAGGGTTGGGGAGCGCATCTAGGTCATCTGCAAACTCAGGGCAGATGGACCAGCAGAGAGCAGACGTATCATATCAGTATGCTGGAACTGCGGACGGTTCACCAAGCCCTCAATGCTTTTCAGCCGTCAATTCAGTCAGTATCGATCCTGGTACAAACGGACAATGCAACCACCATGTATTATTTGAACAAACAAGGTTGAACATGCTCTCGCTCTCTGTCTCTCGATTCCCAGGTGATCTGGCACTAACTGTTAGCCAGGAATCTATCGATCGCGGCAATGCATCTGCCGGGAGAAAAGAACGAGCAGACTCCCTCAGTCGTCACTTCGAAAAGCAAGAAGACTGGGTGCTCAATGACGAAGTGGTGGCAGACATCTTTCATCAATGGGGTCAGCCTTTCATTGACCTCTTTGGAGACGATCAAAACAGAAAATGGTGGTATCGGACCTGTTGCAACTCTCGGTTTGCCCGCATCGGAGACTTCCTTGCATGCCGGACCTTTTCACCAAAATGGGAGGGAAGATTCTGCACCCCAGCTTTCTCTCTCAGCTTGGCAGCTTGGCTCCTGAAGTCCTGCAGTACGGACATTTGAACCTCCCTCAGGACTGCATGGACACTTTGAGGGAGTCAAGGAGACCTTCCATAAGAACCTCTTACTCTGTTACGTGGAAAAGGTTTTACTTGTGGTGTGTTCGTAATGGTTGGAGTCCGGTTAGCGGGCAAGACGAGGTAATCTTGCCGTATCTACTCTACTTTGCCAAATGTGGTTTGAAATACTCATCCATAAAGGTACATTTGGCAGCCATCACAGCATATCATAAATCAGCTAACCAACCCTCTTTCTTTCAACTTCAGGTAGGCAAGGACTTCCTACAGGGGTGAAAAAGATTTATCCTCCTGTGTGACCTCCTTCTCCTCCTTGGGAGTTGAATCTAGTCTTGTCCAAATTTATGGGTCCTCCATTTGAACCCATCCATAAGGCCACTTTACAACACCTTTCTTGGAAAGTAGTCTTTCTAGTGGCGATTTCATCAGCACGCAAAGTGAGTGAAATACAAGCACTCTGTTCTAAGGAACCCTATATGGTTTTCCACCATAATAGGATGGAAATGCGAACTCACCCTTCCTTCCTGCCCAAGGTTGTGTCTGAGTTCCATGTTAATCAGACAATGTCTCTACTCTCTTTCTTTCCCAATCCTACTACAACAACGGAAACGTCTCTTCATTCGCTAGACCTCAAGAGGGTTCTCAAATTCTATTTGGAGGCAACAAAATCCATTAGAAAGGCTGATCAATTGTTTGTAAGCTACGGCTCTGTTAGAACAGGCTTCCCAGCTTCTAAAAGATCCATTTCAAGATGGATAGTATCTTGTATTAAGCTGGCCTACCAAATAGCGAATAAGCCTCTGTTTGCCTCCCCTAAAGCTCACTCTACTAGGGGCAAAACTGCTACAGTTGCATTCCTACACAATGTACCGATGGCCGAGATTTGCAAGGCTGCAACTTTTAAATCAGTCCATACGTTTACCAGACATTACTGTCTGGATTCTGACTCCAGGGCAGATACCCAAGTGGGCCAGGCCTCCTTGAGGAATCTGTTCCAATGTTAACCTATTGGAGTCTGTATAGGCATTATGGCTGCTATGTATCTTGATTGTACTCTGTTTACTTGCCCGCAGGAAGAGGGGATGGGCTTGCAATTCTATTCATGTGCTTATGACTATTGATGAGGATCCCCTGGAAGAGAAGGATAAGTTACTTAACTGTAATCCTAGTTCTCTTCCAGGGGTATCCTCATCAAAGTCATAAGCAACCCATCCGCCTCCCCGGGCAAGTGAACATGATACATACATCTCTTTGTAAACGGTCTGCGGGTATCTGCAAAGAACAACTTACCTAACTGTCACTCCTGAGGCATGATGGGAAGCTAGGGGTCATGGCTGCCTTAAAGGCATGGTGCCAGTTTACTCTGAGGGTTTCTGTGGGTTAGCTTTTCAACTTTCTACACTAATGTTTCTACAATGCAGCCTATGTGCTGACAATGCTTTTTCATTCTTCCTTGCAGGATTATGATTTCTGCTTTATAGTAAAGCAGTTTTCAAATTGTTTCTTTCTCCCTGCTTTATTGGAATGTATTTATGTACAAGGGAATTCCTTGCAACATTGCTCAGCATGACTATGAAAGGCTGCATTGCGTATTTGTAATATTTTGTAATATAATTGTAATATATTTCACAAAATCTAAGGTTTCCAAACAAATCACAATAAAATCCAGGACTACGGTTTGACAATGATAGAATTCAACTGAAGTAAACATATACAAAGGAAAGTAACTATGATAGGATCGGAGTACTATCATTTTAGAAAATCAGATGTCTTAAAATTTGCGATGTGATATTTCATAATGATGTGTTTACATGTACGCGATGTTTTGCACAATCAAAATTGATTGATATATCCTTGAAATTTGCAATTTGCACAAATGCGTTGTTTGCACATTGTATTAAACATAAAGCACTTTTGCACTTGCACTTTGGATGTAAATAGTATGAAATGGTTGTGAAATATATATTTATTGATTATATTTATTAATTATATCACATCCTGAAATGGACATTTGTAGGCTCAATATGAATTCATTGACCCATGTATATTTTGATAGATACATCCAATAGGTATTTTACCTTGATTC
Source organism: Lissotriton helveticus (assembly GCF_964261635.1). Taxonomy (NCBI): domain Eukaryota; kingdom Metazoa; phylum Chordata; class Amphibia; order Caudata; family Salamandridae; genus Lissotriton; species Lissotriton helveticus. Next base: position 1,569,636,300 of record NC_136068.1, read on the forward strand.
AAAATGTTTTACTTCAGTATTTAGTTCTGGATTCTAAGATGCGTTACAAATTGGAAAAATACATAATTTGTATTGCAAATCATATAATACCACGCAGCGCTCCACCATTATAGTGAATTACAAGGCATGGACCAACTTTTTTCGCAGTATACTGTTTATTCACCCAACAAACAGCTCAGTCATGACGCGTTTCGGCCGTCCCTGCGGCCTTGGTCACATGACGATACAATATACTCAGCCCATTTTAAAGTGCTAGTGCATCACATGTCAAAATAGACATAGAAAAAATACTAACAGTATAAATACCATTTGCTAGATTTGAATGTCACTGTCACATATTCTATCTGTATGAATACAGTAATTAATTTGCACAAAAGACAGTTAATAATTCACTTCCATCAAGATAACTTTCTGTTACGGACAGTAGCAACCAGTGGCACTTATATTGTCTACATATATAATCTATATTCCGTAGCATAATATCTTGAACTAAATCCATTTGACATGTGTTTGAAAAAAGATACCTAAAAAACACACGTGCTCACCATAACGTGCCTAAATTATATACTCATACTAAAGAAAACTTATACAATTACTCATTATAAAGTGCACAGGAGGTTATAAAAGCATGATATGGGTCACTTAATACAAGAGCCAATTTTTGCTCAAGGGAATATATGTGATTGCTCATCAAACACCTAAATATACAATATATCAAATTGATAATCATACAGTTTATAGTAGAAGGATCCCCCTCTATGATCAAATTAAAGTGGCTTAGTGCAATAGTGCATTACAGGTAAAGTGACTCATGCTGTTAGAAAATTAATAAAACACACAAATGTATTTTACTAACAATAATAATGTTTCAATTCATTATCCAATGTTGCTGTGGGACTTTTGGGGAAAGAGAACCAGTTTCATAATAATACGTATCCAGGGGCAGTTTTTTGACAGATAAATTTATACAGTACTTGGTGTGATTGGCTTTATATCACTATTCAATTCATCTATACAGAACCATAGTTAAATGGTAAAAACAGATAAAAGAATAAAACCACATATGGCGGTGAGAGTGAGTGGTGGCAGCGCTCATTATCAAACCGCTTTTCGTTTTGCCCGCATGTGCTAAGATCTTAAATAACTTTTAAAAATCATTTTGAAACCCACTGTGATTGTGACTTTGGGGCTTTTATTTTTTCACTCATCTGACTCGCTTTTCGAGTCTGTTTGTCTCTCTGCTGGGGGCAGCTAAAATAATTGTAGAAACGCTGCGGGGATGTTTTAAACTTACCTGACAGTTGCTGTGTATTGTGTGAGCCTACCCGACCCCGTTCCATCGCGGCTGTGTGCCGTTTGTGTGGAGGGTGGGCGGCCATCTTAGCAGGAGTCCTCTTCCCCGGCTGAAACCTGTGGCAGCGGTCTAGCTGGGGGAGTGACGCTCTGCCATAAATCAGCTGCTGGACTAAGCACTGGGCGGTGAGAGTGAGTGGTGGCAGCGCTCATTATCAAACCGCTTTTCTTTTTGCCCGCATGTGCTAAGATCTTAAATAACTTTTAAAAATCATTTTGAAACCCACTGTGATTGTGACTTTGGGGCTTTTATTTTTTCACTCATCTGACTCGCTTTTCGAGTCTGTTTGTCTCTCTGCTGGGGGCAGCTAAAATAATTGTAGAAATGCTGCGGGGATGTTTTAAACTTACCTGACAGTTGCTGTGTATTGTGTGAGCCTACCCGACCCCGTTCCATCGCGGCTGTGTGCCGTTTGTGTGGAGGGCGGGCGGCCATCTTAGCAGGAGTCCTCTCCCAGCTGCTGGACTAAGCACTGGGCGGTGAGAGTGAGTGGTGGCAGCGCTCATTATCAAACCGCTTTTCGTTTTGCCCGCATGTGCTAAGATCTTAAATAACTTTTAAAAATCATTTTGAAACCCACTGTGATTGTGACTTTGGGGCTTTTATTTTTTCACTCATCTGACTCGCTTTTCGAGTCTGTTTGTCTCTCTGCTGGGGGCAGCTAAAATAATTGTAGAAACGCTGCGGGATGTTTTAAACTTACCTGACAGTTGCTGTGTATTGTGTGAGCCTACCCGACCCCGTTCCATCGCGGCTGTGTGCCGTTTGTGTGGAGGGCGGGCGGCCATCTTAGAAGGAGTCCTCTCCCCGGCTGAAACCTGTGGCAGCGGTCTAGCTGGGGGAGTGACGCTCTGCCATATATCAGCTGCTGGACTAAGCACTGGGCGGTGAGAGTGAGTGGTGGCAGCGCTCATTTTCAAACCGCTTTTCTTTTTGCCCGCATGTGCTAAGATCTTAAATAACTTTTAAAAATAATTTTGAAACCCACTGTGATTGTGACTTTGGGGCTTTTATTTTTTCACTCATCTGACTCGCTTTTCGAGTCTGTTTGTCTCTCTGCTGGGGGCAGCTAAAATAATTGTAGAAACGCTGCGGGGATGTTTTAAACTTACCTGACAGTTGCTGTGTATTGTGTGAGCCTACCCGACCCCATTCCATCGCGGCTGTGTGCCGTTTGTGTGGAGGGCGGGCGGCCATCTTAGCAGGAGTCCTCTCCCCGGCTGAAACCTGTGGCAGCGGTCTAGCTGGGGGAGTGACGCTCTGCCATAAATTACCATGCCTTTCCTGTCGCGCAGCGGCCGCGCGTGGCGGGCGCGCCTAAGGCGCGCCGAAGGTAAGCCAAAGGTCAGCCCGTCTGCGCCCGTCCGCGCCTCGGCCGTGACGGACGCAGAGCGGGCTGTTCAACAGCCTTGGACTGTGCAAGACCTTGCAGTCAGGTACACTAGGGAGCAGTTGTTGTCTCTACGTCCTGCAGGATGTTTGGATGCGGGAGGCGCTGTAGTGATTTGTCCATGGCTCAACCCGTGTTCGATCTGTGGTTTTTGCTGTTTGGATACTCTCTCCACCCCTTCTGCTCGGGAGCCAGTCCCCCATGTTTTCTCGGCCGCCCTAGTCAACGCGCGGTCGATGTGTAAACATGCTGCTGATATTTTCGAGCTGCTTGTTGACAGCCCGCTCGATTTTTTGTTTGTGACGGAGACCTGGCTCACTGAGGCCAGTGCCCCGGATGTCGAGCTAGCGGTCCCACGTGGCTACAAAATACATAGGAGGGACAGAGCACTGGGAAGAGGGGGCGGTGTCGCTATTATTCTCAGAGATTCATTAACTCTTCAGGTAGACCCCCCGATAACCCTGGAGGGGGGCGAAGTTATGAATTTCTCTGTGGTTCTCTCCCCGCACTTTACCCTGGGGGGTTCCCTAGTTTATCGGCCCCCTGGACCTGTGGGTGCGTTTCTTACGGCTCTGACTGAGCTTTGTACCCCCCGAGCCCTCAGATTTCCGAGCTTTCTGCTTCTGGGCGACTTCAACATTCATATTGATGAGGTGGGTCTCCCAGAGAGCAAAAGCTTTCTAGACTTTCTGGATTTTGTGCACTTGTCTCAGTGGGTTTCTTTACCCACGCACTCGGGAGGGCACACCCTGGATGTGATCTGCTCCAATTTTCTCCTCCAGGCTGATGCTCCTGAACCTTTGACGTGGTCCGACCATCAGCTAATTAGGTTTGCTTGGTCATCTCAGGGGACTCCCTCTGCGAGGATTAAATCATGGTGTTCCAATAAAATCAATAACGAAACTCTGGTGGCCACCCTAGCTGAGAATCGGCCTGCGCTGGGTAATGATCTCACTACAGCAGTGTCGTCCTTCAATGAGTGGATGGTTGCGGGGGTTTCGACCTCTTCTAAAGGAAGGGGAGGTAAACTGCGCTCCACCGCCTCACAACCCTGGTTCTCCCAGGAGTTACGTCTCCATAAACAGTCCTGTAAAAGACTCGAGCGGGATTGGCGTCAATCGTACTGCCCTCTGGCCAAGGAAATACTGCGTAAGGAACAGAAAATTTATTATGCCAGTATTAAAAAGGCCAAAGGTATCTATTACGCCAACCGAATTGCTAAAGCTAATAACAACAGTCGGGAGATTTTTTCAATTGTGAATAGCTTCCTGGCCCCCTGCGCGGAGCAGCGGATAGTTCCAGCTTCGAAAGATTGGTGTGAGAGCCTGTCTGGGTTTTTTGTGGACAAAATAGCGGCTATTCAGTCAAACTTTGCTGCTACCGGTCCGTCTTTTAACCCGCAGGACTTCTCTCTTCCTCGGAAGGTTCTCTCGTCCAAGCTGACGGAGTTTGTTCCACCTTCTATCACTGACACTCTTGCCGTGATCAAGTCTTTGAAATCGGGGTCTCCCTCTGACCCCTGTCCAGCAAGAGTGTTGGCCGCTGTGGCTGATGTGGTGGTTGAGGAGGTGACGCACTTAGTTGGCCTCTCCTTCACAGCTGCCAGTCTGCCTGCAGAGTGGAAACAAGCTAAGCTCCTACCTCTGCTGAAAAAGGCCGGCGCTGATCCGGCGGTACTGACCAATTATCGGCCTATATCGCTGCTTCCTGCCTTGGCTAAAATCGGTGAGAGGCTGGCCTTCCAACAGCTTAATAAGTTTGTGGAAGGATCTGGAGCTCTTCACGAGGCTCAATCCGGGTTCCGCACTGCCCACAGTACGGAGTCGGCCCTGGTGGAAGTCTCTGAGGCGGTCAGGGAATGTTTGGATGGGGGCGGCAGAGCGGCTCTAATTTTATTGGACCTCTCTGCCGCGTTTGACACGGTTCCCCACCAACGCCTCCTGTCCAGGCTCGCCGACATCGGTATTTGTGATCTTGCTTTGGACTGGCTGAGTTCATTTCTGTTGGCTAGATCTCAACAGGTTTGGCTCCCTCCGTTTTCATCTTCGGCTAGACCACTCCGGACAGGGGTCCCGCAGGGCTCGACATTGAGCCCCTTGCTCTTTAATATATATCTGACCCCCCTGATTGAACTAGCCGAACATTGGGGAGCCAAAATTATAGCATACGCGGACGACACGCAGCTGTTGTTCACTTGGCCAGGCGAGGCACTGGATACAAAGCAGATCCAAAATTGTCTGTCCTCAGTCTTCAATTGGCTAGCGTCATCACAATTGAAGTGTAATGAGGACAAGACTGAAATCCTGCTCTATGGCCAGTTTCCCCCTGACTTCAGGTCACTATTGTGGCCAGATGGCTTCCCCATTCCAGGTGCCTCAAACACCTTGGCCAAGAACCTCGGGGTCTGGTTTGGGGAGGACCTCCGTTTTGAGGGGCACATTAAGAGGCTCACTGGAGGCTGCTTTGGGACCTTGAAGTCTCTCAGAAAGTTTTTTCCGCTCCTGCCTGCCTCTGCCCGCGAGTCAGTCGCGAGAGCTTTAATTCTCTCGCGCCTGGACTACGCTAACGCTCTGTTTAGTGGCTCTCCGGCTTACTTGATAGGGCGGCTCCAGGTTATTCAGAACGCTACCGCTAGATTATTGGGGAATATCTCCAAGCGGATCAGCGTTAGGAGTTACCTGGAGAGCTTGCATTGGCTTCCGGTGCAGCATCGAATTACCTTCAAAATCTTGACTTTGGCCCACAAAGCCATCAATGGGCGCGGTCCCGCCTATCTGATGAAACGATTCCTGCGGTACACTCCCAACCGAGATCTGCGTTCAGCATCTCAACACCTCTTGCAAGTACCGCGTTTTCGGCGCATCCGGCTGGGAGGGCACTCTGTGACAGTGAGAGCTGCGCGAGCATGGAATGCGCTCCCAGTCTCTCTGCGCAGTACGGTGGACTTCACGGCTTTTAAGAAAGCACTAAAAACCCATTTGTTTAGATTAGTTGTGTAAATTGTTATGTTACTTCAGGGCTCTGCTGCTATACTTCCCTTTTTCCTTCTTCCGCGCCAGGATACTCCGGCAGTAATTGTGCGCGCTGTAAAACAGCTTAACATAACATAACATAACAAGAACAAGCCAAAAATATAACAAGCATTTGCAATGCAATAGGTCTCGCATTAGGAAAGTTTGAGCCATTGGTATTGCGAATTACATTTTTTTTATTTATGTGTTGGTTGTGAACATAGCTATAGTAATAGCTAAAGTAATAGCTTTGTCATTTACAATGCCAATAGTTTTAACTTTCACAAATGTGACACCTATAGCATTTGCAATGCAATATGTGTTGTATTTTCACGAAAATCCAAGAACAGAAGTGAAATATTAACATTTTTTTGTGACATTTATAAGACAGACGTTATTGTTGTTCGAGTACTTTACGCTGGTGTTTGTATTCCTGTAAATCCCCAGTGTTGCAGGGTGCTTAAGAATTTTGTGATCACAGTGGTACTGTATTCCGGGCTACCTTTGATACTTGCACAAGTGCCACCTTGCCCATGTAACACTTGTTCCTGAGCCTGAGTGTCTAGCACTTATTGCAGGACTATACCTCTAATCATACTCTATTTTCTCTTATAACTGCACACTTGTCACTTTCATTTCCTCTGGTGCACTTTTGACTACCTCATGTATTTTGTTTGCTCACAATTTTTACTCAAGTATTTTGTTTGCTCACGATCGTCACTATTACCTTTACTACCTCATGTATTTTTGGTTGCTCATAGTTTTTACTACCTCATGTATTTTGTTTGCTCACAATTGTCACTATTACCTTATGTAAGTAACGTATGTTTTTGCAACCTGTTCTTTTGTAATGTTTCTCATTATGTTTCATTTCTGTTCCTGTTGTGAAGCCTCCGACGCCTTCGGGTAAAGTCCGCGCTTTATAAAAATGCATAAATACATGAATAAATAAATACCGCCTTCGGGTAAAGTCCGCGCTATATAAAAATGCATAAATATATGAATAAATAAATACCGCCTTCGGGTAAAGTCCGCGCGATATAAAAATGCATAAATACATAAATAAATAAATACCGCCTTCGGGTAAAGTCTGCGCTATATAAAAATGCATAATTAAATAAATAAATAAATACCGCAAAACATCCTCGTTACTCTGCCGGCCTGCGACCAGGAAGTCAGGCAGGCCGGCGCGACAACAGGAAACAGGAAGTAGGAGGGCGGGAGCCTACCCCGCCTCCCACGGAAGAGCCGCGATTGGAGCTGTGCACCGGAGCAGGCAGGAGCCTACCCTGCGCCCCGGTGCCTAACGAGGGAAGAAGAGTCCTGCTGCCGGGCCCTGCAGCTGTGGAGAGCCGGTGAGTGCGTTGCTGAGCTGCGGGCGGGTGGGCGGGCGGGCGGGGGGGGGGAAGCATGTGCGTAAAATGGATATAGAAAAAGAGAAAACAATGGGAGATATGTTAAGATCCACAGATGCCAAAAAGTACGTTGAGTAGTCGACAGCATTTCGACCTGTTAAATTTCAGGTCATCATCAGGACAAGATTACACAAAAATTCAGTATGTGCTGTATACAAGAGATACAATTGGGATATGAATAGACAGAAGGGCAGTGGAAAAAGAGGCAAGGTATTGCGGGAAGTGAGTCATCTACCTGCTGATGAGTAGGCAGGAGGACTTAGTTGTAATAGCAGTAACCTCAAGTCGGCAATTAAGGTAACTGCACGAACGCAATTCGATCTGAGTGTACCTGCAATTAGTATACAAGGCAGTTCGACAAAAACTGCACCTTAGGTTTAGTGTTAACTTTGGTGCAACTACTAAATTACCTGGAATGGAAGGGAAGGAAGTATTAAGAAGGGGTGGATTTGGGTTTGGGGGTCAAGGGTATTGGTAGTAGGTGCGTGCTCAAAGTTTTGAAAAAGACCAGCCAAGAATTTAAAAAAACTTTAAGAACCTATAGCCAATTAAGCTTACTAAATATTTTAGGAGGAATGTAGAGTAAATCCAACCATCCACTCACTGGGTTGTAGCAGGGGGGCTATTAACCATGAGTCGGGGATATCAATAGCCACCCAACAGGTACAGCTATGAGAAAGTGACAAATTGCCATAACAAGCATTTACAATGCAATTGTCTCGGCATTATTAAAGGTAGAGCTATTGGCATTGCTCATGACATTTTTTTTATTTTCTTTTAAAACATAAATAAATGGTATTGTCCTTTACAATGGCAATAGGTGAGCATTAGACAGTAGTAGAGAGTATTCCCTGACACACTCTAATGCTCACCTATTGCCATTGTAAATGACAATACCATTTATTTATGTTTTTTTTAAAAAAAAGAAAAAAAATGTCATGAGCAATGCCAATAGCTCTACCTTTATCAAAGCCGAGACCATTGCATTGTAAATGCTTGTTTGGTTTTCTGTCATTTTTATTTTAATACACAAACAGTGAATAATATTATTTTCTATTCGTGCAATAAAAAATGGAGTTCAATTAGCTGGAATATGACACTATCTGGCAACCAAAGCAAGTAAAAATGCTTTTAAATGTATGTTGTATGCATGCTTGCGGGTGACTGTGTGAGAGAGAGCGTGTGAATGTGTGTGTATGTTTAAGCATGTGTGTGGGTCAAAGTAAAGGTCAAATGGCATGTTATGTCACTTCTGCTTCCCCAGGCATATTGTTGAATTAACGTCCAAGGATTTAACACCAGTGGCATTTATCAAACGTTGGTCCGTGTGATAGTGCAAATATCACTTTATTTTTTTACATATTTTTCAGTTCATAGTTCCGTCTATTAAAGGATGATTTGATTTGAATTTCAAGTCCGTTTTCTTTTGTACTGCACTCCTTCCTGCCTAAAAGTGAAATCCACTGTCTACAGGACGGCCCCTTCCTTTCAGCCAGTTCGTATCCTTTGCATGCGTGGCTAACAGTCTAAAAATTGTATATTTTAAGTTCATTTAATTCACAGGCGGCTCCTATCCGTTTAAGCAGGTGCAGCACCAATAATTCAAACAAGCGTAACACCAAGATCACACATGCAAATAGGACAGAGTCAGAGTGCCCTAGATGTGGGTGCACACAGCGGTGTGGGTTGAGGGTTGGTTGGATGTTTTCACACGTTTGCAACAGAGCATGACTTGCACCATGAATGTGACTGCAAACTGAGGCCAGGAAGGAAGCTGTAGCGCAGACGCAGCACTCTGATAACTTTTTTTAACTTCTCGGATTTTCCTTTGTTGGTCTGCCATCAGGAGGCCTGTGGACACTCGGCTGCCCCAGTTACACAGGTGCGACAAACGACGCACCAGAGGCAACGGCGTAGTAGGCACATATGGCTTAATTAGCTATACTACGATAGAAGCAGGACTTCCAGTTCCTCCACAGCTCTAAAATAGCAATTCGCGTGCTCCCTGACCCCTCTCATTGTTATCCCCTGACAATGAGAATTATTGAGTCTAAATTCGTTTAACATTGCGACATCTTGCGGCAGTCAGTTGTCAGTGCACGCCAACTTTACTGTCAGCCTTATAGGGATCATCAACGTCCGCTCTTGTTTGTGTTTTGAAATGCGGCCACCATTGTAGTCGACACAAAATAGCCCGCTCGCTAGTCAGGTGGCAGTATCATCCGAGAAGATGGGCTGAAGTAAATTGATGAACCATGTGAGACACATCAATTGGAGTGTAGGGCTTAGAAACCTCCGAGGCACTTGGAACCATTCACAGATATTAGACAAGCGAACACAGTAAATTCTCCAAAACTCACATGCAAGAAAGTGCGTTCCTGCTGCACGTGACAACAAAATGTTGAGTACACGTGCTGTTTTCTCACTTGGGACACACTGCCTGCACCCGATTCAGGGGCAATGTTTATCTTTTTATTTTTATTTTTTACATTTCAGCATATTTCCTCACTGTGCTGAGAAGTAACCCGGAGTGAGCTGGACTGTCCCAGGCATTTAGGGAAGCTGAGGGCGTTCTAATCACGGAAAACTCGGAAAACAAGCACTCGTGCCGGGCGGGGCGCAGGATCCTTACCAATAGTAAAGAAGCAAAACAAGTGACGTCAGGCGGGCGTGTGCACTTCCGCGCAGGCGCCGAGTGTTCTTGGTCGCTTCTCCGGCACCCGCCCGCCCGCCCATCGGGAGCCGGGCAGAAGGAGCCCACATGAAAACAGGACAAGAAGAGAGCCTGGTGAGGTGAGGTAAGGGGGGGGAGAGTGTGTGTGTATGCAGTGTGTGTGTGTATGCGATGGCGGGGGTGGGTTCTCTGTATGCGTGCGTGTGTGTATGTACGCTCGTGTGTGTGTCTCTGGTGAGGTAAGGGGGGAGCGTGTGTGTATGCAGTGTGTGTGCGGCATGTGTGTGTATGCGACGGCGGGGGTGGGTTCTCTGTATGTATGGGTGCGTGCATGGGTGCTCGTGTGTGTGTGTGTGTGTGTGTCTCTGGGTATGCGCATGCGTGTTGGTGCTTGCTTCCGAGGCAGGAGAGGGGCACGGCGCTGTGCGCGCCCACGAGGTGCAATCTGCGCTCGTGCACCCTCTGGTCCGTTATTCCTCCCACAGTGATCGCTACTGGTCTCCAGCTGGATGCATCCTTACGGATGCTTTTCCAGCGAGACCCAAAAAGGGATATCGGTGACATAATAAAACCCAACAGTCTAAAATACATATGGATAAAACTACCCTAATGTCTAGAAGTCGGCTAATATTAATTATAGGTCAACCATTGTGAATTTTGTGCACATGTACTTTTCCTAAATCCTCCAATAGTTTTAAAAGAGAATAAATATACTTTTAGTACAAAATATGTGCAAATCTCGCAATTCACTATCCTAATCTTTAAACTTGTCCTTGACACAATGTGGAACGATAAATGCCTACTCTTCCTGTATAGACCCTAAAGTGGCCTCACATTATAAATATGTGTGGAGGTCCTCCGTGGTGTTCAGACCTCCCGGCCACTTGGAATCGAATTCCAGAATGTAGTTTGTTTCAGTTCTTCGCATGTTGGCCTCCCTATCCCCTCCTCTTTTTGTCACTGGGATAGACTCAATTGCATAATATTTTAGGCCTTGAGGCTTACTATTATGACATGCCTCAAAGTGCCTAGCAACTGGATAGTTTTGATCTTTATTAGTTATTGCACGCAAATGTTGCAGGATTCTTTTGTGAACCTGCAACTTCGTGCTGCCAATATACTTTAGATGACATTCACATTCCAAAATATATATACAGTATTCAGTTTTACATGTAAGAAGTTGTTTGATTTCTCGAGTTACCTTTGGGATGACCGTGGTATATTGTTTGGTGTTCACCCCATGTTGGCATGCTTTACATGAAAAACATTTATAGAATCCCCTACTTGTGGGCCGACAGGGCTCTTTTTTTCAGACATTCCTGGCTTTTCTTGGTTAGAATTGTGCCCAGGCTCATACCTTTACGATATGTTATCGATGGGTTGGTGGGCATCAAGTCTCCAATGGTAGGGTCATCCTGTATAAAGTGCCAGTTTCGTCTGACTATATTTCTTAATTCCCTTTCTTGTTTGGAATAGGTCAGAACTAACCGGACTGTATTGGTATCTGCACTCTGGATTCTTTTCTCCTTGGGAATATACTTGAGGAGATCACTTCTAGCTTTTTGTCGGGACTTTCTAATAGCGATTTCCACTGTTCTAGTGCTGTAGCCTCTTTCCACAAATCTGGTTAAACTCTCTTGATATGAACCTTGTGGAAATCTTAGTATTTTTACCATGTCTATGTTTAGTCCCACATGTGACCTAATTTGCACCAATCACAGGCACTTTAAAAGAACGTTTCACAATTGTGAACACTGTCATGTGAACAAGGCTCCTCGAAACGTCATGCGGCTAATTTGCACTGAATAAATAGAATTAGCACCTCAACTGGTCCGTGTCTGCGTAATTCTGTGGCGTGGAGGATTCCTGGTACATAGAAACAAAACGCTGGTACTTGGATATATATATATATATGTATATATATATATATTCACTGAAAAAACCATAGGTTATATACCATATATAGTTAGGAATTAGCATTTATAAAACCTTATTTTACTCACACAAAACCATTGAAATTCGCATATATAGTTAGTTGCACTAACTATGTATTTCGCGCACCCGCAATCCACTGCTGATGATGTCACATATTACATCATTCATGACATGGTCAGTGACATCACTGATGACATCACTGATGACATCTCAAATGACATCACTGATGACATCACTGAAAACAACATCCAGTGGTTTTATGTTTCTGTAAAGTTTAAATATGTCTTACATATTGAAGAATGAGTGGATGTATAAGTGTCTGGATGAAGGTTTAGTAGGTGCATGACTGACTGTATGAGTGAGTGATTAAATATGTCTCACTGAGTGCATGGGTTAGTGACTAAACTGTCTTAATTTGTGCATCATTATGTCTGTTGTTCTGTAAACTGCTGCATGTGTTGATCAGTAGCTATATGAGTAACTATATGGGTTATTGAATGGTTGCCCAAGTATTTGTATGGGAGACTGAGTGTGTGTGTTGGTGGTTGAGAGGTGTATGACTCTGTGCATAGATGTGTGAGCAGTTGATTCACTAGATGTATGGGTTCAAAAGTGCATGTGGAAACAGCTGTATGGGTGGTTGACTGTGTGCATGAGTGTATTGGTGAGTGAATGGATATCTCAGTGCTACATGTCAAAGTAAAGACATATGTAAAACACAGTATATGTGAGAGTTGACATATATAAATAACTGTGCATAAGAGCCAGTGAATGTGTGAGTGGCTGTATGGATCATTATGAAATTGTATCAGGGATTGTATAAGAGAGTAAATATGTGTTAGTATCTGTTTGAATAAGTAAGGTGTGTATAACTGTATAGTTGAGGAAATGGAGGTGTGATTGATTCTTTGCATGACTGACTAGGTGTGTGAGTAACTCCATCGATGAGTGACAGTCTGTGAGTGTCTGTTTACACTGAGTGTATATAAGGTTATATTAGAGTCTGAAGAAGTTCATCGTATTATCACATGAATGATGTCATCAGTGATGTGATCAGTCATGTCAAATGAGATGTCATCACTGATGTCATCAGTGAGGTCATTTGAGATGTCATCAGTGATGTCATCAGTGATGTCACTGACCATGTCATGAATGATGTAATATGGGACATCATCAGCAGTGGATTGCGGGTGCGCGAAATATATAGTTAGTGCAACTAACTATATATGCGAATTTCAATGGTTTTGTGTGAGTAAAATAAGGTTTTATAAATGCTAATTCCTAACTATATATGGTCTATAACCTATGGTTTTTTCAGTGAATTTTCAATGTTTTGTAAATGCTAATTCCTAACTATGGGCCTCATTATGATGGAGGATTTTCCGCCTCCTCCGGGCCGGCGGAAGCCACCTCCGGCCCGGAGGAGGCGGAAAATCCTCTGCGGAGTCACCAAAGACCCACCGCCGCATTACGATGGCTGGTAGGTCTTGGTTTCTGTCCGCTGCTTTTCCGCCGCGGTCGGATTACAACCGCGGCGGAAAAGCTCTCATTTGGCTGGCAGTGTCTATCAGACACCGCCAGCCAAATTAGGAAGCATTTGTAAACATGCTTTTCCGCGGCGGTTTTTCCGCCGTGGAAAAGCATGTGTACTTTTGATTTTGGGGGCTCGTTGCAGGCCCCCAGGGTGTTGGCGGGTGGGGGGTGCACATGGGGGGTACCTATGGTACCCCCCTGCAAATGTATGCAGCAAGCGGCATGCACCGCGCGGTGCCTGCTGCTTGCTGCATACATTTGCAATGTATGCATTTTTAACATTGCGGCGGATGCAGCTTGAAGCTGCACCCGCCGCAATGTTAAAGATTGAGGATGTGACCGCCTGCCTGGGGGTCACATCCTAATTGCACTGGAGGGACCGCCGCTGCCCCTGCAGACGGTCCCTCCTCCTCTAGGGTGGCGGACGGACGCAAGTCCGTCCGCCATCCTAATGAGCCCCTATATATGGTCTATAACCTATGTTTTTTTTCAGTGAATTTCAATGGTTTTTTAATAGCAAATATTAAAAGCTGTTAAATGTATTCTTCTTTTAAAGGAAAAATATATTTTATATGTATTTAATATAATTTTTTTATGTATATATATATATATATATATATTTTTTTTTTAGTTTCGCTAGCGGTCCACGCACCGGGTAGCTTCCTGTTAGCTAATTTTTATGCCGCGACCCGGTCCGCGTACCGGGAAACGTACCGTTTGCACAACTGCCGCGTTCGAGAACAACATCGTGACGCGTCGCGTAAGCGCGACGTATCGCATTGCCGCGTAATGCGTCTTATGACGCGCCGCGTTCGCGCACTCGGAAGTGCTCCGGTGCGCGAACGAGGCGCGAAGCGCAGCTTACCGGAAGCGCTCCGGGCGCGGAGCGGGACGCATAACGTAAACGTAACAGGTCATGTGACCTGTAAATAACACTTTTCATTGGTTTACAACTTTTTTTTTCCCAAATGATGAAAACCCCTCCTTCTTTCCTCACTCTGACTTTCATCTTTGTGAGAGGAAGACCTGTTTTTGCTTGTTAAAATAATGGCATCTGTAGTAGCTGCAGCTGGTGGACCCCCACCACCACCACAACCACCTAGGAAGGAAGGACCACCTCTACAGTTCCTTCCCAACCCAGAGGAAGAGGAAGAAGAAGAGGAAGAAGATGTAGAGCCGAGGCAGTTCTTACGTGAAGAGCCCCGGAAATCCCACCACAAAGACAGTTTTATTTGGCAATTTTATTCATACCCTCAAGGCCAAAAAAAGGTCAATGCCCGACATGTGACATGCCTCATTTGTAAAAATGTTTTGTCTAGAGGTACAGACAAAAAGTATAGTTATGGTAACTATACTATGCACCGCCATATGCAGAGGTGGCATCCACTGAATTACAGCGTTGCAGAGATGCGTCACCTCCAAGATAATCCACCAACTCCTGTGGCCAGTACATCAGCACAGGTATCTCTATCGGGACCAGAGGCGAGGGAGACGGTCCCAAATATCCAACAGAATTTTGTGCACATGAAGATAGTGTGCCTTTATTGTGGTGACCTAATTTCATGTGCGAATATGAGTATTATTTTGATTAATAGAGCATTTGAGAACCACAAGTGCTCAAAACGCCCCAAGAAATAATTTTTTTTTTTGCTCCTGTTGAGCCCTTTCTAATGCCTGTTTTTCGTTGTTCCCCCCCAAAAAACAAAAAAGCATAAAATTGTTAAAAAAATACAAAAAAATTTTTTTTCAGAAAAATAAAAAAAATATAAAACAACAAAAACATTTAAAAAAAAGTTCTTTTCAGAACTACCTCCCATTTAAAAAAAATTACTAAAATTTTTAGCACTCTTGACTTCATTTTTCTCATGGGTGCGCTTCCCGGTACGCGCACCGGTGAGCGCCCCGTTAGCGCAACACAAAAAAAAAGAAAAAAAAAACCAAGAGAAGGAGAGCATAAGAGAAAGAGAAAGAGAGAGTAATGTTAAGAGACAGACAGCAAGAGAGAGCAACACAGATGTACTGTGTAATACATAGTAAAACAGTGTAAAAGATATAACAAAGTGTAAGAGAGAACATGAAAAAAATATAAGGCTGTGAAACAAAGAAAGAGAGAAGAAGAATACTAAAGCAGAGGCACATGAAGAATGTGAGTGGCTGTAAAGTGTAAAAGGAAAGAGAAAAAATGATGTACAAATCAAAGGTAATAACGGAACCAGCTTTAAATAACACTGGTAAGGGAGAGAGAGAAAAAAGTAGTGTGCATAACTAAAGAGGGATGAAATAAGATGGATAACATCGAATAAAGTTAAAACATGTGGATTGACAGAGA
The DNA here is from genome assembly GCF_964261635.1 of Lissotriton helveticus. Classification (NCBI taxonomy): domain Eukaryota; kingdom Metazoa; phylum Chordata; class Amphibia; order Caudata; family Salamandridae; genus Lissotriton; species Lissotriton helveticus. Next base: position 1,569,651,941 of record NC_136068.1, read on the forward strand.
GAAAAAACTAAAAGAAGAAGAAAAGAAGAAGTAACAGAAAGGGAATAATTGAAGCAGCAAAGAAATGTAAATAATGTAGTGTGCTTGAACTTCAGGGAGAAAGCATAATGAACAAGTAGTGAAAGAGTGAAGAGACAGAGACAATTACAGTAAGAGAGACGGACTGAGTGAACGGGAATGAAGAACTGTGAGAACAGAGGTACTGAGAAAAAGAGTGGAAGGAGTGCAGTAAGTAAATCACCCACACAACACAACAGCTACCCTCCTCAAAGCACTCTAAAATATTATTTTACTGTTTCTCTTTGTTTTCCCCTTGTTACGCTCCCCGGTGCGCTACCCATAATATAAGTAAAGAGGGGTGAAAGAGGGAGAAATATTGAATTAGGATAACACATGGGGAGTGACAAAGAGAGAGGACAAAGAGAGTAAAGGAAACAGTACCCGAATGGTCTTGAGTAAAACAGCAAAAAAAGATAAGTAATGCAGTGTGTGTGACTTACAGGGAGTTAGTGGGTGTAGGTCAAAGTGTGGGTGTGTAAGGTGTGTCTGTGGGTGTGGTTGTGTGGAGTGTTTTGGTGTGGGTAGAGATGAGGGTGTGTGAAATATGTGTGAGAAGTGTATGAGTGTGGGGTGTATATGTGTTCGATGTATGTGTGTGTATGGAATGTGTGTGTTTTTGAGGAGTGTGTGTGGGAGGCTTTTTGTGTGTGTATGAGGTGTATGTGTGGTATGTGTGTGGGGTGTATGTTACAGGTGTGTGTATGTGTTGGGAGGGGGATGAGGTATATGTGTAGGAGTAAGGTAAATAATTAAGAAAAAGAGAATGAGTAAAGAAGCAAAGGAAGGGAACAGAGGGTAAGTGAAGTAAAGAATAGGGATCAAAAGAAGTTGAATATGAGAGGGTAAATAATGAAAGGGGAGTAAACATGGAGAATAAGAATAAGTGAGAGAAGCAGAGTAAAAACACAAGAGTGAGGTAGATTGAGAAAATGTTAGTGACCTTAAAGCAAAGGGTGATAACAAACTAATTTTTTTTAGTCATACTTACCATATAATAAATGTAACTATAATTTTTTTTACTACAGTTGGTATCTGTGAAAGAGAGAAGAAAAAATAAGTTATAATTAGTAAAATATGTATTTTAAATTAAAAGATACAAATGAAGAGCTAAAAACATCATAACACTCTATTTAGAAATAAAGTTAGAGTGAAGAACACAGAAAGGGAAATAAACTAAGGTAGAAGGACAAAAAGAGGGAAAAAGAAATAGAAGGAGAACAAATTACAAAGAGTAAGGCATATAGATTCACTAAGAAAAAAAGAGAGAAGAACAGAGAAATGAACTGAAGGTAAGAAAGATATTAAAACAATGTGAGTTAGCAAAACTAAATCAGGAAACAGGAGTAAGTAAAAAGATAATGACTGAGACAGAAAACAGTCTAATTAAGGATGCATTTAGAAGAATGAGGAATAGGAGATAACTGAGAGTACGTTAAGAACAGTCATAGAGTGAAAGGATGAAGGGAGACAGAATAATATACAACAATTGAATGAAATGGACTGAGGAAGTTATAAGGTAGACACACTAAGAGAAAAACGGAGTGAGGTGGAGTACGATGAGTGAGAAATGAAAAAAAGTAAGTGAGCAAAAAAAGGAAAGAGAGGAGAACACGACTAAAACAGTGCTACTGAGAGAAAATAATTTGGTGATGAAAGTAAAGAGAAGGACATTGAAAGAAAGGAAATGATGGATAGTAACGGAACCAGAGTAAAAGAAATGGGATGAAGAACGACAAGAGAGGAGCAGTGAAGTTGTTGTAAAAGAAGTGATAGAAGGTAGATAAACACAAGTGAAAATAACACAAGTAGAGTGAGGCACTGAGCACAGAGAAGTAGTGAACGAAAAATAGAGAGAAGAGGTCAAAAGTAAGGAGCAAACAAAGATAAGCGAGGGAGAGTGGATGTCAGAGAATGGGAATACAATTTAATTTACACAATCCAAAGTATAGAATAACTTCTACAACATGTTACATAGTTTATTTTTGCTGTTCTCAGAATATATTGAATTTCACTTAAAGCAGTGAGTTCGAATTACTCATCATATGACAGCGGGAAAAAAAAGACACAATGTAAAAGATTGTGTTTAAAAAAAAACGTATATACTGACAAATGACAAATGTACGCTAATCTTTGATTGACTTACTTTTCCTTGAGGCCAAATAGTATATCATGGAGGTCCTTTTCTCGTTGCATAGTATTTTGCTGTTCACCTAGAAATCCATTTCATCGACTTTCTACAAGAAAAGCTCCAAGAACATCTGAAATATTTTCACAATTTTAATATACTCCTATTTTTCAGTCATGACTCTTTACTCATTCTTGCACCTTTCCATTTGGCCAAATAGTGTCAGATTTATGAGTATATATGAGTACTCCTCCCGTCTTCATAGGCCAATTACCTTTACCTAAATTTTGGCTGTAAAAACACTAGGTATTAATTTATAAAGCCAAAAGGCAAACGTTGTTTGAAAGTCAAATGATTGTCGTTACATTGGGTCCAACCTTTTGAAGTTTTTAAATAGCATGTGTAATGCCCTGATGTTGTAGAAGGACCATCATGAAAAATAATAGCTACAGTTTCAAAGGTTCTTCCTGATATCGATAACTGAGAAGCCACAAAATTTTTAATAGAAGTTGTCAATTTAGTTCCATCAGGTCTACATCGTTGGAACATTAAAATAACATAGTGACCATAATTTTGTAGAAATAATGTGGACAGCATTGCAGACTTACATTGGGTACACACCATATTGTGATCCGCTGCTTTAACTAGATTATTGAAAGACACTGATTTGCAGTCTGGTAAAGTTAAATATATAAATCTTTCAGAGTCTATTCTAGTAGTACTTGATGAAGCACAGTTATCACAGTCATGTTGCCATTGATAAGAAAGGCCAAATAGATTATTTATATCTACTCCTTCATCTTGTAATACATCAAAATATACATAAAAAATTCCTGACAATCCTGCTGAATATTCTGTGAAAATTGATTTTGACCTGAACATATATCTAGGAGATTTCTAATTTCTGAAACACTTTCTATTTTTGCTCTATCACTACTACATTTGTCTAACATAGAATTCAATAAACAGCACAATGTTTGTTCCCGATTTTGAACAATCTGTCTTTGTACATTTTGAAGAAAAAAAACAACATTAACTACTACATTAGCATAGCAGTTGACACCAGAACTGTTTTCAAACGGAAATCCAACAACATCTTCAACAAAATCCTTTTTGTTTCTCTTTACAGTTACACTTTTATCTACTTCATGCCTTTTTGCTGATACCTCACTGCAATTACTCTCATTTCTTCTTTTTCGGCCCACCACACGTTTTTCAATCAGAGGATATTGAGGCAAATGTGGAGCATACTCTCTTCTTAACCTATTGTATTCTTTTACACAATCTAAATCTGCACAAATCTTTGTTTCATCACACTCAATCAAGTACAATCCTGCTAAAGTTCTGACTCGTGATAATGCCACATATGCCATACCCTCTTTAAACACAGAACTTCCAATGTTCACCAAAGCGCTATCTACACTTACACCTTGAGACTTATGAATTGTCACCGCATATGCCAAACAAAGAGGAAACTGTTTTCGGCGAACATATAAGTCTTTCACGAGCAAAAATCTAGCTGAACAATGACAAATTTGTTCTATTTCATCAATGTCATCAAATTTAATTTTTGAAATTTCAATTCCATCTCTATTTTGTAATTCACAAAACCAACAACATAACCCATTGCTCCATTTACCAGACCTCTTTCAACATTTAAATTCCTTCTTAAAATGACACGACAATTCAAACACACATTCAGAGTCTTTTCAAAACCAGCAGTTTTAGATATAGTCTTCTCTAATGAATCCAATTTTGATTTCAAATTTTCAGACAAAATAATTGTTGCTCCCATATGCTCTATTTTATCAATAGCTTCCAGTTTCACTATCTCTTCATTTTCTAACTGTAACATTTTGTTGTTGAACATGGAACATTCTTTCAGAGTTGGCAACAAACATATGCCAGATTTCTTCTCGTTAATTTTCTTAAATATGTTCTCTGGAAGAATGTTTTCATTTGGGTCCAAATTTGAAATTAATCGTGCATGTAAAGCTTCTTTCCCTTGCTGACTTATTTTTCCGATCCGTACATCTTGTAGAATATTTTTATAATCTTCATACTTTGCCTGCCACATATTTTGAAGCAGTTCTGCATATTTAAAGTTTAACCATATATTAACGTTTCCGATGCTCCCTAAGCACTTCCTGGTATCTTCATGAGTGAGTATTTTGAACACAGGTTGTCCTTTTACTGGAGTCAACTGCAGAAGATCTCCAAAAACAATAATATGTTTTCCTCCAAATAAGACATCATAGTCTGTTCTAAGAATTTCTTGCATCCTCAAATGCACAAAAGCAAGCATTATATTTGACACCATGCTTACTTCATCAATGATAAGAAGTTTCATTTTCTTCAGGACTCTTGAAACTTCGAAACACGCATCTCCTGATAGCTTGTGAAACTCCAATTTGTTATCATGCTCCACTGGCAGCATCAGTAAACGATGTAAAGTAATCCCTTTAATGTTATGTGCTGCCAGCCCAGTTGGAGCGGTAACAACACAAGACAGCGGTGATTCAGTCCTTTTCTGCAGATAAATTGCAATGGCTTTAATCAGAAAACTTTTTCCAGTTCCCGCTTCTCCACTCACGTACAGTTGGACAGGCTTAAATGATGTACATGAGCACTCTTTTTTCTCATGACTGAATCCATGTTCAGTCTGTTCTGTGACTTCATCATATATCTGTTTCTGCTCAAGGTTTAGTTGTTTCACCAAATCTTCTAAGTTAACTTCATCATCTTGAGCTTGTTCCATAGCTCTTTCCACCTCATCCATGGCAATGGCAGCTTCATTTTGGATAATTGGTCCTCCTAGTGGATCCTGACTCAATGAAGTAGAACTCTGAGTGCCTTGAGAACTGTCCCTCGCAATCTCTGCAGCAATTGTGGCTTCTTGCTCTATTTCTTCATTCAACATTTGCAGATAATTTGGAAAAACAGGACATTCTATGGTATCCTTCGTTGCATTAAAGGAGTCTTCATAACAGAGAAAATCTCCAAGAAGTTCCTCTTCTTCACGCCATGGTTTAAACAGTTGCAAAAGAGCCAAATAATAAAATTCTCTATTATCTGGATTATCACAACTCAATTTGCAATGATTAATCAAATGACCTTTTTTCTGTTTCACTAGACATCCTTCACATCCAATGACTCCATATATTCCATTATTGATATCTTCTCTGATGTTCCTCTTATAAATATATCTTTGCAGAACTTCATAGAGACAAGCGTTCTCAAGGTGATGACTTCTATTTGGATAGTATGTATCCAACATGTTTGTCTTCAAAATATCTGTACTTTCTGGTTCTTTCTCCGCCAAATACTCTATCTCTTGTACAGATTTCAAAACTCGATTTCGTGTTGCAGCAAGACCTAGACTTATCCAAATGATGGTTCTAGATTTGGCATAGAGACTTGCTGACGACAATCGATCAGAACATTCATACGCTCCAATTTCTCGATGCGACAACATCTTCAGACTGTAACTGTATAATTTCTTGCTTAGACTCTTTTCATGTGAAATGTCCTCCCACATTTCCTTTAGTTCTGTCTTTTCTTTTTTTGTGATGTAAGACGTCACATATCGAGCCACAGCAATAGAGTTGTCAGCAACAAATTGAATATCCATGTTAGCATTCCACATGGACAAAATCACTGGGTTGTAGTCGTTGATGTACTTGGACTCTTCGTCTCTTTTTAAATTGTATGTATTTTTTGGTGATTTCCTCGTCACAGTATGTCGCAGAGAAGACATCAAATTATTTACTCTTCCTTTAGAAATCACTGGTCGTGGAAAGCCGAAACGACATTTTGTGTAGAACTTGTCCTTGTTTCTGAATTTTCGACGACAGTACTTTCCACAACGATGGTGTTAGACGGGGACCCAGAGGGTCGGCCGAATACTGGGGGAGAGGCCTCCGATGAGGGCCGTCTCCGGCGATCGTACAGACAAGTCACTTCCCTCCCCACAGATAGACACCACACAAGGATGAGATCAACACTCTTTATATAGGGTTCTTGCGGCAAGGTTATCAGCGGTACAGGAGATTCAGGACTCGAGGGTCCTCTCAACTCTAGTCTCTGTAGGGAAAGGGGGTAGCGGGACAGTCTTGGTACCGGATCGGTACAGGAGGAGGCAGGAGGGAAGCTCACAATCCTCGAGCTTAGGGGTCTGCGGGGTCGGGCCGCGGCAGCGCCAGCAGGCCGAGGCGATGGTTCAAATGGCGGAGGGCCGCGGCAGCACCAGCAGGCCAAGATGATGGTTCAAGTTGCAGAGGGCCGCGGCAGCGCCAGCAGGCCAAGATGATGGTTCACGTTGCAGAGGGCCGCGGCAGCGCCAGCAGGCCAAGATGATGGTTCACGTTGCAGAGGGCCGCGGCAGCGCCAGCAGGCCAAGATGATGGTTCACGTTGCAGAGGGCCGCGGCAGCGCCAGCAGGCCAAGATGATGGTTCACGTTGCAGAGGGCCGCGGCAGCGCTAGCAGGCCAAGATGATGGTTCACGTTGCAGAGGGCCGCGGCAGCGCCAGCAGGCCAAGACGAAGGGTTCAGAGAGCAGGGCTGCGGCAGCGCCAGCAGTCCGCCAAGGATGAGTTCTTCTCGGTGTCTCTCGACTCCAGGATACAACTGCCTTCCTGGTCTGGGGCTGCCCCAGTTATAGGTCTGGTTCCCTTTGATGTCCGGACCCTCGCGCCTGGAGGTCGGGAGGTCCGGAATGAGGGAGTCCCGACACCCAGCAGGGGGTTGGAGCCAGCGCCCAGGGAGGCCGGGGGTGATCGACACCCGGCGGAGGAGAGCCGTTGACGCCTTCTTCTTTCTTTGACCTGCCAAGTGGTCTCTTTACCTCCTGTGTGGAGGTTGGTGCCTCGATGTCGGGGCCGGGCCAGGCCCAGGGTTGGGGTCGAGTCGAGGCCACGTGGCCTCGTGTTGTAGTGTCCAAAGATGGCTGCCGGGCCGGGGCCAGGGTGCTGACGGGGACCCGGCCAGCCGGTACGGGAGGGTTCAGGAGCTGGAGTCCCGGTGTGGACGGGTTGCGGATTACCTCGGGGGGTTGCCGGGGTGGCTCTTGCTGGGGATTCAGGGAGAGCCGGGGTCCGGGCCCTGTTGTGCGTAGGGAGGGACGGCCCGGCTACGAGGCCTGTCCAACATGCGTCCCCCCCAGCTGAAGGCAGGGAGAGTCAGCCATCCTCTTGGGGACTCTCCTCGCCGAGGCGGAAAAAGCGTGACAGGCCGTCTGCGTTGGCGTGGTCCTGGCCTGGACGATGCTCCACAGTGAAGTCCATCCCCTGTAAGGAGATGGACCAGCGCAACAGTTTCGGGTTCTCCCCCCGCATCTGCATCAGCCATTGCAGGGGTCGGTGGTCTGTCTGCACCCGAAAGGGGGTGCCGAAGAGGTAGGGCCGGAGCTTCTTGAGGGCCCATACTACGGCAAAGGCATCCCTCTCGATGGTGCTCCAGCGCTGTTCCCGGGCCAGCAGGCGTCGGCTGATGAATGCCACTGGCTGATCGACTCCCTCGGTGTTGAGTTGGGAGAGGACGGCCCCCACGCCATGATCGGAGGCGTCCGTCTGTACGATGAATTCCCGGCCGTAGCCGGGAGCCTGGAGCACGGGGGCAGTGCACATGGCGGCCTTCAGCTTCTCGAAGGCCGATTGTCAGTCCGGAGTCCAGTTGACTGTTTTGGGGTTCTTCTTGGATGTGAGCTCCGTGAGGGGCCCCACGATGCCGCCATAGTCCTTCACAAACCGCCGGTAGTACCCGGTGAGCCCCAGGAAGGCCTGGACCTCGGTTTGGGTTGTAGGGGGTTGCCAGGCCTGGATGGCAGCGATCTTGAGCTGGAGGGGGGCCACCAGACCACTTCCCACTTGGTGTCCTAGGTAGGTCACGGACCCTTGGCCCACCTGGCATTTGCTGGCCTTGAGGGTGAGCCCGGCCTGCTGGAGGGCGTGTAGAACCTCCCGCAGGTGGTGGAGGTGGTCGGTCCAGTGGTGACTGTACACAGCGATGTCGTCCAGGTAGGCGGCGCTGAATCCTTCGAGGCCCGCCAGTACCTGGTTCACGAGTCGTTGAAATGTTGCCGGAGCGTTTTTCATGCCGAATGGCATCACCCTGAAGTGGTAGTGACCGTCCGGGGTAGAGAAGGCGGATCGTTCTTGGGCCCTGGGGGTGAGGCCGATTTGCCAGTAGCCCGCTGTTAAATCGAAGATGCTCAGGTAGCGGGCGGCCCCCATATGGTCAATTAGCTCATCCGCCCGGGGGATAGGGTGAGCGTCGGTCCTGGTAACGGCATTCAGTCCCCGGTAGTCCACACAGAACCGGAGCTCAGGGACAACGCCCGGGGCGGCGGCCTTGGGGACCAGGACGACGGGGCTGGCCCAGGGGCTGTCCGAGGGTTCGATCACTCCCAGTGTCAGCATCTTGGACACCTCGGTCTGAATGCAGGCGCGCACCCGATCTGGTACGCGGTACGCCCTGTGGCGAATAGGGGGGCAGTCCCCGGTGTCCACATCGTGAAGGCACCAGGGGGTGACCCCAGGGGTGAGAGAGAACAAGGATGCGAATCGTGTCAGGAGAGCTTGACAGTCTTGGCGTTGCTCCGGGGACAAGGCCTCGGAGAGTCTGACCCCTTCCACGGAGCCATCCTGCTCGAGGGTCCTCAGCAGGTCCGGGAGGGGCTCGGAGTCTTCTTTCGTCCCATTATCGGTAGCCATCAGGAGACTGAGTTCTGAGCGTACAAAATGGGGCTTGAGTCTGTTGGCGTGGAGGACCCGTAGGGGGTTCCGGGAAGTTTCCATGTCGATTAAGTAGGTGACGGGCCCCTTGCGTTCGATCACCTTGAAAGGTCCGGACCATTTGTCCTGTAGGGCACAGGGTTCAACCGGGGACATCACCCAGACCTGCTGTCCCGGCTCGAACTCGAGGGAGGAGGCGTGCTGATCATACCATTTCTTCATGTCTTCCTGACTGGCTTCAAGGTTGACTTTGGCGATCTCCCTGAATCGCCGGGTCTGGTTGCGAAGGGCCAAGAGGTATTTGTATACATCCGGGGGAGTTTTCTGGGGGGGCCTCTCCCAACCTTCTTTGACTAGGCTGAGGGGACCCCGGACGGGGTGCCCGTACAGGAGTTCAAATGGGCTGAAGCCTAGGGATTTTTGAGGGACCTCTTGGTAGGCGAACAGGAGGCACGGGAGTAGCACGTCCCACTGGCGACGGAGGGGCTCTTCTAGGCCCATGATCATTCCTTTGAGAGTGCGGTTAAACCGCTCGACCAATCCATTTCCTTGTGGGTGATAGGGGGTCGTGAATTTGTAGGTGACCCCGCACTGTTGCCAGAGAGACTTCATGTATTTCGAGATGAAGTTCGTGCCCCTGTCGCTGACGACCTCCCGGGGAAAGCCCACCCGGGAGAAGATCCCCATCAGGGCTCGGCCTACCACAGGCACCGTCACGGTTCGAAGAGGGATGGCCTCGGGATAGCGGGTGGCGTGGTCCACCAGGACCAGGATGAACCGGTGTCCTTGGGCGGTTCGGGGGTCCAGGGGCCCCACAATGTCTATTCCCACCCGTTCGAACGGGGTGGTGACGACGGGAAAAGGCTGCAAGGGTGCTTTGGTTTTTCGGCCACTTTTTCCGCTGGCCTGGCAGGTGGGGCAGGCCTTGCAGTGGTTGGTGACATCTTTTCGCATTTGGGGCCAGTAAAAGTGGGTCACCAGGCGGTCGTACGTTTTGTCCTGTCCCAGGTGTTCGGCAAGGGGTATATCGTGGGCTAAGTTCAAGAGGAAATCTCGGAAGCGGAGGGGCACCACCAGCACCCGACTGGCCCCCAGTTCTGCAATCCTTTGCTCACTGTAGAGCAGGTCATTGTCCCAGTAGATCCAGTGGGCCCCCGAGGTGTCCCCTGCGCTCTGGGCAAGGGCTTGCTGCCGGAGTCCCTCGAGGGAGGGACAGGTTCTTTGTTCTTGTTGGAATTGTTCCTGGGTGGGACCCCCCTCTTGACGCCACTGGGCCAGGTCGGGGAGGTCCGGGAGCCGACCGGGTCCTTCTTCGGTTTGGGCCGGGGGACTTGCTTCTGGGGTGGCCTCCTCTGGGACAATCGCGGGAGGGGGCTCCGGCCACTCGGGTTCTTCTGGACTGGGTACGGCACGGTCGGTCATGGACCGGGTCGTGGCACAGACCCATTCGGGGAGGCCCAGCATCCCCAGGTGCTCTCTCCGTTTCGTACTCTTCTTGGTCTTCTGGGGTTTGCTCTTCCCCCAGGGCTGCAGCAGCGACCTGGCGAGGTAAAGGGTTCGGGTTCTTTGGGCAATTGGGATCATTTGCGTAGTGGCCGGGTCGCTGGCATCGGTGGCAAGTAATGTTGGCTCGGAAGCCGGGTCGCATCGGGGTGTTTCCCCTGCCGGCCGGGGGCGGGGGGTTGCTGGCGGGAGTCACCGGGCCGGTGTCCCTACCCCGACCCTGGCCTCCTCCTCCACGGGGGCGATGGGGCCCTTGGGCAGTTCTGTGCGCTTCGCTGGGTCCGTTTCGGCCAACTCGGGTGCTTTCCCTTCGGTCAGCTTCGGCGGCGAGTTGCCGAGGTTCCGTTAGTTTACTGTCCAGGAGGTGCTGCCTGAGTTCGATGAAGCAGTTGTTAGAAAGGTGCTCCCACACAAGGTCAAAGAGCTGCTCGTAGGTGGTCACGTTGCTGCCCTTGATCCACCCCTCGAAGGCCCGGCTAAAGAAGTTCACGTACTCCACCCAAGTTGTACCCGGGATCCGTTTGCAGTCGCGGAACCGCTGGCGGTACATCTCGGGTGTGAGTCCGTATCGAGTGAGGAGGGCGGCTTTCATGTGGTCGTACGATGTCATCAGATGGTCCGGGAGTTGCAGCAGGGCGTCTCGCCCTTCGTTGACAAACCTCCCCCATAACCCGGCTCCCCTGTCGCTCCGGGGGATCCGGTGGGAGGTCATGGCTATCTCGTACGCTTTGAACCATTGCTGGATGTCATCGTTCTTGTAGTACTCTCTGACGACATCTTTGGGTATGTGGACCTTGGGGTCAGTAGGGGCAGGAGTGTTCGTGCGCTCGGGGACCCCGAGTTCCTTGTTCTGCTTCCGAATCTCTAGTTCTTTGAGGTTGCGCTCATGTTCGTAGGTTAGCTTCTTCTCTTCTAGCTCTCTCTGCCTTTGTTTCTCTTCTCGCTCCTCTCGGAGCCGTAAGTGTTCCAACGTTATTTTTTGTTCCGCCAATTTGAGCTCTCCATCTAAGCGAAGTCGTGCCAGTTCTAATTCATGGAGCCTGCTTTTTTCCCGTTCCCGGACCTCTTCTGGGGAGAGACCCGATCTTCTTTCTTCCGTCGGCGTGGGGCTTGTTTCGGGTGTCTCGTGGCTTCGTGTTTGGGGTACCGTCGTACCCGTCTCCGCCCAAGATTCCAGGGCTCGTTTGAAGTCCTCTTTCGTGCTCAGTCCTGTGGTTGAAATGCCTAATTCTATGCAAAATTGTTTCAGTTCTCTGTGGTTGTATTCTTCCAGCTTTTCCATCTGGAATTTTTCTGTTGCTCCGCTCTCTTTTGTTGTCATGGTGGTTGTGTGTCGTGGGGCGAGTGACCCTCTGTACGATTATGCTTAGGTGCGGATCGCGCCGCTGGCCACCAATGTTAGACGTGGACCCAGAGGGTCGGCCGAATACTGGGGGAGAGGCCTCCGATGAGGGCCGTCTCCGGCGATCGTACAGACAAGTCACTTCCCTCCCCACAGATAGACACCACACAAGGATGAGATCAACACTCTTTATATAGGGTTCTTGTGGCAAGGTTATCAGCGGTACAGGAGATTCAGGACTCAAGGGTCCTCTCAACTCTAGTCTCTGTAGGGAAAGGGGGTAGCGGGACAGTCTTGGTACCGGATCGGTACAGGAGGAGGCAGGAGGGAAGCTCACAATCCTCGAGCTTAGGGGTCTGCGGGGTCGGGCAGTGCCAGCGCCAGCAGGCCGAGGCGATGGTTCAAATGGCGGAGGGCCGCGGCAGCGCCAGCAGGCCAAGATGATGGTTCAAGTTGCAGAGGGCCGCGGCAGCGCCAGCAGGCCAAGATGATGGTTCACGTTGCAGAGGGCCGCGGCAGCGCCAGCAGGCCAAGATGATGGTTCACGTTGCAGAGGGCCGCGGCAGCGCCAGCAGGCCAAGATGATGGTTCACGTTGCAGAAGGCCGCGGCAGCGCCAGCAGGCCAAGATGATGGTTCACGTTGCAGAGGGCCGCGGCAGCGCCAGCAGGCCAAGATGATGGTTCACGTTGCAGAGGGCCGCGGCAGCGCCAGCAGGCCAAGACGAAGGGTTCAGAGAGCAGGGCTGCGGCAGCGCCAGCAGTCTGCCAAGGATGAGTTCTTCTCGGTGTCTCTCGACTCCAGGATACAACTGCTTTCCTGGTCTGGGGCTGCCCCAGTTATAGGTCTGGTTCCCTTTGATGTCCGGACCCTCGCGCCTGGAGGTCGGGAGGTCCGGAATGAGGGAGTCCCGACACCCAGCAGGGGGTTGGAGCCAGCGCCCAGGGAGGCCGGGGGTGATCGACACCCGGCGGAGGAGAGCCGTTGACGCCTTCTTCTTTCATTGACCTGCCAAGTGGTCTCTTTACCTCCTGTGTGGAGGTTGGTGCCTCGATGTCGGGGCCGGGCCAGGCCCAGGGTTGGGGTTGAGTCGAGGCCACGTGGCCTCGTGTTGTAGTGTCCAAAGATGACTGCCGGGCCGGGGCCAGGGTGCTGACGGGGACCCGGCCAGCCGGTACGGGAGGGTTCAGGAGCTGGAGTCCCGGTGTGGACGGGTTGCGGATTACCTCGGGGGGTTGCCGGGGTGGCTCTTGCTGGCGATTCAGGGAGAGCCGGGGTCCGGGCCCTGTTGTGCGTAGGGGGGGACGGCCCGGCTACGAGGCCTGTCCAACAGATGGGATTGAAAACGTAAAACTTGTTGCCTTAAACTGTTTTCTTCCATAGTTTTCGGAACAGCACATGTTGAATACTCTTCAATGAAGCTCATCACTGTCTCATCCGAATCTGTTCCAAATTTTGGTGCATCTTTAATCCACAACAACATATGTATATGAGGAGCACCTCTCGCTTGATACTCCTTTCTCCAAAAGAAATCCAAAACCTCTCCAAGGGGAGGATTTTTTTTGTTGGTAATAAAAGACATCATAGCTTCAAATCTATGATTGAAATATCTGCATACATTCACAGGATCCAAAGAACACAGTTCTCTAGGTGTTTTGAATTCTATATTTTGTATATTAGCATTGGCCTCTCGTAGAAATTGAAGTTAGTCCTCCCATGCATACTCGGCACAGCTAAGAGTGAGGAACCATGTAGGGGTTCCTAAGTTTCTCAGCATACATTTCAATTCCCCATGGCGACGGTACCAATACTCATTTGTACCACGCTGACATGCCATGAGATTGATTAGATGAGATTCCAAAATATTATCTTGCAGATTCACTTTCTCCATAAAGTCCCTCGCCTAAACATTTTGCAGATGTGCTCCACTTTTCAGTATATGATTTACTGCATAAGAAAGAGCAGACAAGTCACTTTCATACAGTAGATGAAACAAATAGGGAATGCATTGTCGAAATCTTGGATCTTCAGCATATAATCTTACAGTTCGATATTCAGATGCTAGAATTTGAAGTGGTCGATCGTCATATCGTCCACCTCGACCTGTTGGAAATAGCTGTGGAAAACAACGAGCTTCCAAACTTTTTTCCCATACACTAATGGGACTTCCTTTTGCTGCTTTCATTTGAAACAATTCAATTGCATTCCCCATTACTTCCTTGGAATGCAAAGGATGAACAGTATAATGTTCATATATCTCTTCACTTCTAGACACATCAACTTTTTCAATTTGGCCGCCTGAACAATCACTGTCTTCATCTGCAGCTTTTTCCTCTGCTGCAACACATACATCTTTGTAGTACTCATTGTTTTTGACTAAATACAACATTGCCTTTTTGACTTTCCTAACATCCACTAAATCTTGCCAGATTTTTTTACTCTTTGTTGGAACCCCATTAACTAGAATAACTAAAGGTTCCTCTTCTACTTTTTCTACACCAATTGTATCAATACTTTTTTTCAAATCTAGGGGCAAATAAACAACTCTTCCCTTTAATCCTCTCTGCAAATCTGTAGGAGGCAATTTCCCTATCTTAGGCTCCATGCGAACAATTGCCTGAAAAGGATGGACACATTGAATCAAAATAGACTCATATGTATTTAAATCCATCAATTCACGGGGAATGTCTACCAACTCCAGATTATTATGAACAGCTCTAGCAGGCATTCTGTTTTGATTTAATTTATCATAACAATATTTACACATAGGCTGATCAGAACTCAAATCAAAACAATTCTCCACCCACAAATAAGTTGCTAAATCTTTCCACTCATAATTAGCCATCTTTTCACTTTTTGCATATAAATCAACTAACCTAGTCTGAATCTTATAATGAGTCAGTCGACAACACACACAAGTAAAATTCGGCCTTTCACTTGATTTCACTTTAAACCTGGTAATTTCCTGCTCAAACTTTTCTGTATATGAAATCTGTACATTGTCTTCCACATTACCTTGAACTGCTGTCTCAATTTCTACACTGTCCTCTTGCTCACGAAAATAACAAATCTCAATTTCTTCACAAATCTTCTTCACATCTAAATCTGTTCCATGCAAAAGAGCACTGTTTAATTGTTTAAGCTTAAGTGCTGGACTTTTTGCATAATACAACATTCTCACTAATTTCCTCATTTTGGTATGATGCACTGCTAACATCCTAAAATTATGAAAAACACTCTGACAGACTTTTCTAGAAAGACAAGCCAGTGAATGGCCTGGTAAACCTGTGATTCCTCTCACTCTGCAAGGATCTAAGTCTTGCAACAACTTCACTTTCTGCTTTATACTTTTTTTACTATATGTACGTAAGAAATTACAAAACAAATCAATTGATTCCTGTCGCACACTACAAATACTACTACACTTCCAAGTGTACACTGGACCCTTAGTACGTCTCTCTAAAACTCCATCAGATAACACCTCTTCTGGTTCTCTAGGCACAAGTTTTTCTTTTTCAATCGGACAACCGTCTTTCACTTCATACGCTCGACCACTGGTGTCAACTGCATGCACTAAATCATTCTCCTGGAAGTAACTCTCCTCATTAAAAAATGGCTCACAACTTGAACTGTGCATCCATTCTCCAGAAAAAACTTTACAAAAATGAGTCCGATTAATTACTCTTTTCCATCTACTGTTTGATTTGAAAACATCAATTGTCTTGTTAAGTGTCCTAATTCTATTGATTACTAAAATAAATAAGTTTTTCTTAACTTCAAAAGCCAGATCAACAATCTTCTCTACACTTTTCTTTTTCTTATAAAAAGCAGCTCTTTGTTTGCCTTTCGTAATGTTTTTTAACAAATTTAAAACCACTCTATTGCGAAACATTCGTCAACGAATGTCTCTAAACTGATTCTGCCTTCTATTCCTATACATATTATTCTCTCCTGCTCCAGTTTTAGGATTCTTTGAAGTTCTCTCCCTCCTTTTCAATTTTACTCTCTCATTTTCTTTTTCTACATGGTGTCCATCATTTTTTCTGGATGTACATATTTTGCGTAAAAAAGACTTAGTTGTCTTACCAGGAGCTTTGTTCCTGTTTTGTGAAGTATCTGTTGTGGAAGAATGCTGTAATTCCGTTGCTGTTTTTGATTTTTCCCGGTTACGTTGTTTAATTGACCTTTCCCTCGTGGGCATCTTTCTTTATTCTTGAAATAACGATTTCAATCTGTGTTAAAGAAAAAAATAGCACATTATAGACCACTATTACCAAACAACAAAGCAATGACAAAAAGCAAACAATCTATTCAAAATTACAGATCAGGTGAGGATTCTCCAGGGGTGCACAAAAGGTGAGGCCTGTATTGAAGAGTATAGTGGAAGACAGCTCTGTCCACAAGTACAAAGAAGATGAGACCTATGTCTAAGTCCACTGCACTCTTATACACAGGCTTCACCACCTATGCTTCCCAAGAAAGGCCTCTCTCCCACTACAGTCTTGATCATAAACCTCACCTCCTCTATCCCTCTGGACATGTCTCACCTCATCTGCACAATCTACTTCCTAATCTCAGGTAACGCTGATGACATAATTGATCCTCATTTATAAATCCATGCGTCAGTTTTGCGCTACTGAAGGTTTAAATGTGAAGATTTTATTTTTATTTTTAATTTAATTAATTAATAAATTATTAATAAATAATTTATATATATATATATAAATAATAAATAATTAAGAAATAATTTAAAAAAGTAATTAATTTTTTTTTTACATTATTGAGTATAATGTGTCGCTGAGGTTTAAAAAGTGACGCATCTCATTACATGTGTCTCTTTTTAAATATGGTGCAAAAAGGTACATGTTTGGGCTTTCCTGGGGAGCGTAGGTGGTGAGGCTTGTGTCTAAGAGTGCAGTGGACTAGGCTTCATGAAGCCTATCCCTGACTGCACTGTTAGACACAGGTGTGAATTTGACTCTTTACAATGATGTTACATGTGTTAACTCAGTGTAGGAAGCATATTGAGTTTGTTTGCATAGAGGAATTGTAATTTGTAAAATTGTGAAGCTTCATGTGAAAGCCTTTGCCTTAGTCTTATCCCTGCTGTGAGGCAGATGGTTGTACATAGGATCTGTGCTGTGTTTCCTAAATGTGATGTCAAAAACGATTTTGGGGAAATTAATGTTTTTTACATATTTGAGTATATTGTGGCGCAGAGATTTAAAACGTGACACATCTAATTACATGTGTCTCTTTTTAAATATGGTGCAAAAAAGTACATGTTTGGGCTTTCTTGGGGAGCGTAGGTGGTGAGGCTTGTGTCTGAGAGTGCAGTGGACTAGGCTTCATGAAGCTTATCCCTGACTGCACTGTTAGACACAGGTGTGAATTTGACTCTTTACAATGATGTTACCTGTGTTACCTCAGTGTGGGAAGCATATTGAGTTGGATCTGTGCTGTGTTTCCTAAATGTGATGTCAAAAACGATTTTGGGGAAATGAATGTTTTTTACATATTTGAGTATATTGTGGCGCAGAGATTTAAAACGTGACGCATCTAATTACATGTGTCTCTTTTTAAATATGGTGCAAAAAAGTACATGTTAGGGCTTTCTTGGGGAGCGTAGGTGGTGAGGCTTGTGTCTAAGAGTGCAGTGGACTAGGTTTCATGAAGCCTATCCCTGACTGCACTGTTAGACACAGGTGTGAATTTGACTCTTTACAATGATGTTACATGTGTTAACTCAGTGTAGGAAGCATATTGAGTTTGTTTGCATAGAGGAATTGTAATTTGTAAAATTGTGAAGCTTCATGTGAAAGCTTTTGCCTTAGTCTTATCCCTGCTGTGAGGCAGATGGTTGTACATAGGATCTGTGCTGTGTTTCCTAAATGTGATGTCAAAAACGATTTTGGGGAAATTAATGTTTTTTACATATTTGAGTATATTGTGGCGCAGAGATTTAAAACGTGACACATCTAATTACATGTGTCTCTTTTTAAATATGGTGCAAAAAAGTACATGTTTGGGCTTTCTTGGGGAGCGTAGGTGGTGAGGCTTGTGTCTAAGAGTGCAGTGGACTAGGCTTCATGAAGCTTATCCCCGACTGCACTGTTAGACACAGGTGTGAATTTGACTCTTTACAATGATGTTACCTGTGTTACCTCAGTGTGGGAAGCATATTGAGTTGGATCTGTGCTGTGTTTCCTAAATGTGATGTCAAAAACGATTTTGGGGAAATGAATGTTTTTTACATATTTGAGTATATTGTGGCACAGAGATTTAAAACGTGACGCATCTAATTATATGTGTCTCTTTTTAAATATGGTGCAAAAAAGTACATGTTAGGGCTTTCTTGGGGAGCGTAGGTGGTGAGGCTTGTGTCTAAGAGTGCAGTGGACTAGGCTTCATGAAGCCTATCCCTGACTGCACTGTTAGACACAGGTGTGAATTTGACTCTTTACAATGATGTTACCTGTGTTACCTCAGTGTAGGAAGCATATTGAGTTTGTTTGCATAGAGGAATTGTAATTTGTAAAATTGTGAAGCTTCATGTGAAAGCTTTTGCCTTAGTCTTATCCCTGCTGTGAGGCAGATGGTTGTGCATAGGATCTGTGCTTTGTTTCCTAAATGTGATTTCCAAAACGATTTTGGGGAAATTATTGTTTTTTACATATTTGAGTATATTGTGGCGCAGAGGTTTAAAAAGTGACGCATCTAATTACATGTGTCTCTTTTTAAATATGGTGCAAAAAAGTACATGTTTGGGCTTTCCTGGGGAGCGTACGTGGTGAGGCTTGTGTCTAAGAGTGCAGTGGACTAGGCGTCATGAAGCCTATCCCTGACTGCACTGTTAGACACAGGTGTAAATTTGACTCTTTACAATGATGTTACATGTGTTAAGTCAGTGTAGGAAGCATATTGAGTTTGTTTGCATAGAGGAATTGTAATTTGTAAAATTGTGAAGTTTCATGTGAAAGCTTTTGCCTTAGTCTTATCCCTGCTGTGAGGCAGATGGTTGTACATAGGATCTGTGCTGTGTTTCCTAAATGTGATGTTAAAAACGATTTTGGGGAAATGAATGTTTTTTACATATTTGAGTATATTGTGGCGCAGAGATTTAAAACGTGACGCATCTAATTACATGTGTCTCTTTTTTAATATGGTGCAAAAAGGTACATGTTTGGGCTTTCCTGGGGAGCGTAGGTAGTGAGGCTTGTGTCTAAAAGTGCAGTGGACTAGGCTTCATGAAGCCTATCCCTGACTGCACTGTTAGACACAGGTGTGAATTTGACTCTTTACAATGATGTTACCTATGTTACCTCAGTGTGGGAAGCATATTGAGTTGGATCTGTGCTGTGTTTGAGCTTTCCTGGGGAGCGTAGGTGGTGAGGCTTGTGTCTAAGAGTGCAGTGGACTAGACTTCATGAAGCCTATCCCTGACTGCACTGTTAGACACAGGTGTGAATTTGACTCTTTACAATGATGTTACCTGTGTTACCTCAGTGTAGGAAGCATATTGAGTTTGTTTGCATAGAGGAATTGTAATTTGTAAAATTGTGAAGCTTCATGTGAAAGCTTTTGCCTTAGTCTTATCCCTGCTGTGAGGCAGATGGTTGTGCATAGGATCTGTGCTTTGTTTCCTAAATGTGATTTCAAAAACGATTTTGGGGAAATTATTGTTTTTTACATATTTGAGTATATTGTGGCGCAGAGGTTTAAAAAGTGACGCATCTAATTACATGTGTCTCTTTTTAAATATGGTGCAAAAAAGTACATGTTTGGGCTTTCCTGGGGAGCGTACGTGGTGAGGCTTGTGTCTAAGAGTGCAGTGGACTAGGCGTCATGAAGCCTATCCCTGACTGCACTGTTAGACACAGGTGTAAATTTGACTCTTTACAATGATGTTACATGTGTTAAGTCAGTGTAGGAAGCATATTGAGTTTGTTTGCATAGAGGAATTGTAATTTGTAAAATTGTGAAGTTTCATGTGAAAGCTTTTGCCTTAGTCTTATCCCTGCTGTGAGGCAGATGGTTGTACATAGGATCTGTGCTGTGTTTCCTAAATGTGATGTTAAAAACGATTTTGGGGAAATGAATGTTTTTTACACATTTGAGTATATTGTGGCGCAGAGATTTAAAACGTGACGCATCTAATTACATGTGTCTCTTTTTTAATATGGTGCAAAAAGGTACATGTTTGGGCTTTCCTGGGGAGCGTAGGTAGTGAGGCTTGTGTCTAAAAGTGCAGTGGACTAGGCTTCATGAAGCCTATCCCTGACTGCACTGTTAGACACAGGTGTCAATTGGACTCTTTACAATGATGTTACATGTGTTAACTCAGTGTAGGAAGCATATTGACTTTGTTTGCATAGAGGAATTGTAATTTGTAAAATTGTGAACCTTCATGTGAAAGCTTTTGCCTTAGTCTTATATCTGCTGTGAGGCAGATGGTTGTATATAAGATCTGTGCTGTGTTTCCTAAATGTACACAGATCCTATGTACAACCATCTGCCTCACAGCAGGAATAAGACTAAGGCAAAAGCTTTCACATGAAGCTTCACAATTTTACAAATTACAATTCCTCTATGCAAACAAACTCAATATGCTTCCTACACTGATTTAAAACACAGGTAACATCATTGTAAAGAGTCAAATTGACACCTGTGTCTAACAGTGCAGTCAGGCATAGGCTTCATGAAGCCTAGTCCACTGCACTTTTAGACACAAGCCTCACCACCTATGCTCCCCAGGAAAGCCCAAACATGTACCTTTTTACACCATATTTAAAAAGTGACACATGTAATTAGATTCGTCTCTTTTTAAACCTCTGCGCCACAATATACTCAAATATGTAAAAAACATACATTTCCCCAAAATCGTTTTTAACATCACATTTAGGAAACACAGCACAGATCCTATGTACAACCATCTGCCTCACAGCAGGGATAAGACTAAGACAAAAGCTTTCACATGAAGCTTCACAATTTTACAAATTACAATTCCTCTATGCAAACAAACTCAATATGTTTCCTACACTGAGGTAACACAGGTAACAAAATTGTAAAGAGTCAAATTCACACCTGTGTCTAACAGTGCAGTCAGGGATAGGCTTCATGAAGCCTAGTCCACTGCACTCTTAGACACAAGCCTCACCACCTACGCTCCCCAGGAAAGCCCAAACATGTACCTTTTTGCACCATATTTAAAAAGAGACACATGTAATTAGATTCGTCTCTTTTTAAACCTCTGCGCCACAATATACTCAAATATGTAAAAAACATTCATTTCCCCAAAATCGTTTTTGACATCACCTTTAGGAAAGACAGCACAGATCCTATGTACAACCATCTGCCTCACAGCAAGGATAAGACTAAGGCAAAAGCTTTCACATGAAGCTTCACAATTTTACAAATTACAATTCCTCTATGCAAACAAACTCAATATGCTTCCTACACTGAGTTAACATATGTAACATCATTGTAAAGAGTCAAATTCACACCTGTGTCTAACAGTGCAGTCAGGGATAGACTTCATGAAGCCTAGTCCACTGCACTCATAGACACAAGCCTCACCACCTACGCTCCACAAGAAAGCCCAAACATGTACCTTTTTGCACCATATTTAAAAAGAGACACATGTAATTAGATGCGTCACATTTTAAACCTCTGCGCCACAATATACTCAAATATGTAAAAAGCATTAATTTCCCCAAAATCGTTTTTGACATCACATTTAGGAAAAACAGCACAGATCCTAATTAGAACCATCTGCCTCACAACAGGGATAAGACTAAGGCAAAAGCTTTCACATGAAGCTTCACAATTTTACAAATTACAATTCCTCTATGCAAACAAACTCAATATGCTTCCTACACTAACTTAACACATGTAACATCGTTGTAAAGAGCCAAATTCACACCTCTGTCTAACAGTGCAGTCAGGGATAGGGTTCATGAAGCCTAGTCCACTACACTATTAGACACAAGCCTCACCACCTACGCTCCCCAAGAAAGCCCAAACATGTATCTTTTTGCACCATATTTAAAAAGTGACACATGTAATTAGATGCGCCACTTTTTAAACCTCTGCGCCACATTATACTCAAAAATGTAAAAACCAGGGATAAGACTGAGGCAAAAGCTTTCACATGGAGCTTCACAATTTTACAAAATACAATTACTATATGCAAACAAACTCAATATGCTTCCTACACTGAGTTAAAACACAGGTAACATCATTGTAAAGAGTCAAATATATTTCTTTAAACATGCACACATTCTTTATTCCTTTTTAAAAATGTAAAATCCATTTAGTTTTTTCCCAAAATCGTTTTTGACATCACATTTAAAAAACATAACACATGTCCTATGTAGAAGCATTCCACGTCACTACTAAAACTTCACAATTTTACAGAATACAATTACTCTATGCAGTAAAAACTTTTTACCAAGCATTATCAAAAAGCATGACACTAAGCAACATTAAAAAACCACAATTTGCTTCCAAATCTTCTCCATAGAGTATACAAGTCTCTATGTATATTACATTAATCATAACTCACCTTTACAAATGCTTTAGGAGATTCAGAACAGTGTCAGATACACACACCAATATTTCTTTAGCAGAGCAAAAGGTATGTTCTCCGGTCACTGCAAACCATAATGGCACAGAAAATCTCTAATTCTACACACATATTGCTCATGGTAATCAATCAAAACTCTTCCCTCTGTATTTTCAAACCAACACCCTTCCCCCCCTCAGCCCTTTCTACCTGTTACCATAGCAACTCCCTCGCTACTGACCTGCCAGGCTTAAAAGTGTATTCTACAATATTGCAAATCACCTCTGCAAGGATGTTTGACCTGCAAATACACCAGCTTATCTGATGTAAGGTTTCTTTCAATGACTTTTTTTTAACCATTCAAATTACTTCTTACACAGAACACAACCATGCACCCTAACTTTCAGTTTTCACCTATCTCATTCTACCAATCATTGCTTGTAATTCAAAAGCACTGAAACTCCACAGTTTTTTTTTGCAAACTTCTATTGTTCCAACTGCCATTTCTTTTCCACACTTCATCTAACTGCACCAGAATCTCCTCTGATCATGTATTCTGTCTGGATTATTGGACATAGCTATATCCACTGGGCTCAAAGGTATGCAGCTACCAGAAATTTACAAAACCTTGATTTATCAAACGTGAACATAAAATGGATTGGCCATAGAGGATTAAAATGTCACCAATTGATTCCATTGGTGAAAACCTTTTTGCATTTGCCACACCCTGACCTGTTAATTGTGCACTGTGGAGGAAATGACTTGGGCACTTTGACTGGGGTAGGTCTGGAAATGCTTTTAAAGGACACCTTTAATCATTTGATGGCACTTTGTCCACAAACTGCCTTGGTATATTCCAATATATGCCAAAGACAGAAATGGAAGTGGTCCAATCAATTTTGTCCACAATTTGAGAAAGCACGGAAACATGTGAATAAATCTGTTTCTGCTTACATGAGAGACTATGGAATGGGTTCAATATACAACAACAACTTGCGTTACAACATGCAAGATATTTACAGAGAAGATGGTGTGCACTTTTCTGATGAGGGGAATAGAATATTCCTCCTGAATTTAAGACTGTGCATTGGTACCTACTTGTAGGTACCTAAATCAGCCTTAGAACCCAAAAGCCCTTTTCAGGGCTACCCTATCTCTGATCACTCCAAATGATTATCTTTTTTAAACTTTTTTCACTATTTTTCACCATAGTACGCTCCCCGGTACGCTCCCCGGTGCGCGTACCGGGCGCTCCCCCCGCGAAAATCGAAAAAAAAAAAATGTCCCACAGGACCCTTTTATGGCCCCCACATCAAACCTAGGGGGTCAGGGGGTGTCTATCGTGCCCCCTTATACCCATTCCCAACGTTGTTTATCCTCCATCTTGTGTCTCAATTCTACCGAAACACAAAATGGAGGACTCCCGTTGCGCTTCCGGTACGCGTACCGGGACGCGCACCGGGAAGCGCTCCAAAAATTATAAAAGTTAATTTACATAAAAACCACTGGAGAGACTTTCACCAAATATAGAATAGGCCCTACTACATACCAGTCCCTACCATTTTCCCAAATTTGGTGGAATTCCATTGAGCCATTTGGCCTGTAGCCCTGTCTAAATATCCTGAGGTAAATTACATGACAAAAACACATCTGAAGTGTTAGAATTGACAACCAATTAAAATGTTACTTTCATTTTCTACTCTTATTTCATGATATTTGATTGGTTATGTACATGAATATATATAAAAAAAAGAGAGGGAAACAGCCATTTTGACTACTACTTCCTGAAGTACATTTGAAAAGGATTTTCACTGAGAACTTCAACTGCTTTTTCAAAGGTAAGTTGTTATTTTGGAAAGTGAAGTATGTTGTGCACTTTAAGTTAATTTGGAAAACATTTTCTGATAGTTATATACTATCCCTCTGTAATAGTTATAGATTGAGATAGGCTTCTCTGTTATAGTTATGGATGGAGTTAGGCTTGTCTTGTATAATTATGAATTTACTTAGGCTTTATCACATACACTTTTTTATATTTCTACTTCCAGCCTGATACCATACACTGCCCAAAGATAACTTCACTGTTAAAAAAATCAAAACGACCTCTCTGAACTTAAACCCAACAGTGCCCTATCTCTACTGATATATTTATTTTTTTATGCAATTTACAGCAAGAAAATGGAAGGAGAACAGAATATTTCTTTTGAAATTGTTCTGGAGAACAACCCTGAAGAAATTATTGATGAGAATGATGACTTTGATTTTATGGATGAGTCACTGGACCATGAATTAGTTCATTGTGTGGAAGCAATAGAATCACAGAATGAAAATTAGGACATTCCAGACAATATATTGTTTGAAGTTTTATTAAATTTTGAAAAAGAATCAGAAAAATAAATTTATATTTAATAATCAGAAATTGTTCGAGACATTATTCATTTTTATATGTAATTCATAAACTAGTACCAAACTGATTATAATATAAAGTCAGACTTATAGTATACTGTGCAACTTTTTTGTGTTACATAGTAATTTTGCTCATAGTTACTTCCTTTCTCCCACTTTATTATCTCCAATGTGTATTTGACATCTCTTTTTCATCTCCTGCCTCCATGTTGTTTCTGCTTTCCTGACAGACTATGATATGGATTCCATATACCACAATAACTTCTGTAACAACATGCAAGATATCTACAGAGGAAACGGTGTACATTAAATTTAAGACTCAGCATTGGTACCTACATGTTGGTACTTAAAACACCCAAACAACACAACAACTCTATTCAGAGATACCCTACCTCTAAGCACTTTAAATTATTATTTTAGTGTTTCACTTAGTTTTCCCCATGTGTAGACGTGGGGGAGGGGTGTGTGGGGGATGTGCGGGGGATGTCTGTGAGGTGTGTATGTGTGTGTGTGTGTGTCTAGGGGGATGAGGTGTATAGGTGTGTGGGGTATATGGATGTGGGTGGGGATATGGGTATGTAAGGTGTGTGTGTGGGTGTGAGTGTGTGGGGTGTTTGAATGTAGGTGGGAGTGTGGGTGTGTGAGGTGTGTGTGGGGTGTGTGTGGGTGTGGGAGGTATGTGTGTAGGATGTGTATGTATGTGTGAGATGTGTGGATGTGTCTGTGAGTTGTCTCTGTGTTTGTGTGGGGGGGAGATGTGTGGGTGGGATGTGTGGGGTGTGTCTGTGAGATATTTGTGTGTATGTGCATGTGTGTGTGTGTGTTGTGGAAGGGGGGTGAGGTGTGTGTTTGATTGTGGGTGTGTGGGATGTGGGTGTGGGTGTGGATGTGTAAGGTGTCGATGTGGGGGTGTGGGGTGTTTGACTGTGGGTGGAAGTGTGCATGTGTGAAGTGTGTGTGGGGAGTGTGTGGGTGTGTGGGTGTGGGGTTGTGTGCATGTGGGTGTGTGTGGGACACACTTGTAGGTACCTAAAACAGCCACAGAACCCAAAAGCTCTTTTCAGAGCTACCCTACCTGTAATCACTCAAAATGATTATTTTACACTATTATTTTCACTATTTTTCACTTAAGTACACTCCCTGGTATGCTCCCAGGTTGGCGCGTACCGGGCGCTCCCCCGCGAAAATCGAAAAAAAAAAAAGTTTTTGTCCCACGGGACCCTTTTATGGCCCCCACATCAAACCTAGGGGGTCAGGGGGGGTGTACCCTGCCCCCTTTTGCTCATTTCCCCCTTTGATTTTTGCCACCTCTTGTATCTCAATCCTACCGAGACCCAAGATGGCGGCCGCTGCTGACTGTTTCGAATGTTTACAGACACCCGAGAACCAATCAGCTTGCCGTGCGCAAGTCGCGTGGTGCGCCCGGAGCGCTCCCCGGTACGTGTACCGGGGCGTGCTTACAGATATATAAATTTTTTTTAAACCTAAATTACTCAAAATCCACTGGAGCACATATTGAGAGACATAGCAAAGGCACATCGGGCTACCAGTCCCTACAATTTTGTCAAATTTGGTGCAAATCCATTCAGCCGTTCGAGCTAAAACTGCGACAGACCGCCCTATGGAAATTAACATGGGGAAAACACGTTTTGGGACCCCCCCTTTTATCTCAGCCCCCGCTTGACGAATCCCCCCCAAACTTTCAGGGAAGGAGCGGAGAGCCGCGAGGCAAAGTTGCTGAAAAGTTCAGCCTGATTGCTCAACCGGCGCCAAAGTTATTCCAAATAGAATGTTGCGATTTCCCTATGGAAATCAATCCTAACTATATATTACCTACTGGCGGTCGCCAGTAGGTAGTTATAGTTAGGACCTAGTTTCCATAGGAAATCGTAAACATTCTATTTGGATTACCTTTGGCCCTGGTGGATGAATCTTTGCGAATTTCTCAAAGAAGATGGCTCGGTCCACTGCGCTCCTTCCCTGAAAATTTGGGGGGGATTGGTGAAGTGGGGGCTGAGATAAAAGGGGGGTCCCAAAACATGTTTTCTCCATGTTATTTTCCATAGGACGTTTAGACACGGCTACAGGTCGAACGGCTGAATGGATTTATAAGAAATTTGGCCAAACTGTAGAGTCCGGTTCGCAGATTACGCTTTTTGTGGAATGGTGTAAATCCGTTCAGTAGTTGCTGAGAAAATGAAAGTTAAAGTCAATTATATATCTTTAAGCGCGGACGGGTGCGCGCACTCGAACGGCTGCGCGCGAGCGGAATTTTTTTTTTGCTGCGTGACGTCTGTTAACGTTCGATTCGAAGGAAATCAGGAAGTGTTGACCGCCATTTTGTCACTGCGAGTAAATATATTGTCATTTCAAAGCGTTGGAACATGGAAAGGGGAGAAGGTAGAGATTGTTTTGCTGCGTAGGTTTTCTCAGGGTGTGCAGTAAGGTCCTTAAAGGCGAAAATATATATATTTTTTTCCCGAAAAAGTTGCAGGGTGCGCGCACTCGGGCGCGCACACCTATTTACAAAAGTGTGAAAATGGAGATAAATCAGAAGTTTGAGTGCTTTGATATAAGGTGGCTCTGAAAAGAGCCCTTGTGTTAATTGAGTTGTTTCTGCATTTATAAGTAAGTACCGATGCAGAGTCTGATATAATATTGTTGGCAGCATTTTGAAAGGAAAGACAGGGGCCGATTTTCTGGTTAACAGGCGACCAGGCCAACTTTTCATGCCAGGCCCATTCCTGCAAAGTCGACCGCCATTTTTAGGAGATCTGCAACCACCGGCAGTCCCTGGGTTGCAGGAGCAGATGGACTCAAGCCTGTCGGGCGAAGCGTCGCTGCACCGCCACAGTGGACGAGACCCTGCTGGGTGAGTGGAGCGTCGCTGTACCGCAACAGTGGGCGAGTCCTTTGCTGGGCTCGTGGAGTGTCCCTATACCGCCACAGTATGCGAACCCTTTGCTCGGCTCGTGGAGCGTCCCTATATCGCCACAGTGGACGAACCCTTTGCCGGGTGCGTGGATCGTTGGGGGTGCAGCTGAGGGGCCTCCACCTGGGGAGGCGGGAGAGGCTCGTCCGCGCCGCCTCTCCCTCCCAGTGCACCCCACGGCGTCTTGCTGACATTTGTTATGGCCGGACCAGGCGATGAAGAGAGGGGGGGGGTCGGAGGCATATGCAAGACATCCCCCCCTCGTGGCCTGCAAGGCGCCGAAAAAAGAAGAGAATGGGAAGACAACTACATCTCGGGTTGGGCCCATGCCTTATCCGGGCGATGACGGCCGGCCGCTCTTTGCCACGGCCCCAGGAACGGATCCCTTGGTTCATCCTGGGGACAGGCCTTGGCGCGTGGTGTCGCCTCCGGACTATTCGCGTAATGGTTCTCCACCCCAGGCCGTTGCCGACGGCTTTTGTAGACTTTCTGACGCTCAAAAACCCTACTAGAAAGCAGCCCAAAAGTAGCCCAACATTGCTACTTTGGGGAAGGAGGGACAGGGACGGCGTCAAGTAGACGGCGAAATGCATTGTGGGTTTGTTGCTGCGGCCGTTTGTCATGTAAATAGTTGTTTTAATATATTTTTGTTCAAGAATAAAAACGTTTTAACCTGTTATTTTGCTGTCATGTGGTATATTTCTAATATTTGCCGCTCTAATGTCGTTTCCCCTCCCAAATGTAACATGTGATTGTAATTTACAGCCGGACATTCCGACAGGACATGAGAGCAAAAGGGGGGGGGGTCAGATCTGAAGTTGGGCAGGCGATAAGATCACGTTTTGCTATGTGGGGCTATCTATGTTCGTGATGGGGCCTAAAAGGGGGCAAGATGGCGGGGCCACTGTGCCGTGACTTTCGCTTTAACTCCAACAGTGGTGAGGGTGAACACAAATGAACGTGGTGCGCGCACTCGAGCGGCTGCGCGCGAGCGGAATTTTTTTTTTGCTGCGTGACGTCTGTTAACGTTCGATTCGAAGGAAATCAGGAAGTGTTGACCGCCATTTTGTCACTGCGAGTAAATATATTGTCATTTCAAAGCGTTGGAACATGGAAAGGGGAGAAGGTAGAGATTGTTTTGCTGCGTAGGTTTTCTCAGGGTGTGCAGTAAGGTCCTTAAAGGCGAAAATATATATATTTTTTTCCCGAAAAAGTTGCGGGGTGCGCGCACTCGGGCGCGCACACCTATTTACAAAAGTGTGAAAATGGAGATAAATCAGAAGTTTGAGTGCTTTGATATAAGGTGGCTCTGAAAAGAGCCCTTGTGTTAATTGAGTTGTTTCTGCATTTATAAGTAAGTACCGATGCAGAGTCTGATATAATATTGTTGGCAGCATTTTGAAAGGAAAGACAGGGGCCCATTTTCTGGTTAACAGGCGACCAGGCCAACTTTTCACGCCAGGCCCATTCCTGCAAAGTCGACCGCCATTTTTAGGAGATCTGCAACCACCGGCAGTCACTGGGTTGCAGGAGCAGATGGACTCAAGCCTGTCGGGCGAAGCGTCGCTGCACCGCCACAGTGGACGAGACCCTGCTGGGTGAGTGGAGCGTCGCTGTACCGCAACAGTGGGCGAGTCCTTTGCTGGGCTCGTGGAGCGTCCCTATACCGCCACAGTATGCGAACCCTTTGCTGGGCTCGTGGAGCGTCCCTATATCGCCACAGTGGACGAACCCTTTGCCGGGTGCGTGGATCGTTGGGGGTGCAGCTGAGGGGCCTCCACCTGGGGAGGCGGGAGAGGCTCGTCCGCGCCGCCTCTCCCTCCCAGTGCACCTCACGGCGTCTTGCTGACATTTGTTATGGCCGGACCAGGCGATGAAGAGAGGTGGGGGGGTCGGAGGCATATGCAAGACATCCCCCCCTCGTGGCCTGCAAGGCGCCGAAAAAAGAAGAGAATGGGAAGACAACTACATCTCGGGTCGGGCCCATGCCTTCTCCGGGCGATGACGGCCGGCCGCTCTTTGCCACGGCCCCAGGAACGGATCCCTTGGTTCATCCTGGGGACAGGCCTTGGCACGTGGTGTCGCCTCCGGACTATTCGCCTAATGGTTCTCCACCCCAGGCCGTTGCCGACGGCTTTTGTAGACTTTCTGACGCTCAAAAACCCTACTAGAAAGCAGCCCAAAAGTAGCCCAGCATTGCTACTTTGGGGAAGGAGGGACAGGGACGGCGTCAAGTAGACGGCGAAATGCATTGTGGGTTTGTTGCTGCGGCCGTTTGTCATGTAAATAGTTGTTTTAATATATTTTTGTTCAAGAATAAAAACGTTTTAACCTGTTATTTTGCTGTCGTGTGGTATATTTCTAATATTTGTCGCTCTGATGTCGTTTCCCCTCCCAAATGTACCATTTGATTGTAATTTACAGCCGGACATTCCGACAGGACATGAGAGCAAAAGGGGGAGGGTCAGATCTGAAGTTGGGCAGGCGATAAGATCACGTTTTGCTATGTGGGGCTATCTATGTTCGTGATGGGGCCTAAAAGTGGGCAAGATGGCGGGGCCACTGTGCCGTGACTTTCGCTTTAACTCCAACAGTGGTGAGGGTGAACACAAATGAACGTGGTGCACGCACTCGAGCGGCTGCACGCCAGCGGAATTTTTTTTTTGCTGCATGACGTCTGTTAACGTTCGATTCGAAGGAAATCAGGAAGTGTTGACCGCCATTTTGTCACTGCGAGTAAATATATTGTCATTTCAAAGCATTGGAACATGGAAAGGGGAGGAGGTAGAGATTGTTTTGCTGCGTAGGTTTTCTCAGGGTGTGCAGTAAGGTCCTTAAAGGCGAAAATATATATATTTTTTTCCCGAAAAAGTTGCGGGGTGCGCGCACTCGGGCGCGCACACCTATTTACAAAAGTGTGAAAATGGAGATAAATCAGAAGTTTGAGTGCTTTGATATAAGGTGGCTCTGAAAATAGCCCTTGTGTTAATTCAGTTGTTTCTGCATTTATAAGTAAGTACCGATGCAGAGTCTGATATAATATTGTTGGCAGCATTTTGAAAGGAAAGACAGGGGCCCATTTTCTGGTTAACAGGCGACCAGGCCAACTTTTCACGCCAGGCCCATTCCTGCAAAGTCGACCGCCATTTTTAGGAGATCTGCAACCACCGGCAGTCACTGGGTTGCAGGAGCAGATGGACTCAAGCCTGTCGGGTGAAGCGTCGCTGCACCGCCACAGTGGACGAGACCCTGCTGGGTGAGTGGAGCGTCGCTGTACCGCAACAGTGGGCGAGTCCTTTGCTGGGCTCGTGGAGCGTCCCTATACCGCCACAGTATGCGAACCCTTTGCTGGGCTCGTGGTGCGTCCCTATATCGCCACAGTGGACGTACCCTTTGCCGGGTGCGTGGATCGTTGGGGGTGCAGCTGAGGGGCCTCCACCTGGGGAGCCGGGAGAGGCTCGTCCGCGCCACCTCTCCCTCCCAGTGCACCCCACGGCGTCTTGCTGACATTTGTTATGGCCGGACCAGGCGATGAAGAGAGGGGGGGGGTCGGAGGCATATGCAAGACATCCCCCCCTCGTGGCCTGCAAGGCGCCGAAAAAAGAAGAGAATGGGAAGACAACTACATCTCGGGTCGGGCCCATGCCTTCTCCGGGCGATGACGGCCGGCCGCTCTTTGCCACGGCCCCAGGAACGGATCCCTTGGTTCATCCTGGGGACAGGCCTTGGCACGTGGTGTCGCCTCCGGACTATTCGCGTAATGGTTCTCCACCCAAGGCCGTTGCCGACGGCTTTTGTAGACTTTCTGACGCTCAAAAACCCTACTAGAAAGCAGCCCAAAAGTAGCCCAACATTGCTACTTTGGGGAAGGAGGGACAGGGACGGCGTCAAGTAGACGGCGAAATGCATTGTGGGTTTGTTGCTGCGGCCGTTTTGTCATGTAAATAGTTGTTTTAATATATTTTTGTTCAAGAATAAAAACGTTTTAACCTGTTATTTTGCTGTCGTGTGGTATATTTCTAATATTTGTCGCTCTGATGTCGTTTCCCCTCCCAAATGTAACATGTGATTGTAATTTACAGCCGGACATTCCGACAGGACATGAGAGCAAAAGGGGGGGGGGGTCAGATCTGAAGTTGGGCAGGCGATAAGATCACGTTTTGCTATGTGGGGCTATCTATGTTCGTGATGGGGCCTAAAAGGGGGCAAGATGGCGGGGCCACTGTGCCGTGACTTTCGCTTTAACTCCAACAGTGGTGAGGGTGAACACAAATGAACGCCGCTCATGTACATATACATTTTCATTTTCTACACCACATGAAACCTGCGTCAGGTTTCATATAGGCGTTTTGTTGCAGGGTGGGCATTCATTTGCATGAAAGCCCTGTAAAACTAACACAGTGAAATTTAGAAGATTTCACTGAGTCAGCTTTATAGCATTCCTGAATCAAATCCTTACGCCTGTTTGAAACAGGCATAAGGAGTGATGCACCATGCAATGTGTGGCTTGCTCCTGTGCATTGGAGTAGACATGTCGTGCTTACGACGTGATTCCTGCAATGTGCTGCTTTTGCGGCACAGATGCGTGACGCATCTGTGTTGTTTTTGCTCAATGGTGCTCCACATTGTAAATGCGGCACACCATGGGTGGCAGAGCAGCGGTGCACATTAACTGGTGCATCTCTGGGGATGCGCCAGTTAACATAAATCTGCCCCTTTACATTTAAGTATGAGCAGGGGACACAGAGTTGGTGAGGCTTATCCAAGGTTAAAAAGAGATGAGTCCTGTTCACTGAAAACTTGGACATAGGACTCACCTCCTCAGCATCGCTGGACATGGCTAAATAATAGCTGCAAAATGTTACTCTTGTTAAACAATTTTACTATTATAGTCTCTGAGATTTGTCTCTTACTCTGCAACATCTCATTGTTGTTCTCTTTCTTTAAAGATAACGACACCATTAACCATGAGTGATAATAAGCAATCCGTTGATCTCGATCTTATCGTTGAACTTGTCATTGAAACGTCAGTGGAAGTGGATCCCTTAGATGAATTAAATCCTGAGGATGATGAAGAAGATGAGGAGGATGCCGATTTGTCAGAATTGTATGACATAGGGTGGGAAGCTGACGTGCTTCAGCATATGGAACTATAAACATTTATTTTAAAAATTTACTGGAAATAAACAGTGAAAATGTAAACCGTTTCATTTAAAATTAAACATAACTTGAAAAACAGGTTATGTGTAGTGTCTTTAATAAAATAGTCAAATATGCTCATAAAAATATTTCTAAACCAATGAAAAGCTTTATTAACAAGTCACATGACCTGTTATGCTTACGTTACGCGCTCCGCGCCGCGCCCCGGATTGTTGGTCATTCAAACTGAGGCTGGCGTCAGCATGAGAGCGCCAACGTCTCGTGGCTACGCTTTGGTCGTTCTGCGGGCAATCATGGCAGTCCTTTTCCATCGGGGGCGGTCGGAGGCCCGCGGAGGCCGAGGGCCCTCCGCAGCTCTCCTAGAATCTTCAAAGTTGAGGAGAACGCCTCTGGACAGGTGTCTTCCATTCAGAAAATATTGTTGGCAGCATTTTGAAAGGAAAGATCTGCAACCACCGGCAGTCACTGGGTGGCAGGAGCAGATGGACTCAAGCCTGTCGGGCGAAGCATCGTTGCACCGCCACAGTGGACGAGACCCTGCTGGGTGAGTGGAGCGTCGCTGCACCGCAACAGTGGACGAGTCCTTTGCAGGGTGCATGGAGCGTCGCTGCACCGCAAGAGTGGACGAGTCCTTTGACGGGTGCGTGGAGCGTTGGGGGTGCAGCTGAGGGGCCTCCACCTGGGGAGGCGGGAGAGGCTCGTCCGCGCCGCCTCTCCCTCCCAGTGCACCCCACGGCGTCTTGCTGACATTTGTTATGGCCGGACCAGGCGATGAAGAGAGGGGGGGGTCGGCGGCATATGCAAGACATCCCCCCTCGTGGCCTGCAAGGCGCCGAAAGAGGAAGAGAATGGGAAGACAACTACATCTCGGGTCGGGCCCATGCCTTCTCTGGCCGATGGCGGCCGGCCGCTCTTTGCCACGGCCCCAGGAACGGATCCCTTGGTTCATCCTGGGGACAGGCCTTGGCGCGTGGTGTCGCCTCCGGACTATTCGCGTAATGGTTCTCCACCCCAGGCCGTTGCCGATGGCTTTTGTAGACTTTCTGACGCTCAAAAACCCTACTAGAAAGTAGCCCAACATTGGTACTTTGGGGAAGGAGGGACAGGGACGGCGTGAAGAAGACGATGAAATGCATTGTGGGTTTGTTGCTGCGGCCGTTTGTCATGTAAATAGTTGTTTTAATATATTTTTGTTCAAGAATAAAAACGTTTTAACCTGTTATTTTGCTGTCGTGTGGTATATTTCTAATATTTGTCGCTCTGATGTCGTTTCCCCTCCCAAATGTAACATGTGATTGTAATCTACAGCCGGACATTCCGACAGGACATGAGAGCAAAAGGGGGGGGTCAGATCTGAAGTTGGGCAGGCGATAAGATCACGTTTTGCTATGTGGGGCTATCTATGTTCGTGATGGGGCCTAAAAGGGGGCAAGATGGCGTCGAGCTCGGTTTCTCTCACTAGTTTCATATTTCTCATGAGGGGTTGTTCCTAATGTTTCTATTTTAGCAAGGTCAAAAAGAGATCCTATCAGTGGCCTACTGATTTTGTTCGATTCCTTTTGTTTTCTCTAACGATTTTTAAGTTAAAGTTTGCTAGTACGATACAGCGGCTAGTCCGCATTTTATATATATGTCTTTTTTATTAGGGGTGTCCTCCGGTGGAGTCGGACGATCTACCTCTAATAAACGGTAAGTGTTCCTCTGAAGGAATGCGTCTTGAAAGTGGCTGACTGTAATGTATGATATTTCACTCAGTGACTTTCAGGCCCATGCTGTTTCAAAACTGTGCATGTGTTTGAAGCAGGCGTAGGTATTGACGCAGCATAGAAACTACTAGGAACCAATTGGAAGTGTTGTTTTCAAGTCACATGACTTCACATGCGCGTCTCAGGACGTGTACGCGGTGATAGTATCTGGTCACGTACGCCATTTTGAAGTAGCGGTCTAATTCAGCGAAGTTTCAAAACGTGAAAAGGAGTAAATCTAAACACATCCGGATTGAATATATCTTCTGGGTAGTATAAGTTCTATGATGGGTGTATGAAGAAATTTAATAAGTTACAATCGCGAAGTTTTCCCGAAATATATAGGCGGGTGCGCACACACGGTCGCGCACGATCGAAAGCCAAAAAAGGGGAGATAAACGCCCTTTATAATATGCTCCTGGAGCTGTTTTTGGTACAATGAGTTAGTTCTGAAAAGAACTTTTTTTTTTTTTTTTAAAACAACTGTTATGTTGTTTTTTAAATGAAATGAAGAAATTTATCTTTTCTCGGGGCATTTATGACTCTCAATTTTTAGTTTAGTAAGAATGAGGCTCTGCTCTCCGTACAGAAGAATTTCTCCACACTCGTTGCATTTCATGTGCACCTTTGCAAGATATGGTCTCAAGTCCATCACAGCACTCGATGGACATTCGGCTCCATTTAATGAAAATTTTCATAATATTAAAAAAGAAGCCTAGGTTTAGTCTCTTTGACGTATTATAAGTTCTTTGATGGAGGAGGAGCCTAGCCTGGAAACATGATGGCCGCCTAAACCCTCGGCTCCGCTGCCCCGCTCTTCTTCCCTCCGTACCGTTCCACATCCTGTCACTTATCCGGTCTTCTTGAAACGGTATCGGACTCGGGGAGTGATGCTGATTCCGGCGGTGTGCTTCCCGATGTGATCCCTTCGACAGGACGGATTGAGCGTCCCTGTTTTCTTTCTGCTATTAATGGCGGCGACCGGGTCTTTGTTCTCGGAGCAGACGGGCACCGGCCACCACAACAACGGCCACAGACAGCAGGGCGAAGTCGACCAGCGGGAAACGGCGGCCGTTTGGACTTTCTGCGGCGGCGCGCTCTCATTCCTTTTTACCCCGGCACTTGTTTAGACTCGTAGCGGTTGGTGCTACATTTGTATCTCCTGTCCCTTCCCTCTACGGAGTAGGGAGGGGGGCCATTTTGTACCGAGTACACGGCGATTGTGCCTGGTGGACTAACCAACTACGGAGGGTGATTACTATTGCCGACTACACACTATATCCGTGTGCCACATCGATATGGAACTTGCTGCCCATGTCCCCGTGACCTGGCTGTGCTTGCCGGGCGCTCATGGGAGGACGAACTGCGAGAAGGGGATGCCGGCGTGTGGGTTCGGGGACTGCCCTGGTCGTCGACCCTCGTTTACATGAAGCTGCATTATCCTCCTCTCCGGAGGTTCCCCTTCAGATCGCTGAGATTCTGAGCGCCCTGGCTGCCTTGCGTGCTGATTGGGTTGGTCACGCCCGGGACCTGGGGGGCCGCTTGGATTCCGTCTTATCTACGTTATCCTCAACTCGAGATGGAGATCGCGTGCTGAGCGCTTCGCCACACCCTGAGCCCGTGCACGGTGAGCTGTCTATCCTGATGTGCATGGAGGCGCTGGAGGTGCGAGAACTGGCTTCTGCTACGGCGCTGTCTGCTACAATCATGAAGTGGTGTGAAAATCCTGGACCGGCGCAGCTGCGGGGGAGTCGCCTTTGGGCGCCATGTTCTGCACTTTATTCTGGACCGGCTGGAGATTCTTCCTGTGGTGTCCTGGGCGCGCCGCTTCTGCTTCCACTGTTCACCTATGGGGACCTGATGTTGCGCACCGCTCTTCTTTGTGCACCGATGGCCCACATGGCTTTGTGTTTGACTGGCCTTAATGGACGACGCCCTGTTCCGCTGTGGTACTTGCAGTTGTTCACATTACTCTGGTGGGCGGTTTTATTTTTGCCTTTCGCTGCCACTTTGGATCGTCAGGGACAAGGTTGACAATGCCTTTCACTGTTGTTTACTGTTGTTGGCTTGCTGGTACTGTGATGGGTAGACGAAGGAACTGGACGCTGGATCTGTTTTAATTGGGGATCGATGGGTTGGGCGGCCGCAAATATCCTGGTGTTACCTTTTGGGACACGTAATTCTGGCCCTCCTCCGGTTTTATATGTGTATTTTTCTTCCTTTCTCTTCTTTCTGTATTTCGGGTATTCTTTATTGGGCGACAGGCACGCCGTTATGGGGGGGGTAGGCCGTAGCCTCTACGTGTGTGCAGGGTGGGGGGTAGGGGGGGGTCTTTGTTTTGTTTTTCGTTCCTATGGGCCTTATTTCCCTTTTTATTCTTTAACTCTTTCTCCTTTTCTTTTTCCTGGGGTCAATGGTCTGGGTCGGGGTGGGGTGGGGGGTGATTGGCGCACGGCTTATTATGCGATTTTTAATCCTTTTCAGTTATCACTGTGCGGCCATTTTGCTCCTGTCTTAATGCTCGTGGACTTCCTTGCTTTACATCGCCCGCCTCTGTTGTTGCTGTATATTGCGACTTTTGATCCTTTCTAATGTCTCTTCATTGAGTTTGTTTTATGAACATTATAAAATCAAAACCTTGCTTTCTCCTGCTTCTCGGTGGTGTAAAAGCTTCTGTGTAACTTTGATCGTCTGTACTTGTATTTACATCGCTACTGAGTTGCCGTATTGCTTGATATCGTGCACCGATTTCTGTCGAGGCCGGCCGGTTGGTTGTGGGCCCGTAATTGTTTGATTTTGTGCAATAAAGGTTTTACAAAAAAAAAAAAATATATAAGTTCTTTGATGGGTCTATGAAGAAATTCAATAAGTTCAGATTGCAAAGTTTTCACGAAATATATAGGCGGGTGCGCGCAGTCGGTCGCGCACGAAAGCTTGGAAATGCGCTATCCATTTTATTGAGAACTGTTGCCGAGAGTGCGCACACCGGGTCGTGCACGAAAGTTTAGAAAGGCTATTTTTATTTATGGACAAATTTTAATGCGTTGAAAAAAAGGCAAGGTACAGACTTTCTAATTCTGTATCGCTTTACAAGGAGTCTCTATGCAACTTGAACAGTGAAGAAAACTGATTTTTTCCGAAAAAAATATTGCTAGAACTTTATTGACAAAAGTATAGGTTGCATACACGAGATATTTCTGAATTAGCATTTTAAAAACCAATGAAATTCACTGAAAAAACCATAGGTTTTACACACGTTATAGTTAGGAACTAGCATTTACAAAACCTATGAAATTCACTGAAAAAACCATAGGTTTGACACCAGTTATAGTTAGCTGGAAATTTTACTGATATAAAACCAATGAAATTCCACGTTATAGTTAGTTGGACTCACTATAACTTGCGCGTGTAATGCACTGCTGATGACGTCACATATTACATCACTCATGACATCACTGATGACACCATCCAGTGAATGTGTGTCTTTCTGAAAAATAGATATGTGTTATATATGTATATATTATTGAATATCTTAGTGAATACATATATTACTGAGTAATGCTTAAACATTTAAATATATGTATTAGTGTTTCACTTTGTGTATAAGTGGCTGCATGGGTTGATGAGTAGGTACATGTGTATGTATATAGGTTATTAGATGTTTTTCTTAGTATCAGTATGAGTGTTTGCATGGTTTGGTGGGGGTATTACTTAGTGCATAGATGCAAGAATGACTGAGTCTCTGTTTGTATGTGTTTTGAAGACAGCGTATGTGCAAGACTGTATGGGTGGATTAGTGTGCATATGTCTGTGTTAGTGAGTGAATGACTGTCTTTTTAGTGTCTTTATCAGTAAGTACATATGATTTAATGTAGTATATGTGAATATTGATGTATATAAGTGACTATATGTGAGAGTGAGGGATTATAAGAGTTCCTCTTTAAATTAGTATGTGTTTCTATAAGTGATTTGTTAAGAGAGTACGTATGTGTAAGTTTCCTTAGAAGTAAAGTGATAGTGTGTGTATAGCTGTTTATGCAAATAAATGGATGTTCAATAGTTTATTTGCATGTGTGAGTATGTGTGTGAATAACTTTTGGATGACTGTCGGTGTGTAACAGGATGTGTAGGTGTATCACTACATATGATTAGTGAATATATGTATGAGTGACTATATAGAACTGTTGGTGAATTAGTGCATGTGTATATAGATGGTGGAATTATTGAATTGGTTGTTGTAACTGGTATGAGTATCTCCATTTTTTTGAACATATTAGTTTCTATTTTTGAATATGCGTTTCAAGGGTTAGATTACAGTGAAAGGAGGTCTGTCACTGTGTCACAAGGATGGTGTCATCAGTGATGTCATGAGTGATGTAATATGTGACGTCATCAGCAGTGCATTACACGCGCAAGTTATAGTGAGTCCAACTAACTATAACGTGGAATTTCATTGGTTTTATATCAGTAAAATTTCCAGCTAACTATAACTGGTGTCAAACCTATGGTTTTTTCAGTGAATATATATATATGTGTGATCAAGAGCACTAGTTGCTCGAAACGCGTCGCCTGAGAGGTTGAATAAAATCTCCCTTACTGCAGCCTGGGGTCCGTGTCTTCTTTGCAGGAGCATGTGCTGATTGAAGATTGGTGTTTATATATATATATATATATATATATATATTTATAGAGTTACATATATGGTTTTCACATATATGTGATGTGTTTCCGGGGTCCCGCACATAGGCGGGAATATTCATGTGCTTATGACTTTGATGAGGATACCCCTGGAAGGGAACAAGGATTACAGATAAGTAACTTATCCTTTCAGTTATTGAGAGGCAGACAAAGACCATTCTGCTTTGTTTCCCACGTGATTAAAAGAACAACTTGCCATCGGAAATTAAGTTGTTGATGATACAACAGTAGATACAAATGTTGCTATAAGGGTGTTCACTAAACTGGCCAAGATGAAACATGATTTTGAGAAAGGTTATAATGGCCATGCTGAGATAACGGTTGGTGGTTATGTCCTGATCAAGAGACCTATTAAGGTCAGGACGGGTGAATCAGTGTTTTCATCTCCAACAAAGGTTTGCAGAATTGGCAAAGGAGCAGTCTTGTTAGAAAACAAAGTTTGGTGAAATAAGAGGTTGGTGGAATAAGAGGTGGAATTAGTGAACCTTTCACAGCAGCAGGCCAGTATCATAAGCATGAAGAAAGGTCCTGGTGTTGAGTTAGATTTGACACAATGTATACAGCCCACAAGTGATTCTCTGGTAAGAGTACAAAATTATGATTCTGTGTCTGAGAGAGGTGTTAGCTTAGGTAGCAATTCTGCAGAATGTTTGAGGTCGCGAGCAGTGAAAATACCTTAGGAGTTCAAATATTTTTTTAACATATTAATGCCTTCTGTACTCTCTCACTCTATATGCCTTGGGCACTGTTTTCCATTACATGTTGCCTGTTCATAAAAGTTCCATAGCTTGTGGTGAAGTATTTTCAGTTCTCTGTTCCACAGCTGTGTAATTGTATTATTGAATTATTTCATTTTATTTTATTTTTGTTGGGGGAAGGTGATGTAATAATGGTTGATGCAATGTATTGGTATGCTTAAATGCACCTTGTGCTGGTAATATTGTGATGTTACATGTTTATACTTGAATGCTCCTAGTGCTTGCAGTTAAAAACAGCAAGGCGTGAATTTCAGAATAGATGGTCATTTCATGCAGGAATCCATTCCGTCTGGTTGCCGTTCGTCATTGGTGTTATTGTACACTTCAATCAACGACTCTTACACTCAGCTGTGCCTGGAAGTCTACTTATTACACCTACTCACAGAAGTGTGGCACTATTTTTATTTCACAGATTCCAGAACTTCTGGGGTTTGGCAAATTAAAAAAGTTGCCAAAAGTTTGTTATAGTGAAAGGAGCCTTTTTAAGAAAAGCGCCCCCCCTAAAGAGCTAAACTCATACGGTCTGGGAGTGAGGGAGAAATAAACCAGAATCAATAAGCGACCTTCCACATGACCTAAATTGCTTTAACACTTGCTACTATATAGCATAGAAGCGGGTCATTAACTCATGATTTCTCCACACATGAATTTAATTTTTATAAAAAATACTTTTATTTATTTTTTATTTCATTATTCACTTATAAAAAGACAAACAAATAAAAATTCTGATTTGCATTGACATAATTTCTTTCAACAATGTTGTTTCCTGACCATGTATCAACAATTTTTAATAGTAAATTTTTTAAGTAAATACAATGATCTCAATCTATCTAAAGAGAAAACATTCATGATGAGGACACAAGTTCTTTAGATCTTTTTCTCTTAAGAAACAAATATCA
The DNA here is from genome assembly GCF_964261635.1 of Lissotriton helveticus. Lineage (NCBI taxonomy): Eukaryota > Metazoa > Chordata > Amphibia > Caudata > Salamandridae > Lissotriton > Lissotriton helveticus. The sequence continues at coordinate 1,569,692,865 of NC_136068.1, forward strand.
ATAAATACTAACCCCACATTTATACCTCCTTCACATAATCCACACTCGTATCACTGACTCATACAACACACATTCATCCTTCCCAGTCCAGCATCGCAAGAACAGATTAACACAAATTTGTGTTTAGGGTAAAACCAATAACCCTTAAATGCTATGCCGATATCTGGGTCATCATACTCTCAGGCCGACGTACGTTTCAATGGATTTAAAGCATTATCTCCATCTTCATCAGGACCTATCAGTTCTTTTGTTATTTCTTTTTTCTCCTAGATGTTAACCATGGGTAATCTGTTACTTCTAGCTGTAACGTCTGTACACTCCAGCCGGAGTGTCGGTAACCCCTGTGCCTTGAGCGGTCATTCGGGGTATCTGCTGTCAAAAAATAATTTTATCTAATTCAAAAATCTGGGCGCCTCCTGCTCATGTTCCTTTTTTTAAAAACTCCGATATAGTCCGCATATGGGGTAAACTTTACTCATTCCAATACAGGGGCTAGCGTCATTCACTCTATACTTTGTTACCTTTTTCAGATTTTTATTTTAAATAGATGGCTTTTCTGATCATTTGGATAGGTATTGTAAACCCCATGAATTACTTTCAGCGTACATTCCTTTCTTCAGATGCACTGGAATGGTGCTCATGCAGAATGGCGTTCTCTGCGGCTTCCAGTATGTGAAAGGAGCTGCAGAGCAGCAAATTGCAACTACTAGGCCTGATGAAAAGGAAAAAGAATAATTTAAAAAAATATTTTTTTATTTAAGTTCAAGGGGGATAATTTTATGCCACTGAGTCGTAGGATGCAACAAAGTAGTTGTGGGTAGTTTTAAGAAATAAAAGCCCAGCAGGATGGAGTGGGGTAGGGGAAGCAAGGGGAAGCATGGATGACCTTAGGGGGAAGCAACACGAAGGGCCCGTGATGTGAGGGCAGCGCAGTGCACAAAAAAGAGTACAAAAATACGTATTCACAAAGAAGTAGTTTCCTGATGTCATTTGTGAAAGGATACATAAGCCAAAATAATGGTAAAGGAGCTATATTCCAGGGGATGGACAAACACAAGAAAAGGAAAGCAAGCCTATTGAATAAGAAGCAGGCAAATGGAATTGAAAGAAAGCCATCCAGTAATAAGCAACTGGCTGAACCAAAGCCCACTGTAGGAGTTAAAGTGATTGGAAAATTTTTTTTTTTTAGTCAAGATTTGAGGTTTGCAAGGAATTCTGGGTAAGAAAAAGGTGAGAGCTACGCACATCACTCCACCCTGGAATCCTCCAGGTGTCTTACTTTGAAAAATGTGCATGTGTGCTTGGTGTTCCTAGCTGCCGGCTGTGCTGGGGCCCAAAATCCACAGCTATCCACATTGCAAAAAAAAGTCAACTTTCAGTGGAAAAATGTAATGTGTCCATATTATGTTCTGGGCCCTTTTCTGTCGCTGGCACTAGGCCTACTCACACAAGTAAGGTACCATTTTCATTGAAAGACTTGAGGGAATGTTGGGTGAAAGAAGGTTTGTGGCTTCGCACAGATTCCAGAACTTTCCATCACAGAAATGTGAGGGAAATATGTTTTTTAGTCAAAGTTTGCAGTTTGCAAGAGATTCTCTTTAAGAAAAAATTGAGAGAGTCATGCAAGTCACCCCACCCTAGATTTCCCCAGGTGTCGAGTTTTATAAAACGTGCAGGTTTGCTAGGTTTTCTCAGCTGCCGGCAAAGTTAGGGCCCAAAATCCACAGCTACCCATTTTGCAAAAAAGGGTCAGTTGAAGCGGAAAAATGTGATGTGTTCATGTTGCGTTTTGGGCATTTTCCTGTCGCGACACTAAGCCTACCCACACAAGTGAGGTACCATTTGTTTTGGAAGACTTGTGGAAGCATAGAATACTAGAACATTTGTTTTTACCAATTGGATTTCATTGCATTTTTGGCTTACGAATGTAAGCCTGTGTGTATTAAAGAAGGCATTTTTAAAAATACCCTCTAAAACATGTCCTAGTACTGGTAACCACAAATTCAAAGATATACAAATAACCACTGCTCCTAAACTCCATAACTTGTGATCATTTCAGAAATAAACAAGTTTCCTTAAAACCATTGTACAGTGCAGCTCAGATGTTGTATTTGGGTACCTTGGGTTCTTGGACACACTGCAAACTATGTGTATCCCCAGAGCAAGATAGGTCTAGCGGACGAAATGTTATAATGCTTTTGTAAATCGGCAAAAGTTGTCACAAAATGCAGTTTTTTCTTACTCATTTTCAATATTTCTTTATTTTAGCAGTTAGTTTCTTTGGGAAAATCATGAAAGATCTACACATATGAGACTTTGCTGAATTCAGAATTTTTTCTATGTTTCAAATCTCTATAGCTTTTCTGGATCACCAATGGGTTTCATACTGGTTTCCAACACAAACCAGTACTAGGTTGAAAAATCTGAAAAATGGGCTGCCTCTTTGAAAAATGCCATAACTGTGGTAAAAAAAAAAATTTTTATCAGCTCTACATGTTCTTGAAGGCTGGGAAGCTCGTGACTTTAGCACGGCTAACCATTTCTTGCTGCAATTTTTAGGATAGAAAAAAACAGACAATTTTAACCCGGAGCACTTTTATCCTATTTTCCTCCCAAAACCCAAGAAGTAACTTGATTTTGCCTATTTTCTCAGTCCCCTCCTGGGGAATCCATCACCCCTTGGTACCTTTAGAATTCCCAGGATATTGGAAAAGAAGGACACAAATATGGCATCAATATGTTATGTGAGAAAACATTTATGGACCCATAAGCACCCCCCCCCCCAAATAGCCAAAAAGGGGCTTAGCACTGGGGTAGAGGCTGGGGAGGGGGGGGGGGGTGGCACAGCAGTTAGGGGGTTAAGGCCATTTAACGATTCACAGGAAGACAAGCTCCACAAATACCTATATAGGGCTTAATCAATGCCACACTCTTGTCTCAAGAAACTTGAAGGTCTTAAATCCATAAAACTCAACTTGATGAGAGAAATCCTCTTATATATCGCTCATCACACTGATCACAGATCCCATATATAAAAAGGAAAGAACGTCTCAATAGACAGCTCTCACTAGTCTTTGATATCTTTCAGTATGGTGGCCTTTTCAGAGCATCCGTGCAAAAAACTTTGCAAAGCCTGAAACTGTTTGAAAACAGAAGAAAGCCTCCCAGGAAGTTTGCACTGTCCCTCTCTTATTCACACCCTCTTTGACCATTGGTGTTGTCTACTTTCCTCCACACACTGACTGGAAGTATGGATTCTAAATGTGGCATACAATGTTAGTGGCTCTTGCATACCACAAGTGTATAGACAGAATAGTTAGTGCCCCCTTCATCTGGACTTTAGTCAAAACATTTCAACACCAGGCGAAAAAGGGATCTGTCTGGGACTTTGTAAGTTAGTATTCTCCACGAGAGCTGGGAGTAAGCTTGGTGCTCTCTTGTTGCTGGGCCCTGCTTACAAGTGATGCTGTACCGCTAATTAGAGTAAAAGTACAAAGTCCTCTCAAGGACAACTTGAACGCCTGGCCTGTAGCCAGAAGAGCTTGTAGACATCTATTGTGATCAAACCTAATAAAATGCATAACACGCGTTCTACCATTGGTGAGTCCGCACTGATACCTGATGCACCTGACTTTGTGGGAGTCTTATCACATACGCTTAGGAGTTTCCTCAAAACCTAGGTCTTTGAGCTATGTACCAGTTCTCTGGTGGCCCTGTTCACTAGTACCACTGTTACTGGTACTGATGGAGCAGATTTCATCTGCAGTCATGCATTGTTTTATTTTTTGTGCTTCAGACAGGCTGCATTTAAATTGCCACGCACATTTTGGTGCAGGTTAAAAACATGGCACATGAAAAACCTGAAAGTGAGGCCTATTCACTTCAGTCTGAAAATGCTTTTGCTGAATTAACATGTGTTTTTTTGCAATGTAGAGAAAAGTGGCCTTTTTACCTTTGAAGATAAATTGAATGTGTTTCTCTCTTCCCAGCTCATCCCATGCAATCTAAAATCAACTATTCCTGTCTTAATAGACTTTGACTTGTTGCATATTTTGATAAACATTTTCAGTTAATAACACCTCTTTTTATAATGTGTGTGAATTAATAATGCACTTGGGAAACATAATGGACTGATTTACATGAAATTAATATTATCTTTGTGTTTGTTTTATTTTTGGGGCCTACACAAAACATGGCTGCCTGTGAATCCATCAAGGCTATGGCTTGCAATTTAATGAGAAGGGAGCATGTGCAGACTGTGGCAGCTTTCCTCATGACAAAAAGTCAAGGACAACCTGAACTGTAAATTTTTGTAACTGTGCCAATGTACCAGTTAGTTAAAAGTATCCGTTCTGACTACGCTCTGGAAGGAAGGATGAATTAGAATGAAACATTTTTCCTAGTAAATGTTGCAAATGTTTATAAATGTAGTTATTTGTGTATGCTTCTTTTGTTAAACTAGTGAAGTCAGGTTTTTAGAATGAGTCAGGGTATTGTGAACTCATGCCTTTATGACTGACCAATCACGTAAGGTTCTCCTGAAAAATGCTACATCTTTATGTACTCTGCCAATAATTAGGGTATAAATACTGTCCTCTCTGGATGGGGGCTGTCTACTTTTTTTCTCAGCTCAGCTGGCTTCTATGGGTTAGGTACGAGAAACGTCTCGGGAGATTGCTGAAGGGCAGGTTTGCGTCCGAGGAGATTCAGGGGGAGGTTTCTTGCTTCCACGTCATATCTTGGCACATCAGGCCGCATTCCTTTGAGGTCTTGTGAAGGGCGGGCTGTCTCCCTCCTTTTTGCTCTTTAGACACAGAGATGCACATGAGCAGCAACACATAGAAAGGCTCTCTAGAATTAGATGCTAAACTTTAAGTTTATGCTTTGACTAATTAATTAGGTCTAAAAAGATTTATTTGTTTTATGCATTTATTTCTCTTTATGGGAGATTTATGCCAACTATTTAATTATTGATTAGCTTTGCAAGACTATTTTTCTTAGAAACTCTTGAACAATTTTGACTGATATTTTGCGCCACATTTTCATAACTACATGTAATGCTTATATGCAGACTGTAATGTGTTCTGTATTATTGATATTTTTCCTGTTTTCCAAATTCTGTAACCTGATTGATATTTTACTAATGAATAAAGGGTCAGAGAAAAATTAACTTTTTGACTAGAAAATAAAACCCTTTAAAATAATCAACAACTCTCTTTATTGGCTTACAATAATAATTGTATTTTGACTGTTCATCTTTATTTAAAGTCTCCTGAAGGTAATACATGGTGTGAAGGGCCCAACACCTTTTGAGCGGTAAATTAGAGGTAGCATGAAGGTTTTACATTGAGAAACTACCAGAAGAAATTACTGCTCTCCATCAGTACAACGCCAGAGTTACAAGACAACCAGTGTCCCATTCTAAACCCCCTGCAAACCAGAAATCTCCTTTCTTTGGGTGAGAATCACAGTTCAGTTTTGATTGGTGGACTTTTGGTGTTTTGAGTAAAATCTCAGCAATCTTGGCTAACACAGTGTGAGCTAACCCCATTCTTTGTAGCCCTGCCACTTAGAAATGATGACCAATGGTTCACTTAACACATTTGTAACACTCTCTTTGACAGTTACTGAGAAACTGCTTATAGCAGGGTTTCTTAGCTGGAGTTCCACGAGGTCTACTCAACTGTTTTACAGAATTAAATAATATTAACATAATAGATTAAAATTTAGAATGTATATACACAGTCAAATGGAAATTTTTAAATGTGAATATTTTTTCTATTTTCAATTGTTTTTAAAAAAAAAAAATTTATTTGTGCACTATATAGTTTTTTTTGTTAAATTTGTTTTATTAATTTAAGAGAGAGAGTATAAATAATTAAGGTACTAAAACATGTAATACATAAAAAAAATCTTGAACAATAAATATTTAATAAAAAGAATAAATATGAGCAATAATATATATAATAGATAAACCCTAATAAAAACAGATAGATAAGAACCTAATCATGTCATTTCATTTGTATTGCATTTAAGTAAGAATAATTGATCACAGAAAGGATAAATAAAAAGACCCACAATAAAAAAGAAAAACGAAGAGAGAAGGAAGAAGAGAAAAAGGAAAGAAAAGAATAAGAAGATAGAGAGAGAAAGAAGAAGAGAAAAAGAGAAAGGTACTCCAACCTTACTAAAAGAAAAGGGAAAATCAATCAGCAGTGATAATAGAATATTGAGCCACCAGACCCTGAGAGGCTAAATGGATATATTTATCAAGCGATCTCCAGACACCAGAAGAGATAAAGGGGTATATTGTCCCTCCTCCACCGAAGTGTGAGCACCGCGGAGAAACGATACCCATGCCCACCATGTGTGATACGATAAGGAATTAAAGGATTTCCATTCTGACAATATAATCTTAACAGCTATTGATAACAATAGATCCAGAAGTTGTAAATCTAACTCGTCTAAAGGAAGTGGAGATGAAGCTGCCCAAGTACCCAACAAAACTAGAGGAAAGGAAAGCTCAAACTGGATATTAAAAATGTGTAATAAATGCTTGTGGATTAACTCCCATAACGTTTGGAGAAGGGAGCCCTCAAAAAACATATACTGAGAGGTACCAGCAGCACTTTACAGTTCCAGCAAAGATTATCAACTTTAAGTTTGAGTGTATACAGACGAGCTGGGGTCCAATGTAGAAGATTGATGGTGAAAAACTTTGATGAATCAGAGAAGGAGCAATTTTATTACGTAGGGAAATTTCCCAATGGTTTTCCAAGTGTCCAGTGTAATATGTTTGAATACATCAGAATCAAAATGGTGTATCCATTTGAGCTGTGTAACCGTAGAAAGTGATGGCGGAGTGATAAACAAAAAAGTATATATCTTAGAAGCTACATGTCCTGCCTTACCCCAAAGCTGTAGGAGAGAAACAGTATTTGAGTCCGGATGAAAAGTACTTTTGGACAAAGCTTCCTTAATTTTAAGGAATTTTTTTATTGTTTATTAAACAAAATATTTCAATATGTGTGCATTTGTTTGGTGTATACCTGTTTCTATATTTTTGTGTATTGTTTTGAGGTTAGGTTCAAATCATGGAAATAACTGAGAATGGGGGCCGCCAGCTTCCAATAATGATTCAGTGGAGGGACCCAGCATTGCAATAATGATTCAATGGAGGACCACAGGAGTCCAAAAGTTAATAACAACTGGCCTTTAGTAAAGGACTGAGACCTGAAGGTTTATGAAGATTACAAGGATTTTAAATCCTGTACCATCTAAACAATATGGCCAGCCCAACTCAAGGTCCCGCCTCCTCATACTTTATGTCTCCCAGCATGTTATTCCATGTTGTGTACTCCCTATTCCTCAAGGTTTAGGTCCAACAACATGTGACACCACATTATGTGGTCAAAGTGTTTAAATTGCATTTATATAGCGCTTTCTACCCCTGACAAGGCTTTGATGCTCTGTACTACTGGTAGCACGCTACCCAGGTGCCCAAAGTTAGTGGTCAGTCCCTTAGTTATTGGCGTTAGTTCTACATGCTCATTCCATGCATTCCCTCCAGTTTCTTTGTAGTGCATTATTGACACAGATGTGGTAATTAGATGGGGCTACGTGAGAAGCAACTGCTTGCAAGAATTAATAGATAGTGTTATGGTTTTCAAAAAGAGCTGAAGACTGATAGGCATGAGATTTAGAGTAACTTGTATACAGAAGAGGCACGCAGAAAGTAGAAGGGAAGCAGGTGCACTTAAAATAAGGGATGGAAGTAAGTAAGTTTATTGACGGTCAATTTTTTTTAATGCAGAATCTTAAGGAATATTGCAGGTGGAGAATTTGGATACACATTATATTAACATTACCCTTTCCTACTATTTTGGTATCTTTACTAATGATCTTTTCTTTTCTCCAGGGTGCCGAATCACTTATTTTACGGATCTGGGCGTATTGGCTTTCTTTTTTTTCTTGTATTTATTATCTCATTTGTTTGGTTTTGGTGACGTTTCTTTTCGCACGAGAATTCGAACTCCAGAAATATTTCACAGAGTGAAAGTTCTTTTTGTCCCTGTATTAGGCAGCTGTACTAAGTTTTTTGAAAATAGTTTTGACTTTAAATTGTTACTCTTTAAAGCTTTGAAAAAGTCACTTGTGTGACGAAACGTGTGTTGTGTTGAGGACTATGTTCTTGTACAATAAACTGAACTGGACAGAATTGTTACTCTATTGGATATATATACTGTTCATCGGGCAGCTTAACGAGTGCTTTGATAGCTTTTGTATAATTCTCTTGTGCAGTGGGTCTTTGGATCTGCTGCTTTTTGACACCTTTGGTGGTAGGCTGTCTTGATATCTGTTATAGCACCAGCCACTTGATGTTTACAGGACACATTTACCCACTAACTTTGTATTTCAATAAGAGGCGCGATTTCATATACCACTACTACCGTTATGTATCACCGATACAATGCCAGAATCATACCCCTGCTTTGTGTTCTCAGACCCATGACAACATTATGTACAGAATGCCGCTTTCACGGTTGCCACCACACGACTGACCCAATTCATGTCTAATGTCGTATTATCATATACCGTATACAGAGCAACATGGAGGTACGGTAATTTGAGTGCTGTGTTCCCCAGGAATGAACAGTCAGTGATTGTACTATAAGCCATCTACAGTGTGAGCGCATGCACAGTAACATATAAATACATGAGCAGGTCCACACCAGCTCTCTCCCTTGCCAGTCAGTACTGCTGCCTTTCTACCTTCTCTGCCTGCCCGTCTCACGCTGACTGCTGCGAGGGCGAGGCTGCTGCTGCCTTGAGAGCAACCCTAGTCCATCCTCTGTTGCCTGGCGGAATTCAGACCAGAACTCAAGACCTGGCTTTTCGAATGAGAGCACCAATATCTCAGCATCCGGATACCCTCAGGGGCGAGGAGCAGCGCTCCACAAGACTGATTGAATGATTAATTGATTGACATACAGTAATTCCAGTGCCGTGTCTCCTAGGACTGAACAGTCTTTTTATGTTCTTCAAGCTATTTACAGCGCGTCAAATACACAGTAACATGTACATACAGTACCGTGTACCCTAGGGTAGAACAGTCAGTGTATGTACTTAAAGCTGTTTACAGTGTGTGTCGCATACACTGTAACATGCACATACAGTAATTCCAGTGTCGTGTCCCCTAGGAATGAACAGTCAGTGTATGTACTTAAAGCTATTTACAGTGTGTGTTGCATACACAGTAACATGCACATACAGTAATTCCAGTGCCGTGTCCCCTAGGAATGAACAGTTAGTGTATGTACTTAAAGCTATTTACAATGTGTGTCGTATACACAGTAACATGTGCATACGGTAATTCCAGTGCCTATATCCCCTAGGAATGAACAGTCAGTGTATGTACTTAAAGCTATTTCCAGTGTGTGTCGTATACACTGTAACATGTACGTACAGTAATTCCAGTGCCGTGTCCCTTAGGAATGAACAGTCAGTGTATGTACTTAAAGCTCTTTACAGTGTGTGTCGCATACACAGTAACATGTACCTACAGTAATTCCAGTGCCGTGTCCCCTAGGAATGAACAGTCAGTGTATGTACTTAAAGCTATTTACAGTGTGTGTCGCATACACAGTAACATGTACATACAGTAATTCCAGTGCTGTGTCCCCTAGGAATGAACAGCCAGTGTATGTACTTAAACCTATTTACAATGTGTGTCGTATACACAGTAACATGTGCATACAGTAATTCCAGTGCCTATGTCCCCTAGGAATGAACAGTTAGTGTATGTACTTAAAGCTATTTACAATGTGTGTCGTATACACAGTAACATGTGCATACAGTAATTCCAGTGCCTATGTCCCCTAGGAATGAACAGTCAGTGTATGTACTTAAAGCTATTTCCAGTGTGTGTCGTATACACTGTAACATGTACATACTGTAATTCCAGTTATGTGTTCCCTAGGATAGAACAGTCAGTGTATGTACTTAAACCTATTTACAATGTGTGTCGTATACACAGTAACATGTGCATACAGTAATTCCAGTGCCTATGTCCTATAGGAATGAACAGTCAGTGTATGTACTTAAAGCTATTTACAGTGTGTGTCGTATACACAGTAACATGTGCATACAGTAATTCCAGTGCCTATGTCCCATAGGAATGAACAGTCAGTGTATGTACTTAAAGCTATTTACAATGTGTGTCGTATACACAGTAACATGTGCATACAGTAATTCCAGTGCCTATGTCCCCTAGGAATGAACAGTCAGTGTATGTACTTAAAGCTATTTACAATGTGTGTCGTATACACAGTAACATGTGCATACAGTAATTCCAGTGCGTATGTCCCCTAGGACTGAACAGTCAGTTTATGACTTAATACTATTTACAGTGTGTGTCGTATACACAGTAACATGTACATATGGTAATTCCAGTGCCTATATCCCCTAGGAATGAACAGTCAGTGTATGTACTTAAAGCTATTTCCAGTGTGTGTCGTATACACTGTAACATGTACATACAGTAATTCCAGTGCCGTGTCCCCTAGGAATGAACAGTCAGTGTATGTACTTAAAGCTATTTCCAGTGTGTGTCGTATACACTGTAACATGTACATACAGTAATTCCAGTGCCGTGTCCCCTAGGAATGAACAGTCAGTGTATGTACTTAAACCTATTTACAATGTGTGTCGTATACACTGTAACATGTGCATACAGTAATCCCAGTACCGTGTCCCCTAGGAATGATCAGTTTATGTGCATGCAGCGATTTACAGAGTGACAGTGCACTACTTCTCCATCGTAGTAAGTAAACATGTGATTCCATCTTAGGAGCACAATGCCCCCTACTCATTGCCTGCCCGCTCCTTTCCCTTTGCACATAAACATGTATGAACCATGTGTGCAGTGACCGTGCCGGCACTCTGCCCTTCCAGTGTCATGTCTGGGAGGCCTTCTTGTATGATAGGGCAGTTAGTGGGACAGGCCCATGAGCCTGCCGGCATGGAGGAGGAGGAGAAGGGTGCAGGCATTGGGTGAATGGCAAGCTCTCAAATGATGGAATATAGTGTTAATATAGCTCACATAACACGCACAGTGGACGTCTGCCATTGTGCACATGGCATGACTGCCATGCGATGGGTCTTATAGCTGGAGGAGTCTGGTGCTCGCATTGTGTACATAGCGTGGGCTCACATGCCATGGCTGTAAGGAGGAGTTCAGTGCTGACACTGCATAGCTGGCATTATGTGCATGGAATGCCGCAAGTGCCGCTGAGAATGTGTACACAGCACTGGATCAGGTGCACTAAACACGAGGCAGGAAGAGTTGAGTGCTGGCATTGTGTACCTGGCATGAATCTCAAATGATAGGACTAATAGCACGAGCACTCTAGTGTTAACCCTGTGTACATTACATTAGATCACATGGGGTGGGTGTGAGGCATGGGGAGATCAGTGCTGGCACGCCAAAGGTGTCATTGTGTGTATGGTATGTTGTCAATTGACACTGAGATTGTGTGCAGAACATGGGTTCATGTGCAGTGGACTTGGTGTGATGTATAGCAGTGTGTCCTTTGACTCGCCACACTTGCTGCTCATGGGTTCCAACGGAGAGACACCGTAACTTGTGTATTGTCATAATTGTTATATTTCAGATATGTGTTGTTTCACCTGGTACGCTGGCAGGGAACGGTGCAAAAGATTACAGGTGACAGTGTCAGTTTTTTCTGGGATCTAAGCCGGCTGGTCGCTGTCCGTCTTGAAAGAAGTTATTTTTTTAAAAAGCTTAATCATTTCACTGCCGTGCTCAAGCGTAGTTTATCACATTTGGCAACGAGGATGGGATCTGACCCGGTTGTTCGCTGCCCGTCGTGGGTGAAGTTATTTGGAAATAAAGCTTATTCATCTCAGTGCCCGGCTCCAGGCAGCGTTGGATTGGTAACGCAGGCATTCGGGCAATGCCCGAGGGGCCGGTGTCTGAGTTCTGCTGTGGGCTGCTTTTTTGAGCAGTCTGGGGGGCTATTTGGGCGCTGTCTCTATTGTTTGAATACAGCCAGCGGCCCAGTGGGTGTCTGAGTGGCTTTCTAGTGGCGGATGGGCGCTCATTACCTCCGTTTAGCAGAGGTGTCACTTCCTTTGTCTCGCGGGCCGGCCCATTAATGTGTGCACATACTGAGCGGGGGCAGGGGGCCTGAGTAGAAGTAGTGTAAACTAACGCGTGCATTTTTTTACACCCCCCCCCCCCCCAAAAAAGTTTTTTTACATGATTACACCAAAGCAGAGTGTTTATGCAAATGTGGGCGATTTTTTTTGTGTGCCCGGGCCAATTTTCAATCGCAATCCAACCCTGGCTCCAGGATAATGTATCACTTGGGCAGGAGTAGGTGCTGGCATTGCGTACGTGGCATGAATCTCAAGTGATGGGACTTGCATCAGTCTGGTGTTGACACTGCGCACCTATCATGGGATCACATGCTGTGGACATGAGGCATGGGGAGATGAGTTCTGAGAGACGCAAGCAGCGTAGGTGGCATTGTGTTTGTAGCATGTTGTCAGGTGACTTTGAGACTGAGCACAACATGAGGTCACGTGCAGGGACCTGAGGCACGAATAGTTGGGTGCTGGCATTGTGTAGGTGACAATCATGGATTGGCATTGCGTGCCACTAGACAGTAAACAAAAGTGTGATGGCATTATGCAGATGCCATTGTGTTAGCAACACAGGATCACATGCCGAGGGAAGGATAGTTTCCATTCCCTGAGTTCCTGAGCGGATTACCAAAGGACAGGCTGCATGCGAGGTCCCAGTAGAGATGGAGGCTTTCTACTGCGCTCAGCAGTATGCCACCCCGTGCCCACCGAGACATTTCCAGGCCTGGAAAGATGTGGCAGCTGTTTTGGTTGACGTATGTGTAGAGTCGTAGGTGACTCAATGACCACGCGGACAACTGGTATAGTAGGGAGCTTCTTTATTCATGTCTTACAGGCATGGTGGTCAGCAGTGAACTGCCCTTTCGTCCCCCAGCTCCTCCCTTTCCTCCCGCCCTCGGCCTTCCCTCGGGCTGGTCCTAGTGCCTGACCAGTGTGGTCACTGGGCACTGTCCATTGACTACATTACATCTCCCCCCCCGGTGGATGACGACACAAGGTGGATGATGACACAATGACATGTCCCTGGTCAAGTCACGAGTTCGTTTCTTTAAAGTTCTTCAATCAGACGCGACGGTTTCTTGATCACACGTCTGGGGCGTGCTTGATGGTCAGAGTTGTCACTCTCATTCTCGTCAGCGATCCCCATGGGTAATGATCTGTTGGTTGTCAGTGTCTCGAGGTCTTCTGGCTCCAGTTTGGGATCAGCCAGTCGCTCGGTGACAGTGGGTCCGCACTTTTTGAAGTATGTCACATTTCTGGTGAGTCTCTTCCCTTCGGTCTCCACTGTGATCATTGTTCCTTTTTGTTGGATCACTTTGAGAGGAACCTCGTTGTATCGACAGTCCATCTTCCGGTGCTGCTCTTGTCTTGCCAGCACCCAGTCTCCTTCTTTTATTTGCGCGGGGGCCGCATGACGTCGCTCATCAGCATAGTCTTTCATCTTTTCCTTCTTTTCTTTGTCTCTTGCCGCGCTCTCTTCGTGATCAGAGTCAGTATCCAGTTCTGGCGCGGTCAGGTTCATCATTGGTATTCTGGTGCGCACTGGGCGTCCTAGCATGATGGTAGCGGGACATTTGCCCGTGGTGGAGTGAGGCGTGTTTCGATAGGCCCGCAGCACCTCGTCAAGTGCTGTCTGCAGGCGCTTTCCAGTGAGTTCTGCTTGCTGGAGGGTCCTCTTGATCGTGGCCATGAAACGTTCAATCATTCCGTTGGCCTGTGGCCATAATGGCGTGATCTTGCGGTGTGTGAAGTTGAGGTGTTGGGCGAACTCAGCAAAGTCGTGGCTATTGAAAGGTGGTCCATTGTCCGACTTCACCACTAGGGGAATTCCCCATGCTGCAAAAACCTGTTCTAGGATGGGTATGGCACTTGATGCTTTCGTGGAGGCGCACAGCTGGGCGATGGGGAATCTGGAGTATTCGTACATGATGACCAGGACATATTGGCCCGATTTGATTGGTCCGAAGAAATCGATGGCAATGTGTTGCCAGACGCCCTCCGGTAGTGGGGACATTTGTAGCGGTGCAGGGGGGTCTGGACGAATTACGAGTTGACATTGCGGACAGTCCTTCAATGTCGCCTCCACCATCTGATCTAGGGTTGGGAACCAGACCCTTTCGCGGAGTGCTCTTTTTGTAGCTACCACACCCCGATGTCCCTCATGCGCTAAGTCGATGACCCCTTGTCTGAGTTGTCGTGGTATTACTATTCTCGTGTTTCGTAAAATGAGTCCATTGGCGGCTATCGACAGTTCTTCATGGACATGTTTGAATGCCGCCATGTCAGTGTCGTTTTGTCCATTGTTTGACTTGTGTCTCCAGCCGTTGGTTTGGATCATGTTTTTCACTTCTTGCAGGGTGGCATCCGTTTGTGTTGCTTCACAGATGGCATCCAGTGGTACAGCCGGAGGCCTCGCTTGATTCACTATGAAGCGAATGTATTCGTCCGCTATTGATGGTTCTGATTTGTTGTCTTTGATGGGTGTCGTGACATGTAGTCTGCCGGGTTTGCGTCCTTGCCTGGCTTGTGGATGATGGTGTATTTGTATTCTTGCAGCCTTAGGCCCCACCGCTCTATTCTTGGTGGCATTTTTGCTTTCGGGTTTCCAAAGATTGTGATTAGGGCCTGGTGGTCAGTTATGAGTGTGAAGTGTTTTCCAAAGATGAAGATGTGGAAGTGTTCACACGCCCGGACAACCGCCAGGCTTTTCTGGTTGCGAGTAGGCCCTTTCTGTGTCCGTCAGGCTTCTGCTAGCATACGCTACTATGTGCCTTTGATCTCCTTCCCTGTCATACTGTGCTAGGATGGCTCCTAATCCTACAGGACTGGCGTCCACCGTTATCTCCGTCTTCATTGTTGGGTTGAAGTATGCTAGGTTCTTTGCTGATTCAACAGTTCTCTTAATTTCCCTAAATGCTCCTTCACACTGGGTGGACCACTGGAAAGATTGCCCTTGTTTAGTGAGCTTCCTTAACGGGTAGCTTAATGTAGCATAGTCGGGAATATATCTGGAGCAGTAGCTGGCCATGCCTAGGAACGAACGTACATCGCCCACGTCCTTCGGGCTTGGTGTGTCATTTAACGCTGCTACCTTTTCTGGGTCTGGTTTCATTCCATTTCCAGAGAATAGGTGTCCGAAGAACTTTAGTGTTGGTTTGTGCAGTTCACATTTAGCTTTGTTAAGTGTGAGGTTCGCGTCCATCAGTGCTTGACAGACCTGATTCAGCGCTTTGTTGTGTTCAGCTGCTGTTGCTCCGTATACGAGGATGTCATCACTGTAGTTCAGAACCTGTGGGATGTGGTGTATTGTTCTCCTGATGGCCTCTTGGAATATCTCTGCCGCTGATGACACTCCGAAACTTAGTCTCTTATATCTGAATAGTCCAAGATGTGTCGAGAATGTTGTGATGTATCTTGACCTTTCATGCAACTCTAGCTGATTATATCCTTTGTTGAGGTCCAGTTTTGAAAATATCTTTGCTCCGTTGAGGGACGTGATCATGTCACTGATGTGTGGGCCAGGATGTCTCTCTCTTTCGATGGCCGTATTGGGTGCTCTCATGTCTACACACAGACAAACTCGGCCCGTTTCTCCTTTCTTTGGGACCACCACGACCGGGGAGACCCACGGGGTCGGCCCTTCCGTTCTCTCGATGATGTCTGCTTCTAGCAGGTCTCCGAGTTCCTTCTCCACGGCTTCTTGTAGGTGAAATGGAATTTTTCGGTGGTGTTGTGCCACCGGCGTGACTTGTTCATCTATATGTAGTTTTATTTGGCAGTTCTTCAGTTTTCCTAGACCTTGGAATAGCTTTGGGAATTTTCGGATGAGTGCTGGTTTGTCAGTGACTCTGAATAGGATATCTACCAGTTTCAGCCGTTCGGCAGTTGCCAGGCTCAGGAGGCAGTCGGCTTCGGGCCCTTCAATAACATGGATGTACACTGGTATTGTCCGAACTTCATATGAAAGGTCAGTTTCGAACTTTCCAAGGCACGTCAGTGGCTCTTCAGCCATCCACGTGTACACTTGCACATGGGCCTCCATTAGTTCGGGCGGTGGATTCATCCGGTGATATTCAGCGGCTGGTAGATAGTTCAGCGTTGCCCCACTATCGAGCACAAACTGTGTGGGGTGAGAGCCAATGTTAATGTCCAGGCGCGGGTATTCCTTTGGTTGGTCAAGGTCTGCCACCCGATAGAGGTATTCTTTTCGGGGAACGGGTGATGGAGATTGAAATCCTCTTGAGGATGATCGCCGAGACTGACATGTCCTGCAGGAGCGGCCGCTTGATTGTGACGACCCAGAGGATGAGTCGCGTTTGTCTTCGACAGCCCTGATATGATGGCGACTGTCTGGGTATCGTCGGTGGCTTCCCTTGTGATCGCCTTTCGACACTGCCCCGCACATACTTTCAAAATGGTTGTCTCTCCCACATTTCCGGCATTGCTCACCCAGTGCTGGGCATGCATCTGCATGTGGATAGTCGTAGCCGCATCGGGAACATTTGGTGTGCTTGTCCGAGCGTCCTTTCATGTATCTCGTGTCTTTGTGCCTTCTGTGGGACTGGTGGTGATGTTTCTTAGACCTGGACGAGCGATCACGTGGCGGAGACCGCCGATGTTCGTGCCGAGACTGCATCCTGAAGGCTTGTTCCGGTCTCTCGCTTTTTCCGCTTTCCATGCTCTTTGCGTAATCGTCAGCTTGCTCCTTTACTCTCGTCATGTCCACAATTTCTGCTAGTGTGTAGCTTTTCTTCAGTAACTTACGTCTCAATGGTTCGGAGAGGCATCCTTCTATGACTCTTAGTCGCAGAGCGTCTTCCTTTGAAAACTTGTCAAACTCGCAGTGCTTTGCTAGGCGGTTCAGACGAGTCACGAACGCCTCAATTCGTTCACCTCTCTCTTCCACGGCTCTGTTTAGGGTATACCGCTCATAGTCAACGTTCTTTTTGTGCAGGAATTTACCGTCCAGGGCTTCCCGTGCTTTTGTGTAGGACACCAAGGATTCTTCTGGCAGTTCTTTCAGGACCCGGCCCCCGTCCCTGCCAATCAGGTTCCTGAGGAAGAGTAGTTGTCCTTCCTCATCAGTTATCTTGGATGCTTTTATGAAGTTGTCAAAGTCTTCTATCCATTCTTGCCACCTCAGGCTCATACTCCTGCCACATTCGATAATGAGGGGTTCGGGGCGCCGCAGGAGCGATGCTCTCGACGTGCTCTCAGGGGCAGAGTCGCCCATTGTTTGCTCGTAGTGCCTGACGTCTACTTCAGTCCGTGTTCACTCTCTTGGCCGGACTCGTTGCACTCACCAGTGCTTGTTTGTTGTTTGCGTTGCACTCGCCAGTGCTTGTTTACTAGGTTTGTTGCTCTCACTAGTGCTTGTTTATTATCTTCGTTGCACTCGCCAGTGCTTGTTTATTATCTTCGTTGCACTCGCCAGTGCTTGTTTGTAGTCTTCGTTGCACTCGCCAGTGCTTGTTTATTCTCTTTGCAGCACTCGCCAGTGCTTGTTTGTCACTTTAGGGCCTTTGCCTGACTTCAAAATGGCCGCCGGAAATCCCTCGCAGGGGATTGGCCGAGACTGCCTGACTTCAAGATGGCCGCCGGGCATCTCGTTTTTGGCGGGATTTCGGCCGATTTCATTCGATTTTCTACCGGGAGTCTGGCTGGGTCGGCATCTTCACTCACCGAAGCCGGGGATCCGCCGCTGGAGACACCACAGGTAACAAGGCAGTCTTCTTCCTTTTCCACCGCCGAGGTGGGCACTCGGGGGGTGGAGGTCTTGCCATGCTTCCGCCGCCGAGGTGGGCACTCGGTGGGCACTCTTCTGGTCCGCTTTCGCCGCCGAGGTTGGCACTCGGTGGGCGCTCTTCTGGTCCGCTTCCGCCGCCGAGGTGGGCACTCGGTGGGCGCTCTACGTCGACTCTCGTCGGATCCGCTTTCGCCGCCGAGGTGGGCACTCGGTGGGCGTTGTCCTATCTGGACACGCAGCGCGCTCGAGCCTCCGGACGTGGGGTGAGCTCCAGGCCAGTCGGTCGCCGGTCGCTGCAATGGCTATGCACACGCGCAGGGTGTCTTTAGCCTCGTCGCCAGTTGTAGAGTCGTAGGTGACTCAATGACCACGCGGACAACTGGTATAGTAGGGAGCTTCTTTATTCATGTCTTACAGGCATGGTGGTCAGCAGTGAACTGCCCTTTCGTCCCCCAGCTCCTCCCTTTCCTCCCGCCCTCGGCCTTCCCTCGGGCTGGTCCTAGTGCCTGACCAGTGTGGTCACTGGGCACTGTCCATTGACTACATTACAGTATGGCTGAAGCACCGATGGCCATGAGCTCCTTATGCTGGATGTCATGTCTCGGGACTCCCCTACACTGTCCCTTTAAGACCCATGACATTTAAGGAACCAGGAAACAGGGAACGACGCTTCACGTTCTTGCGTCAAGCTTCCCTTGTTTCCGGTTCCGTCTATTCCTTGTTGCCTGACCTAGCAGTTCCTGTTTCGCTTCCCTGTTCCGTTCCTGGTTTAGCGTATGCGTCCCCTGCCTTCTCCTAACTCGGGAGACGCCTACGCAGCATTTGGTTGGCAGTGTTCTACTGCCTTCGGCGTACCTTGAGAACGCCTATCCCCCTCTTCCCCTTTCCGTGTGCCTCGCCCGGCGGCCGGGCTTAGCTCCGCCATCCGGCCGGGCACAGCATTCTCCGGTGTTGTTAGAGAGCCTGTATTCAGCGCCGGAGTTTACTTCCTCGTCATCCACTGGTTTGTGTTCTCCACCCGGCGGCCGGGCCTGGCTCCGCCGTCCGGTGGGTTCCATTTCAGAGGGCTTTTCTCTATTATCCTCAGGCTGCATTCTCCACCCGGCGGCCGGGCTTTGCTCCGCCATCCGGTGGGGATTGTTTTCCCTATTGGTTATCAACTACTTGGTTACTGCACCCGGCGGCCGGGCTTAGCTCCGCTGTCCGGTGTCAGTAAATTCCCCAGTTGTTATTTTTTGTTTCTTAGCTAGTTAGTTAGTTGCTCCCTCACTATTTTACCTGTTCCCATCCAACATCCACCTAGTCCCTATTATTCCCCATTTTTCAGAACATCAGCCAGATTCACTGAGATAACACTGGAACCTTTTTTCCTTGATATTTGGTGGCACTCTTGCGTGGATCAGGGTGGGTGCATATTCCACACTACTAAGAATCGCGATGGTGATACACTGTGTAAAGATATCTCCAGAAGTGTTGGGCGGAAAGGTCATTATATGCCGCACAGTAGTGAAAGTGTCTTCGAAGGCTGGTCCATTATAGTTGATCTCCAGACGTTGTGCCATTGTCTTCACCTTCACATGTTACCTCTGCTACATACAAAAAACCTGGGCCTACCTGTTTGTTCCGGTTCCTTACGTAGAGACACCATCGTATACACTACTGGAGAGTACCATCAATCATCGTTGTCTTCCCCCACCTTTCCTTGTTTTGTTTCCCTGTTTTCCCCTGGTGTGTCTCTCGTACTCTAGTGCTTGATAGAGTCGGAAGACCGTAGGGGAAGGCTGCGGATTACTCTTCGGATTCCTGACGCTCCTGTGGAACCAGCCTGCAATCCTTACAGAACGTGAAGCCCAAGTGGTACGTTCTGCCCGAGCGTCATGGATCTCGAAGCAGTGACCCTGGCAGACTTAGCTGGAATGTTAGGTAATCTCCAGGTAGAGACGCAAACTCTAATGGCCAGGATGGATGCCCTCCAGAGACAGCAGCCCTCGGGGGCTTCAGGTGGGGGTACACCAGTGGTACAAGTAACTACTCCCTCTGTAATTCCGCTGGCACCCCCTGAGAGATTTGCAGGAGATGCAGCACGATGCGCTGCTTTCCTTAGTCAGTGTCAGTTGCACTTTTCTTGTAAAGCAGCATGTTTTCCCTCAGATCAGGCCAAGGTAGCATTTGTGATTTCATATCTTAGTGGGTCAGCGGCCGACTGGGCAATTCCGTTGGTAGACCGGGATGATCCTTTATTACACAGCTACTCGGCTTTCAGGCGAGAATTTCGCAAATTGTTCGATAGGCATACATATACTCATTCAGCTGATACTGAATTGTTGGACCTTAAACAGGGCACCCAAGACTTGGTAGCTTATATAACCAAATTTCGCAGTTTAGTGGTTGAATCTGACTGGCCTGAATCCAAACAGTGTACTGTGTTTTATAGGGGTTTACGTGAAGATTTGAAAGACGCTCTCTCTCAGATAGTAGACCTTCCCACTTCCTGTCCTGCTTTAATCGATTTAGTTATTAAGATAGATCATCGCTGCAAAGAACGAAGGAAAGAGAGAGGGAAATACGATTACCGTTACACAGGCACAAAGGAGAAGAAGACCACTCCTGAGAAATCTAGTGATGACAGTGAACCTATGCAGATAGGTGTTGTTAGAGGTCCTTTGACTACAGAAGAGAGACAGAGGAGAAGAGCACTTAGATTGTGTCTTTATTGTGGTAAAGCTGGTCATTTTTTGCGGGAGTGCCCTGTGAAACCCAAGTCCCCACAAACTAAATTACAGGGAAACTAGCAAGCCTGGGTTCTTGTGAGACAAGGAACCCAGGTAGATCTGGTCTTACGGTCTCTTCTTCTGATGTTAACGCCACTCCCACGAACCATTTATATATTTCAGTACATATGACTCAGGGGGCGCTGGGTTTACATGTATTAGTTATGATTGATTCCGGGGCGTCTGGAAATTATATGGATCAAGAGTGGGCAAGAGAAAACCTGATAGCCTGTATGACAAAGGAGACTCCCAGTACCGTTACGACTATCGACGGCAGTTCTCTTATTTCTGGCCCCGTAACTCAATGTACCAGTCCTCTTCGCATGACTATAGATTCCGACCATCAGGAGGAAGTGGTGTTTGATTTAATTTGTTCACCACAATTTCCTGTATTGCTGGGTATCCCATGGTTGAGGGCTCAGAATCCGGTTATCGATTGGGAAACATCTAAGGTTACCTTTCCTTCTGTCGTGCCATCATCCATAGTGGGGGCAGCTGTAGAAGGCTTAAGTATGACCCCCAACAGCCAAGAGTCCAGTACGTACTTACCACCCTGCTACCAAGATCTACAGGCAGTCTTTGATGCCAAGGAAGCAGAGGTGCTTCCCCCACACAGAGTGTATGACTGCCGTATAGAGTTGGAGGCAGGAGCTAGAATCCCTTGCAGTAGAGTCTATGCCCTTACCGAAAAGGAGAACGTTTATTTACGGGACTATCTGGATACCATGCTTCAGAAAGGGTTTATTAGACAATCTCGGTCCCCGGCTTCTTCTTCTTTATTTTTCATACCAAAACGAGAAGGGGGTTTGCGATGCTGTATTGATTATCGAAAGTTGAACGATGTTACCATCAAGAATCGTTACCCCCTGCCTCTCATCGCCTCCCTCCTTGACAGAATACGCAGTGCCCAGTTTTTCACCAAGCTAGACTTGCGTGGGGCCTACCATCTTGTGCGTGTCAAGGAGGGTGACGAATGGAAAACTGCCTTTTGCACCAAGTATGGACTTTTTGAATATCTTGTGATGCCCTTCGGGCTATGTAATGCCCCTGCGGCGTTTCAATTCTTTATCAACGAGGTATTGAAAGACATGCTTGAGATCTATGTGATTGCTTACATAGATGATTTATTGATTTTTTCCGATACCCTGACTGAACACAAACAACATGTTCGTAATGTATTGGAACGTCTGCTTGACAACCGTTTGTATTGCAAGCTGGAAAAGTGTACCTTTCACACCAAAGAAGTACCATTTTTGGGATATGTCGTATCCCCTAGGGGTCTTAGTATGGATACTTCCAAGGTAGAGGCTGTGTTGGCTTGGCCGGCTCCTCGTTCGGTGAAGGAAATTCAAAGCTTTCTGGGCCTAGCAAACTTTTATCGACGGTTTATTCGGGATTTCTCCACCTTGATATCGCCGGTCACTTCGCTATTGCGTAAAGGCGTCCCCTTTGTGTGGTCTGGTGAAGTGGATAGTTCCTTTCAACTTCTGAAGAAGGCGTTCACTAGTGCTCCTGTCCTGCGTTATCCGGACCCTGCATTGCCTTTTGTGGTGGAAGTAGATGCCTCCCAAGTGGCCGTGGGTGGGGTGCTGTCCCAAGCGGATGCGGTGACTGGAGAGTGCCATCCGGTCGCTTTCTTCTCGCATAAGTTCACTCCTGCTGAGTACAATTATGCTGTAGGGGATAAAGAACTATTAGCCATTAAGAAGGCGTTTGAGGAGTGGAGGCAGTACCTCTTGGGGGCTAGATATCCTGCTGTTGTATATACAGATCACAGAAACCTCCAGTACCTCAAATCAGCTAAGGCCCTATCCATGAGACAGTTACGCTGGTCCCAATATTTCGGCGAATTTGACTTCACCGTTCAATACAGACCAGGGAGAAAGAACGGTAAGGCGGATGCTTTGTCCCGGTTGGGTTTTGATATCCCCTCAGACCCCATTGAGCAAGTCAACATCATCCCCAGAGCTAACATCATAGGACTTGTACAGAACGAGGATGACTTCCTAACCTTGGTCAGAACTAGTCAAGTTGCAGCCGACATGATGCAGGTGGTAGGGCCACAGGAAATGTCGCTACGAAGAGGACTGGTACAGGTACAAGGGGGAGTGGTGTTGCCATCGAGAGAACTACAGGAACAGGTCCTAAGTTGGTATCATTCCCATCCAGTAGCAGGCCATCCCGGCGTCAAGAGAACAATAGAGGCTGTGCGTGACCGTTTCTGGTGGCCTAATATGTTGAAAGACATCGAACACTACGTGAAGACTTGTTGTGTGTGTGCTCAAACCAAGGTGTCACGTCTCAATCCAGTGGGCCTTCTTATGCCTTTACCTTCACCTGCAGGTCCATGGCATACTGTGTCACTTGATTTTATAGTTGAACTACCACTCACAAAACTGAAGAACAATACACTGCTAGTGGTAGTAGACTTATTCACTAAAATGGCTCATTTTGTGCCCTTAAAGGGCTTGCCCACCGCTGTAGAGTTGGCATCTATTTTCATGCAGCACATAGTCCGACTACATGGTTTCCCTTCTGCTCTAGTGTCCGATAGAGGGGCGCAATTTGTGTCTCGATTCTGGCGAAGTTTATGTTCCCTTCTCCATATTGATGTCCGTTTGTCTTCCAGTCACCATCCACAGTCTGACGGGCAAACAGAAAGGGTTAACCAGTGTTTCGAGCAGTACATCCGGAATCAGGTGTTACAGACCTTGGATGAATGGGATGAGTTAGTCTGGTTAGCTGAAATCTCTTACAACCAAAGCTCACACTCCTCCACCAAGACCTCTCCTTTCTATTGTTCTTATGGCTATCACCCCAGGTTATTGCCCTCCGGTGTCCCTATCGGTTGTCCAACCCCAGCCGCCTCAGACAGAGTAGAACACCTACACGAAGTGCAGAAGAGAGCTCTAGAGAATCTAGAAATGGCAAAGGTGCGATACACCGAAGGGGCAAATCTACACAGGAGACTGGAACCCATTTATACACCAGGAGATGAGGTCTGGCTCTCCACTAAGTACATCACTTTGGGGGGTCCACGCAAGTTTAGCCCCAAATACATAGGACCTTACAAGGTGGAGAAGGTGATCAATCCTGTCGCCATCAAGATCGTCCTGCCTCCCTCCTTTAAGATCCATCCGGTCTTCCATGTGTCGCTACTCAAACCGGTTGAACCGGGGACTAAAGTTCCGGTGAGACCTGCTCCTGTTATTATGCAGGATTCAGAGGAGTATGAGGTTGGGGCCATCATGGATTCCCGAAGAGTTAGAAACACGTTGCAATACCTGGTCCATTGGAAAGGGTATGGTATCGAGGAACGCACTTGGGAACCTGCGGACAATGTTCATGCTCCCCGATTATTGAGAGAATTCCATCGAAGATACCCTGACAAGCCCAAACCAGGTGGGGAGCATCGTGGGGGGAGTGTACTGTCATGTCTCGGGACTCCCCTACACTGTCCCTTTAAGACCCATGACATTTAAGGAACCAGGAAACAGGGAACGACGCTTCACGTTCTTGCGTCAAGCTTCCCTTGTTTCCGGTTCCGTCTATTCCTTGTTGCCTGACCTAGCAGTTCCTGTTTCGCTTCCCTGTTCCGTTCCTGGTTTAGCGTATGCGTCCCCTGCCTTCTCCTAACTCGGGAGACGCCTACGCAGCATTTGGTTGGCAGTGTTCTACTGCCTTCGGCGTACCTTGAGAACGCCTATCCCCCTCTTCCCCTTTCCGTGTGCCTCGCCCGGCGGCCGGGCTTAGCTCCGCCATCCGGCCGGGCACAGCATTCTCCGGTGTTGTTAGAGAGCCTGTATTCAGCGCCGGAGTTTACTTCCTCGTCATCCACTGGTTTGTGTTCTCCACCCGGCGGCCGGGCCTGGCTCCGCCGTCCGGTGGGTTCCATTTCAGAGGGCTTTTCTCTATTATCCTCAGGCTGCATTCTCCACCCGGCGGCCGGGCTTTGCTCCGCCATCCGGTGGGGATTGTTTTCCCTATTGGTTATCAACTACTTGGTTACTGCACCCGGCGGCCGGGCTTAGCTCCGCTGTCCGGTGTCAGTAAATTCCCCAGTTGTTATTTTTTGTTTCTTAGCTAGTTAGTTAGTTGCTCCCTCACTATTTTACCTGTTCCCATCCAACATCCACCTAGTCCCTATTATTCCCCATTTTTCAGAACATCAGCCAGATTCACTGAGATAACACTGGAACCTTTTTTCCTTGATATTTGGTGGCACTCTTGCGTGGATCAGGGTGGGTGCATATTCCACACTACTAAGAATCGCGATGGTGATACACTGTGTAAAGATATCTCCAGAAGTGTTGGGCGGAAAGGTCATTATATGCCGCACAGTAGTGAAAGTGTCTTCGAAGGCTGGTCCATTATAGTTGATCTCCAGACGTTGTGCCATTGTCTTCACCTTCACATGTTACCTCTGCTACATACAAAAAACCTGGGCCTACCTGTTTGTTCCGGTTCCTTACGTAGAGACACCATCGTATACACTACTGGAGAGTACCATCAATCATCGTTGTCTTCCCCCACCTTTCCTTGTTTTGTTTCCCTGTTTTCCCCTGGCGTGTCTCTCGTACTCTAGTGCTTGATAGAGTCGGAAGACCGTAGGGGAAGGCTGCGGATTACTCTTCGGATTCCTGACGCTCCTGTGGAACCAGCCTGCAATCCTTACACTGGACTGGAGGGAGCACGAAAGTGAAACTAGGTCCTTGTGAAGGAGACGTCTGGAGGGGCACGGGGAAGTAAGTAGAAGAAACAGATATACTACTGTGTGCATCAGAAACACTCGTTTTTCGTCACAGAACTCTCGTTGAAGTGTAGGAGAAGGCGCCCAGAAAGGGAGCTGCTGTAGTGACATTCACTACAATGGGGGCGGCGGGGTCTGGCGGCTGCTAGAATACGTTCCTCACTGTGGTCCTCTGTGGCCACTTTCACGTGTATGTAGTAGGGAAACCATCACACAACCGAGATACCTATAGTAGTTATGTAATTATATTTAGAGAGGGAACCTCCCACCAGAAAGCAGTAGAGGTATTCTGCTCAGCATCATCAGTTGGGAGGGGGGAGGAGGGAAGCGGTCAAGGACAAGGAGGGGGTGTAAGGAGTCAGGCCCCAAGAATGATTCCAGAAAATTATGTTTTTCTGAAACATTTTATTAGCAATTTTATTTGCAGTTCTTGGCACAAATCACATAGGAACTCTAAAAGTGGCTTAAAGAGGGAGTGAGCAGGTCGAAGCTGCCAGATTTGTACCTCAGCCATTTTTAGGTCAAGCCTGAGCAGTGCATGCGCTTCTCTGCGAGGCATGCTGTATTGGAGTACGTACTTGAAGCCACGTCCACTCTCTGCACATGTTTGTCATTGGCTTGTGTCATTGCCCTTTGTAAATGCTGGCTTCTGATTCGTTATTAGGCTTGTTAGTCACTCCTTAGTACCACTTTGTCTTCATTTGTAACCTCCCATGACAACTGACACTTTTACTTTGGTTGTTACACGGTACGTCTTCTTTAGTCTGTAAGCACCATTTTCTTTAACAAGTTTCTCTTACTGCAGGAGGGTCTCATGCGCAGTTGTGACCATCAACTTGTTTAACTCATAGAAAATGGGGAGCTCTCCAGGGGCTATGGGAGACAGAAGGGGGCAACTCAGCGATGCCTTTAGGGAGGTCAAAGGTGTGTGATGTAAATTCCGCTAGATCTGGTATGTTTATTTTCTGAACGAACATCTGTGTTAAACATGAATATGCTTTAGCTTTGCTCCTCTGCTCACTTGCTAACAAACATGACTTCAACAAAGGGCTCTTACCCTTTTTTCTCAGATTATGAGTCAACATTTTTATTCGGATACAAGAATATATCCATAAAAGTACAGTCAATTGACGACATATTACAATAAGAATGATCCAATAGCAGAGGGAAGTCAAATAAATAAAAACAGTTTTTAAAAAAGTTTCCAACTAAAACAGGTCCTCCAATGATACAATGCACATTCAAAAGTTACAGATGCAAGACAAAAATTCATCAAGAAGTTATTCTCAATTTGTTCCGCTGTGAAATGGACCCAACCGCAAGCGCGAACCAGACCGGAAAGTATTGGAGCGCTTTACTGAGCAGTTCTCCAGTTCCAAAGTGGCAGCTCGCTGCACTTTGCTCCTCTGCTCAGATTTCTTGTAAAGGGTGTGCTTTTACCCCCAGTTTAACGTTGCTCTCGCTCATTTGCGGGCAGGGGGAGAACCCTGCCCGCCACATTTCTCTGTCTATTGTTTGCTTCCCTATGCCCTCCGTGCCCCTTCCCTCACAGCACCATCATTTTTGCTTCTCCACACCTGCACCCTCAGTTTTGCCACAGACATACGGGCAGAGCATTCTGTGAGAGACGGTTAGTCCATTGTTCCTTTGCTCACTATTCTACCCCAGTTTAGACCCAGCCATATGCAAAGCAGCTTTCCTGGCAGATGCGGGGTGGTGCCCCTAAACCGGTCCCAGAATGCTTGTTTCTATTCCAAGGAGGACCTGGCTTGGTAGTTCTCTCAGGACTGTTCCCATGAGGCACAGGCTCAAGACTGATTTGCATATGGCTGGGTCTAAACTTTCGTGGCATGGTGAGCAAAAGAACGATGGATTTAACCCAGCTGTATTGACTGGGAGTGAATATTTGATGTGCTCTGCCTTCCGTCCATCATCTATGTGTCTTTTGCTTTTTTGCCCTAAGTGCGCCGGGTATGCCCAGATGTGGATCCCGTGCTCTCCATGCCACTGGAGTCAAGCTAGCCTGGCAGATAAGGGGTGATGCCCCAAAACCGGTCACAGGATGCTTGTTTTCGGTCCAGGGAGGACCTGGCGTGGCAGTTCAGGCTGGATTGTTCCCATGGGGAACAGGGTCAAGATTGATTTGCGTATGGGTGGGTCTAAACTGGAATGGCATGCGGAGCAAAAAACGATGGACTTAGGCCGAGATCTCTGTACTAGGGTGAATGTTTGACATTGATCAGCATTCTGTCCACCAACTGTTCTTTTTGCTTATTGTCAATTACAGCATTTTTCTTTGGGGCCATAAGATTGTTGTATAAAGTTCCCTGATTGCGGCAACATGCATGCCCTATCAGCTTTGTTTTTGGCTTGTCTTTGGCAACGAGCATGCCTTACTGGTACGTTAGAGATTTTATTTTCACATTTGCTGCATTGTAGTTGCTCGTTCTCTGCAATGGGCACGCCTTCTGAAAAGAAAGCATACTGCAGAGCCCTGCAGCATATTAGTTGTTTTTAATCATTTGGTAAGGTATTTCCACTACAAGAATTCTACTCAACGTTTGTCGTTCTCTATGATTTGTAGTTCATTTATTTGAACTTTGATGTAAACAAAAGCATAGGTTTCTTGCAACCTTCTAGTTCTTCAATTTTTATATTCCATGATTGTGGGTGACACAATTATGTTATTCTTTAGTTGGCTCACATTCCTAAATTTTGAATGTATGGTATACATTATATAGTATATGTTAGAACTGGGGGTCTCTAGTTGGCAGTGGTTTGCACCTTGTCCAAGTAAGGACCCTTATTCTAGTCAAGGTAAGGGGATTACACAACTAAAATAATCCCTTCTCACCCCCTTGGTAGCTTGGCACAAGCAGTTAGGGTTATCTCAGAGGCAATTTGTAAAGCATTTGTACATAAACACACAGTAACACAGTGCAAACACTACAAAAGGACACCTCACTAGTTTAGAAAAATAACCAATATTGATCTCAATAAAACAAGACCAAAACAGCAAAAATCCAACATACACAAGTAAAGATGTAACTTTTAAAAGGTTCAAAATAGTTCAGTCAATAGGAAACTATGAATGAGTTATTTTTACCACAAAGTACATATTATGCATCAAAATCAAAAAGAAAACAGGCGCCAGAAAAGCAAAGCGATATATCGGTTCCTTAGTCCCAGGGGAGGTGATTTACCAGTTCCTTACTGCAGCACAGGGGAAGTGATGCGAGTAGTTGAATTCTGGGCACACAACCTTGGTTCCTTACTGCTGGGCAATGTTGATGAAAACGTTGGAGCACAGGTGCGATGCATCCAAAATCCGGATGTGCTGGTTCAATGTGTAGTGGCAAAACAGGCGCTGCATTGATGTTCAGGTGATGTATCGATTTCTTCAGCCACAAAGCAGGGCCTGCATCGGATTGGGAGCGGGTGCCACAGACATTATTGACACAGTGCTCGAGATTCAGGCTGCAGTGGTCTTACCTAGGCACGGCAGGCAATGCATTGATTCTTGTTGGTTTTTCAACCACAAGGTGTTGCTGCATCAGAAAAATCATTCGCGGAGGATGATGTGTAGATTTTCTTCAGTCCTTTGCAGCACAAGGGCTCAGAACTGGAATGGGCATCACTTGGCAGGTCAGAACTCCCAGCAGGGGATGCAGATGAATCCTTTGATGGCCCTGAGACTTCTTAACATGAGGCAAGCACACACAAGCCCTTAGTGAACCTTGGCAAGCAGGATTCAGAAAGCAAAGTCCAGTCCTTTCACTGCCCAATACAGAAGCAGCAAGCAGTAGGCCAGCACAACACAGCAACAAGCAGAGTGGCAATTCTCTTCCTCCAGCTTCTCCAGCTCTTTTTCTTGGCAGAATCTCCTCTTAGTACAGAAGTGTTCTGAAGGTATGATGACACAGTTCCAGTACTTATACTAGTTTCTACCTTTGAAGTAGGCAAACTTCAAAGGAAAGTCTTTGTAGTGCACAAGACACTGCCTTCCCCTGACCTGGCTCTACACACACTACAGTGGGGTGCAGACAGCTTTGTGTGAGGACAGCACGACCCTATTCAAGTGTCAGTGACAACTCCTCCCACCACTCTAGCTCAGGAAGACTCAGCCTGGTGATGGGCCATCATGATATGCAGGGCACACCTCAACTCCGTTTGTGTGACTGTCTAGAGCAGTGTTTCCTAAACTGGGGTCCGCGGACCCCCAGGTGTCTGTGACACATTCCCAGGGGTCCGTAGGCAGCAGTTTTAAAAGCACATCAAAGTTTCTTGTATAATTAGCAGCTTTCAGCTTTCGAGCAACAATAAAAGTGATTAATGTACCTGCTGGAGAGAGATGAGAGTTTTGTTCAGTGGCAGCTTTGACTTAACTAATGTAGCACAGAGGGTTAATATGCCTACTGCAAAGAACATGTAACATGCATTTTAAAAAGCAGTATTTTATGCGCATAGGTCCGTGGTTATTGCTTTTGTCACAGAGATTCTTTTGTTACTGTGCACTTCATAAGTGACAATCGTAATGTAGCAGAGGGACCTATAAACTGTCATCAAAGAGCTGCTTGCAAACTGCATGGTAGTAGTTAGTAACTTATGATTTTTTCCAGTCATTCATTATCCTGATGCTGCTAAATATAATATTAAAGTCAGTGCTAGCCACTGTGTTATGTTCTGAATCCTGAGTTTGTGCTTTTCCAGACCAAGCACTCTTTACAAATACCTACCAGTGTGAATGACATGTGAATACTACACTGTGTAGTCCCCTTTACCTTATGTAAAATGTTCTATGCACTGATTTACATTCATAATTCATTGTCTCTATATGTGTGTGATGTAAAGTGCTCTGACATCTCACAATGGTATGAGAGATGCTATAAAATAAATGAAAACCATGTGACAGAGGGGCTACGGAGAGATGAGAGGCACTGTTGGAGGGTGATAATAAGGGAATCATTGAAGAACCCCAACAAAGATTGTCGCATCCTAGTGCATTCCCTTCCAAATAGCGAGTCTCAAAACCATGTACAAATGTTTTGCAACCGCAATTGCGGTCACACAACACTCGCAATTACCACCTATTTCAAGTAGATGGTAATGCATTCGCAAATGGACCCCTTCCCCTTTGCAAACGCAAGCAAAATTATTTTTACGGCCAGGCAGTGGTTCCAGGGACCACTACCTGCCCTTAACAAATGAAACTAAAACGTTTCATTTTCTTTTCTTTTTTAAATGCATGGAAAACGGGCTGCATTTTAAAAAAAAATCTGCTTTATTTAAAAGTAGTCCCAGACATGGTGGTCTGCTGAGCCCTGCTGGCCACCAAACCTGGGAGGGCTGGCATTCCCAATGGGCTCACAAATTGCGAGAGGCTCATTAATATAAATTAGCCTCGCAATTTGCGACCCCATTGGGAATCCCAAAATGTGTTAAACACACTGTTGTGCACTTCATTGAGCGACTCACAATTTGCCACTCGCAATGTGTCGCCAATTGCAAGGCCCTAAATGAAACGGTCGGACAACTGGACACAAAATCCTTAGTAATTTGAGTATTTGATTTGTGTGCACATGTGTGGTTTTTTTCAATTACTGTTTTAATATTTGAAATTTAAAGCATACAAATTGCTTGGGGGTCCTCGGCTTCCAGTGGTGACTCAATGGGGGTCCCCAGGAGTCAAAAGTTTGGGAACCACTGGTCTAGAGTGAATGCACAAACAGTCCAACTGTCACCCTCCCTTAGATGTGGGTTCCACAGGCAGGCAGAGGCACAGAACGGTGAAGCAAGAACACGCCCACTTTCTAAAAGTGGCATTTTCAAACATGCAATCTAAAAACCAACTTCACTAAAAGATGTATTTTTAAACTGTGAGTTCAGGGACCCCAACCTCCAAATCTCTATCTCTTCCCAAATGGAAGATACCATTGTAAGACATTACAAGGCATCCCCAATAATAACCTATGGGAGAGATAGTCCTTACAATAGTGAAAAACAAAATTAGCAGTATTTCACTATCAGGATAGGTAAAACACACCAGTACATGTCCTACCCTTCAAATACACTGCGCCCTACCCACAGGGCAACCTTGGGCCTACCTTTTGAGTGCCTTACATGTAGTAAAAGGTATGTTTTGGGCCTGGCAAGTGGGTAAACTTGCCAAGTCGACATTGCTGTTTAAAACTGCATGCACAGACATTGCAGTGTCAGGTCTGAGACAGATTTGCAGGGCTCCTTATGTGGTTTGCATAATCAGCGCTGCAGGCCCACTAGTAGCATTTGAATTACAGGCTCTGGGCACACACAGTGCACTTTAATAGGGTCTTACCAGTGAACCAAATATGCCATTTATGGTTAACCAATTACCAATGCAATTTACGCAGAAAGCATATGCACTTCAGCACTGATCAGCTGTGGTAGAGTACCCAGAGTCCTAAATCCAACAAAAACAGGTCAGAATAAAATAGGAGGAAGAAGGCAAAATGTTTGGGGATAAACCTGCAAAAAGGGCCAGTCTACCAGAATATATAGCATATATATCTGTGTTAGTATATATTTCTGTGTTTTCTACTTACCTGGGTTTGTGCAGGATGCAAAATGCCAATATTCCTCCGCCATTATTAGCGGAAGCTGGAGTTCAAAAGTACAAGTGGATTCAATGGATTTTGTCTAATGGAATATTTCAGGAGCTTGTTCAAAAATCTCAAACCCAGATTGGGTCAGTATTATTGATAATTTTGAGATCATATGCTGCCAAGAAACATGGATGATGGAAGGGTGTTATATAGATGGCTATTATGCTATCTTCCAGCTAGCAATACCGTCCAATGTGGGACAAGCTAAAGGCAGACTTCCCACCTTACTTACCATCAGATTACTGACTTTCAAGCTTCAGAATGCTGGTCCTCCACTTATTTCATGGCAATCCTGTTGACCTACCAAGGCTAAACCCGATATTTTGCTCATTAACTTTTATAATAACATTTTTAACCAGTCGGTGAGGGATGTAAATGATCAATTGGATGCACTTTTAGAATATGTTTTCTAAAATCAAAACTTATCCTCTATATAATTTGAGCTGGGGATTTCAATATTGTATCATGTCAATATGCTGACACATAGGTATGTGACATTAGCTAGTCAAGTAATGATAATACTATTCATTTTAAGCATCCAGTTTATGGTAAAGTACTAAAATAATTAATGATGAAGCATAATCTAAATTTTTCAAATGACAGTTGCTGTGTATAGAATATCCGTATCCTGACTTTCCTTGGCAACCATGTTGAGAGTACTATTGATTATATTATTTTTTCAGCACAGTTATCCCCTTACCTTATAGATTTTGCTATGTTTAGCAATTGTGCTAGTGATCACAATCCACTTAGCAATAAATTGATCTCTTTTATTAATCCCACAAACCCCACAAGGAAAAATAGAGCAAAGTTCTCAAAGAATAAAGAACTAAAGATAAAACAAGATATGATACAGGGCTCGACAAATCCACTCGACCGCTCGCATTTGCAAGATCAATTTTATGAGGTCGGCTATATTTAGGTCCTACTCACCCTTTCTGGCGAGTAGGAAAACATACCAACTTTTGTCCTCCGTCTTTGAAAATGGAGCAAATGTGACAAGATAACCAGATTTAAAGGCCTTTTTATTGCTCACAAGGCAAATGAGCAATAAAGATGCCTTTAAATCTTGTTATCATGTCACATTCACTCCTCTTTCAGAGACGGAGGTCAAGTAGGTTACTGTTAGGTCGAGGAGATTTTTCAAGGTACTAGACCTGTAAGGCTGGTACCATTTTCAGATTTTTCGAGCCCTATGGTAGACTCAGTTGTTATTAACCAAGACATAGTAAAAGAGACCTTGTGATCCATCATAATTTATTTAACAGATAAACGTGGGCCAGTCAAGATCCTACTTGAGTTCAATAATATTTGCAGGTCTATCTCAGATAATCTCACCTCAACCAGATCCCCCCTTGAGCAGGGTTGGGCAGAACTCGTGGAGTTTCACTTGCAGAATTCCACACAGTTACACCAAAACAATGTGCGATTCCACAGCGTTCCGCCCACCCTTTGCTCATCGGAAGACTGTGGAATAAGATAACTTGCGCATAATAGGTGCTCTGCAAAAAGCCTGTGTAATTGGGTAAGAGTTGACTTTACATTCTCACAGCTCTGCAGACGCTGCTTTTTCACATGTCTTTAGTTCACTCATATTTCCTGTTCAAAGCCTGAGTCACTGTTGATGGGGTGCTCACAACATTTCAATGAATCCCCTGCCTCCTCACTTTCCAACCCTAATGAAAGTTGCCTCACCTTCTTCGCAGCCGCTTTGCCCCTATTATGGTGCGCGTGAATGATGAGGTAAGAGCAAAGGCTTTTTTCTCCATTACTTGGTCTAACTGCCATATGAAGGCAGCAAACACACTTAGGAGATAGAGAAAAGGTGGTGTTTACACCCAGTGGGAGATGGGCAGTGGGAGCTGCAGCCAGGGAAAATGTATCTGCCAGCCGACTGCTGCTGTAAGGAAGAGGCCATAAATGCCTTCAGCTGGCATTCAGCCTAAATCTAAACAACCCAGCTCGGCTGGCTCTGTTAACCGCACTGTATGAGGAACGGGGTACTGCAGAGGCATGCTTTCCCTTTCGCTTTGTTGCCTGTCTAGAGTCTCATGGTGGTGTGCGCGCTGATGATTTCTGCCTTTCTTTGTCTCCTCTCTCCCCTCTGTCTACCTGATCAATGCATTAAAACTTAAGGAGATCTCAGTTACTTTGGTGATATTGTTCAAAGTGGCGCACAACTGCATAGGTGGCAAGCACCTTGAATCTCCCAGTGCCGAACTGCATGCAGGTGGTCGATGTACCCACTCAAAGTTCTCCCGAGCCACATGTTCTCCATGGTAGAGCTGCTTTCTGCTGCTTAATATGTGGCGTTGCTTTCTCTGCAGCAGCATACTCCATCCTCTCCTTTCCAAACTCTTCCCCCGTGATGACACGTCCCTGTTGGCGCTCGGCTACGTCCTCCCTCTATTCCGGCGGGCTCCCTTCGCCTCTACCCTGCAGGCTGTAGCATCAGGAAAGCCACAAAATATCCACATGTTCGCCAACCCAGAAACACTTTAATGGGCATGTCAAAGAAGGTCACAAGAACTATTTCCTGAGAGCCAAAGACTAGTATGCAAGCTGTAGAACTGAGGAATGGATTGTGTGGCCATTGGAATAGGTCAGGTGGGCGGTAAACTCCGCAATGTGGCAGACTCCGCAGAGTTTTTGCCAAACTACGCTCTCCAAGCGGAGCGCAGAGCAGTAAAACTCTGCAAACTCCGTGGACGGAGTGGAGTTTACCGCACATCCTTACCCATGAGTCATCACTCTGTCGGTCATTCAATGAGGCATGTTCCGCGCCCCCATAAAAAATTGTTGGCCACCCTGAAAACCTTCCCGCACGTAGCTCACAATATTAAGGAGGCAACAGGAATGTATTAACTGGTACTTAAAGAAAGGAAATCGGTGATCAGGAATAAAGCATGGGAAGATCTCATAGTGGCAGGGAAGTCAAGGGATAGCTCTAAGTTTTGGGAAGTTCTTAACCAGCCTTTTTTTGCTGAGATAGATGTACTCAAAGTAGTTAATTAGCTCACTGTGGATGCAAAGGTGACACATTTTCCGAAAATCTTTTCACCAGAAAACATGTTCACTAATTTAGGCCCATACTGTAGCGCACACATCGAGCACTCTCATAACTTCCCAAGACCTATTGAAGTTCAGAAAGTGTCTCTAGCCATTAAAAAATGTACTTCAGGCAAGGCCCCTGTAAGAATGTGTGGTGCACTCTAGTGTTTGGAGGGTGGAGCCAGGGGAGGAACAGAAACGGGAAGAGCCAGGGACGGACTGGAGGGCGGTTAGAGTAGGGACAAGGCAGTGACTGGAAGGACTAAATAAAGCTCCGTGTAATCAAAGTAGTGTCTGCGTGTTATTATACAGAGGACACTACAGCTGGCAACGAGGGTGGGATCCCTGCGTTGTGCCACTGCGCAGGACCCCAGGAGCTGAGTAAGTTGTCCCGGAGCACGTGGGAAGGTCGCCGTCGCGACACGCGTGCCCTGAGCAAACACCGCCGCCGAAACTACAGTGGCCAGCGGTGGATGCCGGTAGCTCCGTGGCTGGTTGGTCGCGTGGAGCCTAATTGAAGAAACCGCCGCTGAGAGTGAAGCGGCCAGCGGTACCTGTCTGCAGCTCCGTGGCTGGAAACTACGTGGAGCGCGACCGTGAAAGCGCTCTCGAGCGCTGAGCCCGGGTGCTCACTCCCTGATGCGTGGTTGCGCAGCGAGTGACGTAAGGACGTCGGGAGCCCACCCCGGTCCTACCTGCAGCAGAGAACACTCTTGGGTGAATAGCGTCGACACTGGACGTCTGAGGGAGATTTCCAGGCCCCGGGTAGTGCGTGACTGCCGGGTGAGTGCCTGATTGAAAAGTGAAACTAAAGAAGAGCCAAGTCTCGTGAAGCATGAGAGTTTGGGAGTGGCGGCCATCTTGAAGTCAGGCAGTTTGCTCCAATCCCTTGTCAGGGATCCAGTGCGGCCATCTTGAGGTCAGGCAAGCAGAGTTTAGCAACAAGCCTTGACAAACATAAGAAAACAAGCACTGGTAGATGCAAGTAAACAAACATTGACAAGTGCAAATTCGACAGCAACGTAACAAGCATTGACAAGTACAAAGTTGCAACAACCCAACAAGCATTAGCAAATGCAAGAGACAGATTAAGGCAACAGTAAAGCCACAGCAACATAACAAGCACAAGCAAGTGCAAGGGTTCACAATAAATAAGCACGAGCAAATGTAAAAGGGAAAACAAGCACGAGCCAACGCAAGAGGCTAAACAAGTAAATAAGCACGAGCAAATGCACAAGGTAAAATAAGAAAACAAGTACAAGCAAAAGGGTGAAACAAACAAACAAGCACGAGTAAATGCAAGAAGTGCAATATGTAAACAAGCACAAGCAAATGCAAGAACTACAAATGAAACAAGCACGAGCAAACACAAGTAACAAACAAAGAAGACTTTGAGCACAATCAAGCACTGGTACAAGCAACAAAAGATGCAATGAATCGAAGTGACTTTAGCAACAAACACAAGCAAGACAAGTACCAAAGTAAGCTTCAGCACCACGTAAAGATAAATAATTAAAAGTAGAAGAAGCTAAGAAAGTAAATGATCCAGAAGCATGAGTAAATGAATAATCAAGAAAGTCTTCTCTCATCAACTAAGTAATTGGATAATTTGCACCAGTCCGGAAAGAAACGCAAGAACAAGATGTCAACTTTACAACGCTTCCTCGCGGACGAGCCCCAAACCACCTGCAGCTATGATGTGACACTAAAAGAAAGCGGGAATTCGATGAGCCACGAGTCACACATGGTGCAGCTGAGTGGTGGCCACTTCGAACTCCGGAAGTCCATGCTTAACTCACCGAAGCTTACCAAGACAGTCGTGTTAAAGGCGGACAAAAGACAGTAGTCATTAGGGAGCGGCGAATCTTCCCAAAATCAAAGGAAGCACCCAGACACAGGATCTCGGCTGAAGAGGGTCAGCAAGTAGGACGGGAAGCAAGGTGAACAGTCCTGTGACAGTAGCAGACCAAAATCTTTCCTCCCTCATGGCGGTGGGAAAAGCTACACAACGGTCCAATCCCTGCATTGAAGTACCACCCCCAGTGACGCAGACTGACAGTCAGAGTTTGGGTCCCCAATGGAACAGGTGGCTGGAATCACTGGATGATTTTCTTAAAACAACCGGTGAGCGAAGAGATGAAAAACGTCTGATACTACTACTTCAGCTGGTGGGTCACGAAGGCCGACGCTTAATCAGAACATTTTCAGAAAGGGAAACAGAGACCTATGGAAGACTCAAAGAGATGCTACGCGCTCATTTCAACGCAAAAGAAGACGTGGATCATGAACGCATCGCCTTCAACACAGCACGGCAGGAACCAGGAGAATCATTGCCAAACTTCATCACCCGGTTGCAAAGTCTGGTACAATGCTGCCACTTCAACACATTTACAAATGCCGTTCGACTCCGAATAATCGAAGGCTGTTCCAGCGCCAATACAAAGCGCAAGATCCTTCGAGGGCATTGGTCGCTAAAGGAAATCATCAGGAAGGCCGAAGTTGGAGAGCGGGTCAAAGCAAGAGAAATATCAAAAGAATTGCACCTAAGTGCAAGACACAAAGATACCAGGAAAGATACATCTCTCATGTCTGTGAACAAAGCCCAAGAAACAAACAAAACGAGAAACAGGGAGGGTGAAGACAGATCAGAGATAAGACAAAGGGAGAGACAAAGTGACACAAAAGACCGGGATGATCCAAGATTGCGACAGCCTCACTGTAACAACCTCAAGGAGTTATTCAATCACAGGGAGTCATTCAACATATGGTGCAAACGATTCTGACGCAGATGAAGTGTCAAGTGGACAGATCGCACCAATGGACCAGATGACAGCCTGCCCAATAAACGTGCAAGAAAGGCAAACTATAGAAGATTGGACCAGTCACGTCAACACTGGAAATCGGTACACGCTCACACCCGTAACACAGATGTCAGTGCACAGAACGAGCAGGAAGAAGAAGCAAACCGCATAAGACGGACTGATCCACTCAGACACCGGGAAGGGGAAGACAAACGCACCCACGACATCCGAGACAATGAAGAAACTGAGAGGAGGCCATTATCATCACATGAGAGAGGCAGGGACAAAATACCCTGGGATCAAACACAAGAAATAAATATGTGATTATCAAACAACATCTCCAGTGAGATGACACAGAAGTCACTTCGAGAAAGGTACCCGAAGAAATATCCCAAAGAGAATTCCGACTCTAGGAGCAGCTCGTCACGGCCTAACTATTTTAGAAATCCTCCATTCAAGACACACTCAAGGGAACGTTATTAAAGGAAATCGACAAAAGACTCGCAGGTACATCAAGAGATAAATAATGTACCCTCACCCCTGACGGGGTCAGCGAGGCTGACCCAGAGGGCCTACAGAAGAAAAACAGATATAGTGGACATTACCCACTGGATGGGAAAGGACCATCCAGTCACTCTGCAAGGAAAGCCAGGCGTGTTAACAGAGACAGATCATCATCAGATGAGAGAGAAACATGCACACGCCCAGACTGTCAAAGGGTTCACCAGTCCCAAACGTGAGTGGGAGTGGGTGAGACAACCAGAGGCAGCGAATGAGTCCCCGAACCAAACTTAGATGGTCTCTTCAGACAGCGCCTTACTGTCTGGTATACATGACTTTGAACAGGAGCGCAGTGTTGCCCTCGACCGGAGAAGACAAAAAGAAGTAAAATCACATGCGGGTGCTCGGAAGAGAACCAGAACAACATCCCCTCATGAAGGAGATCGAGCGTCAATCGAACAAGAGCCACAAAGGAAGACAGACTGCCGACAGCAAGCTGAGCCTGTCACAGTCACCTCGGAAACTGAAGATGAGTCGATCACCCAGAAGCTGATTGGAAACCACCACCAACCTGAGCACAAGAAGACCACACGAGACGTCTCACAATTTCAAAGATACACTCCTGTAATAAAAGATGCTCTCGTCAAGGCGACAGAAAGTCACACAATGGAAATGGATATGCGTCTCCATAGTTTGAACGGGCGGCCCGCGGACCCGTGTGGCTGACTGAGGAACTTTAAACATGTTGGACACTAAGTTTATTTTGTTAACAAGGGGGGAGATGTAAGAATGTGTGGTGTAGTCTAGTGTATGGAGGGTGGAGCCAGGGGAGAAACAGGAATGGGAGGAGCCAGGGACGGACTGGAGGGCGGTTAGAGTAGGGACAAGGCACTGACTGGAAGGACTAAATAAAGCTCTGTGTAATCAAAGTAGTGTCTGCGTGTTATTATACAGAGGACACTACAGCCCCAGGCCAAGATGGCAAAGATGGGCTCCTTTACTGACTAATGTCTTTAGATCTGCTGTATCAAGTCCTATTCTCGATTCCTGGAGGACGGCCATTGTCGTCCCAATTTTTAAAACGGGGGAGAACTCAACCAACTTGTTATAGGCCTATCCTTTTAATGGATTCCAGCCCCAAGATCCTGGGCCAGGTGTTATTGTATCGTCTAGAAGAATGGGCGGCGACAAACAATGTTCGGACAGAAGTCCAATTTGGATTTTAAACTGGGATTGGCACTGTTAAACAGTGTCTACATCTTTACCTTATTGCAGGAAAGTATGAGAATGCTAAAATGGGTTTGCTATATTTGTCTTTTGTTGATTTATCAAGTGCCTTTCACCATCCGTGGCCGGTAGTGGGAGCAGCCGCGGCCCGTGGAGGTAGTTACGGTGGGGCAGGGAGGCGGGGAGGGACAGGGGCAGGGTGGAGGGTGCTAAAAAATGGCATATGGATAATTGCAAGTAAGTACACAATTTAATGAATAAAACGAATTTCGTAGCGCACACTGCATCGCAAAATGCAATGCTGTATGCGCTACGAATTTCGTTTTATTAATTAAATTGTGTACTTACCTGCAATTATCAGCCGCGGCCCATGAAGGGAGTTACGGTGGGGCAGGGAGGCGGGGAGGGGCAGGGTGGAGGGTGCTAAAAACCGGCATATGGATAATTGCAGGTAAGTACACAATTTAATTAATAAAACGAAATTTGTAGCGCGCACAGCGTCACATTTTGCGATGCAGAGTGCGCTACGAAATCCGTTTTATTAATTAAATTGTGTATTTACCTGCAATTATCCATATGCCGGTTTTTAGCACCCTTCACCCTGCCCCTCCCCCTCCCCGCCTCCCTGCCCCACCGGAACTCCCTCCACGGGCCGCGGCTGAGTGGGAGTACCGGCCGGGCGGTGACATGGGGAGGGGGAGGGGCAGGGTGCGGGGTAGTATTGTATGGATTACGGACTTTAAAAGGTAAGTAAACATAAAAATAAATAAAACGAATTTCGTTGCACACACTGCATCGCATTTGGTGATGCAGTGTGTGCAACGAAATTCGTTTTTTTTAATATAAATTTATATAAATGGCATTAATAAGCACCTAATAGAAAATGGAAAGGATTTGCCGCGTATTATTTTAACCAACACTTCTTCTATGTACATTGTTTGTGGGTTTGCCAAATACTTGGCAAGCGCTTGGCACACCAGGTCCAAACTGCTACCCAATGTTTGATCAGTACCATTAGGAAATGATCCTTTTATTAATGTTCCCCCTTTTATATTTTTTTTATTTGTTTTTAGTAAATGACATTATAAATGTAATGGAATTGTAATACTCTAAATATTGTCTTAGGTATCTTTGTATGTTTGAATGTTTGTACTTTTATGAAATATTTTTTTTCGAATAAAGTATTACAACAACGAAAATATATTCATAATACCCATTTTGTTATATGTCGATGACGCAGTGCTCTTTACCCGCCCAGACAATTGCCTCTAGACGCTTGTTTTTGTTTTTAGCCTACATGAATGACCTGGACCTCCAGGTAAATTACCCAACATCCTGTATAATGACCTGTGACCCTCCAAGCACGAAGTCTAAGCATTTTGTTACCAGGACATTCATTTAACAAAAGTAAAAACCTTTAATTATCTAAGGATTCTTTTTTGTCTTTTTTTTTTTTTAGCTGGAACGCCCTTTTAACATCGAGAACACAGCACTTTAATAGGACTATTGAGTACATATTCAATTGGCACAAAAGCTGTAAAACTAACCGATCGCAGAAATGCTGTGTTTTAAAAAAAGCAAATGTATCTCGATATTATGGTCTATCGCACTGGGTTTTGGGGCTATGGAAACCGGGGATCCTTCAACGAGCGGAAAATCGTTTTATCCGCAAATTATTATCCTGGGGGCACTCTGTTAGGAAATGATATGACATTTTTTTAATACTCCATGATATATATGTTTTATAAATTGCACATGGGCATTTTATTTTTTACTGAACTGAGTTATTGTTCCTGTTGAAAAGTTTATCCTGTATTTTTTGTGTTCATGCCTTGCTTTGATGGCTTTGGCCTAATAAAAATATTTTGTTTGATTGATTGACAGTAAGCTCAATAATGGTATTAGAACATGAATGTGCCTTCAAGCATTCAACAGAATGGGCTTCTGGCATGACAAAGACAGCACGTAATGTACATATTTCCCAAATATAGACATAATTCGAAAAACAGGCCAGCTGGAAAGTGTGTGTGAACAGATAAGACTGTAAGATGAGCCCCTACATCTTCCTGTTCTCCCACCCCGCCTCCCCGCTCCATATCAAAACACAGAAGAGCTGCCAAACAAGCACAGCTATTTATGAGCTACCAGCAAGGTGTTAATTTGTGTTAATCACGCTCTTTGTCCCCCTGCCCTGCAAGAAGGACTGTTCTGAATAATGGCTTTAAGGTTTCTATATCTTCTCAATCTCACCGAGGGCTAAAGATGCCATGGGGACAACGACACAGATAAGGTCCCACCTGGCACTGTGGCCTGACCTGTAATCCCTGATCTGACTGCCTATCTAAGAATGCAGTTACAAGATGTATGTGACTTCTGCATGATACCCTGAGAATTTCAAGATCGTCTGAGCTTGAAGTACAGAGTGAGTGAAGCCCCATTAAGCAGTTCCTTTGCTATAAAACTTCTGCAATCTTTTTTTATTTTTATTTTATTTTTGTAAAGCACGGGGTATTCCGAAAGGCATCTTGGCTCTGGACATCTACTGTCAGGTCATTTACAACAACAGGGATAAACTAAATTGGAAGAGCAAAAAGCCATGTTTTCAGCTGTTTTCTGAAAATCTGTAAATTGGATTTTGCTGCGTCACTTGTAGGACGCCACTGCGTCAAAACCTTATGCCTGCTTGAAGCAGGTGTAAGGAGTGATGCAGTGTACTGAAAATAGGTCTCAACATACATTGCTGGAGTTGCGTCGTGCTTGCGACATAACTCCAGCAAAGCATGACTTTTGCGCCAACAGATGCGTTACAATTTCTGACGCATCTGTCAATCCTTGCGCCATGGTGCGCCGTATTGTAAATACAGAGCATCCATGGTGGCGCAAGGGTTTCGAAGGCTGGCGCAGGGAAACTGACGCATCTCCATAGATGCATCAGTTTCTTGTAAATCTGGCCCTGAGAACTTAGTACACTTGTGACTAGAAGAAATTTCTGTTTTGAAATTGTCACACAGGAAATGGTGTGTAATATCTGGCCTGGGCCAAGATTTTTTCAGGCAAGCCTATGAACTCTAAAATAATTGCTTGACAGGAGTTTGACATACTTGTTT
Organism: Lissotriton helveticus; assembly: GCF_964261635.1. Lineage (NCBI taxonomy): Eukaryota > Metazoa > Chordata > Amphibia > Caudata > Salamandridae > Lissotriton > Lissotriton helveticus. The sequence continues at coordinate 1,569,735,628 of NC_136068.1, forward strand.
TGATCCCATTGAAATGTTGTATATTTATTCATTCCTTATAGGAACTTGGTTTATCTTTCACTAAATCCCTATTTATGTACAATTGCGGCTTGGGCATTTCATCATCGATTTTAAATGTGCATAAATTGTGTTTGCGAACTGACTTAGTCTAGTGTAAATCCACCTGCTGCTGGACTACGAACATTGGATTAAAATCATTCGCCATGGAAAATTTGACTCTTATATTAGTCTTTTTCAAAAGATTGACATTAGGATGTGCCTTATTGTTCATCGCTGGTGCCAGACTGCCTTTAGTATATGTACCTAATGTTGCATTGTGTTTGGTGTGCAACCCTGAGACTAGATTGTGTTTTCAAGACATCCATGACATCAGGGAGCTTTTGCAGAACATTTTAGGTTGCGTTTATAGCAGCCGCAGCCCGTGCAGGTTAGAGCGGTAGGGCCAGGTTGGGCTGAGGGGCATTTTGAACAGACAACGACGGAGGAAAATTAATTATTTATTTAATTTCCCCTTGTCTGCCGATGAGGCTATGGGAGGCTCGGACCACTAGTGAAACCGCCAGCCCAATTACTAGTTGCAGTACAGCCGACGTGACCGTGGTGGTCCAACCACCACATGTTAAAGGTGAGGCTGCAAACGTCAACATTATCGGCGCCATCTTGCTCTCCTTGAACCCATTCGTGCACGTAAGCGGCAGCCATTTTGAGCACCATGGCCTCCCTGCCCCTCGCTGATAACCAACGCGTCTCTCTCTCCCTCGACCTCGCAGGCACCCCCCCGCGCGCTGACAACCCCCCGCTCTCTCACATGCCTTGGGTCGTAAACCCCTCTTCAGCGCTGCTCTGCCTCGGAACCCCATCCTGTTCCCAGCGCGACACCTCCCTTCATTCCTTTCATGGTCCCAGGCCCTTTGATACAAACCCCCTTTCCTGTGTGCCCGTTTTGTCTTCCTCGTTCCCAGGCCGACACCTAGCTCTGCCGATACTGTTTATTGCCCCTCCCCGTGCAGTAGGAAGCTTCCCTCATCAAAGGACCCCCGAGTTGATCAAAGCCCCCACCCTATGAGATCCGATCAAACCCCCACATCCCGTGAATCGGCGGAATGTCCAGCTGCGCGATAATCATCACCTATTGTGACCGGGGTGGGGACTTCAACTGTAAATGTGTGTGGGAACGGGCCTGAAGGGGAGATTCAGAGGATGTCCTTTCATACTTCAAAGCATTACAAAGATGTGTTACCTGCAATAAAGATGATGAAAATGTGTATAAGAGGCCAGGCCTCAGAGATGCGGTTAGAGCACCTCGTGACGATACTCGCTGTCCGAACTGATGTGTTCTCCTCCGGAGAGAATAAAACCTTTGTTTCCTGCCTTCCAGTCTCCAGCGCCTGCCTCTTCATTGGTTAATATCTTGTGGGTTTAAGAGGCGACACCGCCGGGCAATACTTAAGGATCTTTTATTCGGATTGGTAGCCTGACCTTTTTACAATTGGCGCCCCACGTGGGGCCCATCAGTGACTCGTGGATCCAGTGGGAGAGGTCCTGACGACAGAGTGAACGACTGCAACGATCGGGGAGTGCACCTGTCCGATAGACCCTCGTCTGACAGCCGATCATCCGTACTTCACTGGTTCCGAACAGACCTCTCTCGAGTGATCTACGGTCCTGACTGGGAACCATCAGGAGTGCCGCGAGGATTACGAAGAAAAGAGGACGATCGGGCGCTGGATTCGGAAGACAAGAAACTGTCCATGCGGTCCGGGTAAGGTCGTGTAAGCACGACGAATTGCGAATTAATTATTTGAATTGTTTAGAAAATACTAGTATTACTCTTTGTTAATTTATTTGGAGATCCACTGTCTGCAAACGAAGAAACAACAGGCTCTCTCTTTGCAAACAGTGGAGGATAGGTAATGCAACCGTCGCACCTGTCTTTCTCCCCCACTGATTAATTATTTGAAACTGAACTATTGTTCGCAGACTGTTTTCTGGAGATTCTCTGCCTGCAAACAGGAAAGAGCCCCCCTCCCCCCTTTTTACAGATAGCGAAAGGGTAGGTAACGCAGACCTTTGCGGGCCTACTTATTCTCCCCACTGAATTGTTTTGACCGAACGTTGACTATTTGATATTGGTTCATGAGGTATTCACTGCCTGCAAACAACGTAGAATAGGAATATTCTGTCTAGTCTTTGCACGCAGTGATAAGATAGGCAGTGCTGACTTTTTGTCCCCGTTGTACTCCGTCATGTCTGTCTTCTCCCCACTGATTGGTAGCCTGTTTAGCCCGGACCGCTTATTAGAGGTGAACCATCCGGCTCCACTGGAAGGCACCCCTAATAAGGACATGTTCATGAAGCATGGATTGATCGCTATAGCCTATAACAAACTGTGGCATAAATATACGAAAAAGGATCGAGAAAGTCAGTGGCCACTGGTAGGATCCTTCGATGATGACAAAATAAATGCGCTAGAAACAGCCCTTGGTAAAAACAAGACAACGCCCACTATGCTTGATAGTTTCGGCATGTGGCGCAAAGAAACTGAACAACGTAAAAAGAAAACTGAGAGTAGGTTGGGAAAAGAGCTGCGAAAAGCAGCCCACCTAGCTGCTCAGAAACTAGAAGGAGAGATTAAGGAAAGAGAGAAAGCCAAACAGAAACTAGAAATGGAAACATCAAGTCAGTGTCCGGTTAGAACGTCCTCCATGCTCTACCCCGATTTACCCTCGAGACAACGAGCCAACGATGATCTGCTGTTAGGTCCTCCGACCATCTACATGCCCCCTCCATATGCCCCTTCCCAACCCTTAGCACAGCACCCACCACCCCCAGGTACAAACGAAGGTAGCGCCACAGCTTCGGCCCCCATGGCCTCTGTGCCGGCCGAACCCCTTGTATTAAATACTACACAAACGACAACGTTAGGCGACCCCGAGACCCGAAGGGCTGGTCCTGCAAGAACAAACAGACTAAGCAAAGATGAGCGAACAGGAATCGACAAGATAGCAAGGACACTGGTAGAAAGGAAGGAAGATGAAGACTACATCACGGATATGTTTAACTCGTATAACGGGAGTCACAGACGACATTTTACCGTACGACTGTGTTACCATATCTTGAACGCATACGAGGACCGATATCGAGACAAAGGTCCCGAGAGCCTAACGACTCTGTACCGGAAGGTCGATATCGGGGATGAGGGCGAGTGTGATGTGACGGACCTCCTTACGCGTACGCTTGAGGTTTTCCGCCCTCACTGAACGAAAATCGGGAACTAAACCCACGACCTCCGTAGCGACCGAGCCACAAACTGAGCAATCTAACACCATGATGCCGATACGAGAGGCTGCCCCTTACTGGGTTCCTCCACGAGGCGCAGGGACTAACGATGATGCAAACCACCCAGATGCAAAAGGAAGGGTAGTGTACAACTGGGTCTACCAGCCATGGGACCGGCAAGAGATTCTGACATTCCGGAAATCTCTGCCTGACCTACGTAAAAACCCCACGGCCTTCTACACTGAATTGGGTACAGCCCTAGGATCAACGATTATGACCCTGGCTGACATCGACTTGTTTTTCGGGTTATGTCTACCAGCTGATGTGTGGAAACAAATCCGGAAAGTCGACCACCTTGAGCTGTTTGGACATACCTGGTCACAACTCGATAACATCGATAAACAACGAGGACCTGGACAAAAGCCTTTGAAATCCATTCTAGACCTTCCAGATAAAATCGTACAGAAATTAAAAACCTTGATTCCAGAAAAGAAAGTGGACTGGTCGATAGTAACGGCCTGTCGCCAGAAACCCCAGGAGGATGTATCGGAATACTTCTCCCGGTTTGAAACGGTGTTCTCCGATTACAGTGGCCAGGACATGACCACTGCAACCGGACACCATCTGTTTGTCCAGAATTATGTTAAGGGTCTGTCATCAGAGGTCTCCCAGAAACTGCAGGCTAGCGAGAGTAGTTGGGCAGCCTCCAAACCTACGGCTATCCTCCAGATGGCCCAATATTATGAGCATCAGAAAAATGAAAACGATAGGGCAACAGAGAAAAAGAAGAAGGACTTGAAAGAGAGGGTGATGATGGCCCAACTGCAAGGGGTGACTATAGGACGAGACCAATACCGGGGAAACTACCAGACGAACGCCCCTAAGGCTGCATTTCCCCAGGACCGCACTTTGACTCCCCACAGTGGACGTACAGACCTTAGAGAGGACCAGTGCGCTTTCTGTAAAGGAACTGGCCATTGGAAATCCCAGTGCCCAGTTCTTCTGGAAATAATCAGAAACAAAGACCCCAAGGACATAGTAAGTGGACCGAGAAATAAGGGACAACAGCGAGGGCCCCCAAATGACACGACTAACGATAGATCAGGCAGACCAAATACATTTGATCGACCCAGACAGAACCAATACCAGCAATCTGACTACGATGACGCCCACAACTTTGCATAGGACTGCCAAGGGCAAGGGAGGGATCCAGTCGAGCTCTATGTTGACCAGCAAGGCCCTTACGTCACTGCTAAGGTCCTGGGTACCAAGTCTCCATTTCTGGTAGACACTGGCGCAACACGTAGTGCGTTATCTAAACGACTGATTCCGGGGGCACCCTTGTCTGGCTCACTTATAACATCGACAGGTTTCGATGGAACGCCCTCCACTAACCCTTTGTCCGCCCCGATCATCTTTGACGTAGAAAACAACACCACTGACACCACGTTTTTACTTTCCTCCAATAGCCCCGACGCCATTATGGGACTTGACTTATTGAAACACTTCCGAGCGACGATCAGATGTTCTCAAGACGGAGTTCGAGTTTTCCTTTACGACAACCCCGTTCTGCTTAGACATTGCCCTCCCCGACGCATGTTTTCCATCACCGACGTTGACACATCCCTGCTTGACACTCTGCCTCCGTATCTGTGGGCCAAGGCGGATTCGGACGTAGGGCGCATGTTGATTGACCCAGTGCACATTACCGTCCGACCAGACGCAACACTCCCAAAACTTCCACAATATCGGATATCGCCCGAGGGCGAGAAGGCATTGGTAAAGATTATTCAGTCACTAATAGACGCAGGAGTGGTAGAGGAAGTGGTTAGCAACGTTTGCAACAGCCCTATCTTGCCCATCATCAAGAAACAGGGAGAGGGAGATGAGAAAGCATACCGTTTTATCATTGACCTTCGAGAGATCAACAAAGTGGTGGTACCCCAGTACCCTGTGGTCTCAGACATCACCACCATCCTGACTTTGATTCCTTCTACTGCCACCACCTTCACTGTCATTGACCTCAAAAACGCATTCTTTTCCATCCCCATCCACCCAGACAGCCGATATCTCTTCGGCTTCACCCTAAAAGCCCGCTCATATAGGTTCTGCCGAGCACCCCAGGGCTACACAGAAAGCCCTAGCATCTACAGCCAGGCCCTCAAGAGACAACTGGATCAAGTCCAGTTACCCGATGGAGTGGTGTTAGTGCAATATGTCGATGACATCCTTTTGGCAGCCGACACCACTCCATTAGCAGTTACGGCCACCATCCAACTCCTGCACTTCCTTGCGGAAAATGGCCACAAGGTCTCCAAGAAGAAGTTGCAATTCTGCCAACCCCAGGTCACTTACCTAGCCACCTTTTGTCCAAGGAAGGAAGGAAACTCACTCCTGATCGAATCCAAACCATTCTCGAAACTCCTGTCCCTAAGACCCAGAAACAGGTTCGCTCCCTACTAGGCCTCACCTCCTTCTGCCGACAGTGGTTACCAAACTTTAGCCTCGTTGTGAAACCGCTGCTTTCTCTGCTGGGTAAAGACGTCCCCTTCCCACTCCCTTGGACCCCTGAGTGTCAAACCTCCTTCATGGAACTGCGAGATGCCCTTTGTTCGGCCCCTGTCCTAGGTACCCCTGATTACAAAAAGCCCTTCTCCCTTTACACTCACGAAAGGGAGGGGTGCGCTTTATCTGTCCTGACCCAGGCCATTGGCCCAAAGCAACGACCGTGCGCTTACTTCTCTGCCACTCTTGACCCTGTAGCCAGAGCTTTGCCTGCCTGCCTTCGAGCTGTAGCTGCTGCTGCAATCTCTATCCGACAGAGTGAGGGGATCGTACTCTCGAATTCCCTCACGGTACTGGTACCCCATGCAGTTGACATCCTCCTGAACCAAACCAAGACGCAACACCTGACGAGTGCACGATTGACTGGATACGAACTGACTTTGCTTGCACCCCATATCGCCCTAAAAAGATGCACCACACTGAACCCGGCAACTCTGTTACCCTTGCCAGAGAACGATCCCAATGTGCACCCTGTACATGACTGCGTGACTCTTACGGACGAACAGACTAGAAGTAGGGTTGACCTCAGAGACACGGCTTTCCCTGACCCTGACGGAGAGCTGTGGGTGGACGGTTCTTGCATCAAACTCCCCGATGGCACCACTTCCGCTGCCTATGCAGTCACCACGGCTCGAACTGTAGTCGAGACAGCCCACATCACGCAACGATCTGCCCAGGCAGCAGAACTGATCGCCCTGACACGAGCCTGCATTCTGGCAGCAGGAACCACAGCGAACATTTACACCGACAGCCAGTATGCCTTCGGGGTAGTCCACCATTTTGGGCTCCTTTGGAGGGAAAGGGGATTCTTGACCTCACATGGCACCCCCATTTTACACGGGGATCTAGTCTCCGCCTTGATCGAAGCCGTCCTTCTCCCCAAAAGACTTGCAGTCGTCAAATGCCAGGCACACAAAAGGGTGACAGACATCATTGGGCAGGGAAATGCGCTAGCCGACATCACGGCCCGAACGACAGCTGAAAATAGGACGACAACACATATGTACGTGACCAGGTCACAAGCAGAAAAATGGACTGACGCTAGGGACACTATTAGAGACATTCAAACGGCTAGCACACAACACGAGCTGACTGAATGGACACGGGTGGGATTAAAAGATGATGAAGGCTGCTGGCGGACAAAAGACACAAACAAATGGTTGCTACCTGACTCATACCTGATTCCCATACTGGCTATGGCACACTCCCCTGCCCACATAGGATCAGCCCCCATGATTGAACTTGTCTCCAGAGTTTGGCACAATGATAAAATCACAGATTCCGCCAAACGTCTAGTCCAACAATGCTTGATATGCCTACAACACAACCCCGGGAAAGGAACTGTAGTACCCCGGGGAGGATTTGGGGTCCCAAATCACCCATTTGAAGTCCTGCAGATGGACTACATCCAGCTGGACAGGTGCCAAGGCCTGAAATATGTACTTGTCGTGGTGTGCGCATTTAGCAAATGGGTGGAAGCATATCCAACCCGTGACAACACTGCTATGGCCACTGCAAAAGTACTGTTAAAGGAGTTTTTCCCCCGTTACGGCCTTTGTCGTATTTTATGGAGCGATAACGGCCCCCACTTCATAGCCGAAGTCATCCAGTTCATCTTAAAGGGGTTGGGCATCAAGCAGAAATTTCACGCAGTCTTCCACCCCCAGTCTGCTGGACTAGTTGAGCGACACAATGCCACACTAAAGCTTAAACTGGCCAAGATAGTGGCTACCACGGGTCTGAAATGGCCAGACGCCCTCCCACTGGCATTGCTATCAATGCGTTCCACCCCCACCAGACATCACTTAACACCCTATGAAGTTGTTTTCGGTCGACCCATGAGTATCTGGTCTGCACCGAAACCAACTTCCATTCATGACGTCCCGGACGTCCTAATGTCTGATTATCTGTATAAATTGACTGAAACTCTGTCTGTCATTCATCAGCAGGTGCAGCAGGCCATCCCCGATGCTTCCAGGGGTCCGGGTCACGCCATCCATCCTGGGGATTTCGTGCTGATCCGGAACTTTCAGCGGTCAAAGAGTTTGGAACCCCGGTGGACGGGCCCCTGGCAAGTGTTAATCACCACCCGGACGGCTCTTCGTGTGGAGGGGAAACGGCACTGGCTGCATGCACACCACTGTAAGAAGGTCTCCTCGACACTGGCCACGACGGAAAACATCGACAACCAAGAAGAGCTCCTGAACAAAGACCGACCATCGCTAACCTGCTATCCTGACACCGAAGCACTTGAACTTTCAAAATTCTCTGATCCCACTGTGCCATCCAGAGAAGGGTATTTCCTGCGTCGAAAGGAGGGAGCTTCGGCTAAGTAGACCACGAACTTAGTTGAACTCAGAACGGTGACCCAAAGCAACCATGGGCTACCTGGAGAGAAGCTAAACTAAGTCTGTGGTTCTGCCCACTACCGAGCACCTTGAAAATGAAGATGATGGAAGCGCCAGATAAGAAGATGATGGAAGCGCCAAATAAGAAGATGACGGAGGCAACAGGAAATACCCACTACCGAAACCCAAGTACAGACAGACTCCACAGCTCAAAGACCATTGCACTCTTCATCGCAATCCTTTTCTGCTTTCTCCTCATGACCACACTCTGGATTGTGGAAGAAAATGCACCTGCTCACGAAACATTCCTGACCACTGCTCAGCCTACCACCATGAAGGAACATTATCTGATTTCGCTCTCTCCTCAACTCAGAGAGAGACGAAAGGAGTTTTGGAATAACTCTTTCGTGCAGCTCCTTCACCAGCACAATCTCGCCACCAATGCCACCAACTGTTGGATCTGTGGGTTGTTACCCCACGCCGCTGGACACTCGATACCATTCATCCCCTCACCCTTCTCAGTTCATGGCTCCTGCCTTGCTTGGCTGATCCTCCTGCAAGAAAGCTATAAGGACAATGCCACCTCCGGCAAAACCGTAGCGCATTTCTTCCACGGGGTCTGGCGAAACAAAACAAAGACACACTTCTGCCCGCAGACCTCCAACGACTCAATCCACATGGACATCCCTGCTAAAGAACGAATTGAAATGCAGGTGTTCAACAATCCAACCAGACCCACCTTCTCCTACCTGCGGAAACGAACGGCTGCCACTCTGACTGTGGCCCTGTCAGTCATCAACGTTACCGGCCACATGTGCATAGAAGGACATGGGACACAGCTGGTGGGCCGCAGTGCTTGCCGTTTTACCAGAACTTTGGACTCTACGGATCCACCTTCCTTTGTGTCGTCCCCGAACATGTATTTCGTCTGCGGCACAAAGGCCTACACCTGGCTCCCCAAAGGCTGGGGGGGCACTTGTTTCATCTCTTTCATCCTTCCTCCAACTTATGTGGCCCCAGCGAATCATCATAGACAAAAACGAGCCAAGGACATTGAGCAAGCCGACTCAACAGGAGCACAGTTCCTCGATGCTATGAAGGGACTTGTTCCCCTCTGGGGCCCGATGGCAAACAGCCGTGCCATCCGACATCTGACTCAGGCAGTTGAGACGACAATGAACATCACAGCTGGTATCTTTGCTAACAACACCGCCGAACTTCAAACGGTCCGCTTGGTGGCCCTCCAAAACCGCCTTGTCCTAGATGTGGTTCTTGCGGACCGTGGTAGCGCATGCCGCATTATTGGGTCCAGCTGCTGTACATACATACCGGACAACTCACCCTCAGTGTACAAAGCCATCGAACATCTTCACAGACTCTCTTCAGAAGTCCACCAGGAACAGGAAGAATGGTCGCTTGGTGGTTGGTTCTGGAACACTGTTAAGAACTGGGGCTGGAGACTGTTCACCATTATCCTGATTCCTGTAGTTGTAATATGCGGTCTATGCTTAGGAATCCAATGTCTGCCACCCCTGTGTTCATTATGTGCAAACTGTATTTGCCCTAAGACTGTGGACTTTGGAAACGAACGCATGGGAGCATTATATGATGTCGAGGTTAGGAATTTGATGAAGATTGACATTGAATAGGCAAGTTGGCTAGATATGTTGAAAAGGGAGGACTGTTAAAGGTGAGGCTGCAAACGTCAACATTATCGGCGCCATCTTGCTCTCCTTGAACCCATTCGTGCACGTAAGCGGCAGCCATTTTGAGCACCATGGCCTCCCTGCCCCTCGCTGATAACCAACGCGTCTCTCTCTCCCTTGACCTCGCAGGCACCCCCCCGCGCGCTGACAACCCCCCGCTCTCTCACATGCCTTGGGTCGTAAACCCCTCTTCAGCGCTGCTCTGCCTCGGAACCCCATCCTGTTCCCAGCGCGACACCTCCCTTCATTCCTTTCATGGTCCCAGGCCCTTTGATACAAACCCCCTTTCCTGTGTGCCCGTTTTGTCTTCCTCGTTCCCAGGCCGACACCTAGCTCTGCCGATACTGTTTATTGCCCCTCCCCGTGCAGTAGCAAGCTTCCCTCATCAAAGGACCCCCGAGTTGATCAAAGCCCCCACCCTATGAGATCCGATCAAACCCCCACATCCCGTGAATCGGCGGAATGTCCAGCTGCGCGATAATCATCACCTATTGTGACCGGGGTGGGGACTTCAACTGTAAATGTGTGTGGGAACGGGCCTGAAGGGGAGATTCAGAGGATGTCCTTTCATACTTCAAAGCATTACAAAGATGTGTTACCTGCAATAAAGATGATGAAAATGTGTATAAGAGGCCAGGCCTCAGAGATGCGGTTAGAGCACCTCGTGACGATACTCGCTGTCCGAACTGATGTGTTCTCCTCCGGAGAGAATAAAACCTTTGTTTCCTGCTTTCCAGTCTCTAGCGCCTGCCTCTTCATTGGTTAATATCTTGTGGGTTTAAGAGGCGACACCGCCGGGCAATACTTAAGGATCTTTTATTCGGATTGGTAGCCTGACCTTTTTACACACATCTGGGACAGCAAGAAGGGGGGATATAAGGCCGAAACTCACCTCTACTCAACTCTAAGTTTCTTCTGCTGTCATGGACTCCATTGGTCATACAACTACCTGTTTCCATAGACTCCTCAGCAAAATGATGCCGGCCATGGACCAGGCAAGGGAGTTGGAGTCCCTCAGTAATATAAACGTTTAAATGGACCCTGTCTGGGCTTGTTTCATAAGAATAATCAAAAATACTTCTGTAGGGTGCCCTCATAGGCCACATCACTGGTACTGCACAGACACACTGTACACAAATGGACATCTGTTTTGGAATTATTTCAGTGATAGTGATGTGTGCATTATTTTGTGTTCCACAACAGCACCTCCTCATCAATATCACATCTGTTAATCCCTGTCACTCATATATTGTCCCTTTATCACTTGTCTGCCATGTTACAACTGATATTCACTCATCATGCAGTACAATATCTCAAGTGTTGGTAAAGTGAGATTGAAGTGACTATAACTACCATGACGCCCTCTCACTCCAACTTTAACCAAGATGCTGGACTCCTTTTGCCTCTTCTCACTTGTCTGCCATGTTACAACTGATATTCACTCATCATGCAGTTTACATTTCTCAAGCATTGGTAGAGTGAGATGAAGTGACTACAACTACCATAAGGCCCTCTCACTCCAACTCTAACCAAGATGCCAGAGTGAATATGACACACTCACATTGCAAACATCCCAGGTCCTGTTATGATGTCAAAGAAATATCTGTATGGATGTGTCATTAAAGTGAAACATACCTTCTCTGGTACAGGTCTGTATTGGACCCTCACACATCGCCTACATGGAAAGGCAATGTCAGTCAAGGGGATTACATAGAATCAGTGTGAGAACCACTTTAAGAGCACAATGGAATCACTGTCTGCAGGATAGCTATGCCTCTATCAGGGGCAACCCTGAAAGTCTGGGGTCCTGGGGCCCAGTACATGTTGCACATACCTGACAAACTCAGTGTGCACTTGACCTGGGAACTCAAGTATATCAGAGACAACCAACAGCATAACCACATGCCATGCATGTGTAAAGAATGCGTAAGTGCAACTTATTAAAGCAAACACAGCACCAAGAGCATATGGCACACATCTAAATAAAGGAGCTGTAAGGCACCCACAGGGAAATGGGCACATGTCCATGCAGAACTACACAAAAGTATGACACATTAACATCATCCATGTGTGGATCAACACATATCTAACTTTAACACATCAAACACATATCCAACCTACATCTATAACTGCAACCTAAATTTATTTATTTTATTTATTTTAGGTTCTTTTATAGCACAGGAACTCGATCTCCGAAGAGATATCTCCGCGCTTTGTTCTTTCCAATAGCAAAGCTAGACAGTAGGAGCTGGATAGTAGCTAATTGACTCTTGTGGACTAAAGGGTAGAGAATAAGTATGTCTTTAGACATTTTCTAAATGCGGCCAGACTGGAATTAAGCCTTAGAATGAGCGGTAGGGAATTCCAGAGGGCAGGGCACTTGTAAGATAAGGCTCTACCTCCCTGTCTCTCTCTTTTAATCCTAGGGATTGACAACAGGGCTTTATGTTCTGAACGTAGAGTTCGACCTGGTTGATAAGGCTTAAAAATTTCTGTGAGATATCTGGGACCGGTGCCAAACAAGCATTTGTGGATGGTACAACAAATCTTGAATTTCACTCTCTGGCGAATGGGGAGCCAGTGTAGCTTATTTAGTAGGGGGCGAGATGGGGACCTAGCTGGAGCATTTAGGATCAGTCTAGCAGCCGTATTCTGGGCTACTTGTAGCCTCCCCAGTTGTTCCTCACTGGCAGATATCAGCAGCCCATTACAGTAATCCAACCTACTGATTACCAGGGTTTATACCAGTGTTCTTCTATGGTGGTCTGCCAAGTAGGGGAAGACTCTCCTAAGTAGGCCAATCACCCTCATGCAGGTTCCTGTAACCTGTATGGCATGATCTTTAAATACTAGGGGTTGGTCCAGCTTTACGCCCAAATTTTTTGCATTTTCCTTTGGGCAGGGAGCAATACCAAGTTCTGGGGGCCACCAATCAGGAGACCAGAGAAGTGGGGCATCACCGAAGAGCATGACCTCCGTCTTGCCCACATTACACTGCAGGCAATTGGAGGTCATCCATCCGGCAATAGCTCTCATTCCATCCCATTAAATGACGTTAACAGTGGCCAGACCAAGCTGAAATACTTACAATATAACATGTCACACAATGAAATGCCTGCCTCATTTGGATGTCATCCCACATATATATCCATCCAACATTTCCAGTTGTCTTGTGTAACTCCAGCACTAGCTCCAAGATCACATCAAACTAACCACAACTGGATCAGTATTCAGGGATGAAACAATGCCAACTGTAGCCACACATCACTAACTGTACAATAAAATCAAATAGTCAGTACAGTAATGGCAGGAACAATGTCTTCAAAACTTTGAAAATATTTTAATAACATCATATAACAACAAGAGTAGAAACAACGGCCAATGGACAGACCATTCACCCATGTGCCACAGCACAATGCTGTGCCAACAAACGTGCCCTTACTGACACTGCCTGGGAGAGGGAGGAGATATCAGACTCCAGTGTACCACCCATTTAAAGACCTACAGACCATTGAAGAGTGACATGTCAATCAGAAGTTCCGTTTGAATCGTCAAACAATCCTGGATTTATGTCATCAGTTGGAGCCTGACCTCTTACCTCACATCAATAACCCTACAGCACTCCCACCACTTGTTAAACTCATGTCTGTTGTGCCTTTTTTGGCCACAGTCCCATTTCAATGCACTGTGGCTATTTCAGGTGGAATGTCACAATCTATGTTCAGTCGGATACTCCAAGAGATGCTAGTAGCACTTTTGAGACATGTGGCCAGTTACATCCAGTTCCCCAGCCATGAGGATTTAGCCAATGCAAAGGCAGATTTCAATGCTTTTGGCCACATCCCACATGTGATTGGATCCATTGATGGCACACATATTGCCTTAGTGCCACTGCATGCCAGGGAACAAGAGTACAGCAGCAGGAAGCACAATCATTTTATTAACGTGCAAGGTGTCTGCTTGGCAGGTTTGTACATCTCAAGCGTCTGTTCCCAGGTCCCAGGGTCCGGCCATGATGCCTTCATACAGGAGAGATCCTGGCATGTAGGTACGTGAGATGTGTCTTAACTTTGTGTGGGTGATGTCAGGTAGTATGATCTGTTGCCCTTCTGTCTATCTTCCTTCTTTGAGACTCAGCGTATCCCAAACGCCCATGGTTGTTAGCGCAGCTGAGGAATCCTACTGCTCCAGGAGAAATCCACTTTAGTGAGGACCATGGTAGAACATGCTGGCCAGTGGAGCGAACTTTTGTGCGCCTGAAAGCGCAGTTGTCTGAACAAGACTGGGGGAGCCCTCCTCTACCCACCCGGGAAGGTGTGTGAGATCACTGCGGCCTGCTGCATACTCTACAACATTGCCCTGCAACGTAACATCCCTTAAATCGCAGAGAATGCAGGCAATGAAGAGCCAAGGGGTTAGGGACCTGCAATGCCAAATGATGATGATGACAGTGGTGAAGAGGAAGGAGCTGACATGTGTCAAGATCTCATACGAAACTACTTCTCCTGAGTGTAAGTATGGTGTAAGATGTACTGACTTTGACTATTATTGTATTTCTTGTAGTGATGCTGTGCTACATACTAGGAGGATATGGGTCTGGAAACTTCTGGGGAAAGGTGCTTGGATGGTAAGTGTAGCTTTGTTCAACTGTAAATGTTGTCTTGGACTGCGTTCGCTAAGAGTTGACAATGTGATGTGTGCCATATGTTTGGTTTCTTAGCTAATCTCACTGTGTTGGTCTGTTTCAGGCACCTTCACCATAACATCTTCATTTGGACATTTCAGAGTTGTGAGATTAGCAGGTATATGATGCTGCGGAGACATATGAAATGGACATGGATTGATACTGGGAATGTCTGTCACAGAGTTTGGGTGTACAAAGCCGGTACCAAGCAGCTTGCCCAGCAATAGGATGGAAGTTACCTGGCTTCCAATGGACTTGCACCTTGTGGTGCGTTGGTCGTAATGCAATATGTATGCCATCATGTGATCAGACGCAATGTTGAGTTGGGCCCAATTCATGGTAGTCTCCCTTCATATTAGCTAAATCCTGGGGGTAGTGCCTTCATTAGGGCGTTAGGGCATTGCACCCCTCATATTTTGCCCCCATCAATCTCCCCAATTAATGTGAGTAACAAGTAATTCATTGTAAACAATAAACAATCTGCCTTTGCCGCGGGCTGTTTGCAGAATAATTGAGTGCCTGAGTGAGGCGGGTCTAAATTGCGCAGATCTGAGGCAGTTGGGGCTTAAGTAGCTTTTCAATTGCACTTGTGAGCCAGCACAGTGAGCGCACCTGAGCCCAAGTGCGTATTTCGGGTTGGACGGCTGCCTTTCTTTGGCCAACCTGACATGAGCATTGAGCACTAGTGGCCTGC
The DNA here is from genome assembly GCF_964261635.1 of Lissotriton helveticus. NCBI lineage: Eukaryota > Metazoa > Chordata > Amphibia > Caudata > Salamandridae > Lissotriton > Lissotriton helveticus. The sequence continues at coordinate 1,569,750,904 of NC_136068.1, forward strand.
TCTTAGTCCCTCCACCTGCGAATCAGAGAGCCGGGGTGACTGCACTGCAACACAGGGTCTCAGTATGAACATGGAAGTCACCTGCCCCAGCCAATCCTGGCACTGCTCTAACAGCAGAAGCAGTGTCTGGACTGGTTTAGAAGCGCAGTGTTTTCGTTACTGGGCAGGGCTTCTTTTAAACTGTTGTGCACACTTGACGTGGGAAGAGGCTGTCTCTTTCTTTTTCATGTGGCACGAGAAACCCTTGGAGAAACCCAGAGGTGACAGCTAAACCCAGAGCTCAAGTACCGGCCAGACGCAAGAAAAACCCAAGTAACCTAAGATTGACCCTTCAAAGGTGGTGGTAGTGGTAAGTGAGACAAAGCGGGAGTTTGATAGGAAATCGCTGTGGACTTTAGGTGAAAAATGCAGTGTATTCAGATTATGCTATTCTGGAACCTGCACCTTACAAAGGAGAGCCTGTTGGTTACATGCCATGTGAGTATGAGATCTTTGTGAGCTAAAATGCACTTCTCTGTTCTTTTTGGGCAGGTAATTTGGGTTGGTCTGTCATAAAAAAAAGTACAATGGAGCGAGGCATGGATTCTCTGTAATTGCAGTCGAGAGTTTCTTTACTTTCCATAGGTTGTTTTGTATAACTGCCGAGTTGGGCCTGTCACTCTCGCCTTTTATTCTAAACATGGAGCCTGGGGTGGTCATTCGTTCATTGCTTCGGCACCTCAGAAACATGGAGCTGCTATGCCTGACCTGCGTATCTGGAAGAGAGCGGCTTCCATGCGCTCTGCAGACGTGTGAAAATGTTCCCACTACATTGGGTAGCTCTGCACCAAAGCTACACGTTATTCAGAAGATATGTACATATGATACTGTCTGCTGTTCACACCTGCAAAGGAAAGCTCTGTCAATGGATTTGAAACACGTGCACATTTGCTTTAAAGAAGCAGCGCGAAATGACTACTAAAAGAACAATTGAGAAGCATTAGGTAAAGCCTTATTCCAACATTCCCGTTGCATTCATGAGGGGAAATTCACGTTTGAAATGTGTGAAACCGTACACCAACTACTCTGCGATACTCACAGTCACAGATAGGAGCGCAGTTGTTCTGAAACAGTTTTCCAGGTTTGCATCACTGAAGCCAGAGGAATTGTGAAAAAGCATCACACAAACCACAAGGATAGCAGTTGTATTCGGTGGAGAGTGGTAAAGGTGTAGTTTGTATGTAGCTGATGCTGCATTTTGGAGCACACTGTTGAAAGTATATTACTAACGTATCATGCGGTAGCACACCGTCATTTACAAACTGCACTTTTTCCATTGAGGTGGACACTAGATTATGCACATGCACAGTTTTGCGGATGGGACGATGAAATACACAAATGATAATGTCGGGAAATGGGGTTTCAGTGAGTATTTAATTTGTGCATCACAAAGTTTAGTGTATTGATTTCTTTTGATCCAAGTGGAGTCTCTGCTTCCTTAACATTTCAGAATTACGGGGATGTGCTTCATTTGTGCTTTCCTAACTGCTTGTGCATTTTGGGTTATTTGTACAGTGCATTTGCAGCAGATATTTGAATTTAGATTTTTGGCAAAAAATGACATCCTACAACCTTTCCTTTTTCTGTACCCAGCAAGATCGTCATAGTTCACTTTACAAAATTCTCTCACTTTGCAATCAGTGACTAGAAACTAAATTTCAATCTCCTGTTTAAAACAATAGGCAGCAATTTGTCAAAGACCGAGTCTGATATTTGACCTCTCTGCACGCACAGTAATATGACAGGATAAAAACAAAATCTGAAGGCATCTTTATTGCTCATTCATCTTCTGCACTCCAGCATTGTTTGTGGGGTGTGTTGCAGCAACCCTGCAACCTTACTTCCAGCGAGCACCCTCTGCCAAAGCGCCAAGATTCAATACAATAGGCAAAAAAAAGAAACTAAAGCTCCACTTTACACTCTATCCCAAATAACAGTAAAAGGCGTGAAAGAGGTGAGCCAGTATTCAGTCACCTACCACAGTGAAATGAAATGAAATGAAATAAAGTATTTATAGAGCGCACGGTGGCCAAACGGCTTCCTGGCGCTGAGAGCTCTACTGAACAGAACAGACAGGGCCAAGGAATTTAGCAGGGGTAGGCCTGGGCAAACAAGAATGTTTTGAGCGCTTTACGGAAGTGTGAAAAAATAGGAATAGAGCGCATGGAAAGAGGGAGAGAGTTCCAAAACCGGGGGGCAAGAACAGAGAATCTGGTTCCACCAGTGCGGGATTTGCGAAAGCGGGGAATAGTGAGGAGGGCAGAGGTAGACGAACGGAGGGTACGGGCAGGGGTGTGAGTGGAGACCAGGGAATTGATGAACGCTGGAGCAGAGCGATCAACAGCCCGAAATACTAGGCATCCTAGTTTAAACAGGGATCTCTGTAAGACGGGGAGCCAGTGAAGAGATTTGAGGACAGGAGTGATATGATGAGTTTTGGGAAAATGAAAAATAAGTCGGGCAGCCTGATTTTGGATTGCTTGAAGACGACGGGTTTCGTAGGCAGGAATACCCACGAACAAGCTGTTTCCATAATCAAGGCGGGAGGTAATGAGGGCCGAAATAATAATTTTGAGGGAATCAAGGGAGAAGAAGCGGGAGATCTTACGAATCAGACGGAGGGAAAGAAAGCAGGAAGACACTACAGAGCTGACCTGGCCGTGCATTGAAAGGTCATGACTGACCTTAATGCCCAGCGTTTTAACAGAAGGAACAGGGATAGGAGGGGGACCAAAAATAGGGGGCCAAAAAGCGGAGGACCAGGGGCTGGATGAGCCACCAGTCAAGACAAGCTCAGTCTTATCTGGGTTGAGCTTGAGATGATTGGCGCCCATCCACCCGGAAATAAAAACCAGAGTGGAGCGAAAGAAGGATAGGGAGTGGGGGGAAGAAAGATCAAAGACGAGCTGGAGGTCATCTGCGTAGTTGTACACAGAGACCCCCAGATCGAGGAGAGAAACAATAAGGGGACGGATGTAAAGATTGAAGAGAAGAGGGGAGAGAGAAGAACCTTGGGGAACCCCACATGACACCGGGAGGGGAGAGGCAGAGAAACCGGAGAGGTGAACAGCTTGTGAGCGTCCTAAAAGAAAGGACGTGATCCAAGAGAGAGCAGGGCCCCGAATGCCCGCTACGCTGACACGGTCAAGAAGGATGGAATGATCGACTGTGTCAAACGCAGCGGACAGATCCAGAAGAACCAAAGCTTGAGGGGAGTTGGTGTCGGCCTTGGCTTTCAGCTCATCAAGGACCGCGAGCACCACTGACTCGGTCGAGTGGCCCGAGCGGAAGCCAGCTTGGTGGGAAGCGAGGAGATGGTTCTGCTCAATATAAGAGGAAAGACAGGACGTGACATAGCTTTCGAGAATTTTGGCAAGATAAGGAAGAAGAGAAATGGGTCTGAAATTAGAAGGGAGGGAGGAATCAAGACCAGGTTTTTTAAGGATGGGAAAAACAATCGCAGATTTAAAGGAAGAGGGGACCAAGCCAGTTGAAAGGGAAGCATTAAGAAAAGAAAGAGGAGTGGTAGGGCAAGAGGTGAAAAGAATTCTCAGCACACGGGCAGGGGCGCAATCGGCAGGGGAGCCTGACTTGACTTTGATAAGTAAGGCTAGAAAAGAGTCCAAGGAGATAGGCGGGAAGGAAGCGAAGGAAGAGTTAGGCGCGAGATGGACAGAATGAAGGGGAGGGGAGGGAGTGAGAGGAATATTGGATTTAATTTTTGCGATCTTCTCGATAAAGAAGTCGTTTAAAGAAGAACAGAGGGCCTGGGAAGGGATGAGCTTGGGGCAGACACGGTCAGAGGTGGCCAAATTAGTGACCAAGGAGAAGATCTCTTTAGATTTATTAGCGGATAATGCTACCTGCTCAGAGAAGTACTTGGTCTTGGACGCAAGAATAGCTTTCTTATAATCATTAAGGAGGCGTTTATATTTAACCTTAAGATCGGGGCATTAGCTGCGGTGCCAGAGACGCTCAGAGCGTCTCAGTTCCAATTTGAGGGCCTTGAGTTCAGAGTTGAACCACCTATGGGCCTCATGTGGGCGAACAGACCTGACTATTTTAAGAGGGGCAACTAAGTCACACCCAGAAGATAGCCAGTTGCTAACTGCGTCGGCCTGAAGGTCGAGAGAAAGGCCGTTGAGGTCAGGAGGGGATGAAGCCAGGGAAAGGGAGAGAGAAGGGAAGTCCACACGGTTCCAGCTGCGTGCAAAGATGTTCTTAGGACGGGAAGGTTTGTGAGGGGAACCAAGATTAATAGTAAAGAAAATAAGAGAGTGATCAGACCAGGTGCAAGGGAGGATACTAGGGGGAGAGACAATGTCCTGAGATGACCAGACTTGGTCCAAAGTATGACCAAGATTGTGGGTGGGAGCAGAAACATGGGACAGAAGGTTAAGACACGAGAGGGTGGCAGTGAAGTCCCTGGACGCCAGATCCTCCCTAGGATCGCCAGGCCAATAGTTGAAGTCTCCCAGCAGGAGAACCGAGGAGTTGTTAACTACTAGGGTAGCAAGGAGTTCCTGCAGGGAGGCCACAAACAAAGGCATACTCAAGGGTGGGCGGTACACCAGGACAACTGTCAGAGGGGCGGGAAGATTAGTGGAGCGGGCGACCAAAAAATCCACTCCAGCTATACAAGATTGAGGGAGAAGCTGGAATTGGAGACTGGCCCGAACAATCATGGCTACACCCCCTCCGATCCTGCCGTCAGGGCGGTCAGCCCAGAGGGCATAATAGGAATCGGGGAGGATGGCCAGGATATCAGGGAGTGAAGCCTCTGAGAACCAAGTTTCTGTTAAGAACAGAATGTCAGGGGAATCGGAGGTAAGAAGGTTAAATAATTGCAGTTGATGTTTGCTTGCTGAACGGGTGTTAAGGAGGCAGGCAGAGGCAATATGGGAGGGAGAAGATATAGTGGTAGAAAGCATAGGGTCCTGGGAGGGCAAGGAGGGAATAGCCCACGGGGAAGTGGCACAGTCAGGATAGGGGACGTAGATACCTAGGGAAGTGAGATACTGCGTGAGGGAATGGGGAAGGGGCACATCAGCAGAGCAGGAGAGAAGTTGCGCAGAAGAATATACTAGCAAAGGTGAGGGAATTCTGACACCAATGGTGCTAAATGGCATATTTTGCACCTACATTCTCTGTGAGTTTGGTCATCCTCCCATCCTTCTACATTCTTCCCACTCTCCATTCACCTTTCCTCACTTCATGCACCTACCCATCCTTCTATACATCCATCCAATGATCCTTATTAAATACATTCATTTCTCAATCCATCCACTCATATCTACAACAATCTCTCATCCTTTCTTTCCTTTCATCCATCCATCTTTTTCCTGATCCATCCTTTTTTCATCCATCTTTTTCTCCTTCCATCCTTTACTCCGTCTTTCTCTCCCTTCCTTCCTTTTGTGTTGTCCTGTTGCATCTGTTTCCCTAACCCGTAGCTTCATCACATAATTCTCTTGCAGTGCTATTTATGATGGTCTTTCATCAAAGTCACTGAAGCCATAAATAACACGTGAAAGGTTTTTTTCTTACACAAACTTACCAGACGGCACCCTGCCCACTTAAGCTGCTGAAGTGTGGGTAGCGGGTTATGACACCCTACCAAGTTAATGAGCCTCTGCTAGATCCTGTATGGAATCATGCCTATATATCAGCATTTGGCGTAAAACTGTAGTTATTGAGGGCGGTGTGCACCCATAATATCGAGTCATTTATTTCGATTGGACCGAATATCGAGTAAAAAATATAGAATGGACATAATATCGACTAGACATAATATAGACAACAAAAATATCGACTAGAGAAAATTAATATCGAATAGAATGGACATAATATCGAATCAAAAATATAGAATGGACATAATATCGACTAGACATAATATAGCCAACAAAAATATCGAATTTAAGGTAAGTTAATAATAATTTTTATTTTTTGTGTAATATAAGTCTGTAGCGGGTTGTGGGTTTATAGGGGAATAGGGTGGGAAGTAATTTAATTCTAATTAATTAAATATGTTAATTTATGTATTGATATTTATTTAGAATTAATTGTTAATTAATTATTAATGGGTAATTAATTAAAATATAATTGGTAATTAATTATAATTGATTAATTGATAAATATTTCAATTTTAGTAATTTATTTTCTGTAGCGGGTTGTGGGTTTATAGGGGAATAGGGTGGGAAGTAATTTAATTATAATTAATTAAATATGTTAATTTATTTATTGATATTTATGTAGAATTAATTGTTAATTAATTATTAATTGGTAATTAATTAAAATATAATTGGTAATTAATTATAATTGATTAATTGATAAATATTTTAATTTTAGTAATTTATTTTCTGTAGCGGGTTGTGGGTTTATAGGGGAATAGGGTTGGAAGTAATTTAATTATAATTAATAAATATGTTAATTTATTTATTGATATTTATTTAGAATTAATTGTTAATTAATTATTAATTGGTAATTAATTAAAATATAATTGGTAATTAATTATAATTGATTAATTGATAAATATTTTAATTTTAGTAATTTATTTTCTGTAGCGGGTTGTGGGTTTATAGGGGAATAGGGTGGGAAGTAATTTAATTATAATTAATTAAATATGTTAATTTATTTATTGATATTTATTTAGAATTAATTGTTAATTAATTATTAATTGGTAATTAATTAAAATATAATTGGTAATTAATTATAATTGATTAATTGATAAATATTTTAATTTTAGTATTTTATTTTCTGTAGCGGGTTGTGGGTTTATAGGGGAATAGGGTGGGAAGTAATTTAATTATAATTAATTAAATATGTTAATTTATTTATTGATATTTATTTAGAATTAATTGTTAATTAATTATTAATTGGTAATTAATTAAAATATAATTGGTAATTAATTAAAATTGATTAATTGATAAATATGTTAATTTCATTCATTTATTTTCTGTAGCGGGTTGTGGGTTTATAGGGGAATAGGGTGGGAAATAATTTAATTCTCATTAATTAAATATGTCATTTAAATTATTGGTATGTATTTTGAATTAATTGTTAATTAATATTTATTAGGTAATTAATTAAAATATAATTGGTAATTAAAATTATTTAATAATTTTTAAATTGTAAATTAATTTATTGTTAATAGGTAATTAATTAGTATGAGTAGGCAATTTTTATAATTAAATAATTTTATTTTGTATTTATAAATAAATATTTAATATTTTTTATACACAAGTAAAATATTTTATTTATTTGTAATTGGTATTACTATTTATGTTATTTATATCTATTTGTGAAGTATTTACTTTCCCTATTATTGCACTCTCTGAAGTTGGAATAGTAATTTTAACCCCTACGCTATACAACACTTTCCCTACTGTTGCACCCACTGGAGTGGGTATGCAACGTTTACAACGCAACTTTTACTATGCACTACCATTACAACGAAACTTTTACAACGCAAAAACTTTTACAACGCATACATTTACAAAGCATGTTTTTACAACGCAGATACCTTTACAACTCATACCATTACAACGTAAGTATTGCTAAGTATATAATTATTTTAAAAATGTTATATGTTTGGGTTTTTGGGTAAAGGGGTATTTTTAGGGTTCAGGGTCAGTTTTCAGTTTTTGTGTAAAGGGGTATTTTTAGGGTTCAGGGTCAGTTTTCAGTTTTTGGGTAAAGGGGTATTTTTAGAGTTCATGGTCAGTTTTCAGTTTTTGGGTAAAGGGGTATTTTTAGGGTTCAGGGTCAGTTTTCAGTTTTTGGGTAAAGGGGTATTTTTAGAGTTCATGGTCAGTTTTCAGTTTTTGGGTAAAGGGGTATTTTTAGGGTTCAGGGTCAGTTTTCAGTTTTTGGGTAAAGGGGTATTTTTAGGGTTCAGGGTCAGTTTTCAGTTTCTGGGGTAAAGGGGTATTTTTAGGGTTCATGGTCAGTTTTCAGTTTTTGGGTTAAGGGGTATTTTTAGGGTTCAGGGTCAGTTTTCAGTTTCTAGGGTAAAGGGGTATTTTTAGGGTTCAGGGTCAGTTTTCAGTTTTTGGGTAAAGGGGTATTTTTAGGGTCCAGGGTCAGTTTTCAGTTTTTGGGTAAAGGGGTATTTTTAGAGTTCATGGTCAGTTTTCAGTTTTTGGGTAAAGGGGTATTTTTAGGGTTCAGGGTCAGTTTTCAGTTTCTGGGATAAAGGGGTATTTTTAGGGTTAAGGGTCAGTTTTCAGTTTTTGGGTAAAGGGGTATTTTTAGGTTTCAGGGTCAGTTTTCAGTTTTTGGGTTAAGGGGTATTTTTAGGGTTCAGGGTCAGTTTTCAGTTTCTGGGGTAAAGGGGTATTTTTAGGGTTCAGGGTCAGTTTTCAGTTTTTGGGTTAAGGGGTATTTTTTGGGTTCAGGGTCAGTTTTCAGTTTCTGGGGTAAAGGGGTATTTTTAGGGTTCAGGGTCAGTTTTCAGTTTTTGGGTAAAGGGGTATTTTTAGGGTTCAGGGTCAGTTTTCAGTTTTTGGGGTAAAGGGGTATTTTTAGGGTTCAGGATCAGTTTTCAGTTTTTGGGTAAAGGGGTATTTTTAGGGTTCAGGGTCAGTTTTCAGTTTTTGGGTAAAGGGGTATTTTTAGGGTTCAGGGTCAGTTTAGGGTTTTTGGGGTACAGGGGTACTTTGTAAAAATAAAGTAAAATTACATTTAAATTACATTAATTAAATAAAATTAAATAAAATTAAATTATATTATAATATTTTAAATGAATTTATATTAAAAAAAATATTATATACTTACCAATACTTACGTTGTAATGGTATGCGTTGTAAAGGTATATGCGTTGTAAAATCTTGCGTTGTAAATGTATGAGTTGTAATAGTTTTTGTGTTGTAAAAGTTTTAATGTAATGGTAGGTGTTGTAAAAGTATGCGTTGTAACGTCATACATCCCTGGAGTGGGAATAGTAATTTTCAACCCCTACGCTATCCAGCGCTTTCCCTACTGTTGCACCCACTGGAGTGGGAATAGTAAATTTTACCTCTACGCTATCCAACAGTTTTGCTAATGTTGAACTCACTATAGTTGTTACAATAAATTTTAACCATTGTCTATGCTACGCTAAAAATGTTATATATGTTTATTTAATAATATGTTTTTATATATATATATATATATATATATATATATATATATATATATATATATATGTATTATTTTTGGTGATATAATTTTTTTAATTATTGAAATTATTTATTAAAATTAAATTTTTAAAATAATTATTTCTAAGTTTATATTACATATATTTATTACTATATTAGTTTTAACTTAATTTTAAGACATTTAAAAAAATCGATATTTTGACAGTCTATATTTTTGTAAGTCAATATTTTGGAGTCGATATTTTGGTACTTACCTGTTTGTAGATAGGGAGTCGATATTTTGTCACTCGATATTTTTCACTCGATATTTGTGTATCTCGATATTTGTGACGTCGATATTATGTCAGTGATCCTTTGAGGGCACCCAATACCGAATCAGCCTTCCTTATTTACTAAATAGATAACACCTTCACACTGGAGGGTCTCACATGTTGTAAAGGACCAACCTGTGAAACAATCTCTAAATCAGAGATGGAAAAATCCCAGGCCTCAAAGGGTCGGTCGCCCCCTCTGGCCTGAGCAACACAGCTGAAAGACCTAGGTCAGTAAAAAAAACCTTTGGGTCAATCCACACTTACCACATCACACTTGCACATGGAACCTCTTATCACCAGTGTGATAACAGTGGACGGAGAGACAATATACTCACAAAATAACTTTAATGTAAAAAAATCAAATGTAATCCATAGTAAATATACATGTATCCAAATATCAGGGTGCATCACAAAATACACATTGCATTAAAAATATATAGTTCTTATCTGAGCTACATATATCGATAAAATCACAGAAAGTTAGAAAGTTGACTGTAACCTAATACACTATATAGATCATATACTACCGGAAAGAATTGAGAAACAAAGTAGGAAAAATGATTCCAAATCACAGAAAAGTGCTACTTAATCAAAAATGAATCAATTGTAAACATCACAAATAATGATTCATAGGTCATAACTAATACAGTTGTTCACAAAGATTTAAGGTAGACTTTTCTTCTTATTGCATCTCGACGCGTTTCGGTGGGCACTAGTGTATGGCCATCACCTTCTTCAGGAAAAAACATATTAGAGTTCCTAATATCTCTACTGCAGTGTGCCCACACGATGCTCTTTCCCATACATATACTTAGAGGCACAGTCTCATTGCGAATAATGCGGTAACTATATATAAGTCCCAAACTACAAATGTATTGATGGTAGGTGTTTACTTGATAAAAGCATGTGACCACCTCCATTTTATTCAGCGATGCGGTCGACGTCAATTACATTGCAACGGAGTGTTCCAACCTCTTAACCTCCTAAACCTCTCCCCTATCTTCAGCTAGTATGTGCCACTTTAGCTTATTTATTAAAAAATAAAGGGAAAATTACCAACTCTATTTCAGAAACAACTGTACTGTAATAAGTCCTAGTATGCAGAGGCTTTCTAGGTGGAACCACTCATCCAGCAGGATTTCCCTAAGTGGCTCCAATAAGACGGTCCCACTCCTCCCTAGAATTGAGTCCATTGCGTACAGTGTTGAGGTAGGAAATATACCATTGTTCACGCGCTTTACGTTTCAAATGGATATTGCTACCTCGTTTTCCAATTGTGACCTTCTCAAGAATAAACCACGAGAAATCATTCTCATTATGGTTATATTCTAAAAAATGGGCTGCTAAGGGTGCAGTTATCTTTTTAGTCTTAATAGCTGAGCTATGTTCTTGTAGTCTGATGCGCACCTCTCTGCCAGTTTCTCCCACGTAGCCCTTGCCACATGGGCATAGTAAGAGGTAAATAACATTTTTACTTCTACAGTTATTCAGAGTTTTTGGTTTAATACAACAGCCATTATGGGTAATCTCTTTCATCTGTAAACATTGAGGGCACACATTACATGTCCCGCATTGAACATTTCCAATAGCCGGAACGTTCGTGATCGTTCTCTGAGTATCCTGACCACCTTCACGATAAGTATGTACTAACATGTCTCTTACATTTTTTTCTTTTTAAAAGCAAAGAAAGGTTTGTCTATTTTAACCTCTTCTTCATGATTCAATATATGCCAGTTCTTATTGACTACATTTTTAATTTGATTACTTAAATTTGAAAATTTGCTAACAAATACCACTTTGGCTACTGGTTCTTTTTTTACATGCAGATGTATTAATCAAGGCATCTCTATCATAAAACCTTGCTCGCTTTAGGGAGTGTGACAGAAGTTTCTTGGGATATCCTCTATCCCTGAATTTCCACTTAAGGTCCTCAGCATGTTTGTAGAAATAAAGATTTTATTGTTAGATGTGTCAGGATGATTCTAAAAAATAATGTTTTGCTATTTAAGGATGAGCTGTTCAAGCAGAAGACAGGTACCAGCATGGGGGGCACTTTTGCCGCAAGTCTGGCATGCCTTTATGTGGGATAATTTGAGATCAAACACATCAATATTGAACTATCCCCATTTTTCGAAAATGTAGCGGGCTGGTACCACTACATTGACAATATATTTTTAGGTCTCTCGCCTAGGGTTGCAGTTGCTCAGCACTGCTCGCAAAGTGAGAGACCTATTGTACGGGCTTCAGAAAGCTGACCACACGCTCGTGCGTGAGCTTTTGTGATCCTAGGCTGGTATTGGCTTGTGCGTTCTTTTTTTTTTTTTTACAAAAGCCAGCACGCCATTGGTGCAAGGCTTGTGCATGTCCCAGCTACTTTGGAAATGCAACCGCCCATGTCCCAGTGGGGTCCATTACACACAGCAGACATGTGTTTCTAATTAGTGCACGTTCGCTTTGCTGCCGTGCTCCAGTTCAGACTTTGAGAGTTTGAGTAATCAGTGCTACTGTCTTCAGTACTTGTACTCAGAGTCTCCGCAGTGTCGGAGCTAGGGCGCCCCCTTAGGCCCAGTGCAGGTAGTGAAAACACCCGGGTACTGTTCTTTAGGTAGGAAAGCACAGCATTAATTGGGTTTTGATAGCCTATTGTGCCCCTGGCTTCGGTGCCACTGCACCCGCTGCACCACCGGCTATTCAGCTTGAGAAACGCTGTCTCGAGGTACCCGTCTGTCTGCCGCTCTCTCCTGCCCCTCACCCTCCGCTCTCCCTTCATTTCTCTCAGACTGAGTCCCCCTAATACCTTTTCTAAAACCCCTCTCCCCACTTGCTCATCCTGTGCCGCTCTCTCTCTCCCTCATGCCCCCCTCTTTCAATGGCTTTCATTCCGCCGATCACTCTCTCTCCATCATGTTCCCCTCTTTCAATCAGTCTGTTTCTGCACATCTTTCTCTCGTCCTCTTTCGATTGTCTCTCTTCCCTCATTTCCATCTAAATCCTCCCTGCGCTCTATCTCGCCCTTCGGGCCCCCACCCACCTCATCCCCACACACAGCCACCCAAGAGACATCCACACATACAGACATACCAGAGACATCCGCACATACAGATACGTCCAAGAGACAGCCACACACAGCGATACACCCCACACAAGGCCACACTCACCCACCAGTCTATTTGACAGTGTAATAATCCTGGGCGAAGCACTACGCTACTCTCGCGTAGTTTGAGAAGTTTGCGCTACTTCGCACTACGCAAATTGCACGTAGCACAAAGGAAACACGCATAGCGTAGTGCAGTGGTCATTTTTTGCTTGCTCGCGGTCCTCAACAGCAAGTTGGCGACCGCGAGTGCGGAAAATGACATCCCGGCAAGACACTTTCCTCGTTCCTGATCAGCAACATCAAGTTGCCGATTGCGAGCATGGAAAATCAACCTCCTGGAGAGATTCTCATCGCGGGGAGGTCAGGTTCTCATTGCATGTGGTCGCGTATGCTCGCGACCGCTCGCGATGAGAAACTACCAGTCCGCTTTGACCGCTCGAGTAGAAATCTACTTGAGCGGTAGAAAATGACCGCTTGCACTTTGCAAGATGCTGCTTGCACTGATTGCACAGTGCGGACAAGCATCCGGCACTGTGCAATCAGTGCAAACAGCATTTTGCATAGTGCACTACGCAGTTCGCGTAGCTCGCGTGGTGCGAAGTGCACTAGGCTTAGTGCTACTACGCGAACTACGCCCATGGGGATCTTGGCCTGTGGGCATATATTTCTCAATTGTAGTCGGCAAACACTAGCACAATATCGGGGGTACAGACCCTAAATTGACCCTCAACATCAGTCAATAGTGGAGCTTTCCAGACTTATCTCCGTGCCCATACGCCTGTCAGGTTGTTGCCTTCCAACTCTGTCATGCCTCTTCCAATGAGATTTGCCTCACCACTGCCAGGTGGCGGGCCAACTTCGCTGACATCTGTGTGAGATCCTGACGCTGCAAGGAGTGGTTACGAGCCTCCAAGGCTGTGATTTTTGACAGTTTCTCTTTCTCTTTGCCCCGGATATACCCTTTCACTAGGCCTCTGAATGTGGGTTGACTGGCCATCCGTAGGGTGTCTACTGAGGTCTTGGCTCCCTGGTTATTCTCTAAATAAAATTGGAGCTCAGAGTCTTCGTAATCAGTACAGTGCAGGTCGGTTGGGTACCATGTGTTTAGGCTCCACATGGGTCGTTTATTTGGCTCTGGGAACCTCAAGTGCAGATGAGCAGAGCACGGTCAGAGATCCCTCTTAAGAGGATGTCAACCTTGGACAACTGCAGGGTGTCTGTGCCCAGGGGGAGCAGGAGGTCAGTGTGCAGTGCAGTCCTACAGGCCACAGAGGTGGGGATATATGCAAGATAATGGGGAAGCCAGCCTCCACGCATCACAGAGCATAGGGAAATCCATTCAGACACAGAGCTGATGGGATTGGGACTGATGCCATGCCCCTGGGGGTGGGAGGCGCGAATGAGTCGTCACAGGATTGGAGATTCTGTTAAAATTTGCCTGGATAATGGTGGTGCCCAGTGGGAAGTTCAAAAGGTTTTTTGTCGGGGAGCTCAAGATGTGGAAAGAGAGAGCATTTGATTTGGTATGTAGACTGATAGGAAATTGTAATGGTTACCTTCAAACAGGGCCTCGATCCCGGTGTACCTCCTGTAAGGGTCAATGTGCATATTGGTCACCACCAGGATAAAGCTAAATTTTGGGACCCTCGTGTAGACCCTGAATTGGAGACCCTGTTATACTCATAACACTGGAGGAATGGGCAGTGCTCACCCATCAAAGGAACGGCATTAGAACGGCAGGCTGGAAACATCTAGTGTAACGGAGGACCGGTAAGTAGAAGCTAGCGCTGTGCAGGCACGACAGTGGTATGCCAGAGCGAAGGCGGGGTAGATCATAGGGGCCTATAGGATCACAAAGACTGGCCTTGAGACTGTGATGCCTGGACTTAAGGGGGGATATTCTCAAGAACATGCGATAATCATCGCCAAAATTGGTTAACGCAATCTTTCAAAATTTGCAATGAGCAGAACTGCGATAAAAAATCCAGCGAGAAGCAGCGCCAGCCTGCCAGTCCCACAAGTCAGGTGGCCAAAATCACAATAAAAGTGGCAACCAAAAACACAAACAAGACCCAAACAACTGCGAAGCACCATGGAGGGAGCCGGAGTAAGTACAGAAGACAACCAGAACCCCACAAGCCCCACGGAGGACCAGCCTGGGACCATCATTGGGGAGACGATGGCAGGAGTTGGGGGACCCTACACCACACAACATGGCCTGCGCCAACAGCAACCGGGTGAGTAACGACCAGGGACTGGGGGATGGGGGAGATGGGTACAATGGCACACATGCACAAGTAAGTAGAGCACATCTGCGGACAAACCATGCCCAGGAGTCACAACTCCGACCAAGAGCCCAAATTACGCAAGTCTGCAACTTCTCAGCACTGTATAAGCACAGAAGTGAAAGGCACACCCGCTGAAAGGGATATGGGCCAGCTAAATCAGAGCCAAAGGGGCAACTCACCCACAATGCAGCACACCTACATAAGATGCAGATCACCCCAACATTGACAACAATGTGGTACAAACTGCAACACTTTCACAACAGAACAGAGAACACAACTGCTGCCGCTTGTGTTTAGAAAATGGCCATTCGCATTTGGCATAGCAGGAAACTGTGAGATGACAATGTACAAGTACAACCTCACATCCCTGATGGTGTAGAAATGCCAAGTGTCCCACTTCAAAATGGCGTCTCCCCATAAACAGTCACAATGTACATTGCCATGCAGTCTGACAGTAAACTTGTACAATGCGTGAACATACATGTGAACACCATGTCTATCTGCATTTCCCCTTCACATTGCAGAGGGAGAATCAACATCTCCTACATAGCAGACCCAACAACAATGCACTGAGGATGAAGAGGACCTTCCCAACATCTACACCAACACACTCTAACAGCTCTGGGACAACTCTGGCACCCCACCTCCAGGAGCAGGGCAGTCCAGCTGCATCCATGAGACCCCACTCCATGCACAGACCACACAGCAGGAAGCACACACCACCACAGCTGTCTCCCAGGACCCCCACAACCAACACATGGCATTCCAACGCCGTGTGTTAAGGTGCCAGGAGATGTCTGACCAGCTGCGGGTGGGGTTCGACCTCATGGCAGCCAAACTAGATGCCATACGTGAGTGTCTAAGTCCCGTCAGGGACCACTCACAGTCCCTAAAGGACACCCACTGCCCGATCTTTGCTCTACAAGTCATGACTCTGAGCCAAGAACAACTCTCTAGTCAGAGTGGCCCCAGCGATGTCAGCAAGAAGTTGCGTCACATGCAAATGATCTTGGAGAACATGGAGCGGATGCAGGCGGAAAGAATGTTTGCCACTTCTGCACACCAGCAAGATGTAGCTGTGATCTTCCATGCCCTGCAGATCCTCATCATGGCATTGCCACCACAATGCCTTATGCGAATGGATGCTGGTGCTACTACTACATCCACATCTCCTCCTCCTGAAGTGTCAGTGCCACACAGTAATGCAGACAAAACACCACCACCCGCATGTGAGGCACCTGACACATCAGAGGACGAAAATGATGATGAATCTGCCTTTGTGGTAAGAAAGAAGTGGTAGCATTCCTCTCCGCCATATGGCCGGGTTCCGCTTTGTTCTGCCCACTGCATCATGCCCTGGAATAACACCTCCCACTGTCCCCCTATACAATGAGCGGCACTCACCTTGGACCTCAACATGGACTGCCATATTTGGTTTGTTACCAATGACACAGCAATCACACAGTGGACTGTAGTCTTCCACTCCCTATGAGCTTGTCAATCCCGAAAGGACTCTGGCTGCCCCTCCACAGGCCAACAATGTAAAGTGGGGTTTGCATGGCCATAACTGGTCCAGCTTCAACGCTCCACTGAATGTGAATAAAACATTCCAATTCACACAGATGTGTCATGGCCAAGATCAATCAAGAATGAAAGTATGGATGAATGTAGGGACAGCGATTCCACAAAAAGGTACTCCCTGGGTAATGCTATCAATGCGCATGTATGGCCATGACCCAGATAGGCATTGAGACACACATTGTCATTCAAATCAACACTCATCACAGTTGAATACAAGTGAAAGTGCATAGAATTTATTTACATATGCATGTCAGTACGGGAAAAATAAGTGCCACAACATGCAGACCAATGCAGCAGTATGTCAGAATGAGGAACATAGCCAAGCGCCGCTATCCATTTCATGGGAGTGCCTCACCTTTCACAGATGTGTGTTAAGCCGCGCTGTTGTCCGCTCATGTATTCGGAGTCCAGGCGAATGCAGTCATGTCCACTGTTGTCGTGGGATATGTGACCAGATCTCTAAGATACTACAAGGGTTCGGGACATGTGCAATGTGTTCCAATCTGTTGAGGCTGCAAGTACGTAGTTGCTCATCCATGAAAGCGATTGCAGCTTTGTAGGCTAATATTTCCAACATGAGGTCATTGTCAACTTCATCAAACATGATGGCAAGTCCATCCATTAGCAGGTCTGGACAGATGTGCTGCGTCCACCCCCTATCACCAATTTGCACTACAGCCCAATAGGGGAGCGGTTCAAAGTGGACACTGCACACGAGGATTTGTGCAATCTCCCAGGTCCAGGTGCCAGCATAAACGGGTATCACTGTGACACTTCTGGTCATGTGCCAACAGGGGCACACACACGTGTCAAAATCCAGTTCAGCTACGGTCCTGTTGAATAGGCAGACATCCATGCACCACTCGAATATGCACGATCGACAATGCAATACAGGCTGAACGCAGGTGACGTTGGCAAGGGGGAAGCTTAGCCGGTTACTAATCCACATCACTGCCAATGGCAGTGCCCCCAGTAAATGCAACATATGTGCACTGTACAGTTCCAAGTGACAGGGGTTGTGCATGTGTCCGGGATGTTCTGCCATTGAGTCAGTGGCTCTGGTTGAAGTGGCACTGTTCTGACCTGCGCCAGATCTGTGGATGAAATGCCACAGCTCGGATCAATGAGTTGTTTTAGTCTGCAATTGTTGTATGCCTGGGATGGTGTGGGAGTAAGTGTGAAGGCCATTCCATGCAAGATAACTTCGAGCAAGGACTTCTGTCTGTGGGGTGTTAATACGTTCTTTCATCTGGCTGTGCGTAGTGTGGGAGACCTCATCAGCTGCTATGGTATCTGTCAGGGGGTGCACATGCAATTCCGAGGGCGGAGGTGCAGATGTGCTCCCGCCTTATAGTTCAAACCTAGGAGCTTTCATTTCTAATGTTAGTTTGTCATCTGTTTGCCTTCTGGAAATGTGATGTGGCTTGTTGTGGGTGGGGTTTGGGATGTGTGCGACTTTGGGATTCATGTTTGACATGTCTTACATGTGGCATATGAGCGGCAACACTGTGTGTTACGTTGCCTCACAGCTGCTCCTCCCTCCCCCCAAACCCATTTACTTGTGTGCGCTGCACGATTGCATCACTTGCACTCCTACGGCACAGTATTGTCATGCCTGTCTGCGCCTGACTGCGCATGTCCACAACCCTGACAACGACACTGTGATGTGGCCGTTGAAGGTGGTGAACCACTTGAGTGTAGGCCTATGGTAAGGATTGGGCGGACTCAGATGTAGTGTAGATGCCTGGCTGCTAATGTGGCTAGGCATTTGGCTCTTGCTGCGGCAATACAGATACACAAAACACTTGGCATGTATGATCCTGGACGCCTTGAAGTCTTCCGGGGTAGGGGAGGCATGGGGGTGGTGGCGGTGGGTGTTGTGGCCCATTTGGGTCTCCGAGCTGCACGATCAGTGTCTCCATGACATGTGTTGATCTTCAGATGTGGCTCTGGGCTGGGCTCCCTTTCATACTGCAGGTAGTCGTCCTGCTTAACACCAGTAAAAGGCAGGTGTTAAATCCCTGCTGCTAACGCACCTTATCACCTGCTTTTGGATCGCATCGCAGATCTGGCTAGTCGTTGAGAATATCGTGAAGTGGTGTTTTTGTGTTGTTTTGCACTGGAACGCCTACTCTGCATATCATTAGCGTTAGTTGTCGCTCTCATCCGTGGCAATGTTTTTTGCAGAAGCTATCGCTGGAAGACTGCCGATATCGGCAGTTTGCACCAGCTTGAGAATGGAGCGATGATTATTTTGCCACTTTTGGTGCGCTAAAGTGCTGGGCACAAAGGGACGTGCAATGGGCGTTGCTGTGGGCGTTCCCACACAACACCCATTGCTTTTTGACACTGCCCCAGATTTACAAGGATCTGTAAATCTGAGGCGCCTTTGAAAAGGAGGCATTAGAGTGGCGCAACGAGGAGAATTATTTTTATCTTTCCTCGTTTTTTGCTCTTTCGAGGTGTGACCGCATTCTACAGCACACATAGAAGGAGCAAACCTTGTGTTTTTTCAGCACGGTCTGTATATTTCTGTTCCGAGGATCTTCATAAAAAAACAGATGCCCGCTCTTCGCGCAGAAACTAGTTTGGTCTGTATATTTCTGTTTAACCAGTAACTTTTTGGTCTCTGACTGTGTATGTATATTTCTGTTGTGGAAACTTTCCACACAGTTGCCTTTACTCTTACACCCATATCACTGTTAAATTTGTGTAGTCTCGAGAGACACAGAGCTGTTACAGAATAATGAGAGACATATTAAAAGCAATGGTTATATATAATGTAATGTAAATAAATCAAGTCATACTTTTCTTTGAAAGGGCTAACACAGTTTCGATATTGTATTTAATATAAGTGATGCATGTGCGGTCTGGGAAAGAGCTGACTGTTTGACCTCAAACGACCTTGAAAGTCAATTCCATGTTTAGCATTTCAGTGATCTTGCAGAAGCATCTGGTTCTTGGATTTACAAAGACTGCGCAGTACTGGTCACAATTATTTCTTAACTGTCCATAAGTCATAGAGGCCCTGGAGAACTTACATGCCACAGGGCAGGAGGTCCAGTGGGCGACATGGCACACTGTGTGCATCTCCTGTTACTCAGTCAGTTCAGCTTTTCCCTCAGATATCTGCACTATGTGTAAGCGGACACGGGCATGCACAAGGCTTTCCATCCTACCCAGGGAGACTTCTCTATATTTTGCAATGCCCCATATCTCATTGTATTTTTAGCACCTTGGGAAGCATTTAAGTAAAGTCAAGGTATGTAACGCATTCATCCACCTATCCTGTCTCAATTACTGATTCTATATTAGATTGGAAATGGTGCGGCCACAATAAGGGCTCAGAAAGATGCTTGCTTTTGCAGTCCATGGGGGAAAGCCGATGAACGTTAGCACCTTAGTGATATCCATATATTGTTGCCGACATGACGACTGTCACGTGTAGTGGAAGCCCACCGGCAGGCTAACGTCCTCCTGTTCCCTGGATTCCAGAGTGAGAGGGCAGGTGTAGTCCACTACCCTTATGCCTTACAGGTTGCAAGCAGTTCCTGGATACTGGTGCATAACTCACTGAGCTATATTTCAGGGACTATAACTTGTGACTTGCAGGTAACACATGGATTTCTGCAGCCTAAGCAGTAACTCACTGAGCTGTCTACATACAATACAAATGTGTGACCTGCATGTTACAGATTGTGCTTTGCAGCTGGTACGTTAACCCAGTATACTGTTTTATAATAAGTTAAACCTATGACTCGAATGCATACAGGTTTCTCGAGCAAGCGCATTAACCATCAAGAAGGATAGTGGCCTTACATTTCCCGGATTTTGCAGTAGTGTTTATATTACGTCTTTGCATGGACATCATTGATTAGCTTTACTTGCGAGAAAGTTTAATTTGCAGTGCCACACATTTGGCAGTAGAATGTCACTCATACGTACACTGAAACCATGGAAATGTCACACATGAGCAATATGGAAATGTGGCTGGGATACATGAAGAAAGCCTTTTACATCTGGGTTACTAATGGCTTTGCAGCTCCTGAAGTGTGGTTTGGATTTTGCACATACTGCTACACGGTTGTCAAACTATGTCACCATGCCTTGATGCATTCAAATGGCTTTTTGAAAGATATGTAAACCATTTGATGGATATATCCTCCAGTGGCAAGCTGATTTATAGAGAAAACGCCACCTCTTCCTGTAAAGCTTCTAAAACATAGGGCTAGAGCTTTCTCGCTGGGTCTGGCCTCACCAGCAAGGCAGGTTCATTAGCAATACAACATTTATGATATTCTAGAGCTCAAGAGTCCCAGCAAAGACAACATGCTCAATTGGCCCTTTCAGAGCAGGGGTGGATCCTGGGGTTCCCATCACCAGTAGTAGCAGCAGGTTCAGTCCCCACCATCCTCTGCCGGTTCTGATATTTAAAACTTATTTGACTTCCCCACCTTATGCCACCATACTCTGGTGGGTGGGAGGGTACCCCTTTTGCGCCCACTGGGAGTTGTTCTCGTTAGGCTGCAGCTCTTGTGGATTTGCTGTATAACAAACTGATCTATCTGTCCTGCCCCGCCAATGCCTTCCTACCACCAGGTTATGCTTTCTGGAAAGTGCCTCAAGTTTGGCGGCAAAGATTGCTCCCCCACACAAAGAACCCATGGAGGTTCTGTATTGGAAAGAAAAAGGCACCTGCTAAGGATGGAGCTTTGAGATCCATCCTTGATCTACTTCCTCTGAACTTGTTCATTCGGAAGGACACATACAAGAGCCAGGTCTTGCTCGCCTTGAAAGCAGGAGATTTGCTGACCTTCCTGGATTGCTTGTGCATCTACCTACAACTCCAAATTCCCCCTGTGCATGCTCATTACCTGAAGTTTACTATGAGGTCCAAGCACTATCATTTCATGGTCTCGGCATTCAGGCTTACAGTAGGGCCTCAGGTTTTCATGAAAGTACTAGCTGCTGTACCAACTTCAGTGGGATTCTCATATCAGTTTGGCCTCATGGCCCTGTGTATCCTGTTGGTTTCACATGCCAGATAGTGGTTGAAGATTGAACAGTGCCAGCTAGAGTTCTTTTGTCTCCCCAATGAAGTTACAAATTTCATCTTTACAGCCAGAAAAGGCACTATGAAATCCATGTATGCAGTCGCTAGAACACATTTGCGCAGCGGTGAGGGTCAGAAGGCTTGGGCCCAGATTGCACTTCCTCTTATACACAGGACTGACCCTGGCTACAGTTACAGATTGTGCTACTGCTAGGGAAGCGTTCTCTGGACTAGTCTGATGCTGAAAGAGTATACTTAAGGTAAGGAATCTGCACGAAGATTATATGTCAATCAGATATATGATTACAGAAGGTGAGTAATATTTACTGTATAGGGATTCTATTCAGAAGGGTCAAATTTGGAGCAATGTGGTCAGTGTGTCTCAAGTAAGCATGGGCGGATTTCACGAATTGGCAATCCGTGAACTTGCGTATTTACGGATTCGCAATCCGCAAAATCCGCGAATTTGCGGATTTTTTTTTTGTGTTCGCAAGGATTTCTGCCAGTTCGCAAGGGTTCTGTACCAGTTCGCAATTGCGAACTTACTTGTCGGCTCGCAACGGTCGCGACTATGTTGTTTCTACATCTGGTTCATCATCACAGGTTCACAGCACCCTCTGTTTCACCACTGCCACCCTCTGGTACACCCATGCCACCCTCTGGTACATCACTGCCACCCTCTGGTTGGCTTATCACTGTAGATTATGGGGGTGAAAAAAAGCAAGCACACCTGCTCTGCTTCAACTGACATTAATTAATTTGGGGTTGATTAATGTGTCACTGAATTTAAACTTCCAGTCTGGCTGGCACCTGCTTCCTTATCTGTAATTTGCTGAACTCTGAAGGGGCCCCTCAGGAAGCACTACAGGGAATGGTTAGTAATGATAAGATTGAACTTTTGCACCTGCTGAGTGCTTTCAGTTTTGTCTGTAATTGCTTTCTGTTGCAGTGTAATTTTTTTAACAGGACCTTTGTTGCTATTCTCTGAGCCTGCTGTGAGGGTCAGAGCAGGGTCATAGAATAGTTGCAAGTAGGCAAATGAACTCTGAAGGGGCCCCTCAGGAAGCACTACAGGGAATGGTTACTAATGATAAGATTGAACTTTTGCACCTGCTGAGTGCTCTCTGTTTTGCAAAAATCCAAATATCCAGCAGCATCCACAAAAGTAATCCTTCCAGGTCAAGATCCAAATCAAAGTGACCAGCACATGAAGAAAGCACTGGGAGGAGCCTGGTGGACAGGAACAGGAAGTTGGAGACTGTGGGGCACTTCCTTCCTCCCACCCCCACCCCCCAAAATGGACTCCTTGCAAAGAAGAAGTGCAGGCAAATGTCAACCTGAGGAGTTATTCTGATAAAAATCATAATTTTCAAGGTTTATGCTGCCTGCTGGTGGATTTCTTGTGCGAAATTGCAAATTTTGCAATCTCGCAATTGCGAGATTGTCGCTGCCCGCCGCATCTACGTGTTCGCAAGTATTTACTCCCGCGAAATTGTATAGTATTCTAGTTGGCAAGTGCGACCAAGCAAAAAATCCGCTTCGCACGGATTATACGAATTTTCGGCAAGTTCGCTAGAGTTCGCGGATTGCGAATTTACCGAAAATCCGCAAAATCCGCGAGCGGAACGGATTTTACGCCCATGCTTAGTCTCAAGCTAGAAACAAATGGGGCGCTAATGTTTTTGATTTGTTTTCAGTTTCAGGTGAATCTAGGTCCATAAACTGAGGTAGATGTTGTTGCAGTAATCCAGGCAGGATAGAATCACAGCTTACTTTATTTATTTAGTGTTGATATCTGTGTGAAGAGAAGCATGGAGAGACAGTTTCCTCTTTATCTAACACTTCTGACAATCATTTCTGTTCTTTGTATCTGCTGTAAAAAGAGATGCTAATATTGCCCAGTTTACAGTATTCAACATACTGACCATGAAAGAATGGTAAGCGGATTGTACCCTGCCTGGATTCAAAATCATGACGCTCAGATCCTTGTTGATGGCTTTCGCCTACATTATCTCTCTATGCCTAAATTCTATGGAGCAGAGATAACAATATCAAATTTGCCTAAAAATCCCGTTACTGCTATGCTACAAACATGCACACCTTTTTTCAAAAGTTTAAATCAAGAGTGACTCAAGCACCCAATACATATGGCTGAAAAAGTACAAAAGTTATAAATCATAATTTCACTAATGTAGTAGTGAATGTTCAACAGTACATTCACTCGTCTATAACCCCCACTCAATGGGGCTTCTTTAGAAGCCCTTTGCGCCACCAGTACCTCACTTTTTTCCATATTATAAGTTACACATTGGCGGTGGAAGGACATTCTATATAAGCTCCCATGTTTGTTAAAAACATCAAGAGAAGCCATCCGTCCAGAAATTATCTTTGCAAAACAAACAATTTAAGAAACTGGCAAGGCACTGCCTGAATCAAATGTAGTTGCATTTTAAAATGATAGGAGTGCCTGTTTTATTAAATGTATTATTTATTTTACAAGATGCATCAAAGCAAAATCCGGTCGCAAACGGGCAGTTTCGCAGAATTGCCCCTTTGCAACCAGTATTTTTGCATTGAGAATGTCTCCCCATTCATTCCTGTGAGTCTCTAGGCCCATAGGAATGACTGGGGAGGTATTCCTTAATTGCGAGTCACAATTTGCGAATCGCAATTAAGAAATGTTTAGAAATCGCTATTTTTTTAAGCGATTTCTACATGCATAGCCTTTTGCTATGCCTTATTAGCGAATCCTTATTTTTCGCTAATGAGGAATCGCAAATGGCATTGTTGATGCATGTGCCAGTATAAGACTTCTCTTGCTATGCTTCTAGGATCTGGCACTTCCTCCCCAGCCAGGTCCACAAAATTCCTCACTATTGAGGGAACAGAAGCCCCTCTTCTTTAAATCAACACTGCACCCCCATGTAACCTTTCGAATGATAGACCATAGCTGGTAATTTCCCATGTCCTGGGGCACTCCTCCCTAATCGCACCTGTAACACCTCCTCTTTAATCAACCAGTGTACAGTGCAATGCTACCTAGATTGGCGCTATTAAATCCCCATGCATACTCCTACAATTTGTATACATTGAGCAAAAGCTCTCGGTCTAGATTTATGAGCAGTTTTCACTGGGTTTGCATTCAATTTGTAACGCAAACCCAATGCAAATTGTTATACTTGGATTTACTAATCAATGAAAATCAGGATTTGAGATGGATGGTTTCCTGAAGTAACGCAAAGTTGCCCTATGCGCTGCTTTGCATTACTTTGTATCAAGAGGCTATTCCATGAATGGTACATGGGCCTTCCCAGGCAACCCTCCATGTGTTTTAACAAAGTTTTGTAGATAGGGAGCTGTGCCAAAATATTATGCCTTCTCTATACAAGTGTAACAAGAAGAAATATTTTCATTTCTCCATGTTTTTCCTACATTGTATGTGTGCTGCATTGTACACCACATGCACAAGCAGGAAAAGTGTTAAAGAATCATTTTTGTACTTGAAGGGTCCCCTTCCAAAACAAAAACTGTTCCTTACAGGACACATCCATCATTGCACTGTGGCTCAAGGGTGTGTGGGCCCGATGAAGAGATAGAGGAAAACAGCACCAAATCTTACTAGGTATGGGCTGTTCTGCTCTCTCCCTTTCATGCAACGCAGCGCAGCATCTTTAATTGCTAGAGTGATTTGCATTAATAGTCCCTAAATCTGGGACATAGTTTTTAAAGCATTCCTAAATAATTGAAATATGGTGTATTTCGTGTGTCTTGTCTGAAGAAGACCCTAGATTAGTCAGAATACCAGGGCCTTTGTGAGTCAGGTTTGCGAATTCTGCTGCCACTAAGGTTTTGAGTAAGGTGAACCTAAAGTTAAATAATATCCCATGGTCAGCCGTAGGTTTTTTTAGTAGAGAAGTCAAGATGATGAGATTGAGTTTCTGTTAGACCACCCCACCCCCAAACCTGTTGTAAGGGAGCCATTTATTGATTGCATGACCAAAAGGGCATAGGAAGGGTGCTATAGGTCCTAATGCAAACAGAGAATGTGACAGTGCTCCCAGTTCCATAGTAAAAGACATACAAAATAGGGGTGCAGTGGTACATTTACACATCAGGGCCCCAGTGTAACGACACTTGCTGCCCCAATGTTAGTTGTATCGCTCATGTCAGAGGTAAAGACTTTTATGATTTTTGTGTTGCACATACCCCAGAGTGGCGAGGACACTTCGGCTGATATAATGAGTTTGGTCTCTGAGGCTACTGAGGTTGGGGCAAAATCCTTTACGGTTGTGGGTCAGATATCTTCTGCAGTGCAAATGCACCAAAGTGAGATACCAAACTCCAAGATGATGTGAAGCAGGGTATCCATCTTGTTGTGGAAGAAGGACATTAGGTAGCTGAAGGGACAGGCAGGGGTTATGATAGCAGATGTCATAACGCCTTAGGGGCTTTATTGCAGTTACCCGTAAGCAGGCTTCAACCCACTGCTGATGTTATTCCCACCCAGAACTCTATGGACAGTCTAGGCTTACTCGACGCCTTAAAGACCCAACAAATGTACTGTGTTTTCTATTGACTCCACATCAGGGGCAATTTATAAACCACCTAACAGAAGCGGGGGAACATCTTATCAGCCCATTAAGATGCACTAACCCAGGCAATCAAACAAGATCTTCTTAGACTCGTGAAGGCAGATAAGGGAGACCCACAATGGTTCGACGAGCATTGTTCGGTAGCAAACAGGAGGTTAAGAGTAGCTTTGTCTACATCTCCACGAAATCAGGCTGAAATCCAGTTTGCGCGTCGAGATTATAAGCACGCCGTTAAAGTCAGGAAGGAGACCTAGCCTAAGGTGAATTGGGAAATCTTGTAAAATGCTGTATTGAGCAAAAACAGCAAATGTTTTTGGAATACTGTCAAAAGATTGAAATCTAGAAGCTCACCTGAAAGCCCCTTGATGCAATATAACATCTTGGGCACCGATTGGGCAGCACATTTGCCCGCCATTTATCACCGTGAAAAAAAAATCGACTCTCTATCTCTCAGGTTGCTCAACCCATCCCCATTAGTAGTGAACCTAGCAGAAATTGATCAGGCCATACGTCAGAGTACTGGAGGCAAGGTGCCAGGCCCGGATGGGACCCCAATTGGTCTCACTAGAAGCAATGTTATGCTTTAGGGGCCCCTTCTTCACTAATGATTTTAACCGTTCCTTAAATACGCAGATTTCACACTCATGGAAACTTTCCACGCCGAACGCCCTGTGGGAAATGGTGGACTGTTTTGTCCATTTCATGGATAGTTTTGACTTGGTTACCTATTATGGCAAGTCTTGGATCATGGTCTTTGGTCAAGGTAGGATTGCCACCCGCAGGCTTGTTATCAAGGGTCATTCAGTACATGGCATAAATAACTTTAGCTACTTGAAGTTATTTTTAATACTTCGGGGTCTTGGCAGCCCCAGCTGCACAGTTCATGTCTTAGGCTGAGTTGGTCAGCTGGGACAGTTTTCAACCTGCCATGCACAAGGGGAAGAGGAACCATCTGGCCACTGAGGAAAGTCTATAATGCATAGTGTGTCCCAGGTGGCACATATGGCTGGAGGCTTTTACACGTGCCACCCACAGCTTCCTGTCCTATTATGTCCCTGGAGCTAAACCAGTCATACATCGCCGACAGGGTTCAGTTAGCCCCATTATTATTGTGGGTTAGCGTGTGGGCTAATTCGCACGCTCAACTCTGTAGAGACTTCATCTTGGATTGTCTCCATTTGGATAAATGGAGTACCGTTTCCTAGTTAAATTACATTTCACGCATATTTCAGGTGCTAGGCTTGGCTTGTCTTTTTTTGTCCTCAAAGAGTATTTAAAAGATGATAAATTATTGGTCAAGAGGCACTTTTGCGATTTTTGTGAAACTATAAGTCTGGAAATTGAGTTAACGAAAAATATGGTGTTGGTTTTTTACAGACCTCTAGCACAGAGCCCATTTTTTATTTGACACTTTACCTCACTCTATGAGAGAGGTCTCTCCTTTTCCGTTTTAGGACTTGTATGGTTTGGTGGCTCATGAGTGTAGGTAGCCCAAATGATATGTTGGGGGACATATTTTAACTTGTTTCTGCGATGGGGTCTCCGAACAATCGCTGTAACACTATGGGGCATATTATCAAGGACCGGTGTTAAAATTATCGCCGTTTTATCAGCAGGAAACTGACGATAAAACTGCGATAATGGGCTTGATAATACGCCCTTGTTAATTCCCATAGAAGCCCATGTTAACACAAGAACATGGGCTTCTATGGGAATTAACAAGGGCGTATTATCAAGCCCATTATCCCCGTTTTATCGGCAGTTTCCTGCCGATAAAACGGCAATAAATTTAACACCGGTCCTTGATAATGTGCCCCTATATGTTTTTAAGCAACTTTTTTAAAATACCATTGCAGACTTTTGCTCAAACCTCTTTTAAAATCATTGGGCTGTCGCAAATGTAGAGAGGCTTTGTTCCATTTGTAACTGTTGCATACACCTGCTATTTGCTTAAGGTATGCTCTTTTATGAAAGCTGCAATAAGAACTAGGAAAAACATGGAGGGCCCACTCTGTTGAAACAATATTGCTCCATTTGTCGCTTTTTAAAATCTGTAATTTATTCTGTTTATCATGGTTTTAACACATTTGACATATTTTATGTGGCACCTTGCACTTTAAACATGTGTGTCTAATGTAAGATTGCTTTGTGTCTTTCATGGCCAAATAGTGGCTAAATAAAGATTAATTGAGGATAATAATGATGATGATAGCTGATGTCTCTTGGAATATTTTTCGTTGTTGCCACGACAGGATTGAAAATACTGTATTTGTCCAGGATTAATGCCCCAGCATAACCAAGGTTATCCAGAAGGCATGCAGTTCTATCAGTAGGCAATTTGGGTTCCCTCTAGTACAGTGCTTACCAAACTTTGTAGAACAATGACCCGATTTTTAAAACAACAAAGTTTTACGACATATCTAGTTTTAATGGTCATGAGGCAGGTGATTTTTTAATTGCTACTAAAGCATCATGTGGTAGCGTACTGTCATTTAAGACAGCACATTTTCCATTGAAATGGCCACTAAATTTGCAAGGACCTAGAGGGATATATTTACTAATCTTGCACGCAACGCGGGCCAGCAAGCAAAATTGCTGTGCTGTGTTGCATGAAAGGGAGAGAACAGAAATGCTCCATATTTGTAATGCTATAATATGTAATGCACATTTGTAGAGAGCACTATCACCCGGGATGGTACCCTGGCGTTGAGCAGGTGTTAGTATAGGCACATCTAAGGCCTAGTGGAACTATTCGAAAAGGCAGGTCTTCAACTTCTTGTGGAATTCGAGAAGTGAGGAGGGGGCTCTTATTTGTAGCGACAGGTTGTTCCAAGCTTGAGGAGCGATGTAGAAGAAGGTTTGATGCCAGATCTGGTTTTCCGTATGCGTGGGATTTGACCAAGTAGGAATCCAAACGAGTGGAGGTGTCTGGAAAGTTTGTGAAAGCAGGTGCAAGTGTTGAGATATGCTGGGCTAGTGTTATGTAGTGCCTTGAAACTGTGGGTGAAGAGTTTGGATTGTGCTTCTTTGTGAATGGGGAGCTGATGGAGCTTCTTCAGATGTGGTGTGACTTGAGGGCTGTGTTTGGAGGTTGACAGTGATTCTGGCTGCTCATTTCTGAATAGTTTGGAGCCGCCTGGTGAATTTTTTTTTATCCCGGCGCACAGGGTGTTCCCATAGTCCAACTTGCTTGTGACTAGGGGGTGCGTGGTGATTTTGCAGGTGTTGATTGGGAATCTTGAAAATGTTCCTAAGTATCTTCAGGGTATGGAAGCATGATGCAGAGATGTCATTGACTTGGGCGGTCATGTCGAGTTTGCTGTAAGTGACGATCCTGAGTTTCTTGGCATGGGTGGTGGGGGTGAATGTTGGTTCAAGCTCTGTTGGCCACCAGCAGATAACAATTTCAGTTTTGTTGGTGTTCAGCGATAGACAGTTGGTCTTCATCCAATGAGCGATTTCAGTCATGCAAGCCTTGAACTTAATCAGGGTACTGAGCATCTTGTCTGTGAGGGAGAGAATGAGCTGCATGTCATTGGTGTAGCAGAACAGAGGACATTGGTATTGTGACAGTGGGTGATGATGGGTAGAGAGATCATATATGTGTTGAAAAGGGTCGGGCTCAGTGAGGATCCTTGTGGAATTCCGCAGATGAGTTCCTGGGCATCCCAGATAAACAATGCCAGGCTGACTGACTGGGTAAGTGGCTGATCCATCAAGGTGCGAGTTCTTGGATTCTGATATCATGTAGGTGTTGGATGAGGATTGGGTGAAAGACTGTGTCAAATGCTTTAGGTAGGTCCGGGACAATGAGGGCAACTGTGTCTCCTCTGTCCAGAGTCATGCGGAGGTCATCCCTGGCAGTGAGGAGGGCATTCTCCATCCCCTTAACAAAGATATGGAGCATTTCTGCTCTCTCTTTGTGGTGGTGCACCAGGCGCTGCCTAGCGCCAACGATGGCACCCTTGCAACAGAGTGGGAGGTGGCCTGTGTTACAGGCAGGATTGTTTTTGCGGAGGAAGGAACACCTCCCTGCACAAGAACAGTCCTTAGAGGCATTTTCCTGTTCCTATATGTGCTGCAGAATACAGCACACGAGGAAAGAGGGAATAATGAGGAGAAATAAAGACATTGCTCCTCATTATACCTCACTGAGAAATGCATAGCATTTTGATGCATTCCTAGGTCTACTAGCTTTAGTAAATCTGGAAATGCACCTACATCCATGGGCGAATGCATAGGAACACCTAATGCCCACCCACAACACACCTCCAAGTTTAAATGTAATGTAACATAGAGCAAGCAACTGGGTTGCATTACATTTCGTTATAAAGTCACATGTCACAACGCAAATCAGGCCATACATGGCTTTATAAATTCCAAATAAGCTTTTGTGTTGCCACGTATTGCATTGCACGACGCAAAAGCAATGCAAAAGCCTAATAAATCTAGGCCACTGGTTTACTGATAAAACTAAACTGCACACAAGAGATAGTGTGAGGTGTAACAATGTGCTCACACTTTGCATTTATTATGTATATAATTGATGGTTTCTTCTTAAGTATTTCACCATGCATATACATGTTGTTCTTTGAGTCACTCCATGAAGATGGAATACTCAGGAGTGAAGTGAGTCAGTTGCACCTGCCTGCTGATACATGGTGGCTGGGATCTTATGCTCTCTGTAATTAACTTATTCAACTTCTTACTACAATCAATTCTAGTTCTTCATTTAACTTGATTTTACCCTAGTGACGAGGGAAAGTGACCTACCCTACGCTTTAAACAGAGAATAAGAAGAAAAGATCTCAACATCTACAGCTCATTTTTTCAACGCTTTTAAGATCTTCATTTAATGTGAGTTTTAATCCCCTTCTCACTGGAACATTTTCTTAACTTTTAAGAGACTTAAAAGAATATTAGAAAGAAACTTTAAGCAATCGCCACACACCTCACTTTTTTCATATCATAGCCTTCATTAAGGGTTGGGAGATTTGGATGTGGGCTTTTTGTTACCTTGTATACTTTGTTGGGAGCTAATGCTGTATTTCCTAAGTATAAGCAAGGAGCTCACAAAGTAAGGTGTGACTAGTTTCTTGCTTTTTGGTCTCTCATAAGCGAGTACTTCATTATTAAGCTGTGAGAGGTCACAACTTTGTTGTTTCTCTCGTGATTCAGTTTTCAAGCATAAAGGAAGTTAATCTAGGACTTTATGTGTACTTACGGAAATGTGTTATTTCATCATCAAAGAATGAAATGCTGACACCTTTGAACTTACTTTGAAGTAACTACTAAAAAAAAATTTTAAAAAAAGAGGAGAGAAATCTATCTGACACCATTATTCCTACATGTTTTGTCGAGCTTCACTACAATACAATGCTTTAAATCTGAATTTGTAACTGTTTCTTCTTCTAAATTGCCATTTGTGAACATGAAATGACATGGTCGTTGGTGACTTTGCATCGGTTGAATTTTGCCTTAATGTACAAGCTTGAGTTTGAAAGTTGCATTTGTTGTTGTTCAAAACTCACTGTGTGTTCTTTCTGGCGATACTGGATTCCTCTGAGACCCCGTCATAGTGGAATCTTTCAAGTCCTAAGATCGGAAAAGAACTTGGTTTTGCTTTTGGCATCTCCGAACCTCCAAGACACTATAGCTTTTTTGGGATTTCGTCGGCAGCCTGGAACTGACCTCCAAAGCTTTCCGTACTTCATGTGACGTCAGAACGTTTGTTTACACTGTACGTGTATGTGATGGCCATTTGTCTTTTTCCTCACTTTTGATCATTTTCAGTCTCTGCGGTCTCTGCAATCTTTTCAGGATCTGCGATGAAGTTAAGAGACTGGAACCAGGATCGGAACATCGGTTGAAGCATTATTAAGTTTTAAATTACTTTCATCGTAATCTTGTTTTCTTTACTTTTAGTTCACACACTTATTAATATTTTTATGTTGAGATGGCTAGTTTTTATGAGTGCTTAGATGGTGAGTGAAACATCAACATATTTCTCGATTTATGATCTATTTATTCATACTTGTATCAGAAATTGAACTTGGATGGACATTAACATTTCATCTTTTATACAGTTTACTTTCAGGCAGTACGTACCGTTTAGCAATTAATTAAAAAATATTTTACATGAACAATCTCCCTCATTTATGAGCTATTGATTCACATGCTATGTCCTCTATGTTCATCATATATGTCAGTTGTTGAACTTTGATGAACTTTTTATATCTCAAGTTAGTTTAATGCTTGATATAATTTAATACCTGTGAATTTTCTTTTTCATTGTTTGTACATTTTGTTTTTGATTGAGACACTAAGGTTACAAAAGTGTTATAATATTATGCATCATAGTGTTTGTATCCTCACAATTCAGAATGTAGCTATTCATCCCTTTTTTCTAGCAATCCCTGGAGAGCCACCTATCAGGTGGCAAAAATGGAAAAAGGTATTTGAGAGCAATGCTGAGGTGTGTGGGACAAACCTTAGTGCAGAAAGGAGAACTGCACTTCTCTTACACTGTTTAGGGTCAGAGGGTCAGGAAGTTTTTGATCATTTACCCGATATTGAGGATTCCAACTTGAATGAATATGAAATTTGTATTTTAAAATTGGATAGATGCTACCTACCAAAGGTAAGCACAATTCTTGAGCGCTACCACTTTGGTCGTCGAAACCAAAATGAAGGCGAGTCAGTTGAAAATGACATTACAGCACTCAGGAAGTTGGGGTCATCTTGTAAATTTGGAGCTTTGTTAGAAGAAAGAGTAAGAGACTAATTTATGTTGGGATGCAATGTACAAAAAGTTAGAGACGACATATGGCAGAAGGATGAACAAGATTACAAAATGTATTGATACTAAACATGTTATCAGTTTTCTGATGGAAATCTTCAAAAGAGAGGGTCTTCCTGGATACCTGTTAACAGATAACGGTGTAAAATTTGTATCCGAAAAAATTGAAGAATTCTTGGATAAATGTTCTATTAAACATAAACGATGTTCATTGTATCACCCAGAATGGTGGAAAGTTTTGTTCATGTTCTTAAGGAATCTATTTCCTTGTCTAAACAGAATAATGTGGATTGGAAAGAGGGAGTTAGTAAGATTGTGGAAATGTATAGGATCACTCCCCATGCAACTACTGGTTGCACACCGTTTGTATTACTTAAAAGTAGGCATCCCAATACTCTCATAGCACCTTTCTGGGTGAATGAAATGTCTAAAAAAGGACATAATACATTCTCACAAACTTTTTGGAGAAGAAAAAAGGCTAATAAAATTGAAGAACATAAGTTAAGGTTTGATGCTAGAAATGCGGTCAAGAACACTCAAGTTAACATAGGCGATTTGGTCATGATTAGAGCACCGTTTGAACGTAAATCTTCTGAGATGGTCAAAAAACCTCATGCAGATGTAAAACTTTTAACCAATGCAATTAAAATAGAAGATTCTAGGATCTGGATCCTTAATAGGGTGGTTGTCATTAAAAACCATTTGGTGGACAAAGGACACACTGTACCTCTATCTAATTCTGCTTCTAATTCTACTGGTGGTTACAACATGTGTCCTTCAAATTCATTAAAGGTTAGGAGTGGAAGGATTGTAAAACCTCCTTCAAGGTTCAGAGATTATGTTAGAGAATGATGTTGAAATTTTGTGTTATTTTTTGTTGTTGTTGTTTTGTCGGTTATATGGGGGGAAGGTGTGTAACAATGTGCTTACACTTTGCATTTTTTATGTATATAATTGTTGGTTTCTTCTTAAGTATTTCACCATGCATATACATGTTGTTCTTTGAGTAGCTCCATGGAGATGGAATACTCAGGAGTGAAGTGAGTCAGTTGCACCTGACTGCTGATACCTGATGGATGGGATCTTATGCTCTCTGTAATAAACTTATTCAACTTCTTACTACAATCAACCTCAGTTCTTCATTTAACTTGAATTTACATGTGGAAATCGGCTTTCAGTGAATAGTTATCATTTGCGCATCACCAAGTAAAGTGTCTTGCTTTGTTTTGATCCCATGAAAATGTATGGGGCAGATTTACAACAACTGACACATCTCTGCATATTAACAGAGAGGCATCAGTTAATTTGCGTCACGTAAAAAATATGTGTCGCATTTACAATGCGGCGTACCGTGGCGTAAGGACGGACAGATGCGTGAGGCATCTATTGGTGTTAAGGCAACGCATTGCTGGAGTCATGTCGCAAGCACAACGCAACTCCAGCAATGCTTCGGATAGCCTATTTCCATTATGATGTGTCAGTCCTTATGCCTGCTTCAAGCAGGTGTAAGGTTTTGACGCAGCGGCGTCGTAAAAGTGACTCAGTGAAATCTTGTAGATTTCACTGTGTCACTTTTACGAGACTTTTTTGCGTCGGAACGCCAACCCTGCATACATTATACCTGATGCAGGTATAACGTGACGCAGGGCTTTACAATGTGGTTTTTTTGTGTCCTCATTCTGCCCACTCTCTTGCTGGGGTTGCTGTTGTCTCACAGATGCCAGGAGGAAGAAATAGAGCATTTCCACACAAGGATACTGCTGTTTCCACTTCCATCTCCCGCACGGAGTGGACCAAGACACTGGAGAGACTAGGACCGACAGCATGTTTTGGTTTAATCATCAGATCTGCTCTCCTCTCTTCATTCCACCAACATTGTCCAAAACTTGTCAAGACTCCTAGGATCACAGGCCAAATCAGACTGGCTCGTATAAATGATGCTTTTGAGGTACTCAGCAAAGGATAGGGGGCTGTCGGATTTCCAAAGCCTACATATCTCCCGCCTCGCCAACAGAGCCACATAAAAAATAAACTTGGAGATAACTGTGTTTATCCGCACATCCTCTTCTTGATTAAGCCCAAAGAATACAAGACTAGGGCTTACCTTGATCTGTTTACCAGTTACTTTCTCAAGAAAGGCACATACTGAGGCCCAAAAGGAAACAATCTTCGGACACTGCATAAAAAAAGCAGGTCATCTGCTGATGGGAGCATGCACCTTGGGCAGACATAGATGTTACCTGTAGCACTTGATAACTATGCTGGAGACCAATACACACTGAGGGTGGTAAACAGATGGTTACGTTTAAGCTAGGCAGGTTTCACAACTGTACGTAGAATGGAAAAGGAATCAAACCACACTTGCTCCAAATCCCCATCCCAAGCACTTTTGCCCATAGGTGTGAGATTTCAAAGTCAATCTTATCATCAGCCTCCAGAAAGGCCCAATACCAAAATGAAACTTCCTTTTCCCATTGGTCAGTTTTCATCACCTGATCGAGCTTTGAGTCCTCTTCCTCTCCTACCCAGTCCTGTGTTGACCACCAAGAACGTAAATGATAATATTTAAATCTTTTCAATTGTCCCTTGGTACTGTTGCTTAACACTTCCCAACGGATGAATGACGTTACAACGCATACTTTTACAACGCCTACCTTTACATCGCAAGTTTTACAACGCATACCATTACAACGCATAGTGCTTTTAGGCACTGGATAGTGAATTGTTTAATTTACTATTCCAACTCCAGTCCCCGTGGATAGTAGGGAAGGTGTTGGATAGTACATTAAACCTATTCCCTATCCTCGAGCGCCCCCCAGCGCTATGCGTTGTAATGGTTTGCGTTGTAAAAGTTGCGTCGTAATGGTAGTGCATTGTAAAAGTTTCATTGTAAAGGATGTTTCCCCTTCCCAACTCACTAGGCTTGATCCCATTTTAAAATCTGCCCAATAGCATAACCCCTGGAGCTTGGCTATATCCTCCTTCCGAAAGGTTAAAGGAATAGAATTAAAAAGAAAAGTGATTTTGGGAAGAACAATAATTTTTATAAGATTCACCCGACCATAAATGTTTACCCCGTTGACCGTGGCGCGAATTCCGCCCCTGTGCAGCGTTTTAATCAGTGGGCGGGGTTCGGAATAATTAAATAATAATAATTAAAGCCACTTTTCTGGTGCACCCTCTCAGGTCTGAGCAAACTACCACCTGGACCCAACGTAACTTGTTGAAGCATAGCCCACACTCATTACTTTCCAGATGGGTCTGTTGTAGCTTTACAATCTGCGCCTCACTATTCTTAAGGTATTCTGTCAGCCGGGCCACCTTCTTCCTTTATCTCAAACTATTGACATTCCAGGATAAAAAATTAACTAAATGTAACCTATTCATACCCAAAACCCCAAACTCTGTCCCCAATTGGCTCCTTCATCTCCTTCGGCATAGACCCTTGTTTAAACTTCCCAGCCGGATGGAACCCATGGATACCAACAGCCAAATTAGAGGATAGCAAAAAGAGGACTAATTTTATTCTTTGTTCCCCATACTCCCCACACCCATTGCCCCTCTTAACCCCCCGACCCCCGGGAAACCCCCTCTCTTCCCTGACCCCCTTCCCAAAGAGAGATAAATACTTGTACTTAAAGAAAAAAAAAAGTCTAACAATTCATAGTGAATTATGTGTTTAGCGTCTACACTATTTCATCTGCTATAAGACCCGTACAGAGGCTTTAAGGACTAACAGCTCATCCCTCCATCTGAGCTAGAAAGGTGTCAATCTCTTCTGGACTACTAATATTATACATCTTGTTTCGCCACATGATTTTCAACATTGCTGGAAACTTCATCTGGACCTGGGCACCTTTACTCCGTAGCTCATTCATCCTTGTACCTTAATTCTCATTGCCTCTGTGCAGTTCTGTTGCCCAAATCCAATCTTACTTGGTACTTAAAGTCCCCGAAATATTGTCTAATATTTCTTCCAGGACCCCACATTTTTCTTGGATACCTTTCTGGTTGCTCTCAGATAACTCAAATTTCGTAAGAATATCATGCCTCTGGTTCAGAAACATTTTTTCCACCTGATTTGTGATCCTTTCTACAGCCTGAGAACTATTTTCTCCTTGGCTTTGATCTCCTGTGACAGATGGATCACTGTTATGAAGGGGCAGCCTCAGGCTTGAACTTGGACTTAAATCCAGGCTCCGGCTTGAACTTGGCCCGCACCCAACTTGTAGGTCCCCAGCCAACAGGGGAAAACGATTTTCCAGAGGAAATTGTACTGACTGAATCAGCGGGCATACCTTACTCCTCACCCCCTGTGATACTGTAACTTATTCCATTATCTTAAAATAGGAACTAAGGGATGGTGAGAGTTTTGCAAGTGATCTCACCTCCTAGGGCCCACAGTGCTTGTGTTTCCCCCCCAATCTTCACCTCTTTTTTCTTTGGGGAAACCGCAACAACCTCACGCACAGCCTGCTCCCTAGTTCTCCCACCATTGCCTTTCCCCTCAGGGACTGACCTGATTGGTACCGGCTCCTAACTTGCGTCACATTTCCTGCTGGTATACTAACTGGGGTTTCCCCAACCCCCTCTCCCCCGGTATTTGGTATGGTCAGTTCATTCAATGCGCCCGTGCCTACTCCGGCACACTCAATACCACTCTCCACCCCCACCTTCATACTCTCTTTTGAAGAGGAAAATACCTTTGGGGAGATCCCTTTCCCACAGCCTCAGTGTGCTTAATTTTTGCTTTCCTAACTGCTGAATCTGATCAGTTCATTTTTAGATATATACATTTAGTTGTGTTACAAAAAAATGAAATCATATAGCTTTTGTTTCACGCTCCCTGTACCCTAGAAAGATTGTCACAATTCACTTCACGTTTCTTTCTCTGACTGCAGAGTGAGAGGAGTTTGTAAACACCAATTCCTGAGTTTAAAAAAACACAAGCAGCAATTTGTCAGAAGACATAACCTGACATTTAACTTCTGAAGTTTGAAGTGCAGCAAATATGACACAATAAATACAGAATTTAAATGCACCTTTATTTACTGCTTGAACTATCACAACCAACTAAATTATTAGCTTGTGACCCACAGTTTGGGAAGCGCTGCTCTAGCAGGTTCCCATTGCTCTCTACAGCCTCTTTAGGGGTTGAACATAATCGACTAATCAAATACCCACTTCATGCCAATGTTGTGTCCTGATATCTCTCTAAAAGGGATCCATTTATTGCTCCAACCGCCACATGTACCATCTCTGTTTCTTGCACCCACTTTTATAGTCAATAAACAATCTACATTTCTCATTCTAATTTCCATAATGACCCATTTCAGACTGTAACTTCTATATATTTAGGGGCAGACTTATCATAGTGTTTGTTACCCATGCATGATGCAAATTAACGCAAGGGCAACGCAACACTAAAGTCAGATTTGCCAAGCAACGCAAGGTCACCTTTGGTGGCCTAACAGTGCCTAGTAAAACTGGAGTAACCCAAGACAGCGCAAGTTGCTGCCCTGTGTTACTCTGCCCCAGGGAGGCATTCCATGATGGTGCATGGATGTTCCCATGCATTCTGCTATGGATTTTGGCCCATTCCCATATTTAATATTAGTGGTAGACATGGGAATGCGTCCAAACGCTATGCCTTGCCAGGGGAGATGCACCGAGAAGAAATATCTTTATTCCTCCTCTTTTTTTCCTCATTCTACATGTGCTGCATCACACGTGGAAAGAGGAAAAAGCCTCAGAGGATTGCACAAAATAATCCTGCCTGCAATGCAGGCACGCTTGCACCATGGTGCAAAGGTGCCTGTATTGGTGCAAGGCAGCACATTGTGCACCAGAGTAAGGAAAGGACAAGAATGGGCCATATAATGTTAAATGTGGCACATTCCTTCCCTCTCTCTTTCACACAGCGCAGCAAGATGTCTTGCTGAATAACGTTAAGTGAAAGTTTGCTCAAATCTCATCAATCTGGGCCTTAATCTCTATTTCTTGTGCTGACCTTTATACTAGAAAGTCTCCATCATTTGCTCTGATGTCTTTAAGAACCCATTTCTTTATCTTCTATACTATCTCAGTTTCTTGTACGGACCTTTACTGTAGATCAATCTGTAGGGCACGACACCCAGGGGGGGCCTGGAGTCCAGGAAAGGGGGTCACACAATCCCCAGCTTCACTTGTGACTGCAATCAAAAACATTTGCTTTCATTTTGGAAAAAGACAGCAGTCCTGGGAGGCTAATTTAGGGTCATATTATCAAGAATGACGATAACATTATCGCCGCTTTATCTTTAGGAAACTGCTTCTAAAGCGGCGATAAGGGGCTTGATAATATGCTGTTGTAAAGATACTTATTTGTTATGTAGTCTTATCTAATACTAGGATCATCTAGTGACATATATGTATTCTAGAATGTAAAAGCTGCATTGGCTCAAACTTAGAATGTGGTGATCTTGACTGAGATGAGCCTGAGTCGTTGGGTGGCTGAGCTGTTTATTACTTCAATTTAAGATTAAACAACTTAAGAAGATTTTCTGACCCCTTTGTCATCTTTCACCAAAGAACTCACCTTTTAACACTGGCGACGACTGGGAAAACAACAGCTCAACTCCAGTTATCTAATTCATCTGTAATTAAGGAATTACTTTGAAGTCAAGATCTCTTCATTCAAGTCATCACTGCAAAATAGTTTTACTCGACTTCATAACAAGACTTCATAACAAGACTTTCAAGTACGATCTTTGTTTTCTACTTAGCGCATGCAGCGCATCAACTTAAATGCCTTTCAGACCGATGCATACAAAGTAATTTGCTCTCTCTGCGAATATTTAAAGCAGAGCGTACAATTTAACATTTTGACAAACTGTTACTTTGTTGTGCTAGACTACAATTCAAGATATTTTAGTCAAGGCACTTCTAACAATAGACTGTGAACGGTTTTCACTCTGGACTCTGCTGTTATGTTAATTACTTTTAAATTCCACTTACTGCTTTCATGTGCAGTCATGCTCTTCATGCTGCCTTCTATTACTTCTCTTCATAGTCTCGTCACTGAAACTCTGGCGTACCATTGAAACGCAACGTTCTACGTTTCAAGTCTTCAACGTGCATGTTATGTTATGTTATGTTAATAACACTTCTATAGCGCACAGCTGCCCCAGCCAAGGGGCGTCCCGGCGCTTCAGACAGAG
This sequence comes from Lissotriton helveticus, assembly GCF_964261635.1. Taxonomy (NCBI): domain Eukaryota; kingdom Metazoa; phylum Chordata; class Amphibia; order Caudata; family Salamandridae; genus Lissotriton; species Lissotriton helveticus. Next base: position 1,569,791,003 of record NC_136068.1, read on the forward strand.
TACACAAACACAACAACGCAGAGCAAAGACAGCGGAACATGGCACAGAGAACTGAGATGGATGAGGGAACAAGTGCGTTTTAATCGCCCTCCTAAACTTCAAGAGCTCATCAAGTTCCCGAATGTGAGACGGAAGAGAGTTCCACAATTTCGCGGGCAGAACTCGAAAAGATCGACCTCCCGCCCTACACAGCCTGAACCGAGGGACCACCGCCAGGTTTTGACCCGCGGATCTGAGAGAGCGCGTAGGCACATATGGCACCAGAAGATTATCGAGGATCGGTGGAGAAGCCAGCTTAAGGATCTTGAAAGCTATGCACAAGGTCTTAAAATGGATCCTCTGTGCCATAGGCAGCCAGTGCAAAGAACGGATGTTTTTTTCCGCAGAACAGAACCTCGGTAGGCCTACCACTGCTCTGGCTGCGGCGTTCTGAACATGTTGCATCCGGGCGATTTCCGCCTGGTTAGCCCCCAACAGGAGCGAACTGGCGTAATCGAGCCGAGATAATATGGATGCCTGTATAACCAGCTGCCTAGTGGGGGCGTCAAAGAACCTTAGAATAGGTCTCAATCCTCGTAATATGCCAAAATAAGTGGCCGCCACTTTCTTAGTGTGGGCACAAAAACTGAGGGCAGGACCTAGCCAGACCCCCAAGTTTTTTACCTCTGAGACTGGAATAGGAGTTGCGCCCAGTTCAGGGGGCCACCATGCATCACCCCAGAGATCAGTTCTCTTACCTACAACCATGACCTCAGTTTTTTTAGCATTGAGCTGGAGGCAGTTGGCATTCATCCAGCTTGCTGCTGCCAGGAGTCCGTCCTGGAATCTGGGGGCGTCAAGGTCGGAGTTCCCACTCAGGACGACCGCTAGCTGCGTGTCGTCAGCATATGAGACCATAGTCATGCCCCATTGCTTGACGACATCCGCCAGCGGTCTCCCATAAAGATTGAATAATGTGGGACTTAACGATGAGCCCTGAGGCACACCCAGCTCCAGAGGATAAAACTTGGACTCACAAAGCGGGATGACAACTTTAAAGGTCCGATCGGCAAGGAAGGAACTGAACCAGTTAAATGCAGTGCCCGATACACCCGCCTCTCCAAGACGATGGAGTAGAATCCTGTGCGAAATCGTATCAAACGCGGCACTAAGATCGAGTAGTACTAGTGCCGCAGTCTGACCAGAGTCAAGCATAGAGCGGAGATCTTCAGTGATTGAGAGCAAGGCTGTCTCAGTGCTGTGACCTGCATGGAAGCCATTCTGAAAGGATCTAGAATCCCTGCTCTCACAAAATGCTCAGACAATACCCCATTCACATAGGCCTCAGTGATTTTAGCGGCCCAGGGAAGGAGAGAAATCGGGCGATAACTCTCAAGTTTAAGGGGGTCCATAGAGGCCTTATTCAATATGGGAGTCACAACAGCCTGTTTCCATTTAATAGGAACAACACCTGAGGCAAGCGAAAGATTAATAAGATGGCATACTGGAGGAAGAACAATAGCAGCCGAGTTTCTAATCTGGGCTGGTCTCAAAGGATCCGCAGGTGAACCAGATTTTAACTTAGAGGCGAGCGTGAGAAAAGTCTCCATCGACAGACTAGGAAGTGAGGATAAAGTCCATAACCTTTGTTTTCTGTTGCCTAGTTACGCTGACGCTGACAGAAGTTCTTTTCCTGCACATCGTCTACCAGCAACGTTGTTGCGCACATCTACGCTATGCGTTTGCTCACAGCGCTGACACGCACAGGTTCATTTACATACTGCGTGTCTTCCTCGCGCGCACAGCTATCCTGATAATTCATTACGGCGCTGACACGCGCAGCTTCATTTACATTCAGCGTGTCTTCACCGTACTTTATTGCATTACTACGCTGATGCACACAGCAACTTGGATAATTTATTTACGGCGCTAACACGAACAGCTTCATTTACATACAGCGTGTCTTCACCGTACTTCATTGCAGTACTACGCTGATGCGCACAGCAACTCAGAATATTTATTTACGGCGCTGGCACGCACAGCCTCAATTGGATACAGCATGTCTTCCCTGCGCACTCTGCCATGACAACGCTGATGCTCACAGCAACTCTTATATTTTATTTACAGCGCTGACACACACAGCTTTAGTTACATATAGCGTGTCTTTCCGGTGCACTCTTGCATTACTACTCTGATGTGCACAGCAACTCTGATTATTTATTTACGGCGCTGACAAACACAGTTTCAATCAGACACTGCGCTCTTATTTATTGTATGTCATTAACTCTTAATCTGCGGTGACACCCAACATATTCTTCCAGTGCTTTTGTTGTTTAAATGCTGATAAGCATTTGTTGTCATCAATAATCTCTCGTAATTAGAACATATTACTTTTATATCTCATTGGTGTACTTTATTACTGTTATTCACGACAAATCTACATTCATTTTGTTTTCTTTATTTCTTTTATTGTATATTGTATATCTAAGTCATGCAAAACGTCACTGCAGCTCCATTTTTTTTACAGTCACCAGGAGATCCTCCTATCAAATGGTCTAAATGGAAAAAAGTTTTTGAACGTTATGCCCATGTTTGCGATATCTCTCTCAGTGTTGAGAAGAAAACAGCTTTGCTCAGGCACTATCTTGGATCAGAGGGGCAAGATGTTTTAGATCATCTTCGAAATGTTCCAGACATTGCTGCAACAAATATGAATGAATTTGAGTTGTGTATCTATAAACTGGACGCATATTATTTGCCTAAGGTCAGTACTATTTTAGAACATAACCATTTTGGTAGTTGTATGCAAAAAGAAGGAGAAAGTATTGAAAATTACGTCACTGATCTAAGACGTTTGGCTTCAACTTGTAAATTTAGTACACTTATAGATGGAAGAATAAGAGATCAATTTATGCTAGGTTGTGTGTCTGAGAAGGTGCGTGATGAATTGTGGCTCAAGGATTAACCTTCTCTGGATGAAGTCCTAGTAGTGGCCAAAAGAATTGAGCATTCACTCGAATGTGTTTAAGAAATCCAGAAAGATCTTAATAAAGAAGTTTCAGTGGTCAACACAAATTTAACTTCCAAGTCAAAAGATTCTCAGATAAAACCTCAAGTTAAAGATAAACAAATAAATAGGTCTCGCATTCAATTTAGTAGAGAAAATAAGTGTTATAGGTGTAACAATGCTGGTCACTGGGCTAATGATAAATCTTGTATGCTGTATGCATTTATTGTAAAAAAGAGAGACATTGTATTATTGCCTGTAGGATCAAAGCATCTAAACAAAGAGTGAATGAGGTTTGCCATGAGAATTCGACTGATCAACATGATTTTGAATGTGGGCAGATTGTTGTTCAGGTCAGAGGTGATGGGCCTTTAGACTACATTCTTGTGGAAGGTCATTAAACCAAAGTATTATTTGACTCTGGTGCGAAAATTACCATCATTTCGAGTACATTTTTCAGTGATAATTTAAGTTCAAAAGTTAATCTTTTAAAAGCTGACATCTGTCCCACTGCTTATGGGGGAGACCCTATTGAATTAAGAAGATATTTGTGGGTCTAGAATATGAAGGTCGCTTTACTTCTGGGAAAATGTATGTCTACAAGAAGGGTGACAGTATTATCAGTTGGTGGCATCAGAAAGATCTGGGTGTCATGTTAGACCCTAATAACACTCCTCCTATTATTCTTAAAGAGAGAGGTGCTATCAAGACTGTTGATCATTCTTCTTTACAAACTCAGCTGATGGAGGAATATCCACAAGTATTTGGAGACAAACTTGGGTGTTTAAAGGGTTATTGTCATAAGATAAAATTGTCTCCAGGATCTCTTCCAGTATCTAGTAAAGTGCGTAATGTTCCATTCACTGTTAAAGATAAGATGTTAAAAGAGTTAAAGAAGCTTAAATCTCAGGACATCATTGAGGTAGTGGAAGGAACATCCTGGTGGGCTCCGGGAATGCCTGCTAGGAAGGCTGATGGGTCTCTGAGATTATGTGTAGATCTCAGACAGCTCAACAAAGGTGTGCTTGTAGATAAATATCCACTCCCAAACATCTCAGAACTTTTGAGCATGGTACGTGGTGCCAAGATGTATTTATTTATTTATTCATAAAGTTTTATATAGCTTGGACTTGACCCTAGTAGGGTATGAGAGCGCTTAACATTTGGTTAGACAAGACAAAAATATTACAACCAAGCAATATAAATGCTGTCAATACTCATTGCAAATCGGGAGGAGGTCAATGAGTTGCCCAGCCAGACGACGAACCGCAAGTGTGAGCCCAGGTTCCGATACTGCAACAGTTACATTCCATTGATGAGTCAGAGAGTTCTAGTGTAGATATTTGTTCATCAGACATGTTCAGTACAATTTATTTGACGTCTGCCTATCATCAGATTTTACTTGACCAGTCCTACAGGGATTTAACTGCTTATGTTACACCTTTTGGAACTTTTAGATTTATAAGACTCCCTTTTCCCTTAGTCTCCGCTGCCTATGTCTTCCTGTGAGTTATGGAGAAGGTGTTAGTTAATGTACCTGGAGTCTGTGTTTACCGGGACGATATTTTGATATAAGGGTCTGATGAATTGGAACATGGGAAGAGAGTACGACAGGTGTTAGACAAACTTTCTGCTCACAACCTTACCATTAAACGTTAGAAGTGAAAATTTGGTCTTGGCAAAATTGATTATCTGGGTCATACTATTACTGCGGATGGGGTAGATCCCAAAACGGAATTAGTGAACACCATCAGAGATCTAACTGCTCCCACATCCAAGGAAGAACTCATGCGCTTTTTGGGATGGCAGAATATTATAATAAATTCATTAAAAATGTTGTGGAAGCTGCCTTCAATATGAGGAATTTACTTAAAAAGGGGGTGAAATTTGTGTCGGACGAGTTGTGTGAAAAAGAGTTTATTGAAATAAAACTTAAATTACAAAATGCACCTAATCTTCGAAATTTTGATCCCACTAAATGTTCCATCATCTCTACTGATGCCAGCCTTAAGGTCTTGGTGCTCTCTTGTATCAAGGTGGCACAAGTCCAGACAACACCATCATGTTGTTTCAAGAAGTTTGAAAGGTGCTGAATGTAGGTATTCAGTAATTGAGAGGGAAACTCTTGCGGTCTATTGGGCCATTAACATTTTTTTTTTAATTCTTTGGGGTACCTCCTTTGTAGTAAGAACTGATCACAAACCTTTGTGTGAAGTGTTGACAAGTAAAGGTATTGATTCTATTTCTCCAAGAATCTCTAAGTGGATTGTTGGGTTACAAGGTTTTAATTTTGCTGTCAAGCATGTTCCTGGTTCTGATAACTTTGTTGCAGACACTCTTTCAAGATTAGTTCCGATTGCTCAATCTGATAATCTTATTGATCCAGCGTTTGATCATCCCCATGATTTTGTTTGTGAGGAGAAAGAACAGGGAGGTCTATCTGTAAAATACTTTTGGTCTGGGAGAGATCAACTCTCCTGTTGTGAAGGAATGCTGTTGAGAGGTCACAGACTAGTTCCACCTTTGTCTTTAAGGAAAGATTTGTTAGATTTAGCTCATGAGGCACACTTAGGAATCTCTAAGACTAAAGAAAGAGTGCGCTCTAGTTATTGGTGGCCTGGCCTAGATGTTCAGATAGAGCGTTTGGTTAGAGAATGTGTTCAATGTTCTCTTAGTGAGAAAAGCTTGAAGATCAGGACTCAGCCCCTGGAAAAAAGGTCTCGCCCCAGTGGTCCCTGGAAGGACATAGCTCTTGATATTTTAGGACTTGTACATGGTGATGGGTCTGACACATTTATCATTGTGGTGATGGATCTGTACTCAAGGTGGCCAGAAATATGTTTTGTAAAAAATGTGAATACCAATACTGTGATTGATTTTCTGAAAAAACTGATCTCTAGGGAAGGCATACCTGAAATTAAGCTGACGGACAATGGTGTTCAACTTGTCTCTGGTGATATGGAAAATGTTCTTAATAATTGTGGTAAAGTTCACAAAAAGTTATCAAGCCCCTTATCTCCGCTTTATCCCCAGTTTCCTGACGCTAAAGCGGCGATAATGTTATCGCCGTTCTTGATGATATATGCCCTTAGATCGTTATTAGCTGAAGTTTTATCAACTAAGTTTCTAGTTGTGAGAAGTTGGCCTGATGTATGATGTCCACAGTTCTGTGGGCACCTTGTATCAGTCCAAACAATCCCTTATGGTGCTGGTTGTAAGTCAACCTTATAGACAAGCTATCCTAGGGGTAGCATGGACTAAGCAGCCTTAAAGGCTTAACTCAAGAGGGCATGTGAAGCAAGCTGTTTTACCATATGCAATCCTGTAATACCAAATGAAAGGACACCACACAAGTTATATATTATAAAAATATATGTATTTATTCTCAGAATAATCCCCACTACTCTTTATGAGCAATGAAGCACACGCGTTTAAACAAAAGCACAATATAACATATACAAGTTTTTGGATGAGGCCGGTGGCCACTCAAAACATATATCAAAAAAGTGGTATAACAATCGCTAATCGATCAGGGGTAAGGCCTAGGGCCTTGTGAATTGCTGGGACTACACTGGACTAACCACAGTTAGGACGGGAGTAGCCCGCGGGATTCTGGTGCAGTGCAGAAAGCACACACATACACCAATGTAAAGTCAATGGTGCGTAAAAGTTATCGTTTTACAGATTAAAGAGTCTTCCGACTGGACTAGGACTACCAAACTTTAGAGTTAGGCACTAGAGGTGTGTACCAGTGTGGGAACACCGGCGCTAGTAAGTTACCTCACCCACAGGAAGCGGGTGCACGGGTGCCAAAGTGTGTCGGGTTTCGTCACGCAGTTCGATGGTGCCTGAAGATGAAGATGCTGCAGGCGTCTAGAAGAGAAGTGTCCGGTGCGATCCAAGGGTGGATCGAAGTTGAAGGGTACCTGAAAGCAGAGGGGACAGAGTCTGGGTCACTGGGCAGTGACCAGGAAGGAACCAGGAAGGAACCAGGCAATGTCGGGCGCAACCAGGTCGTTGTCGGGTGCCTTGTCTCCGCTGCCACATGGACTCTGGGGCACCGAGGATGTCCTGGAGTGAATCACGAGCTGTCCCACGAAGGCTCTTGCTGTCGGCTTCACGATCGGAGTCAACAAGCCTTGGCAAAGGCAACCCATGCAGGATTCGAAAATGGCTTGTCACTCGGACCAGCAAGGTCTGAGCGGGTGCTCCTTTTCAGGGAAGCGAGGGCCAATCTGGAGCAACCAGATCAGCTGTTCAAATTCAAAGGTTCGTTGGTTCAGGGGCCACTAGCCAACGGGCAAGCGACCGGACCAACGCGTTGAGCAGGAAAATGCAGAAGGGCCCCACGCAGCACTCGTCGGGTGTGGAGGGGTGAGCTTCGGTGCAAAAGCTGCTCGGGGCTGGAGCTTCTCACGCTCCAATGCACAGCTTCGAGGGAGCCTTGGGTGCTGCACGGTCAGCGCTTCGTAGTTACTTCAAGATGGCCGCTCCCACGCTTCAGGTCGCCTCCACGGGTCCCAGCTCTGCATGGACTGTGGATCGGGCTGTTGGAAGTCAGGATAGCTGGCTCTTGTCGGTCTCTGTTGCTCGAGATCCGGCGGGAACTGCAACAAAGCAAATGTCGAGGTGCTGGATGGTGCCTGTTTGCACACGGTGGTCACTCCTTGACCACAAGGGAGATTCTTCAGTCTTCCACGTCGAGTGGGATGTCGAAGGGTCCAGAGTTTCGTTTCATAAGTTTCAGTCAGGATAATCTGATGTGCATTGGCACTGCTCCCACCTATATTCCAAATCTGGGGGCTGGATTATCTGCTAGGCCCCTCCTATGGGTGGGACCCAGGAAGGTGGTGGTTACACCCCTTTCCTTTGTCCAGTTTGCCGCCAGGACTGGGGCTGGAGTGCCCCAGAACCGGTTTGACTGGAATCTGACCAGGGACACCTTGTGCACCCCAGGCAGTGTCTAGTTTCATTCAACCCTCCCTGCTACAATCCACTATCTCCTGTCTGGGGTGGTGTGACACCTCCCTGTGACAGGAGATCCTTTGATCAAGCCTCCTCTGTCGAGTATCGGTCAGCAGCAGGAGGCCAGACTAGTGTCTGTGGCAGCAGCATCCATTTTGTGATGCTGGGGCTCTGGTTAGGATTAACCGCATTTTCAGTAAGTAACATGTCTTCTCCCTCTAGAAGGGTGGAATGCTACCCCCGTCACCAGAACTGGCAAGGGGGTAGTATTCCAAAGTGTATGACACCAAACACGACATGTTTTGATAAAGCCAAACCAAAGTTAGCATTAACCGCGAGGATTATAATGCACTTAAGAGTATATGGTATGGCAGTATCACTGGAACAGCAGTAAGGAAATGGTTCCGAACACTGCAGACAGGCTCAGCTCATGCTAGAGCACCATCTCACAGAAAACCAAGCACTCTGCCTCCAGGATTGTAAAGGCCTGCCATTGGAGTGACTGATAGATATATATGTGTCCAGATATAGGTTTAGATATAGGTATACTATATCTAAGCAAGGGGTGATTACACCACCTTGCCCCAGCTGTGTGAACAGCCAGTTGTGTTGATTTAAGTACCAGCCAGGGGTGGCAAAAAATATGCTGCAGCCCCTGGTAGGCCTTGGATGCACCTATGCCCTGAGCACCTATAGTGCATGGTACAGGGGCTGACAAGGTGTCCAGTACCAAATTGGTTATGTACCTATAGTACATGTCTGTGAATTTAGAGAGAGAACAGCAGGCTGTGGGTCTGATTAGCAGGCCCACAGCCACATTAAGTCGAAAACCAGTGAAGCAAAAAGCAAAAATTGGGGTGACCATAGGATAGCAGACCCTACTCTCCTACACAACCCCCCCCCACCAAACGCAGGGACATTAAACTTAACCTTGACCAGATAAGTCTTCATGTTCTAAGTGGAAGTACCTGGAGAGACCATCTGCATTACCATGGTCCGTCCCTGGGCGGTGCTCCACTGTAAAGTCCATCCCCTGTAGGGAAATGGACCACCTGAGTAGTTTGGGGTTTTCACCCTTCATCTGATTAAGCCACAAGAGGGGCTTATGGTCTGTCTGAATTAGGAAGCGAGTACCAAACAAGTATGGCCTCAGCTTCTTCAGGGCCCAAACCACAGCAAAGGCCTCCCTCTCAATAACTGACCAACGTTTCTCTCTAGGGGTCAGCCTTCTGCTAATAAAAGCAATGGGCTGGTCTTGACCATCTACATTGAGTTGTGAAAGCACAGCTCCCACCCCCAACTCAGAAGCATCTGTTTGAACAATGAACTGTTTGGAGTAGTCAGGACTCTTCAGGATAGGTGCAGAGCACATGGCCTTCTTCAAGTCATCAAATGCCTTTTGACAGCTAACTGTCCACTGAACCTTTTTGGGCATCTTCTTGGATGTCAAATCATTTAATGGTGTCACAATGGACCCATAGTTCTTTACAAACTTCCTGTAATACCCAGTCAGGCCCAAGAAGGCTCTGACTTGTGTCTGGGTAGTTGGAGGAGCCCAGTCCTGTATGGCCTGGATCTTGCTCTCCAATGGTTGAACTTGACCCCCACCTACTAGGTGGCCCAAGTACACAACCTTGCTCTGCCCTATCTGGCACTTGGTAGCCTTGATAGTCAGGCCTGCCTTTTGCAGGGCCTCCAGAACCTTCTTCAGGTGGATCAGGTGATCCTCCCAGGTAGAGCTAAAGACAGCAATATCGTCAAGATATGCTGCACAAAGGTCATCCAACCCAGAAAGGACTTGATTCACCAACCTTTGGAAGGTGGCAGGTGCATTCTTCAAACCAAAGGGCATCACCACAAACTGATAATGCCCACTGGGTGTAGAGAATGCTGTCTTGGCCTTTGACTCCTCAGCTAGCCTGATTTGCCAATAGCCAGCTGTCAGATCAAATGTGCTCAGAAACTTGGCAGAAGCCAATTTGTCAATGAGCTCATCTGCCCTTGGAATGGGATGAGCATCTGTCCTAGTGACAGCATTGTGACCTCTATAGTCCACACAAAATCTAATTTCTCTCTTTCCATCTTGGGTATGAGGTTTTGGCACAAGGACTACTGGGCTGGCCCAGGGGCTCTCTGATGGCTCAATCACTCCAAGTTCTAACATTTTCTGCACCTCAGCCTTGATACAATCTCTGACATGGTCAGGTTGTCTGTAAATTTTGTTCTTGACAGGTAGACTGTCACCAGTGTCCACCACATGGGTGCAACAGGTAGTCTGACTGGGTGTGAGTGAAAACATGTGTCTATGGGCTTGCAAAACTTGTCTGCAGTCCATCTGTTGCTGGTCAGTGAGGCTGCCTACCAAGGCTACTCCATCAACTGAGCCATCATCAGGGTTTTGGGAAAGCAGGTCTGGGAGAGGGTCACTCTCTTCCTCCTGTTCCCCATCTGTAGCCATGAGCAAGCCCATGCTTTCCCTGTCAACAAATGCTTTCAGTCTATTCACATGGATCACCCTGTGGGGGTTCCTAGGGGTTTCAAAGTCCACCATGTAGGTGACTTCCCCCTTCTTTTCCAGTATGGTGTAGGGTCCAGACCATTTGTCCTGGAGAGCTGCTGGGGCCACTGGCTCCAACACCCACACCTTCTGTCCTGCCTGGTACTCAGTCAGAACAGCCTTTTGGTCATGCCAAGCTTTCTGTAATTCTTGGCTGGCCTCCAGGTTTTTGGATGCTTTCTCCATGTACTCAGCCATCCTGGAGCGGAGACCAAGTACATAGTCCACAATGTCAAGTTTAGGCTTTTTGAGAGGTAACTCCCATCCTTCCCTCACAAGACACAATGGACCCCTCACAGGGTGGCCAAACAAAAGTTCAAAAGGGCTGTAGCCAACCCCCTTCTGTGGGACCTCTCTGTAAGCAAAGAGTAAGCAGGGTAAAAGGATGTCCCATCTACGCCTGAGCTTTTCAGGTAATCCTTTTATCATTCCCTTTAGGGTCTTGTTGAACCTTTCAACAAGCCCATTGCACTGTGGGTGATAGGGTGTGGTGAACTTGTAGTTCACTCCACACTCCTTCCACATTGCCTTTAAGTATCCAGACATAAAGTTTATACCTCTGTCTGAAAGTACCTCCTTTGGAAAGCCCACTCTGGAGAAAACTCCAAGTAGGGCCCTTGCCACAACAGGAGCTGTTGTGATCCTTAGGGGAATTGCCTCTGGGTACCTGGTGGCATGATCCACTACCACCAGGATAAATCTGTGCCCAGATGCTGTTAGGGGATCCATTGGTCCAACAATGTCAATCCCATCTCTCTCAAAGGGGACCCCCACCACAGGTAGTGGTATAAGGGGGGCCTTTGTTGTGCCACCTGATTTGCCACTGGCTTGGCAGGTGACACAGGAGCGACAAAACTCCTTGGTATCCTCTGACATATGAGGCCAGTGAAAGTGAGGGACAAGCCTGTCCCAAGTCTTGTTCTGGCCTAAGTGTCCTGCAAGGAGAATATCATAGGCCAAGGTTAGAAGGAAGCCCCTAAATTGCAAAGGTATGACCAACCTCCTGGTTGTACCAGGCATGGGGTCTCTAGCCTCTGAATAAAGGAGCCCATCATCCCAATACACTGAATGGGTACCTTGAGCATTCCCTGCAGCCTCAGCAGCAGCTTGCTGTCTGAGGGGTTCAAGTGAAGGGCAAGTCAACTGAGCCTGCCCCAGGTCTGCCCTTGAGGGTCCCCCTGTCCCCAGAAACTCAACCTGATCAGGTTCAAGCTCTTCAGAGACAGTCTCCTCGTGGGTCACAGAATCACCCTCCTGGGAGGTCTGATCCTCAACCTGGGGCAAGTGGGAAGGCTCTGCCTTCAACCTCTCGCTCCTTCTCTTGGGTTGTGGTTGGTCTATTGTTTCAAGATCCACCACAGGTTCAGGTAGGCACTTCTTGGCCTGGGACCTGGTTACAGCAAGGACTTGGGCTGATATCCCTAGCATTTCTGCATGAGTCCTGTACTCCACTTCTGACCATACTGATTCCTCCAGATCATTGCCCAACAAACAGTCAACTGGGAGGTCTGCACTAACAACAACTCTTTTGAGGCCAGTTACCCCTCCCCAGGAGAAATTAACAACAGCCACACTATGTGTAGTAGTGGTGTTGCTAGCATTGGTCACTAGGTAATTCTCACCTAGTATCATCTGTTCAGGGTCCACAAAGTTAGGTGTCACCATAGTGACACTGGCACAAGTGTCCCTGTAGGCCTGAGCCAGTTTCTCATTCATTAAAGGCGTCTGCCTGTACTTGCCCAGGTTACTAGGACTCACAGTAGAGGACATAGCTATGTCCCCCTCACAGATCAGAACTGCCTGAGTAGGGATCCTGACTAGGCCAGTCTCCATCTCAGTACCCATGGTTAACCCCACTATAGCCTTGGGTTGTGTACTCCTACTGCTAACTGTACTAGGGGGTGCAGGTGTCTTAGGGACTGCAGTAGTAGCAACTGGATTTCTCTTAGTGCATTCACTTCCCCAATGAGAAGTGGACTTGCAAAAGTTGCACCAAGGTTTCTTTGGGCCATCATTCTTCTTTTTCTTTTTTCCATTTTGGGAACCACCCTCCTTACTATTAGTTTGGGGGCCTGTAGAAGACTTCTGGTCTTTATCTTTCTGATTACCACCCTTTTGATCTGCTTTCTTCTGATCACCTCCTTGGTTCTGGGGTTTCTGCTTAACCCTTGTTCTGACCCATTTGTCTGCCTTCTTTCCCAATTCTTGGGGAGAGGTCAGATCAGAGTCTACAAGGTGTTGATGCAATAGCTGGTTTTGACAGTTATTAAGGATCTGCTCTCTCATTATAAGATTGTACAATCCTGTATAGTCTGAGACTTTACTTCCCTGCAACCAAACCTCCAGAGCCTAAGTGGCACAATCAACAAAATCAGTCCAGTCTTGAGTCTGTGCTTTTTGGGTGTCTCTGAACAACAACCTGTATTGCTCAGTGGTTAGGCCAAACTCTTCAATAAGGGCACTCTTCAAGACAGAGTAATTTTTAGCATCCTCAGGTCTAACTGTGAGGAGCTTATCTCTCCCTTTCCCAGAAAAGGAGAGCCACAAGATTGCTGCCCACTGATCTGAAGGAACCTGCTGTACCATGCAGGCCCTCTCCAGAGCAGTTATCCACTTGTGGATGTCATCCCCATCTCTGTAGGGGGGCACAATCTTACTCAGGTTTCTATTATCATAGGACCTGTCCTTATCTCTCGGGATAATGCTGCCACCAGTGGGAGTCTCCCCACTTAACTTTTGCTCTCTTGCAAGAGCTAGTCTAGCTTGGGCCAGAGCTAATTCTTCTCTTTCTATTTGGAGATTAACTGCTCTCATTCTGGCCCTATGCTCTTTTCTTTGAGGTGAAGTCATTCCTCTCTGTGATTCCCTTGAGGCACTAGAAATGTGAGAATCCCTGGAAGGGCTTCTCTCTCTCCTATTGCCTGGGAGAATCCTGTTATGTATTCTGGGGAGGTGCTGGCCCTCTCCATTTCCATGTAGGTCCAAGTTGGCTTGGCTAAGCCTTCCAACTGGTACCTGGCTAACCCTTTGATCCACATCTGAATCTTCACCATTTGAATCTGGGTTCACCTCCTCATCTTCTACATCTGGGGGGGTGGGGGGGCTCAGTATCTGGGGGGTTCACTCCTTCTCCTGATCCTGAGGGAACTACTATAACTCTCTCAAGGTCATCCTTCTCCCGGATGGCTATCATGATAGGAATGGTAGGGTTGTGACCCTTTCTCAGCTTCCTTGCAGTGCACAAGGCACTCAAGTCTTTGTAGCTGAATTTGTCATAGCTGGAGGTTGCCTGTGGAGGGTCAACCATCACAGGTAGAGAGCCTGCAGCTTCACCTGTGCCAGACATGACTCTAGTGTGGTGTAAGTGATGCACCTACCTACACTATGTGTTTTCCTACTGTACCTTACTAGTGAGTTGTAGTCAGGGTGTGCTAATCCCTTTTCTCTACAACTACTAAGTTCAGTAGAACTTAATATGCTAAGCTTTGTTTATATGTACCTAGGTACTTAATGTGATCTTTCAATTTGATATAAAGATTGCAATGGTAAAACAACAGCAAGCTCAAATCCGCACCGCTGCTCACCAATGTGAGAAGTTGGCCTGATGTATGATGTCCACAGTTCTGTGGGCACCTTGTATCAGTCCAAACAATCCCTTATGGTGCTGGTTGTAAGTCAACCTTATAGACAAGCTATCCTAGGGGTAGCATGGACTAAGCAGCCTTAAAGGCTTAACTCAAGAGGGCATGTGAAGCAAGCTGTTTTACCATATGCAATCCTGTAATACCAAATGAAAGGACACCACACAAGTTATATATTATAAAAATATATGTATTTATTCTCAGAATAATCCCCACTACTCTTTATGAGCAATGAAGCACACGCGTTTAAACAAAAGCACAATATAACATATACAAGTTGCACGTTTTTGGATGAGGCCGGTGGCCACTCAAAACATATATAAAAAAAGTGGTATAACAATCACTAATCGATCAGGGGTAAGGCCTAGGGCCTTGTGAATCGCTGGTACTACACTGGACTAACCACAGTTAGGACGGGAGTAGCCCGCGGGATTCGGGTGCAGTGCAGAAAGCACACACATACACCAATGTAAAGTCAATGGTGCATAAAAGTTATCGTTTTACAGATTAAAGGGTCTTCCGACTGGACTAGGACTACCAAACTTTAGAGTTAGGCACTAGAGGTGTGTACCAGTGTGGGAACACCGGCACTAGTAAGTTACCTCACCCACAGGAAGCGGGTGCATGGGTGCCAAAGTGTGTCGGGTTTCGTCACGCAGTTCGATGGTGCCTGAAGATGAAGATGCTGCAGGCGTCCAGAAGAGAAGTGTCCGGTGCGATCCAAGGGTGGATCGAAGTTGAAGAGTACCTGAAAGCAGAGGGGACAGAGTCTGGGTCACTGGGCAGTGACCAGGAAGGAACCAGGAAGGAACCAGGCAATGTTGGGCGCAATCAGGTCATTGTCAGGTGCCTTGTCTCCGCTGCCACGTAGACTCTGGGGCACCGAGGATGTCCTGGAGTGAATCACGAGTTGTCCCACAAAGCCTCTCACTGCCGGCGGTGTCGGCTTTACTATCGGAGTTAACAAGCCTTGGCAAAGGCAACCCATGCAGGATTCAAAGATGGCTTGTCACTCGGACCAGCAAGGTCTGAGCGAGTGCTCCTTTTCAGGGGAGCGAGGGCCAATCTGGAGCAATCAGAGCAGTTGTTCAAATTCAAAGGTTCGTTGGTTCAGGGGCCACTAGCCAACGGGCAAGCGACCGGACCAACGCATTGAGCAGGAAAATGCAGAAGGGCCCCACGCAGCACTCGTCAAGTGTGGAGGGGTGAGTTTAGGTGCACAAGCTGGTCGGGGCTGGAGCTTCTCACGCTCCAATGCACAGCTTCGAGGAAGCCTCGGGTGCTGCATGGTCAGCGCTTCGTAGTTACTTCAAGATGGCTGCTCCCACGCTTCAGGTTGCCTCCACGGGTCCCAGCTCTGCATGGACTGTGGATCGGGCTGTTGGAAGTCAGGATAGCTGGCTCTTGTTGGTCTCTGTCGCTCGAGTTCCAGCAGGAACTGCAACAAAGCAAATGTCGAGGTGCTGGATGGTGCCTGTTTGCACAGGGTGGTCCACAAGGGAGATTCTTCAGTCTTCCACGTCGAGTGGGATGTCGAAGGGTCCAGAGTTTCGTTTCAGAAGTTTCAATCAGGATAATCTGATGTGCATTGGCACTGCTCCCACCTATATTCCAAATCTGGGGGCTGGATTACCTGCTAGGTCCCTCCTATGGGTGGGACCCAGGAAGGGGGTGGTTACACCCCTTTCCTTTGTCCAGTTTGCCACCAGGACTGGGGCTGGAGTGTCCCAGAACCGGTTTGACTGGAATCTGCCCCGTGACACCTTGTGCGCCCCAGGCAGTGTCTAGTTTCATTCAACCCTCCCTGTTACAATCCACTATCTCCTGTCTGGGGTGGTGTGACACCTCCCTGTGACAGGAGATCCTTTGATCAAGCCTCCTCTGTCGAGTATCGGTCAGCAGCAGGAGGCCAGACTAGTGTCTGTGGCAGCAGCATCCATTTTGTGATGCTGGGGCTCTGGTTAGGATTAACCGCATTTGCAGTAAGTAACATGTCTTCTCCCACTAGAAGGGTGGAATGCTACCCCCATCGCCAGAACTGGCGAGGGGGTAGTATTCCAAAGTGTATGACACCAAACACGACATGTTTTGATAAAGCCAAACCAAAGTTAGCATTAACCGCGAGGATTATAATGCACTTAAGAGTATATGGTATGGCAGTATCACTGGAACAGCAGTAAGGAAATGGTTCCGAACACTGCAGACAGGCTCAGCTCATGCTAGAGCACCATCTCACATAAAACCAAGCACTCTGCCTCCAGGATTGTAAAGGCCTGCCATAGGAGTGACTGACAGGTATATATATGTCCAGATATAGGTTTAGATATAGGTATACTATATCTAAGCAAGGGGTGATTACACCACCTTGCCCCAGCTGTGTGAACAGCCAGTTGTGTCGATTTAAGTACCAGCCAGGGGTGGCAAAAGATATGCTGCAGCCCCTGGTAGGCCTTGGATGCACCTATGCCCTGAGCACCTATAGTGCATCGTACAGGGGCTGACAAGGTGTCCAGTACCAAATTGGTTATGTACCTAAGGTACATGTCTGTGAATTTAGAGAGAGAACAGCAGGCTGTGGGTCTGATTAACAGGCCCACAGCCACATTAAGTCGAAAACCAGTAAAGCAAAAAGCAAAAATTGGGGTGACCATAGGATAGCAGACCCTACTGTCCTACACTAGTGCTGGAAAAGCTTTCCTGCCAGAGTACCTGCTTGCCTGAATGAAATGAAAATGTGCGCTATTAGTTAATCTGTAAGTGTAAAGGGTGCTTGGGAGCCGGTTCTAACATTAATTTTACAAATCAGATTCAGATTAGCTTTATTCGATTTTCATAGTAGGAATTCATAGATGTGTATATATATGTATTGTTGCTTTTATGATTTTATACTATGAAAATCGAATAAAGCTAATCTGAATCTGATTTGTTCAAATCACTCTAAGCTTTGTGATGACAAAGATTTGTTTTTTTTGAGTGATAGTGCAAAGAGTTACAACTGGGCTGTGAAGTGCTTGCTTTTATTTTTAACTGCATTTACACAGCCCTTAGTAGTCAAGTCAAGTCAAGTCAAAAAGGCTTTATTTCGATAAAAAGATTATCATAAAAGCTTTACATAAAATTCATAAGAACAGTAAAAGGAGCCCAGAAAAAAACAGATTACAAAAAGAATCTACAGATAAACAATTTAAAAATCACATCATGAGTGAATTAATATAGAATTAAACAATTGATTTAAGCCTTTTGGCTCGGATTGACCAAGCCCATGATAAAAATTTGGCGAGACCACAAGCATAGGTGGTACGGCTATCAGACATTAGTATACGAATTGCGTCTGAGTGGCACCTAGTGCCCAATTGGCGACATAGATGTTTAAGCCATATTTTCCTAGGTAGATTGTACTCTCCACATTCAAACATAAAATGTGCCAATGTCTCAGGTCTGGCTATACATACTGGGCAAAGCTCAACAGTTTGTGCAGGTAATTTCCATCTTGAGGAAAAAGTGTATAACGGCAATGTTCCTGCTCTAAATTTAAAATAAAGAGCCCTATCAAATGGTTTGCCAATAGCGTCCAAATAGAGTTCACGTTTTGGTAAGTCCTTAAATTTTAAGAACTCTTCAGTAAGTCTGCCCATAGAAGCATTAGTATTTCGTTGTGACGCAATCCAGTTCCAATAAAGTCTCTTGAGGGTTGCCTTTGGAGGAGAAGATCTATTAGCCCATGAATCGTTTAGGTCTAAATTAAGTAGCAAGATTTTAATGACACTCACCCATTTGATTTTGTGCCACCCTGACAAGGACATAATTTCTGCGAGGCCTTGCGCATATTTACTAAGTTCGGGCACTCGCCACAATCGTGCCCATAGTAGGAGTGGGCGTAATCTTGCTAGATCTTCAATAGGGCGACAGCCTAAATCGAGCATTAGTGGGACCGTAGGGGTACCCTGAGGAAGTGACATAATTGCCCTACAGAATTTCCTTTCAGACTTTGGCAAGTCATTAGTAATGGATGAGCCCCAAAGCTCCGCCCCATACAGAGCAGAACTGACCCCTTTAGCTACATAAATTTCAAGAACAACAGCTATTGGTCTGGTTACACAGGAGCGTTGCTCTTTCAGAATAGCTCCTGTTATCCTTTTGTGGGATAATAGCATTTTATCCAAATGTGGGGACCATGGCATTTTGTGGGATAAACGAATGCCGAGGTAGTCAAACACTTCTACTCTCTCCAGAGGTTCAGCATTCAGGATTGGAGGGCGTGCTAATTTTTTTGGGGGGTTCAACACAAGATATTTAGTTTTGCCCGTGTTAATTACAAGGCCCCGTTTAGTACAAAAAGATTGAAAATTGTTCAAGAGCCTTTGGAGACCTATCGGGGATTTCGATATTAAAAGCGTATCGTCCGCAAAGAGGAGGGTGGGTATACGTTCTCCAGCCAGGGATGGTTCATCTGAAGGATGTTCTCGAAGGTGCTCAACCACCCCGTTGATGTAAAGAGAAAACAGGGTGGGAGCAAGGACACATCCCTGGCGGACCCCTCTCGCTACCGGGATACTGCTAGTTTTTTCCCCTCCTGGACCCCACCTAATCTGGGCAAAGCTATTTTCGTGCAGCCTAACCAGTAATGAAAGTAAGTAGTGTGGCAACCCCATGTCGGCCAAGACTCTCCACAGGGTCTCCTTCGGTACAAGGTCAAAGGCAGTCTTTAAATCGATGAACGCGAGATAAAGACTGCCTTTGCCTATAACCACAACCTTCCAGTACACCATCATAAGCCTAAAAGCTTGTTCGATTGTCCCAGTACCCACTCTAAATCCTGCCTGGTAGTCGGAAAGGATTTTATTCTCTTCTATCCAGTCCAATATTCGGACCAGTAGAACCTTGCAGACTACTTTTTGAGTAATATCCAGCAAACTGATCGGTCTATAATTGGACGGATCTTCTCTGGCACCTTTTTTAAAAATGGGGACCACCTCCGCCCCTTTCCATGACGAGGGGATCTGAGCACCCTTACAGATGGCAACAAGTAAGGAGTAAATGAATTTACCCCACTTTGAAATATCTGACCTCAGAAGATCGCCAGGAATACCATCCAGGCCAGCGGCTTTTTGGGGCTTGATGGTACTTACAGCATACTCCACCTCTTTGATTGTAAAACCAAATTCGTCGGGATCACTACTCCAATCTGGTAGATTCGTTATTGGAACCACAAGCCTCCCTTCAACGTCATTGGGAGCCTCAATAGGAGGCAGATCATCTTGTCGGGAGTATAACTTTGAGAAGTGGTTAACCCATGCTTGGCTTGAAATGTTACATGTGATAAGATCACTATCTGGCCTATTTCTGGCTCTAATTGTATCCCAGAAACATTTTGGGTCTTTTTGAGGCTAGCTTCTTTAAGAGTAGACCAGTACTCTTCTTCCCATTCTTTTTTAGCGTGTGCCAGTGTGGTCTTATACTTTTTCCTGGCAGTCTGTATCAAAGATTGAGATTTGCTTTTAACGGCCTCTAATAAGAGAGACTTTGCCCGTCTGCATGCTGGGGTATACCAATCATGCTTTCCCCTGGATTTGAGTTGGGACAGGTTCCTCCCTGCAGAGCCCTTTACCCAAAAAACTTCCCCTATAGACTTAACAACTGCTTCAAAAATAGGTGTTGCCTTTTCAGTTAACAAGTCTGGATTGGTGTTATCCAGTTCTAATTGTGAGGCCATAAGTAATTCGTCTATGGTGGAGATCTTAGTAGCGTCCATCGCGATTTTATTCCACTTTAGACGTCTTCCACAGGAAGAAACAGTAGTTGTATGTGGGCAATTAAGTGAGACTACTGGTTCATTGCTAAGCCAGGGGTTCGTTAGAGAAAGGGAAAGTGAGTTGTGATCACTCTCAACAGTAGATATCACTACCATATCATGAACCAATCTCCAAAGTTTTAGGTCCAACAGAATATAATCAATCCTTGAGGAATGATCTACTCTGTTGAACGTATGGGCACCCAGGTGGTCTGAAGCTGTGCGACCATTCGTAGCTCTTAGGCCGAATTCTAGTGTCAGCGCATTAAGGTGTATTGCGCTACGAGACCATCTTTTTATCGGGGGGATAGTAAGTGCAGGGATACCCCATTTGCTGTCCTCCTCACCAAGATCTGAATTATCCTCCATAGGAAGTGGCTCATTGGTGCAATTAAAGTCACCTGCTACTAAGATATGGTCAGCTTCCTCGTGGTCTCTAAGTTGTGTTTCCAAATCGGAAATCACCATAGAAGTGCACCCATTTTTTGCGCCTCTGGCATAGATGTTATATAAGGCAAGGGATAAGCCCATGCTAGGATTAGTTAATAAAATCCCTAATATATCTGGGCTATTAACCTGCCTGGATGTTATGCAGCAGTTAAGGGAGATGCTTATCCAAATAAGAAGTCTCCCTGAGGGACGTCCCTTCCCTTGCGTTGCTTTCACAGCAGGTACAAAATGGGTTACAAAACCAACCCGATGTAGCGGTTCTGTGCTCCAGGTCTCCTGGAAGAGGCAGATTTTGTGTGCCTCGACCAGGTCGTTCCATTCGGGTAGGGCCAATTTCCTATGGATACCTGCAAGGTTCCAGCTAAGAATTTTGATTGGTTCCTTGTCAGGTTTATTTTTAGGGTTATTAGTTTCAATGAGGATTTGGGGTTCCAGGCAATCAGCCCTTAGTACTCCTAAAGAGGTGAAGGGGCAGTATGTAAATAAAATTGCATCACTTATGCTCTGGTATTACTAAAATCTACATTTTGGAAGCACTATTTTATTGTAAAACTATTTGCATGTTTTTCAGCATTCTATCTTACACTGTGTAATGCAAGTATAAAATAATGCCTTATATATTCACAGTGCTTTCTGTCATAGACTGTGACCTCTTAGCAGTAAAAATACACATCACTATTCTCCACTGCATCAATCAAGATTTAATTCTGTGGCTCTCTGGTTACACATAGACAATGGCAGCGCATTAACTAATAGAGGTTTCATAATAGACTACAGTGCATTTCCCACTAAGTACCAACGTTTTAAATATATTTTTCAGTATGCTGCCCATTATTGATGGTGGAAGACCTAAAAAACTTACAGAATATTTTGGGGCTTATTTATGAGAGGCTTGCATCGCCAGAGGAAGCATCTCAACCATACCTATGAGACACTGCAAAGTCACCCTGCATAGCTTTGCATGGCCTCATAGATATGATGTAAGACATAGCCGCGCTAGCCATTGCGTAGCCTTACTTTGCATCAAGGAGGTGTTCCATGGGTTTTGATGCTGCCCCAAATTTACAAAATCAAGTAAACCTGGAGCAGCTCCAAAAACAGACTCCTCCCCAGCGAAGGGGTAACAGGGAGAAATTCTTTCATTTCTCCTCATTCTTTCCTCTTTCTATGAGTGCTGCATTCTGCAGCTCAAATAGAAAGAGCAAAACACCTCTTGAGGTTGTTTTTGTGAAGGTAGGTGCCTCTTCCTGTACAAAAACATTCCTGCCTTTGTTGGTGGGACGCAGCAATTTGCGTGCCAACGCAAGAGAAAAGTAATTGCAAACACAACAGTGATGGACAGAATGTGGATCAATGTCACACATTCACCCCAGTCCAAAGATCTGGGCCCAAATCCATCGTTTTTCCACTCCACACCACCCTGGGTTAGACAATGGCGATATGCAAATCAGCGCTGACCCTGTGCCCCATGGGAACAGTCCAGTCCGAACTACAAAAGCCATGTCCTTCCCAGAACGGAAACAAGCATCCGAGGACCGGCCCGGTTTCGAGGTAACACCTCTCATCAGCCCGGCTAGCTTGAATCCAGTGGTGTGGAGTGCCTGGGACTCACGTCTGAGCATCCCCAGTACACTTAGAGCGGTAATTGCAAACACAACAGTGATGGACAGAATGTGGATCAATGTCACACATTCACCCCAGTCCAAAGATCTGGGCCCAAATCCATCGTTTTTCCACTCCACACCACCCTGGGTTAGACAATGGCGATATGCAAATCAGCGCTGACCCTGTGCCCCATGGGAACAGTCCAGTCCGAACTACAAAAGCCATGTCCTTCCCAGAACGGAGACAAGCATCCGAGGACCGGCCCGGTTTCGAGGTAACACCTCTCATCAGCCCGGCTAGCTTGAATCCAGTGGTGTGGAGTGCCTGGGACTCACGTCTGAGCATCCCCAGTACACTTAGAGCGGTAATTGCAAACACAACAGTGATGGACAGAATGTGGATCAATGTCACACATTCACCCCAGTCCAAAGATCTGGGCCCAAATCCATCGTTTTTCCACTACACACCACCCTGGGTTAGACAATGGCGATATGCAAATCAGCGCTGACCCTGTGCCTAATGGGAACAGTCCAGTCCGAACTACAAAAGCCATGTCCTTCCCAGAACGGAAACAAGCATCCGAGGACCGGCCCGGTTTCGAGGTAACACCTCTCATCAGCCCGGCTAGCTTGAATCCAGTGGTGTGGAGTGCCTGGGACTCACGTCTGAGCATCCCCAGTACACTTAGAGCGGTAATTGCAAACACAACAGTGATGGACAAAATGTGGATCAATGTCACACATTCACCCCAGTCCAAAGATCTGGGCCCAAATCCATCGTTTTTCCACTCCACACCACCCTGGGTTAGACAATGGCGATATGCAAATCAGCGCTGACCCTGTGCCCCATGGGAACAGTCCAGTCCGAACTACAAAAGCCATGTCCTTCCCAGAACGGAAACAAGCATCCGAGGACCGGCCCGGTTTCGAGGTAACACCTCTCATCAGCCCGGCTAGCTTGAATCCAGTGGTGTGGAGTGCCTGGGACTCACGTCTGAGCATCCCCAGTACACTTAGAGCGGTAATTGCAAACACAACAGTGATGGACAGAATGTGGATCAATGTCACACATTCACCCCAGTCCAAAGATCTGGGCCCAAATCCATCGTTTTTCCACTCCACACCACCCTGGGTTAGACAATGGCGATATGCAAATCAGCGCTGACCCTGTGCCCCATGGGAACAGTCCAGTCCGAACTACAAAAGCCATGTCCTTCCCAGAACGGAAACAAGCATCCGAGGACCGGCCCGGTTTCGAGGTAACACCTCTCATCAGCCCGGCTAGCTTGAATCCAGTGGTGTGGAGTGCCTGGGACTCACGTCTGAGCATCCCCAGTACACTTAGAGCGGTAATTGCAAACACAACAGTGATGGACAGAATGTGGATCAATGTCACACATTCACCCCAGTCCAAAGATCTGGGCCCAAATCCATCGTTTTTCCACTCCACACCACCCTGGGTTAGACAATGGCGATATGGCAGGAATGCATCGTATTTCATAAATAAAGTGCATATTCCAGCTGTTTCACATTGGCATTGGGCAGCACAGGAAGAAGACTTACAGCGCTGCCCTTCGCCAATTCCTCATAAATGAAGCCCTTTGTTTTTAGCTATGATTTGGCTACACCCCCACGCTCACTGACCTTTGGTTTGCCAAACACTGTTTAATAATATTTCCCCACCGTAATAAATTATTTGCTGTGGGAATTTGGGGCATTTATGATTGTTGATGATGATGAGAAGTACCAGGTTCTAGAACATTTTATCAGAAGGGGGTCCTTACGCCTAAAAGAATTTGGCAAGGGGGTCTCGGCATCAATAAGTTTGAAGACCTCTGCTGTAGATTGTCAGTCTCCACTTCCTGTTCGGATTTCTCTGTAGACTTATTCCTAGCTCTTGCTTCTAAATAAACAATCTCTATTTCTTGTTCTGATGCTCTATTTATTTATCTTTGTTTTTTAGCTGGCCTTTATCGTGCATACTCAATCTGCATGTCTTGCAGTCACTTCTGCAAACACAAACTTCTCATCTTGATTTTGAGTCGCTATAGACATATAAACATTTCCTGCTGACTTCTGCACACTTTTTGGTCCTGAATTCTATAAATATTAGCTTAATGTCTGCCCTCCGCTCCTGCAGACAGGACATCAGCCCCCTCTCTGATTTCTATCCTCATTAGTTTGGTATGCGGCACCTCTCTCTGCCCAGCTCAGTATGGCCCACCGCGAGCTCGCGCCTCTTCCAGGGTGGACCGTGTGTGACAGCCGCTCCTGGTCGAAAGGAGAGCCGAGGTGGAGTCATGCCAGTTTTGCCTTGGACGTGTACCCTGCTGCCCGGGCTTGGGTTACGGCTATAAAAAGCCCTATAAACTTCACATTAACTCCTATCTCGTCGAAGGGGGAGCCAGGGTGAGGCTTGCGTCATACCGGCCAAGGGGTTGAAATAGCTGCTCTACCGAGTTATAAGGTTAAGAGTTTTAGCACAAGTTTTAAGGTTAGGCTCTTCGCAATGTGAAGGGCGCGTGGTGAAAGAGGTCTTAATTTCTAGGTACAGAAATGCATGCATCTCCTTCTCAGATCCTAAATTCCCATCCAAGAGCTAAATGGACTTAGAGATGCCCAAAACATCCACAGAGAACTAACAGATTCTTCCCTAGTACAAAATCTTCCTTAAATATATAAATCCACATAGTTTTCTGGTGACTGCTTCGAAGAGGGTACAGGGCAATCCTCAGTCCCAAATATTATCCGATGTATTATTATTCTTTCAATTTAATGCCAGTAGGTGGGAGAATGTTCCTGTCAA
The DNA here is from genome assembly GCF_964261635.1 of Lissotriton helveticus. Lineage (NCBI taxonomy): Eukaryota > Metazoa > Chordata > Amphibia > Caudata > Salamandridae > Lissotriton > Lissotriton helveticus. Next base: position 1,569,815,803 of record NC_136068.1, read on the forward strand.
GCTGGAGACCCCAAGGTGGGACTAACTATAGCCCTATTCTTTATAGGCTAGCTTTAAGGGAAAAACAATGAAGCACATATAGAAAAGAACATAACACAATTGGTTTGCGGTGAGACAATAGTTGGAGTGCCAGCATCTTTTTGACCAAGCCGTATAGACAGCTCACCTCATCAACTCCCGAACAAAGGGAAAATAAAAAGTGCAAAGAACCTGGGCTTTCGTCACTCCTTCACCCATTGTCTAGCAAGGGCTTTTCATTGGTTGCACTTTCTTAGATGGGCTGTCAATCAAGGCCCTGTTATTTCATGGTTGGTTATATTTTCCTATCTGTAGTCCCATTCTCGTTTGGTGATGGAGCATCAAGTGGTCCTATTATTAGGCTGCAGATACGATGTGACTTGCCTTGTAATTGCGAGGCAGTGTGTGTTCTTTGGCATATTTACTTTCCTCACACATATTTGCTGATTTTTGACTTTTTGTTAAGGAAGTGGGTGCTGTGCTGTTTCGATTCCTGTCATAAAGACACCGTTCTAATCACTAATTGCCATTGCATGTTCATTTGTTTTACTCAGGTCAAGATAACCTGTTGCTGGGGTCACCGATTCTGTAAGGACATGCTCCCACTAGCTTTCCTAATGATGAAACAAAAATACTGTCTCTTTTGCAATAGCATCTACTATGCAATATATGTCTGTGCATATCTTTAAGCTCTCCTCTTACACCACTGATTTCATCTTCTGACTTCTTTTTATAGCACTTTTCTTTGCGGGTGCAGCTTAATCTGTGTAAGCAATCTGTTCAGCAAAGCCACCCTACTTTCAGCCTCTCTATTGCTGTAGGCAAGATGCTACTTCATTATTGTAATTGCATTTATATAGCGCTTAGTACCCCCAGACGAGGTGTTGAAGCGCTTTTCGGTGAGTAGAACGCTATTCCGGAACCCAAAGGATTACTATGGTATTTTCTTTTTAGGACAGCTGCGAACAGCTACAGGGGGGTGTCAGGAATTTTATGCAACGAGCCGAGCCGGAGCTGAGCCAGGGGTATGTCTCTAAGAGCCAAAGCACAAGCCGATCCATTAAAAGACTGAGCACAAATATCACACAGCAAGTCGATATAAAAGTTTGGAGAAAGCCTTTTCAATTAAAGAAGGTTATTTCTTTAACATTTGTATTTTTACATATTAGATTATATATCTCCATAGAGTGATAATTATTTAAAGTAATACTTTCTTAAACATGAAATTCAAGAATGCCTCATGCTCTAACGATGTTGCCATAAGTATGCCAAGAAATATGCATATCATAAGCACTATGGGGCAGATTTATGTCGGACTTGCGCCAAATTTACGCCGCCGTTGCGTCACGCAACAGCGGCGTAAACGTGGCGCATCCCTGCGTCCCATTTACAACGTGACGCATCTAGGCAGATGCGTCACGTTGTAAAGCCCTGCGCCACCTGTGGGCGTTCCGGCGCAGGGTGGGCGTTCCGGGGCAGGTGCGCCTCGCAAAAGTGCCTGCGTGAAATCTACAAGATTTTACGCAGGCACTTTTAGGCCAATGCTGCGTCAAAACCCTGCGCCTGCTTGAAGCAGACGTAAGGCTTGACGCAGCATTGGACAGATAGGGCCCCCCCAGAGCATTGCTGGAGCTGCGTCGCGCTTGCGACGCAACTCCAGCAATACGCTGCCTTTACGGCACAGATGCGTGACGCATCTGTGCCGTTTTTGCCCCATGGTGCACCGCATTGTAAATGCGGCGCACCATGGGTGGCGGAGCTGCAGCGCACAATAACTGGCGCATCCCTGGAGATGCGCCAGTTATTGTAAATCTGCCCCTATATTTTTTCTTGGCATATTTATGGCAACAACGTTAGAGCATAGAGGCATTCTTTAATGCTCCTATATTGGTATGTAAGTGACGTTTTTAGCACACATCCTACATTGAATTACTTAGTTGTGCTCAAAGTGATCACTCAAGGAAAATTAGACTGGTAAAAAAAAATGTGACTACGATGACAGCAAAGTCAATTGAAGAAGCTGAGATTTGAGCCTAAGTGTTCTTATTATACAAAGTACAATTTAGCCTCTGGATAGATATCTCCAAATTAACACAAATTGTAAGGTTTTGTCTTCAGTTCTATCATGAGCTAATTGTTTATACTATATTAAATAAATGCATACGTCACGTTACACCCATTTAACATTATGCTTGTTAAAAAGAAAAAAACTTCCAGAAAAAAACATGATTTTAATCTTAAAGGAAGATAGAGAAAGTCTTTTATGTTAACAAATGTAGTTAACCCTGCCTTCACAAAAGAAGAGCACTTTCAGGAGCTACTCAATACCTTAATGACAGAAATTTAAAAAAAAGGATTAGCAAAGCAATGTTCTCCAGGCAAGGCTCTCCAGCAGACAATGGTGAAGTACAGAGGGTCTAGGTATGAAATTATTTTACATAGTCAACAATGCATGCTATGATGCAAGAGAAGATAAAAATCACCAGGCTCTTTTCTCACTCGCTCTTCAAGCCCTTCCGCTTCTGTACCTGACCCACTACCAGCATATAAGACGTTGCTGCGGTCAACACCGCAGGTACGTAAATAACACATCTCCGCATACAACCACAACACACAACTCTTGTGCTGAACTACAGTTTCTGTCTAAATCAGACACTCTGGTCGAGACAGGAACATATTCCCCAGTGTACTCACACATGACCAGCTTGCTAGAAATTGACACCTCCGCATCGGGGTCACCCTTCAACATAGAAATAACTGCAACGTCCTGGTCATGTCACCGCAGAGGCGGAGACGCGGGAAAACCTGCGCACAATGTAGTAGGCAGGGCCAGCGCCAGGCATGGGCAGTGTTGGCAGCTGGCCTGGGCCCCACTTTCACCCGACCCACATGCTGGCCCGCATACGTTGGTCACAGCCCACAGCACGCTTCCCACATTGATTTATGCCCATGCTGTGTGCACCTCTTGTGCACCCCATGCACTATTTAGCAGCCAGGTGTGGCTCGACCTCACATCTCACACATCAAAGGGCAAGGTAAAATGACTGGGAAGGTGGGGGTGAAGATGAACACCCTGCAGAGAAGGTCAGGGGCTGGACAACACTCCTCCTCACACCTGCCTTCCTCCCATGTGAACCAAACTGAGTAAATTAAGAAATGGAGAGTCACTAAGCATATTAACAACCACTGAACTGGTCACACTGCATGTCAAGTCCATCAGACAGATCCTACCCTGATACCCTGCCACATACATATACCATAGGTCAGCAGAAATGTATGACAATAAATGGACTAGCCCAAAATTAAGTGCACAGTGCTGGAAAACCATGGAGCAAGCCACATACCATTTGTACATGACATGCAAGAGGAGGAACATATCACACTACCCTTAGGCCATTAAATCAGACATGGGTGGCACAGTGATTGAAATTAAACTAAGGTGACATCTGTGCAATATCTCTGGGATACCGCAATGCAAGCTATGCATAGGAGAAGGAATGATAGGAAGTGTCAGAAGCTATACAGTGACCAGCCCCACAGCTGTGTCAACTACTTTGACATGTGTATTGCCACCAGCACAACACACATGTCTCATTGTCACAGTCCCTGACTGTCAAACACCAGTAGGACCTTCACACATACCCCTCATCTACCCATCGCAAACCTGCACTACTCAACACCTGTGAGAAACACACATAAAGGTTTCGAATAAGGTCCTGTGAGTCTCCTGACAAACAATAACATACCCTGGTGTGTATCTACAAATGTCAGAATCCCACTCAGGGATGTCTGAACCAATGCTGATCAAAAACCAAGTGCCAAACATAAATCTCACAAACAACATCAAAAGAAGTCCAACAAGCTCAGCCATGTGCGGGCAAACAGTGGATAGGCAATTTGACCATAGACAGAACAGCAATACACAACATTTTTACTCTGGACAAATACCCCATAAACTCTGGACAAATACCATACCCCAACCCAATCAAAAATTGCATTATCAAAGGCCAATCATGAACACTAACTATGATCAATGGGACAAATCAGCTACAATCTTGACAAGTGACAGGTCAAATATAGGAGGTCATAGCACAAATGTGCTCTCAAAAGAAGCTCATGAACAGGAATACACATTGCAGCATGTGACATTCAAACAAGAAATGCACACTACAAACCCAACACACATCAGAATGTATTAAAATGCACAAAATACTCTCATACAATGTCATGCAAATAGAACATCACACACACACATGCACTTGTCAGTAGAAAGAGCCAATACAGGCCAAACACTGCATCCACAGCAACAAAAACACAACATATGCACACACCAATTCATCACATTGTCAACTCAGCTGGACATCAGGGGGATGCACACCAGGCAAGTACAAGGCAACATACACTGACAGCAGTGCATGCACGGTAAGCAGTGTGTGAACACCAACAAAACCAGTACCACACATATCTGAGTGCTCCACCATGAACTTCCATACCACAAACCATCAGAGCACACAGATCACATCACATTCAGGAAGGGTAGCTGTACCTCAGCAAACAGGCATACACCTTAGCCACAGTTGCACAACTCAGGAAAACCTGGATGCATACCACATGACTGAGGACTGTGCTGCTCAAACATATGCACTGCACATGAGCAACCATGACTGCAATCATGTAGAAGAATATAACACATGACTAATTGTGAAACTGTCCTGAGTGGCACATTGGTCCTATACACAGATCATCCTCCCACAGTATAGTGTCACACTATGAAGTGGTGGGGCGGGTCACACACTGGCATGGCATGGGGTGGAAGACATGAGACTGTAGTGGTGTGTACATCAGTATTGGACAGGTGAGGAGTGTACAGTGCAAAAACACATAGAGGAGTAACGCACAATGTGTAGGCATCAGAAGCACCTGTAGGGGATGATATGACTCTTCATACCACATACAACTTACTTGTCCCATAAATGTGTCAAGTGACAGCAATGCATGAGAAAACTCACAAATAATGTCAGTGTAGCTGAGCAGGTCAGCACAAAGAGCACAAACTTAAACTAGACCTATGGCTGATCAACAAAACACAATACAGACTTTGCAGTGACATACTCTGCATACTCACAACTGACAGCGACAACAAGTAGGTGTCCCCCAGGAATGCCAGGATATACCGACACACCTCACAATGCTTAACCTACAATTCCTACATGTGCCCACAATCCGAAGCACATGTCTGTCTGACAATGTGAACAAACTGGTACTCATTGCCTGGATCATACATGTGTGTAGTTGGCATGTGCAGGGGCACATACACCTCAACACTACTGACAATGACAGGCCAATCACACTGTATGACTACTTAAGTGCACACATGCAAATGTACCCAATCGACTATGAAGACAGGCCTACACAAGATGACTACACATCAACACTGCTGTTCACACATCAAGAAAGATTCCACAGATATGACGGACTCTGGCCACCCCGCAAGTAATCCTGGGGATAGAATCCACCGCTGTTGTGGTATTGCATCCTAATATGACATGTGTACAATTTAGCAAACCTGACCATAGAATGATTAGGATAAGAGAACATCATCACAAACAACCATCATTGCACCCTCAAGCCTCAGAGTCAAGAAGCACAAAAGTGCCTCTAACCTCTGGCAACCTCTGAAAAAGTAAATCAAGTAATTGCCAATGTGGAAGTGGCATACAGAGCATGTGTCACATGAACATATACCCATACATAAAAGTTTATAATTTAGCAAGGGCAGCGACAAAGCAGACAACACGAGTAACAGTCTTTATGATATAATATCCAGATAGGTATCAAAAGTGCAAACCATCAAGGTCATTGGCCGGTACAAATTCCTAGTATGCACTGGTGTGCATGACAAACTGTACAGGAAATGGGCATCAAAAGTAACAAACAGCAAGGCCATTGGCCAGTATAAATTCCTAGTATGCACATGTGTGCATGAGAAACTGCACAGGAAATGGGCATCAAAAGTACCAAACTGCAAGGCCATAGGCCAGACCATATTTTTAGTCCCCTCATGTATGCATGAGAACTTGCAGATCAGATGGGTAACACCGTCCACTGCCATGGGAATCACCATAGCTCAGGGGCTACATATGGGCAGTCAAGGCACCGCTGTTGGAGAAAAGGTATGGGGAGGAGGACTTGGCTTAATTATTTGGCTTTAATTTGAACTAGGAGGGGGCTGATTGTCGTGCCAGTTGGAGGACTGGACCTGAAAGAGAGAGAACCGGCTGAGGTAGAGGCATCAGTGGCTGTGGGAGCCTGATGGCTGCTTGGACCGGGTGGAGTGGTGGCGCAGGGAGGTGGAGACATGCTGCGTGGAGGCACAGTGGTTGAAGGTGAATGTTGAGGGCTGGGTCGCAACTGTTTGGGAATTTGATAGCCTACTAGTGTCTTGGCCGGAGTGGGAAGTAAGGTGGGCACAACAGCCTCACTCTCCACCATAGGTGTAACAGGTGCAGGTGGCTCTCCCCGCGCGGATTTGCTGGTTCTGGTGGTATGCTTGGGGTGGCCTTGCCTCTCCCCCTGCATCCCCTGTTGTCAAGGTAAACCCCCCACTGCTCTCTTGTCCCTGCTTCACAGGGGTGTGGTTGGGAGTTTTGGATGAATCTGCCTATGAAATGTGTTTGGTCTTAGTCTTTGCAGGCACCAGGTTCACAGCAGACAGGGCAAGTGTTTGTGGATATTTGGGTGCAGGTGTGGGGATGGGAGTGCCCTTGGATGATGGTGATTTTGAGGAATGTGATGTTGATGCCTGCTTCTTGGCCTGATGCCCCTGAGAGTCACGTGATGGGCTTTTAGTTTTGCGCTCATGTGTGCCCCTTTTTAGGTTACGCCTAGGCAGCGCATGCGCTGTCTTGGGGAAAGATGTTGTATACACTATAGTGGGGGAAGCTCCGCCCACTGTCCCACCTACTTTTTCATTGGCCTGTGGCTTTGGACTTTCTAAATGCTGCCTTCTGATTGGTTTAGAGGCTGCCTGTTCTCCTTATTGACGGCCATGTCTCCTTCCATGGCTATTGACACTTTTACCACATATTTCCGGAGCACTACTTTGTTTCCATGCCACCCCTAACGCTGTCTGTGCCTTCTCTCCTGCCCCCCACTCCCGTTGTTCGTGCCATAATTAAGAGCTCTCCGTTTGCAATTCAATAGGTTTCGCATAATGCGAGTCCTCTTGCATTGCAAATGCTTTTTTTCAAGATCACACTTATGATAAACCAAAGGCACTGGCGTTCTTTTCTCTAATCCCCTGCTGTAGTACTGCTCAAATTTGTGTTCATTGCATGCATGCTTTTTGACAGGACGCTTAATAAAGTGGGATAAAAGTGTTTCATTTTTGCGCATGCTCATTCACATTGCTGTCTTTGTGCACACACCAGTGAGTAGTGTCTTAAAGCTGCAGTCGCTCTGTGGCTCTAGGGTCTCTGAGCATGCCTTGTTTTTTAATAGGGTGGCCGTTATTCACTTGCTACACTAATGTAGTTTTTTTTTATTTCTGCTACAGAGTGCTTCCACGATCAGTGTGAACACTTTTACTCTGCAGTTTATTCAGTACTTTTTTATGTTTCGTGCAGTACCTGCGTTTTTTATTTTGATGATTTTTTTTACACTGAACTCAAATTATTTTTGTTTGACTAATTGCCGATTTATTTTGCCCGTCTTGCTCCTATTATACCTGTTTCACTGCATTTCAAGTTTCGGATTAGTAATACCACCCGTTTCCTTGTCGGAAAACAGTAATTTCTGCACGTTATCCGTATTAGTTTCTATGGGGCATATTACCATGGGCCATTATCGCCGCATTAGCGGGACTTTTTCCCGCTAAAGCGGCGATAATTTTATCGCCCAATTACCAAGCTGTCGCTAACACCAGTTAGCGACAGCTAATAGGCGATAGCGAGCATCTGGGGGCCCACTTTGCATGTCAGCGATATTTATCGCTAATGACATGCCAAGTGGGCGTGCCAAGATGTTAGCGATTGAAAACAGTCGCTAATATCGCTATCTCCTATTACCAACAATGGCTTAGTTTTGGAAATATTCGCGCTAAGCGAGAATATCTCCAAAATCTAACGCCTGCCCAAAGCAGTTCTTAGCCATGGTATCCAATGCAAGGTGGATAACATGGCTAAGAGCATTGTCACGATAATGTGTGAATATCGCTGTATTTACAGCGATATTCACGCATTTCACCTGTTTTTTATCGTTTTAGATATAAACCTTGCTAATAGCAAGGTATCTCTGCGATATAAACGGGAAACATCCTTTACAACGCAACTTTTACCACGCAGTGCCTTTACGACGCAACTTTTACAACGCAAACCATTACAATGCATTGCGCTGGGGGGCGCTCTAGGATAGGGAATACGTTTAATTTACTGTCCAACACCTTCCCTAGTGTCCACGGGGACTGGAGTTGGAATAGTAAATTAAACTATTCACTATTCAGCGCCCCAAAGCACTATGCGTTGTAAAGGTATTCGTTGTAAATACCACGTTGTAAAGGCATGCGATGTAAAAGTATGCGTTGTAACGTCATACATCCGATATAAACAGGTGAAGGGCGGCGATAGGAAAAGTCCCGCTAGGCCAACTTAGCGATAATAATCGCTAGTTGTTGGTAATATGCCCCTGAGTTTCTTCCAGGCTGAATAGAGCAAGACGATTGACCCACCACATTCATTCATAGATTTATGAACTGGAAAACCAATTTTGGGCTTCTTTGTGCTCTACTGGAACCTCGAGCTAATGAGAAGGCCACAGGGTACGTGTAAATCTTGGATTTATTTTTTGCTTTTCAAAATTTGTCATGAAAATGCCCGATTTTCGTCTCTAGTGCCGTTCATACCGATCACTGTAAACAACGGGCAATCATAGTACAGAGAGACACAAGCACTCTCAATACTTATAGAACACAGAGGCACTGGCACTACACACATTTTTTACAACAAAGCCATAGTTGTTAGTTATTTAGCTTATGGAACTGTCGACCATTCACAAAGCCAACAGTCCTTGCTTGTTAAAGCTGTAATGTTACTTGTTGTATTACCTATCTTGATGTAATGGCAGAAGGAGCTAAATGCCAGTCGGGCGGCACACTATGGTAGCCCCGATTGCTGCTTAAGTGTTAATAAGCCACCCTTAATTACATCGATCACGCCTTTGAGAAACTCCCCAGGTTTTTTCATCCTACTTAAAGCCCTGTTCACTGTTCACGGAAGTACAGGTTGTTCCAATAAAATACAGACATTCACTGAACTTTAAGATGCAGTCACTCACTGCACGCAGACAGTGGCGCAGAAATAAGAGCCCGGGGCACACACGCAACACAGACCCTTGGTATACATAGAAATAAATGCAGGCACATACTGGGTGCATGCTCTCACTGTGCACAGAGGTACTCAAATCAAACTTGTTATCAGTTCTTATCCTCCATGCCCCTTCTTTTTTTCTACTCCCTTGTTCTAACTATAATTTCCAATCTAATCCTTCGTTCCATTTTTTTCCTATTCTCCTTTCACGCTTCCCTCCCATTCTCCAAGATCACCTCAGATTCTTCACTTTATTCGTACCCTATTTAATGCTTTTCTATCTACCCTTCTTTCTCTCTCCTTTACATTTGCTTCGCCTTCTTTTCAGTTCTTTGCTTGCTTCTCACTTGCAGCTCTTCTCTCCTTTGCCTTACATTACATTTCTCATCCTAACTGCTCTTTCACTCCCTTTCACGTTCTTCTTTCTCTGTTTACTTCTCTTTCTTCCTTTTCTTTCTTCCTAAAGGCACAAGCAAATGACAATAGAACTACTGTTCTTGTGTGAAAAATAGTGAAACTGGAGACCATGCAGTCTGAATCCTTGGTAGCTATGCAGTGAGAGGGTTCCTTACTGTGGGTACAAGACTGCAGGAGGCAGACTAAGGGTTAAAGTGCTCCTGCCTGCAAACGAGGACAGCGGCCCGTTCTTTGGATTGCTATTCCAACTCTGCACTACAACGAGGACATATTTTCATAATACACTAATATGGCGAAACCAATTGGCATGGCCAATGCTTGTTGTTTTGTGGTGATGATGTCTGTGGTCTGGTACTCTTCGAGGGCTGCTGTTGTGTGCTGTGTGTGGAGGACTTAGTGGCTGAGGGCTCAGGCGTGTAGGCACTATCGTCAAACGGTGCCACTAGCAGGGTGGTTGCTGAAGGGACCAGAGCTGCACTGGGAGCTTTTGACTGCTGAACGGCTGCTGTCACTGTGGAGGACAAAGACTTGACAGCTCAGTGTTGGCCAACCACGTCAGAAAGAATGCCCTCCATGAATGCAACTACCTGTGCCAACTTCTTGTCATGATCCTGGAAGGCATTCAGGAGAGCAGTCTGACCCACACACAGCTGGCGCAAAAGTTCTACCGCCTCCACACTGAGGGCAGCAGGGGAGACAGGGGCAGGGGCAGCGGTGCCTGGGGGAAGGAGACTCTACCCTGTCCACGGCTGCGCATGGACAGCACCTAAGGGGAGCATCCGGGAGGGTGGGCACTGGACGAGGTGTGGTGGAAGAAGAGGTAGATCTGGAACTGCCTGTGCCCGCCAACATCGAAGAGTCACTGCTGGAGTCAGAAGATATGGAGTTGGTGTTTCCGGGCATGATTCTTCCAGGGCACTCCTGTCCCCCTTCGAGGCGCTGGACATATCAGTGACCTCATGTGTAGCAGTTGTGCCAGAAGCTTCCCCACTGGTGTCCATCCCCCGTCCTTCCCTGCCCTTGGTAGATTCTGCAAGAGACAGAGACATAGGTTCAGTATAGTGCCATCATATGCGAAGAGAGCACAAAACTTTAAAATGATACTCCCATGTTAAACTCCTCCATGTACATTCAGTATGTGCTACATTTATGCAATCATCAGAAGATGCATGGAAACATGCATAGTTGATAGTAATGTTCCATGTGGGGTTAACTTAGCCAAATGGCTGGCCCTGTGCCTCCCTGTAACCACACAGACTATTCTCTGTTAGCATACCTACGCGCCTGTAGGTGAGATAGCAAGACATCAAAACATGTTGTCTCTGTCACATATGGAGTCTCTTTAAGGGAACACCACAGACAGAAACTCCAAAATGTACTTTTGCAATGGCTACAAGCTCCTGATATCCACCATCTTGTCCTTCTAAGCACAACTACAGTTGTACATTGGTGTCATCTGTGTCGATGTCACAATTTATCTGTTGTGCACAGCACACATCGATGAATGCACACTAACATGATGCTCACTGCTGTTCACTGCCAGGTGATGTCTATGACTCTCATACTGCAGCATGTATCACAAGGCCACATCTCATCTGCCAATGACAAGGACCATGGTTTTAAACACATGAGAAAGCACATGTTATACAAATGTAGAACAGCTGCACTCAACATTGATGCCACTTAGAAGCCACTGCATCACACTAGAGACATCACAGAGCTTTTCACTGGCTCACGGTTGGGATTCATGCAGTCACTCACACCCAAAGTCACACTTCGCACAATACTCACCCCCAACTTGCTGCGGATGGGCCCTCAAGCGACCATCCAGCTCTGGCTGTGTCACTGCCAAGATGCGGGCCATTAGTGGTGTCATGCTCTTGTGTGCCAACCTGCCACTCCGAGGGAGCACCCCCAGCGTCATCTTTGCCACGTTTTTGCTCAACCAGCAGACGTCATCCCACTTCTTGTGACAGTGTGTGTGCTGTCGATTGGAGACACCCAGACCCCGCACCTTGCATGCAGTGGCCCTCCATATTGCCTTATGCTGATGGACCTCAAGCTGCAGGCATGCTAGACAAGAAGAGGGAGTTTCAGTGACACTGTGTTATTTACCACTGTGTGTCAGTACGGGAGCATGAAAATACCTAGCACACTAATACCTAAATATTGAGCAGAGCCCATACAGCATGACACGTAGTACACTTGAATCGGATAATCTCACAGAAATGTATACATGTATGAGGATGGACAGAGTAGTGCCAGCACAACAACCAATGTGAAAATGACCCTCATCTGTGATGCAGTATGTGAGTGAGCATGAACATACAATACAATTGGAAATGATGTGTCCTGGCAGTCTCACTGTGTCCAACACTACACTTACACATTGTATTCTGTGCTGTGTATGATTGGGCCATGATTTACTTTCAAATATGACTTGGTGAGTCAAAGTTTGATTTCTGTGACAGTTACATGTGCTTAGCTGTCTGCACACTGGATGTGGCTTTAAGATCTATGCCAAGTTGGCTGACATGTGAGCGCTGGTGTGGTCATATGGTGCAATGCATTTTGAGAAGGATGGCAGGGTGCATGCACTGACTACCTAGCCTGCTCAGCTGTGGGGAAAGGGGGCCTGGTGGGAGTTGTTGTGCAGGCTTCCCACCCACAAATACCCCTCCCTGTAAAGATAGCTACCTACCTGTTATGTGAAGGTGAGCAATGCAATGGCTGGCACTTGGTTCAGGGTGTGGGGAGTGCTCCATCCTGTTCCGCTGTGGGACAAGGGGGCTTGGTGGGAGTTGTAGTGCAGGCTCCCCATCCACAAACACCCCTCCCTGTTAAGAAGGATACCTATCTGTAAGTTTGATTAGTGCAATGCAATGTCTGCCACAAGGTTGTGTGTGTGGGGAGTGCTCCATCCTGCTCAGAGGTGGGACAAAGGGGCTTGGTGGGAATTGTATTGCAGGTATCCCACCCACAAACATCCCTCGCTTAAAGATGGCTACCTACCTGTACGTTTGATGAGTGCAATGCAATGGCTGCCACATGGTTGTGGTTGCGCGGAGTGCCCCATCCTGCTCAGCTGTCAGACAAGGGGTCCTGATGGGAGTTGTAGTGCAGGCTTCCCACCCACAAACACCCCACCCTGTAAGGATGACTATCTACCTGTTAGGTTAAGGTGAGCAATGTAGTGGCCTCCACATGGTTGTGGGTGGGGGAGTGCTCTATCTTGCTGAGATGTGGGACAAGGGAGCCTGGAGGGAGTTGTATTGCTGGCTGCCTGTACACATGCCCCATGGAAATATTGCCAGCTACCTTTGGGGTGAATCAGAAGAAGGGAATGTTAGATCTGTGAGACATGTGTTGGGAAGAGTGTGTTGTACGTATGTGCATTTAGGTCTAGGAAGTGTTGCTTTGTAGTTGTGCAAGACAGTACAAAGCAGTGCAATGGGAGACATTTTATGTTACTTACCAGCCTCCACTCCCCCAGGTATTCCTGTGAAACTCTCCGGATGCAGTATAGCAAGCACCTTCTCCTCCCATTCGGTGAATGTTAGTGGTGGAATGGGAAGGCCACTGCCAGTCCTCTGACCCAGCTCATGGATCTTGTTGGCACGCTCTTTCACCCTGCTCTTGAAGTCATGCCACCTCTTCTTGAAATCACACAGGGTGCACTGGGTGGTCCCTACTGCATTGACTTTGTTTACTATCCTTTCCCACATTTTAGTTTTTCTGGCTACAGGTGTCTGTTGGACCATGCTTCCAAATGTGGTTCTACTCTGATTATCTCACCTACCATGACTGACAACTCATTGTCAGTGAATTTGGGCATCTTCTTCTGTGCCATGGTGTGTGATGTCCAAATGGGTGAGAAGTGCAGGTGTGAATGTGGTGGTGGTGAGGTTTGTGGTGTGTGTGTGATTGTGATGGTGTGATGTGTGCTGATTTGCCACTCCTTTGTGCTGTGGGGTTGGGCCCTTCAGTTCTAGATTTGTGCAAAGAAATTCTGGGAAGGGAAGGGGTTGGTTTTATACTCTGCTATGTGGGTGGGTCAAAATGGAGGAATCATGTCAGGTGTGTTGTCTGGGTTGACAAGGTATTTGTACATTTTTATTGCCATGGGGATATGTCATTGGGGTGTGTGAGATGTTTTTGGAGGCTGCACCAGGAAAACAGCCACACTTGGTAGCCTTGTTGTGTGGTTGTTTTCGACCACCATTCCTCTTTCTGCGCAACCGCAGTGGTCTGGATGCAATTTTTCTTCCGCCGGCTCTCCCATTCATTATTTAGCGCGATCGCGCCGGTCGGGGACAACTGATCGATATCGTATCATAATTTCACTTACGGTCATTCCGCTGTTCAAACAGCGGTTTGGGGTCTTTCTCAGCAATTCCGACCGCCGCGGATGGATTTTCAGCTTTTCTGGACGTTCCCAGCAGAGTTCTGTGGAATCCGTCCACGGCGGTTGGATTTTTCAAGCAGTGCATCCTAATCTGACTGCCGGTTTTGCCGTGGTACATGCGTCCGGTACCACGGCGGTCGGAATACATTTCCGACTGCCATCCTAATTGACCCCTAATTTCTAAATACAACTTTGTGTGTATGAGAGTCTACCACATGGTGGCACTGTGTGTCTATTTCTTTTAATATTTGTTTTTAAAAAGGATAAAACTAGCAGTTACAAGCTATGCTTATTTTTTTAGGCCACCTGCACTAGTCCAAAATGCAACACCTGTTTGAGTGTGATTGTTAGAAGTTAATGCTGGCACTGGCATTTGGCAGCAGTGGGTACTGCCAGCTGCAGTGGACTCCTTTGAAATAAATACCTAGGGTCTTGCACTTCATTTCTGACAAATTAATCACTGGTATGGAGACAACAATGGATGGCCAGCTTTTGCCAGTCTCCCACCACTTTGTTTCATATACTATCTTATAGGCAATATATACATCTCGAGATTTGTCACATGTATTGTGGAGAGATATTATAGGCAGAGGTAGAAAGCACACTACTTAATGCAAAACGAAATGTGACGGTAGCAAGGATGTAATCAGAGACTGTGCCTCATGGGTCCAGTGAGAGGGAAAGTATGTACAGAAACACTTTGGGCCACGGCGTGCACCACTTTCTCCTGGGAGGCAGCATGTGAAAAGGCACAAAGGTTTAATTTTAGTGATGCGAATGTCACAAGCTTCATGGATTGTGCGCCATTAGACGTAAATGCTGTGACTTCAGTCCCCAACCTCACAATCTTAGTTGAATCATTGAAATTTCTGAGCAAATGTTGGCAGCTAGGGAACCTAGTCACTGCACCACCTGAAGTTATCACAAATTGGACACGCAATGATTGTTGCCCACCTCAGGTGACCCGCTACCAAACCGAGTTGGCTTTTGCTTGAAAACGTTTCTTTTTTTATTCTTTAAACAGAGAAACACATGCAGCTTATAGGTTCGATACAGCCACATATTGAATAAAACAACTGCGTCAAACTGTAACTGTGATTGTCTGTTTCATGCTGACATGTCTTTGTATTTAGTAAAGCCTGGAGCAAAAGCGTTGACGTCTGAAGAGCATCCAAAAAACATGTGAGTTGCTCAGAAATCCTTAGTACTGTTATTGATAAGCTGTGTTCAGCACAGATAAGTGTTTGGAGAGACCGCGGCTTACGAGTTCAAAAGCAGTTTTTACTGCTTTTTGCTCCAGGTTGTTTGAAGAAGAAAAGAATGAAAAAAGATAGATTTTCAAGCAAAAAAAGCTTGTCTAGTTTCTCTCCTCATAATTCAGCAAAATATCTAGCTGTTATTACTTAGAAACGCTGGTTGTCTCTCATTTTTATGTTATAAAAAAATCATTGAGCTTGAAGTGGACTGAAGGGGATGTTGCCTGTAGCCGCATGCACTCTAGGTCACATAGTCTACCTAGGCATTGCCCTGGGCATTGATGCGCATGTCCCCATGTGTTTCGTCATGTCGCATCCTTCCCTTCCTATTCTCTCTTCAGGGTGAAGCCCTGCTTCTGATACAGTCTTTATGTTTATGTTTATGTTTATGGATTTATAAAGCGCATAGCTGCCCGAGGGCTTCCCAGCGCTAGAAATGATAAGCAGCAGAATTGTGTTGTTGCTCACGCCACCCATCATCCCTGTAGACCGCTTCAACAGAGAGAACTGGGCAGCCAAACAGGCAGGAAATGTACCTTGTCACACTACCCTTGTGACAAAAAGCCTGCAAAGTTGGGTCCCCACACCAGGTGCTGAATAGGTTGGCGGCCAGACAGAACTGCGGGCTGTTTTTATTTTATCTCCATAATCAAAATTTAAAACGACCCTAGTGCTCACCACCCACCCCCAATGGGAGACTTGGATAAGGCTGCATAGGAGGCAGGGGCAGCAGAAGACACATGAATGCTCTGCTTGTTTTTGTGTTGCGGTTACAAGAATATCTTGAGCTGAGCCAGAGCAAGGCATCTGGTTGGAGCCTTCCGTGACTGACGGGCCTCTACGAGCCGCTCCCACAAAGGGCCACATTTATAAAGGTTTTGTATCGCCCTTGCGCCACACAAGGGGCTGCAAGAGTGAGGCAATACCTAAGTGAGATTTATCAAGCTACGCTCATCACTTTGCATGGCTCTGCATGGCTTGATACATCTAGAGTAATGCAAGGCAGTGCAAATCACTGCTTG
Organism: Lissotriton helveticus; assembly: GCF_964261635.1. Classification (NCBI taxonomy): domain Eukaryota; kingdom Metazoa; phylum Chordata; class Amphibia; order Caudata; family Salamandridae; genus Lissotriton; species Lissotriton helveticus. Next base: position 1,569,832,283 of record NC_136068.1, read on the forward strand.
CTCACTCTGCCCCAGGGAGGCATTTCATCGGTGGAGCATAGGTATTCCCACACATCCATCCATGGATTTTGGCGCATTTCCAGTCTTACCATTAGTGGTAGTCCTGGGTATGCATCAAAATGTTTTGCCTCTCGATGTGAGGCATTACGAGGACACATATCTTTATTTCTCTTCATTGTTCCCTCTTTGTACTTGTGCAGCATTCTGCACACAAACAAAGAGAAAAATGCATATCAGGATTGTTTTTGTGCAGTGAGGTGTCTCTTCCTGCAAAAAAACATCCTGCCTACAACACAGGCATCCTTGCACCATGACGCAAAGGTGTGTGCGCTGGTGCTAGGCTGCCAAAACGGTGTCAGCACTATGAAAGGACAGGAATGCAGCGTATAATGTCTGAAACTGTGCATTCCTGCCCTTTCCCTTTCACTCAGGGCAGCACAGCAAGGTGGCCTGCTGCATTGCGTGGTGTGAAAAAATTATAAATATGGTGCAAAGTTTTTTTTTACTTTTATCAAATAATTCTCATAACAAAAAGCCAGTCCTATTGACATTGCCAATGTTTGTTTTATTTGCCAAGGCATCACAGGCACATTCACATGTTTAATGAGCAATGTAGATTTTGGATAAGCCCTGGCACTTTTGACCAGGCCCCGACAGCACTTTTGAGCAGGCCACCACATTATTTAAAAGAAATGCCCATTCATGTCCTGTTTCTGCATATTTCCCACAAGCACTTGCACATTTTTCACCAGCTCAGGCACATTAGCGTTGGCCAATTCAGTCATATTTTCAACCAGTTCATGAATACCTTCAATCAGCCCAGTTACATGACACTCCCCTGGCCAGCCCAAGTCCATTTTTGACAATCTCATTCACATTTTCACTACTCAAGCCATATTTTGCACTAGCCCTTTCACATTTTTTAACCCCACCTTCATATTTACGACCAGCTTAGTCAGTGGCATAGCAAAGGTGCCTTAGACCGAATATATGATATGAAAATAGTAATCCCTTTCCTCAGATTGACAGAAAGAAATCAGCTTGTGTTTTGGGTTCAGTTGGCTGCTAGGCCCCGGTGTCGCTGCATCACCTACACTATTGATAACTATTTCACTAGACTGAGGTCTTTAATACCAGTTTGGCAGTCCTCCTGTTGTCCCGCCAAATCCCGTGCTGACAGGAGGACCGCCAAGCCCGTAATGAGCTCACCTGCGGGATTACGAGTGTACTCCATTGTCGGCGGGCAGTGCTGTGGCGGTGTCACGGTGGAGGGCTGTTAGGCTCATAGGAGAGCCTTAACAGCAGACCACCGCTGTGACAGCACCAGCAGCACGTTCCTGCACGGTGTGGAATGTATACCACATTGTGCAGGAATGGGAGGTGCAATTCCAGGGGGTTACAGCATGTGCACCCTGCATGCACCTCCAGGTCTAGAAGAAGCAGTTTGCCGTGTTAGAGCCCCCTTACTTCCATGTTTGTCACCCTTTTCAAGGTGGGCTCACTGCCATGAAAAGGGCGGTGGACATGAAAGTAGGAATACGCTCTGTGGTGCCGCAGCCGCACTGCCAACATTTTCCTGCTCATTTCCAGATCACTGGCGCAGCGGTATCCTTGATCCCGGCTAAGCCAGCAGGCTCGTTGAGGTCAGCCACCACACTCATAATACAACAGGCAGACCGGAGTATTGCAGTGCACAAACCGCCACTACGAGTATGTTGTTCCTGTGGACTGCCGTACTTGTAATAAGGCCCTTAGTAACCTTTTCACCGGTCGATGCACATTTTGTATGAGACCTTGAGCATTTTTGACTAGCACAGTCACATTTCTTACCAGCCAGGTACATAGCAGCCATCTACAGAACCTTCTTGACAAGTCGAAGCAGGTGTCTGTGCCTCCAAGCCTCACTTTGACCAGACAAAGCACACTTTGGACCAGTTTAAGGTCTTTATTGCCCAACTCAGTGATATTTTTTATCTTGACCCGGAAAGATTTTGTACACCAGGTGCATTTTCAATGTTATCTCTATGTTCAAGCTGCTTCTGCCCATATATGTTCCCTGCATATATTTGACTATCCTTCATCATATTCAAGCAGCACTGTGCGTATTTGATTAGTTGTGTGCCTTCTAACTCACTTTGCAAAATTTTCACCCTCCCAGACTCCTTTTAGTGAACCCAGGAAAACCTTATCAGTCTCTAGCAAAGTTTGCCAAGGTTTTGCTAGCCCAGCCACACGTTTCAGTAGCCCAGCTATGTTGTTTTTTCAAGAGTGTGCCTCTATGAGACTCACTCATTATTTTATCAGCGCAGTGGAAAAAATGGCAGTCGCCTACGAGTCTAGTTGTGTATAGCCAAGAGGAAACTAATCTTGCATAGGTACATTTGCCCACCCTGAGCCAGCTGATTTTAACAAGGTTTCTCTGACGTCTTCCCCCTCACCAACCTCCCTGTATACCTTAGCTCTACAGTTGTCCATTCCCCTGCTTCTGTCATCAGACATACTTATCTGCAGTTCTCAAACAGCTGAAGGGTCATTTGACACTTGCGCTGTCTTTTGAACTACCCCACTCTGGAACGCTTCCAAGGGAAGCCGGCTCTTCCAGGGAGGGAATATTTGTTTTGGTCAAATACTGAGCCGACAATAGTACCTGAAAGAGTTTCCACATCCCAGGATCAGGGTAAACAGATCAGTGCAATCAGTGGCACCTAGAGAATGGTGAGGCTATGGTATTGGCAGGAACAAATAAAACACTGGTTCAGTAGAGACACCCAGTGGCCATTTACAGTATGACATTGAATGAGAGATAGGCGGTATCTGATAACAGCGCTGTCGTGACATTTAGGGCTTCATTTGTAGGGTTTTGGCGTAGGGCAGCGCAGCAAGTCACTTTGCTGCACTGCCCTACGTCAAAATGAAAGGGCAGGAATGCACCATATTTATCTAATATGATGCATTCCTGTCCTTTCTCCCTGTGCTGGTGCTGTTTCGACAGCCTAGTGCCAACACAGGCACCCTTGCACCATGGTGCAAGGGTGCCTGTGCTGTCAGCAGGATGTCTTTTGTGCCCGAAGGGGCACCTTCCTGCACAAAAACAATTCTGGGAGATTTATTTTTCTTTCTGTGTGTCTGTGTGAGCTGCTGAATGCAGTACACAAAGAAAAAGGAAAACAATTGTGCACCATCCCCAATGACTACCCATCACCTCTCATGGAACATCTCAACTTCATACTTCAGACGGACACCAAGACTATGATAAGAGACACCTTTGTCTACAGATCCCCAGGACTCCAACCAGCCTTCTGCGATGCCATCGCAAATCTCATCACCTCCCTAGCCTTCGACTCCTACCACTGCTTCCTTATTGGCGACCTCAATTTCCACGTTGATGACCCTGATTACGCCAACTCTACCACCTGGTCCCCTCTCACCACCCGGCCACCACAGCCATCATGTCTTCAATCCACTCTGGGGCACCCACCGACCCCTGCCCCCACCACCTCTTCAACCTAGGACCCAACCCTATCAGCACGGAAATTTCCAGCATCCTAAACACCTCCATCCAACAGCATCCTTTCCAGACAAATAGAAGCACGCAGAGGATAGACCCCGCCTAAAGAAATCCTTGGCCACCCCAGCTGCTTCAAAAATGATCAATGGATCTCCCTGCTCCCCTACCCAGCCAAAGTACTTGAGAAAGCCATCAATCAACAACTCACCAAAAACCACCTTTTTAACGCCTCACAATGAGGATTCCAGGCCAATCACAGCATGGAGACCACGCAGATCGCTGCCACAGACAACATCGGAACTCTCCTGGACGACGGGGAAACTGTAGTCTTGATCCTCCTTGACTTCTCTGCTGCATTTGACACCATCTCCCACCACACCCTCATCAACAGATTCTCCAACATTGGCACACAGCAAAAAACCCTCAAGTGGATCGTCTCTTTTCTTACAGGTCGCACACAGAGCACCCGACTGCCTCCTTACACCCCCAAACCCAAAGACATCATCTGCAGTGTACTCCAAGGATCGTCCCTCAGCCCCACCCTGTTTGAGGTTCTGTGAATTCTGAACCCATTTCATAAAAGTCATGGTTTTGTTACGAATTTGATATTAGCGAACCGTAACTAGTATGAGTGTTCTCGTCATGTTAGACCGATGGATTCAGTACGTATTTAGGGATTTCGTTCTGAACCCTTGGGTTCCATTTTGTGTATGGCAGCCATTTTGTGGTTGCCCTCACATAGGCCGATGACTGTGGCTGAACTAGTCTTTTAAGGACATGTACACCTTAACTCGAGTTCGTGCTGACTCCTGTTTGACCTGAGTGAACTGACCCTGTTGCCTGAAGCTAACCTTGTTAAACCAGTTCCTGCCCTTTAGCTGATCAAGATTAAGGATCAGAGCACAGGACATCATAAAGTTTTACTGCACACAAATATGCCTTATCCTACTCTCACCTGTTTCTGCTCCTTTCTTTATGGTATATTGATGATTGGGTTGTGGCCTTTTTTATTATGGGTTCGTTTGACCTGTCTAAAGAAGAATGTTGGGTTTGATCGATGATTGATCATGGGCTGGGCAACTGAAAAGTGGGTTTTACCGTCATGCGATACCTCTGGTGTGGATACATGTGATTGGACAGTTTGTAAATGTTAGGTATTTGTCTGGAATGTGATTTTTGGCATAAAAAGGGATGACTTGCTTTGTAAAATTGAGCAGTCTCCTGAGAACTCATACCGTGATGATTTCTAGGATTTCTGTTACTGGCTGCAGCCAATAAATTTGATCTTTGACGCCACTCAGAAGTATCCCGTGTCTCTGTATTCTAAGACAGGTGAACCCGAAGACTTTGGGCGTGCCCCTGGCGCCGCTGGGTTCTAAAACCCGGTTCTTCAGTTGGCACCCAACATGGGGCAACTTCAGCGGTACCGGTCCAAGCCTGAAGATCGTGAGGAGCTTCGTGAGGAAATTCTGGGGACGGCCACCACTTCATCGACCCCGGCATGTCGAACGTGGACTGAAGGTCATTTCTGCGAGGCTTCCCGCTTTCCTGAGGGCTACGAAGGACTGCTGCCCTGACTGTCGCCCTGTCTTGGACCCATTTGTGATGCTTTGTACGGCGAGACGATAGACGGGTCTTCTGGTGGCGTGACTGATACCTCAGTTAAGTATAAGTGGGTCGCTCCCAGTCCTTAGTTTTTGGTTCTTAGTTTGTTTGGTCCTTAGTTTTGATTTGAAAATTGCAATTTCCAAAGCCGAGGGACTCGTATATTTGCGAGACTATCGTTGTAGGTAATCCCTTGAAGTTTAAAGCTAGATTAGTGAGCGAAGATGCCTAGTCTTAGCAAAATTAGGAGGATATTCTGTTGTGGTTGTAACAGGGATTCCAGATTGGAGGATTCATGTTCGATACCTCCAGTTGGAATCCCGACTTATGAGCTCTATTCTAAACACGGCGTGGGCCCCATTACGTTTAATGAAGTATGGGTCCGCTATACTAGGAAGGATGGTGTTTTACGATGGCCCCAATATGGTAGTTTTGATACCGAGATTTTAGATAATTTAGAAACAAAATTGTTTAGGAAGAAAGCCCGGCCGGCAATGTTTGACTCCTTTCGCCTTTGGCGTAAAGAAGCCAGACAACGAGAAATTAAACAAGCTAAAAGAGAAAAGGATGTATCAATAATGCAAGCTGCTAGGCAGTTTAAATAAAACGAAGAAGATAAAGCAATTGAGGTGTCAGATAGGCAACATAATATGGCTATTGATAAATGTTATCCAGCTTTGCTTTGCCATCTCTTCCTGAGAATGCAACAAAGACCCTGAGAAGGATCCTTTGATGTCACATTTGTTGAGATTACCACCCCCTTATGCACAGAGTGCTACGGCACCTCCGCAACCTCCAGTTGCACAGCCTCTCGTTGCTGTTCAGCCACCGGCTCCTCCTCAGCTGGTTCTTCCTCCTACGGCGCAGCCTCCTCTGGGGCCGCCGACTTTGCTATCAGTTTTGTCTGGAACTACTTTGCCTTATTCTCCTGTACCTTCAACTTCTCTTGCTACTAACCCTACGCTTCTCTCACCTCAAAATACTTTGTCTCCTGTCCTTATGACAGCTTCTCCTTCTGCTCGACAACGAATGACTGATACTGTTACTGGTCTTTTGTCTCCTTTCTTTGGGTCATTGAGTAGGACCCCTGTTTTTGCACGTAAACAAATGCGTAGTCAGCTACCTGGTCCCGAAGAACGGGCAGTGTTAGATCTCTTGGCTCGCAGATGGGTTTCGAATGTTTCGAGGTATAACTTAGAGTCAGTTATGGATGTTTTCCAGCAGTGGGAAGCACCCAAGCAAAGGTATGTTTTTGAAGTTATGTGTACTTTCCTTCGTGAGGAATGGGAAGATAATGATTTGGGTTCAGTCCCAGTGGAGTTGCTAAATGTACAGTCTGAGTTTGTGAAAGGGACCATAGTGGGTCCCGGGATTGAGAAAGCAGTTGCGATGGTACTTGCATTTAGGAGCGATTTCCCTTCTCAGCGACTGTTTGAGCCTGATTCCGCAGTTAGGAGAAAGGTACGACAATATCCAATGAGAGAGGTTCCCCCAGTTTGGACAGAAGTGGACGCAAACGCTAATCCAGCTGTTCTGCCTCATTTTCAGAGAGTATGGGTAGATGTGCCATGGAAGAGAGTAGAAGTTTTGGCCCTTAAACAGTCTTTACCTGATCCCCGTAAGAATCCAACTGGCTATTACAAAGAATTGTCCCAGACAGTTGACGCATGCATCGTGAATTTGGCAGATATAGATATGCTGTTGGGTAATGTACCTCAACCTTTATGGGCAAAGATTCGTCATGAGGATCATGCAATTGAATTAGGTGACTCATGGGTCAATATTGCTGCTGCGGACGCTAGACAAGTTGGTGGTGCTAAGCCTGAGGCTCTAGTGGCAGATCCACCTGGCAGAATTATAAATCTTATGAAAACAATGATGCCAGCGTTACGAGTAAATTGGGACAAGTTAGCAGCATGTAAGCAGAAGAAGGACGAAAATGTATCTGATTTCTTCACTAGGTTTGAAGAGACATTTATAGATCATAGTGGCCAAGATTACGGAAGGTGGACAAAGATTGTTCGTAGATGAGTTTGTCTTTAACTTACTTCCTGAACTGTGTAATAAATTGAAAGATTCTGAGAGTTCTTGGGCTGTTTCCTCGTCGGCCCAGATATTGGCGACTGCACAGTACTATGAGAATAGGGACAAGGACGAGAAAGACAGAATAGAGAAAAAGACCAAAGACTTAAAGACAAAGATTCTTTTGCAGCAGGCGTATCCGCCTCGCTTGAATCAGCAAGAGTCACAGCAACGCCCACAGTTTCAGCAACCTCCCCCATTTCAGAGACTGCCACAGAAAGCTGGGTATTTTCCTCCAAGACCACCTTTGGGTTTAAATCAGTGCGCGTATTGCAGGGAGGAAGGTCATTATAAAAATGAGTGCCCTGTGTTGCGACAGCGCGCGAGTGGTATGACGGCCCGAGAGGCCGTGGTGGTTTTCAGCAAGTGTCTAGGGGTAGAGGACGTGGTGTTTTTCCTCAAACGAACGTTCCTTTCCCCCACAGAATTTTATGAATTGTTTTGATCAACAGAAAATTGCATCTGGTTAGTCGACTCAGTACTATGCTGATGACTATTATGTTGAGAGTGAGAATGCTGATAATAATGATTGCTAGGACAGCCATGGACAAAGAGAGGGTGTAGTGTCGGTTCCAGTAGCTCGGAGTGGGCCTTATGTTGCAGTAGCCACATCGGGTGTGGTAGAGCCTTTTCTTTTGGATACTGGTGCAGCGAAGAGTTCTATCATGCACTCTAAACTCCCTGGCGCACCTTTGTCTGGCTTAACTAATGTTTCAGTAGGATTCTCTGGCACCCCAGTTCGTAACCCAGTTTCTAGTCCCTTGTCTCTTTCTATAGGGCCTTGTGAGTTGGAAGCACCTCTCATTTTAACGACAGGTTGTGGTGAGAATTTGTTGGGTTTGGATTTGTTGAAAAGGTTGCATACAACATTGCATTGTTCTCCTTCGGGAGTACAGCTTACATTGGGTAAGAAAGTGATCTCTCCGATGTATTTGTCTAAAGATCGGCTTCCACCGGAATTGCGTTCTCTCCCTGATACTCTTTGGGCTACTGGTCCTAATGATGTGGGTCTTTTGGAGATTCCACCTTACATTGTAACGCTTAAAGTGAATGGTAAATTGCCGCTCATTCCCCAATATAGGATTTCTAGCGATGGTGAAAGAGCGCTTTTAGCAATCATTTATGATTTAATTGAGAAAGGTGTGATTGAAGAAACGAGAGGTAATGTCTGTAACAGTCCCGTTTTGCCTGTCCTGAAGCGCACTGACTCTACTCAGCCACCTGTTTATAGGTTTGTGATCGATCTTAGAGAGGTTAACAAGATTGTCGTGCCACAGTTTCCAGTTGTTCCGGATATTACTGCTTTGTTGACTTTGATTCCTGCTTCAGCTGCCTGGTTTTCGGTTATAGATCTGAAGAATGCTTTCTTCAGCATTCCAATTGCTGAGGAAAGTAGAGATATTTTTGGGTTCTCTTTAGGAGGCCGAAGCTTCCGGTTTAAGAGAGCTCCCAAGGCTATTGCGAAAGTCCTTCTATTTATAGCCAGGCTTTGAAGACACAGCTTGATACTCTTGCGTTGCCTGCTGGTACTGCTCTTATTCAGTATGTTGACGATTTATTAGTGGCTGCTGATGATGAGGAATCTTGTAAAGAAGCTACTATTTCTTTGTTGCGACATTTGTCGGACTTGCATCCTAAAATGTCACCTTCTAAGTTGCAGTATTGTCGCCAAGAAGTGACCTACTTAGGTCATCTCTTGTCGAAGGAGGGAAGAAGGTTGACCCCAGAATGAATTCAAGCGATTGCTCGAATGACTGTGCCAAGCACACAGAGAGAAGTGCGTGCTTTCTTGGGTATCACGTCGTATTGTAGACAGTGGATTCCGAATTTTTCTTTGCTGGCGAAACCTCTGTTGGCATTGACTTGTAAGGATACACCAAATACTCTTCCTTGGTCTGACGATTGTCAGAAAAGTTTTTCTGAGTTGCGTGATGCATTGTGTTCTGCTTCTGTGTTGGGTACTCCCGACTACAGTAAGCCTTTTACACTCTATGTCCACGAGAGAGAGGGCTGTGAATTGTCAGTTTTGACTCAACAATTTGGTGATAAGCAACGTCCATGTGCGTATTTCTCGTCGACTTTAGATCCGGTAGCTAGAGCGTTGCCAAGTTGCTTAAGAGCTACAGCGGCAGCGGCTGTTTCCATCCGACAGTCTGCTGGATTGGTGATGGATAATACATTGGTCGTGATGGTTCCACATGCAGTGGATACTCTGTTAAATAGAACCAAGACTCAGCACCTTACTAGTGCGAGATTGTCGGGTTATGAGTTGACGCTTTTGGCTAGTCATGTGCACATCAAGCGGTGTAATGTGTTGAATCCAGCGACATTGTTGTCGATTTCTGTGGACACAGATAGTCAGGAACAGCATGATTGTTTTTTGAGGACGGAAGAGGAGACAAAGGGCAGAGTCGACCTAAAAGACACTCCTCTTTCGGATCCTGATGGTACGCTATGGGTTGATGGGTCATGCTACAAGCTCCCGAATGGTGATACGACTGCAGCATATGCTGTGACGACATTGTGTACGATTGTTGAAGCTGCACGTATCCCACAAAATTCAGCCCAAGCAGCAGAGTTGATTACACTGACGAGAGCGTGTGTGTTGTCGAAAGGAAAGAGAGTGACTGTGTATACCGATAGCCAGTATGCGTTTGGTGTTGCTCATAGTTTTGGGCGTTTGTGGAAAGAACGTGGATTTCTTACTTCGCATGGTATGAAGTTTCAGCATGGTCAGTTGGTGAATGAGATTCTCGAGTCACTTACGTTGCCGATACAAGTTGCGATCGTGAAATGCAGTGCACATAAGAAGGTTACCGATGATGTTTCTCGTGGTAATGCGTTTGCGGATGAAGTTGCGAAAGAAGCGGCGAAAGATGTGACGAGTCGAATGCATGCTGCGGGCCCAGCAAGATGGGTTCTGAATAGAGGAATGTGTGAAGATACGATAGAGAGTGTGAAGCCAATTCAGGCTGAAGCTACGGAGAAAGAAATTAGTGTGTGGAGAGAGAGTAAGGGAAAATTGGATTCGACTGGTTGTTGGACTGAGTTGTCAGAACATCAGCGATGGTTGTTACCTGATGCGTATGTGCTTGCAGTGGTTACGATGGCACATGGAATGGCTCACAATAGTGCGAAAGGGATTTGTAAGTTGTTGGCTCCAGTATGGCAGAATGCTGGAATTCCTAAGTGTGCGGAGAATCTGGTCAAGAACTGCATGGTTTGTCTGATGTATAATCCTGGCAAGGGAACTCCAACTCCAGCTGGTCACTTTGCACCTCCTACGTATCCGTTCGAGGTGCTACAATTGGATTTCATACACATGGAAAGGTGTAATAATCTAAAATACGTCCTTGTAGTTGTTTGTGCCTTTTCGAGATGGGTAGAGGCATACCCCCTGAAAGATAATACTGCCTTGTCCACAGCTAAAGCCCTACTCAAGGAATTTTTCCCCAGATTCGGATTGCCAAGGATGGTGTGGAGTGATAATGGAAGTGAGTTTGTGGGCCAGATCATGAAGAAAGTGTGTGAGGGTTTGGGCATCCGTCAGAAGTTCCACGCTGCGAAAGATCCCCAATCAGCTGGGTTAGTGGAATGTTACAATGGCACTTTGAAGCTAAAATTGGCCAAAATTCACGCGAGCTCTGGTCTTCAATGGCCCGATGCTTTGCTGTTGGCACTTTTGTCAACAAGGACTACAGTGCATTCCCGAATTGGTCTTAGTCCCTATGAGATCGTGTTTGGCCGCCCGGCAAATGTATGGGGCGTGCCGAGGCCAACAAAGTTTAGCGAGATTGAACATCCCGTGCTGGTTGACTACTTGTATGATTTGACGACTAAATTGCGTGTCTTACACCAACAGGTTTACGATACACTTCCTCAAGCATCTGAAGATTCAGGACACGCCATAGACCCTGGTTCCTGGGTGTTGGTGCGCAACTTTCAGCCGACAAAGAATGATCAGCCCTGCTGGATTGGACCATTTCAAGTCCTTTTATCGACGCGTACTGCAGAGAGAGTTCAGGGCAAGAAGAACTGGATCCACGTCGTACATTGTAAGAGGGTATCATTGCCTCTGCTGTACGACCAGTGGGTCCAGGAGGGTGTTGGTGATTCAGAGACTGATACAGTGCCACGTTACGTTCCATTCAGTGACGCACGTTTGGTTGGGACAAGTTCTGAGCGCGAGGATAACGATATTTTGCAAGAAGCTGTGTCTCCACCTGCACGATTGGACACTACTGAGCCTGAGTTGTTGTTCCGAGATCAGACAGTGCCTGGTAAAGACCGCTATAATCAACGACCGAGAGCCGATGGACTAATAAACAATTAATTCCTTTTTGCTTTTAAAAAAAACGCTCTCTCATCTGAAAAGCTGTTTTGATCAATTTTTCTTTTTTTGAACCACCATCCGGGTTCAGCTGTAGGGTCGCGGTATGAAGCCTTGGAGTGTACAGCCGTGTAGACATAAGGTCGACGGTTCTGGTTTGTTCTAGGGCGTTCCCTGGACTTACAGTTGTACCTCTGAGCCGAAGAGAACCACCTGCCGCGAACAGCACGGTTATAGGATGGAGTTTTTTGAGATCGAGAGAGCTGTTGTAGAAATTAACTTTAAGACGAGACTGTGTAGACTAATGAGTAGCAAATGTTTTTTGATAACATGTCTTTTAATGTTACTTAGCATAACGATGTTCTTAGTGGGATATCTTGTTATTTCTTTCCAAGTGACTTTTGCACCCACCATACAACCTATGTCTTTTCCTACTACTACTTCTTTGCATTCTTTTCATCCTTTGCCTGAACATGAATCTATCAGAAGATTGGAATTCGTTAATAATTCCTTTGTGCAGCTTCTGCATCAGCATCAGTTAGTAGTGAACACCACTAATTGCTGAGTGTGTGGTCTTATGCCTCATACCACGGTTAAGGGTATTCCTTACCTGGTTCTGCCATTCAGCTATAATGGATCTGTATGGGCATATAGGACGATGTTTATTTATGCCCATGAAGTTTACCCCCTGCGTTCTATGAAAGATAATCCAAGTAATAGTGCTCTAGTGAAAGGAATAGTAGATATGATTAGAGGAATCGATTCCTATGAGACTATTCCTAAAGATGAGACACTAGCTTATATTGGTTGGAACGTGACTGGATATGGTGTTAGTCTGAGTGAAAAGCAGCAAAGGGAAAAATTATCCCCGATTTGGATCGTGCCCCATCGTGGTCATTTTTGTCTGCAAGGTAATGGCAAGAATCCGAAAGCTCAGTTAGGGAAGAGTGTTTGTACTGAGACGTATGTTTTTGCGTCCCAGACTTCCCCACCGTTTTTAGCAGCTAAGGGTACGTATTTTGTGTGCTATGATAGAGCATATACATGGTTGCCTCCTGATTTTTTGGGAACATGTTATGTTTCGTATCTGTTGCCCCCTACGTATACTGCAGCGGGAGATTACCACAGAACTAGAGTAGTTAGAGGTGTCTTCAGTAAGGAAGATACTTCAGGACAAGAATTGGGAGATTTTCTTAAGGGTTTCCTGCCGTTTTGGGGACTTATGGTTAATAGTAGGAACATACGGCAATTGACGAGAGTGATTGAGTCCACCATAGTTGAGACTGCCGGTGCCCTTAGTAATTTGACTGCTGAGCTCCAATCAGATCGTCTTATGACGTTGCATAATCGAGTTGCGTTAGACGTCATACTTGCAGACAGAGGAGGGGTATGTAAATTGATTCAATCGAGCTGCTGCATTTTTATTCCAGACAATGCTCCTACAGTGTACCAGGCCATTTCCAAGCTACATAAGATCTCCGAGTCTGTACACATGGACGAAGGAGATTGGTCATTGATGGGATGGTTTTGGGGATTGTTATCCACTTAGGGATGGAAGATTCTGATGATCATTGGGATGGCTTTAACGATTCTTTTCCTGTTCTGTCTTTGTGTGCAGTGCGCTCCTGCTATATGTGGCCTCTGTGCTACTACGTGTGCAAGGAGACCTGCCCCAAGAGAGGTACTAAGTAATAGGATTATACGCCAGCAACATCTTGATGATCTGATGAATATAGACCTGGACTCAGATTGACGTGAGTTTAGGTTATTGCCTATGTAAGGGCAAAAGGAGGGTCTGAGGTTCCGTGAATTCTGAACCCGTTTCATAAAGGTCATGGTTTCATTACGAATTTGATATTAGCGAACCGTAACTAGTTAGTGCGGTAAGTATGAGTGTTTTCGTCATGTTAGACCGATGGATTCACTACGTATTTAGGGATTTCGTTCTGAACCCTTGGATTCCATTTTGTGTATGGCAGCCATTTTGTGGTTGCCCTCACATAGGCCGATGACTGTGGCTGAACTAGTCTTTTAAGGACATGTACACCTTAGCTCGAGTTCGTGCTGACTCCTGTTTGACCTGAGTGAACTGACCCTGTTGCCTGAAGCTGACCTTGTTAAACCAATTCCTGCCCTTTAGCTGATCAAGATTAAGGATCAGAGCACAGGACATCATAAATTTTTACTGCACATAAATATGCCTTATCCTACTCTCACCTGTTTCTGCTCCTTTCTTTATGGTCTATTTATGATTGGGTTGTGGCCTTTTTTATTATGGGTTCGTTCGACCTGTCTAAAGAAGAATGTTGGGTTTGACCGATGATTGATCATGGGCGGGGCAACTGAAAAGTGGGTTTTACCGTCATGCGATACCTCTGGTGTGGATACATGTGATTGGACAGTTTGTAAATGTTAGGTATTTGTCTGGAAGGTGATTTTTTGCATAAAAAGGGATGACTTGCTTTGTAAAATTGAGCAGTCTCCTGAGAACTCATACCATGATGATTTCTAGGACTTCTGTTACTGGCTGCAGCCAATAAAATTGATCTTTGACGCCACTCAGAAGTATCCCGTGTCTCTGTATTCTAAGACAGGTGAACCCGAAGACTTTGGGTGTGCCCCTGGCGCCGCTGGGTTCTAAAACCAGGTTCTTCATGTTAAACATCTACAACATGACCCACCTCGCAGGCATTGTCAGATCTCATGGATTCAACATAATTTCCTACGCTGACAATACTCAACTTATCCTCAAACTCATCGAGGATCCCACCAATGCCATTACCAACTTCTGCAATGCGTTACCAACGTATACAAATGGATGAGAGACAGCAACCACAAACTCAGCTCCAACAAAACAGAAGCACTGATCTTCAGAGAGGATGACTCTGCATCTGCGTGGTACCACAGATGGTGGCCAGCTGAGCTTGAAGGAACACCCACTCCAATGGACCATGCAGTCAACCTGGGCATCATCCTCGTCAGCCAACTAACCATGAAACGACACGTCAACACTTTCGCCACCTCCTGCTGCCACACCCTTCATGCTACACAGGGTCTTCAGATGGCTGCCAAACACTACCAGGAAGACCGTCACACAGGACCTCATCACCAGCCACCTCGACTATGGGAATGCCCCCTACACCGGAACCTCTATGCAGCTCCTCAGAATACTCCAGACCACACAGAACACTGCATCCAGACTCATCCTTGACCTCCCCAAATGCACCCATGTCACCTCACCTCACCTCAGGAACCCTCACTGGCTACCATTGTTGATTGAAAAAACAAGGAGGAATAAAGTTATTTCTCCTTCTTACGCCTTCCCCGGGGATGCATAAAGTTTTGGTGCATCCCAAGGTTTACATGGTTTTGTAAACCTAGGGAAGCGTCAAAATCTATGGGTGTTGAATGGGAACACCCACTGCAATGCCCATGCAACGCCTGCCTAGCGCAGAGTAAGGCTGTGCATCGATTTGCACTGCCTTGCCTTACTCCATATCTATGAGGCCATTTAAAGCCATGCAAAGTGAATTTGCGTGATCTCATAAATATGATTTTGTAGCTTGTGCCAGTTGAACACAAAAAAAAGTGATAAATATGCCCCCTAGTCACTTGTCAGTGCGACTGAAATCATGAAGCACATATGTCCGCACTTCAGGAACCCAGTAGATATAAGACAGTAGCAGGATGTGCATGTAAGAGCGGTGGGTCCGGGGTATTAATTATTTCTTTCATTTTTCCGTGTGCTCATCTGTCGAAACCGCCCCCCAACCCCGCTCCACCGCCCCACCGCTCTTATCTGTAATGGCTGCTCCTGCTATAAGGTTATGGTTTTTGCTAAAGTCTAACAGGGAACTGGGAATGTATAGCCTTATTAGCCAATGGCTAGTAAAAGTATGGCTCGGTGTCCAGCCTGCAGGTTTACAAAACAAATGTAACATTAACACCTAGTGACCAGTGATGCTATAGAATTAACTGACATTCTTCAGCGGTGCATATACCAATACATTAGTGACACCTACAGAGCTATTCACAAAGGTAATTTACATGTGTACATTTATTCTTATGTTTTGAGTAATTTGAGTATGTTTGACTATTCATCATTTACAAGTGTAAAGTTGACTTAAATGTCTCCGCACCCGAAAACAGGGGCTGGAGCCAAATGTACGAGTGTAAGATACTACTCCCAAAAAATAAGCAGTAGTAAGTCCAGCACCACACTTGGCCAACCACTGATACTGCAACACCCTCCATTATAAAATAATGGAGACAAGGATTTAAAATAGAACCCCATATGAAATAAAGTTTATTTAAATGAATGCATTTTGATTTTTTTAAATATATTTGTAAAATCATTTTAATGTTAACAATTTAAACATAATTACAAATTAATATTGTTTATGACAAAATAATCTAACCTTTTAATTTGAAAATAAATGTCCCTTTATTTTTTAAATAATTAAATTATTTCAAATTAATTCTAATCAAAACAAATACAATTAAACATTTTACTTTCGGTGTTTTTTTAATTAACTATTTAAAAAAGAATGTTAATTTCATTTAATATATTTTGATCAAATAAATATTTAATTAAAAGATAAGTTATCATTGTTGTAGCATTTCTATTTTGTTCTACCTTTAAAATAAATATGTAACATTAATCTACCATAATATTTAAAGTAAAAATATTTTTACTATTTTTTGTTGAGTTAAATAAACTTTTTACTTTTCTCTATATTTTTTACATAAGGAAATTTCCAGCACATGATGGAGCTCTCCCTTAAAAAAAAATAGTAAATATATGTTACGTTAAATAGTAATGTACATACTTTTATACATTTTATTTAGACATACCATACAATTAATAAAATGCTACCACACTAGTAGCATGAATTTAATTTGAAATGTGATTATTGTGAGTATATTCAATTCAATTAAAATATGCTATCTGAAGATTAGTTTAGAAAATAAAATCCCACCTGAAGTGAAAAAAAATATATTTTTTCTGTGTATTAAAAATTATTAAAAGTTTTGTATGGAATTAGTTAAAAGTTATTTAATTATATTTCATTAAAAAACTGCAGTAATTGTTATTTAAAAAAAAAGGTTATTGGACTACATTAAAAGAAAATAATAAATGTTTTATTTTTAGATCACTTTTGTAGCATAAAGATCCAATTGTTTGTATTTTAACTCGTTTAAAAATTGTAATTTGTTATCATTAATTTTTTTTGGGTTTTAGTTTGGGTCCCTACCTCCGTTATATTCATAGGGAGCGTGTTGCAGTACCAGTGGTTGGCCACGTGTGGTGTTGGACATAATCCAGCACTGAGATAGAGTACAGTTTCTACTGTCTTGGGTCCTCTTTGGCTGTACTAACTTCAGAAATGCTGTTTGTGATAAGCAACAGGCTTACTCTATTCTAGGCAGGTGCATGTCACTCTCTAACCTCTGTCTCTAAACCTCTGTAAATCCCTCCTTACTCCTCCCGAAACTCCTCCGATTTAGCAGTAATTGTGCTCCTTTTTCCAGCTTCTCTCCCTGGTCTCGCCCACATTTACTATAGCCTTATAGCCCGCCGTAGCGGGCTATACCGGCTATTAAAGGCCCGCTGAATCACTTTAACGAGACAGCGGGACTTTAATTGCCGGTATAGCCCTGCTACGAAGGGCTATAAGGCTATTAGAACATTCTGCCACTAGAGGGCAGAATGTTCTAACAAATTCAACAAAGGGTTCTCGAAGCTCGAGGGGATAAAAATCCCCTCGAGCTTCGAGAAGCCTTTGTTGAACATTGGAATGTTGCTCTGCAGGCATTTACCGGCCCGTAGAAGCAGGGAGCACTCCATTGTCTGCAATGGAGCTCCCAACATTCCAATGTTCTAATATTCAATAATAAACTTGCAAAGGTGAGGATCTCCAATTAGAAAAGGTAGGAGAGGTGGAGGTGTAGATTTAAGCCCCTAGGTTTGTGAATTGCATTTTTTAGTAAGTTGTACAACATTCTGTACTCAGTGCGGCTTTTTGAGGGAGTGCCGCGGGGCGGTGGGGCAGGGCGGGGGAGGGGCAGGGTAGGGGGTACTAATTAATGTAAATAAATTAATTAACCGAATTTCATTGCACGCGCTGAAACACATTTGGCGTTACAGCGCCCGCAATGAAATCCGTTTTATTTATTTATTTATTTATGTAAATATCTCCGGTCGGCCCTGAGCCAGAGTTTACTAACCCCCACCTTGCCCCTCCCCTGCCCCACAGCGGCACTCCCTCTATGCGCCGCTACTACAAAAGGCAGTTTGTGAATCTGCCCCATTTGCCCTGTCAGTACATGGTTTTGTGGTTTAGGTCATGGAGGAGCGGGTGCGCATGGAGCCAGCAGTGTAGCTAGGCCTTTGGCTGCCCGTGGCAGTCCCTGCGTTTGCCGCCCCGCTGCAGCCGCATGTAAGAGCAGGGAGGCGCAGGGTGTGCTTGCGATTCCTGCGTTTGCCGTCCCGCGCTGGCCACAGGTAAGAGAGGGAGACAGCCTCCGGGCTGGTACTCACCGGTATGGAGTACCGGCACTTTTTAAATGTACCGAGCCAAGTACCGGCACTTCTCCACTGTCAAGGAGAGTACCGGTACTCAGGGTCACATTAATAAGGTGGACACTGGACTGGTGCCCGAGGGCCAGCTGCGTGCCGTTTGCTTAGCAGCATGTTGGACGTTGTCGTACGTATTATTCGGCTGTGGCAAGCAGTCCGATAGGGCTTGAACGCCCAATTGGAGGCCTGCTGCAGGGGCAGGAGGGTCTCTTCTCCCTTCCTACCCAGATGGAGACTCTCCTTGTCCTCGTCACCCCCCTGCCAGGCATCGATGCTGGGTCCGTGGAGAGGAACACAGGCACAAAGGGCTATTTTCACCCCTTGGGCCTCCCACTGGAGCCTGACCGTCATTCCCTGTGATTCCACCCCGCCCCGCTGGGACATTGAGATCCAAGATGGGCGGGGACGAGGTGGTGAGGAGGGCTTAAGCAGCCTGGGGGGGGTGGGGGGAGGCAGGTGAGGTGGGGGAGGTTAACTGACCTTCCCATTGGAGGCCAGCATTGTTCTTCCACTGCCCCCTACCCTGCTGGACTCTGCATGTGCTCGGGACCCTGCAGTTCTCACTGTCTGCCACTGCAGGGTCTTCGGCCCTGGGGCCTTCTGTCAAGGGGAGAGGAGGGAAAAAGGGGGTGAATGAAGGTCAGAATGGGACACAACTAGCTATAAACGGAGAGAGGTGAGTGCGGGAGCGATCTCGAGCTTAAAGATGTGAAAACAGAGAGTGTGTGTTTGAAAGGAACTGGATCAGGAAGTATTTGTAAAGTAGGATCATTAGAAATATGATATCAATAGGCTGCAAATTTTACAAAACATGAAAACATGAATATTTGGTAGTTCACCTTCATTTTGTAAAACGAGTTAACACATTTTGTTTGTATTGATACATTTCTCACATGATTTGTTCTGTCCTGCAACAGGTGTAAGTGACAGTATCTCTAGTCCTAGAGCACGTTGATTATTAGCGTGAAAGTGATAATAGTATGGTTGATGGTTTGGCTCATTCATGGTTTTATCTGTTGATTTGCACGTATGGGAAGTTTGAAACCACTATCCAGGGCAATGCAAGGGCAAAATGAAAACTCAATAGAAGTGATTTTGTATCATGTCTAACTCCGCCTCTAACCCCGCCCACTAGCCACGCCCCTAGCTGAATTTAATGATTACCTGCACTTTTTCCCCCCAATTAAAGCACTGCCCAAAACTCATGCCATCCGAGACGGACCAACCCCCACCCTTGCTACACCACTGCGTGGAGACGTGATACCTTATGGCTCCTGGACATGTAGTAGTGGCGAGGGATCGAAGCATGGCTTTAGAAATCTCTGCACAAGGAAGGTTGTAAAGGCAATACACACGACGGTCGATAAGGACCAACAGCAGGCACGCCCACTCTCCCACTTTCTTCACTCTTATCTCAACCCTACAATGTCTCTAGATTATCCCCGTTACTTCTCACCTGTCTGCAGTGTGGGACCAGTGACCGACCTCAGCGGGAGAAGGGGGGCTTGGGGGAGGGAGCTGACCGAAGGGAGGTCTCCTCACCCGGGCTGTTTGGGAGGGTCACGAGGGGTTTTGTATATAGTAGGTGCCAGAATGTTCTGGATTTGGGCTGGCCTAGTAGGACTGGCCAGCCCAATTATAAATTTCCCTTTCCCCGCCCCCTAGCCACCATTTTAGGTTTGGTGACCTGGTAGCTAGGAGGGCTGTTAGCGTTTTTGTGTAGCTTTTTGTCGTATTTGGGAGTTTAGTATAGAATACCAGTTTTTCCTTGTACTATTATCTGGTATTTATTGAGAATGGAGGATTCCCGTGTTCGTGAGGCTATGAGGCTGCTGGCGGAAGCAGGTCGCATGGACTTGCTGGTGGGGGGAGGGCCGGCGCGCCCCCAGCGCCAGGCCTCTGCTGGCGTGACCGCCGCTGTCATAGCGTGCTCTTCGCCGAAAAAGCGGCGTTCCGCTCAGGTAAGCGAAAGGGGCCGGTCCCGTACGAGGAAGCCGGCCCCTCAGCGGCTGGCGCGTGTAGCGGCAGGGGAAGGGGAGGCCCCGGCGGTATGCGGCGCTTCTAACGCGGGCGGGAAGGAGGTTTCCGTGGCTCTGGTGCCCCAGGTAAGAGTTATGGCGGGGGCGGGGGGAGCTCCGGGCATGCCCGGCGCCTTGGTAGAGCGGGCGCAGGTGTCGAGTAGCGCGCAGCTTCTCGCGTCAGGTGTGCAGGCGGGAACCTCGGCTTTCCTTGAGCCGTTGGGTTCGGTTTCCGCTCCGGCGGGTAGGCGGGGGAGAGGGGGCCGGGGAGGGAGCAAGAAGCGCTCCGCGTCTGACCCTTTGGTCGAGCGGCGCTTCCATGCAGCAGAGGTAGTCTCTGCGCGTGGTGTGCGCAGAGGCTCAATACAATTTGTCATGCAAGGGGCGGGTCAGGAGAGGGTTATGCCCGGTGGCCATGACAGTGCGTGGGTTGTAGAGGAGTCGCAGTCTGTGCCTCAGACGGCTCCTCGTATGTTTTTAACCCCTGCCAGGCATAGTGCTTTTGACAGACAGGCAGGGGAGAGGAGGGATTTGCACATAGTGGGTCCTCATGTTGAGTTCAGCACAGGGGGCTTGGCAATTTCTTCTGGTCAGGCGGTTATTGGGCAGGATGCAGATACTGCTGTGGTGGACGTTGGGGGCAATGTGGGTAGCCCTCTGTTGTTTTCCACGCCTGGTTCTTCAGTGGGTGATGTTGTATCTGTTGGGGGGGGTTCTAAGGGTGAGGGTGAATGGGCCCAAATGGGCGAAGGGGGTTCTCTTTCTGGAGTGGCTTTGGGGCAGGAAGCTCCACGTTCGAGGGGTTTTGAGTCTTCTGCTTTTGTGGGAGTGGATGACAGTCTTCAGAGGGAAGGCAGGAGTGTATCAATGGGGGGCCACGTCTCCTTTCATCCTGACGATAGGGTCCCACAATCTGCGGTTGGTGCAGGGTCCACTGTTCTTAGTTCATCAATGGTTTTTAATACTGGAGGGCCCTGCACACCTGGTGCTCTGAGCGTGGGGGGTGTGGGCTCTCGGGGCACGATGTTGGCACATGGTAGGGGTTTTGGCCCTGTGAGTGGTGGGGTGGTACTGGGGCCCAGGGGTACGGTTCCACTATTGTCTGGTGATACCAGAGGCCCATATTTTATGTGTGGTTCCCCAGGGTGGGAGCATTTTGGTGCGGCAGGTCTTGCGCAGCGGAGTTGTCAGAAAGATGGTGCGGGCCACGAGTGGCGGGCAGGGGCTCCTATTCCGACTTCTTCTTCTGCAGTTGCGATGGATAACTTAGATTACAGTGAGGATGAAGAGGTGGTAGGTGACTCTCCGGTTAGGGAGGTGCCTTTGAGATCTAGTGTTCGAGGACGTTCTTTGGAGAGGGGTCAGATGTTGAATGTGGATAGTAATTGGAGGGGGACAGAGTCTGGTTTGAATGTAGTTTTTAGGAACACTAGCACACCAGTCCAAACCTTTTCTTTTCAGGGCAGGGATAGGTGCGGAGGTCCAGACTTGGCAGGGCGTGGTCCAGTCCACTTTCGCCAAGGGGAAGCGAGGAGAATGCCTAGCGCGGCCCTCTCTTTTCCACCGAGGGAGCCCGCCGCGGCCAGCACACGAGGGTCCGGCGTGACCCCGCTGGCCCCACCGAGTAGCAGGTATAGGTGTCCGACCTTACCGGCGGCTATGGAGCCGCAGAGTCAGCGCCAGGGGAGGTACGGGCGTGTACAGTCTGCTCCCCCTCATGGAATTGCTACAAAAAGTTTAACATGTAATATTGCTGATGCTGGGTTCGGTAAGACCCGTGGTGTGATGTTTCCAGATGAACCTGATTCAGTGGTTCTAGATTACGATGACGATAGTCCCGAAGAGGGAGAGTTGAGGGACGTGGAAAGGGGGGTGCCCTCTCATGTTGTTCAAAGTATTTTTCAGGCTCCAGTGGTGCAACAGCAAGTCAAGGAGAGACGAGAACGCGGCCCGTCAGTCAGGGCGCCTCCAAGACGTGACACAGTGGTTTTGGCATCACAGGCGGAGCCGGGGAGAGTGGTCTCTTTGTTGCCAGGTGAGCAGATAGCTACACAGGCCAAACCAATTATGGTGTCTGTGGGCACAGGTGGGACTGAGGTTATTGGGGTGGGTGAGGGGCAGTTGGTAAAGGGACGTTATGTGAAAGACACTGCTGTGGGCACGGATGACGTGCTGGACACTGCAGATAAAGTTGAAAGTGGTACTGGTACAGAGACCTCAGGTATTGCTAAAGAGCCTGTGGCCAGCAAAGAATTGAAAATTAAAAAATTGCCCTATATGGGAGTCACGAAGCCTTTGGGGGCACATTTAATGTTGAGTACAAAGGAAAGAATTTGGAAGGGTGAGTATGTGGAAATACTTAAGTTACTACACAGAGAAGTACGTTCCAAAGAAGGATCCAAGGAGGAAGAATTTGAGTTGGCAAAACGGCCTAGAGTTCCCCTGACCATTGAGAATTGGACAGCTGCTTTCCTCATATATGCAAGCGTGTATTGTGAGAAATTCCCAGAGCGCAGCGTGTCCCTTTTTAAATACATGGATGTTATTCGCAAGGCGCAGCTTACTGGGGGGGGGTTTGCTTGGTCCCAGTATGATGAGGAGTTCAGGGCCAGGATGGCGTGGGATCCGGAGGCCAAATGGGGGGAACTGGACACAGATTTATGGCAGCACACTATGGGGTCTGCTTCGGGGGGTAAGACGATTTTTACTGCCAGTGGTCTCCCCATAATATACCGGCCCTTTCAGGGCAAGCCCACCAGGGGAGGGGTGGGCAGTGGCTCAACCACACAGCCTGCAGTCGGCACGTGCTGGGAGTTTAATAAGGGTTTCTGTACTAGGGAATACTGTAAATTCAGGCACGAGTGCTCAGGTTGTGGTAAGCGACACCCCTTGTCTAAATGCTGGGAGAACAAGCCAGCGGGGGATCATCAGGGGACTCAGTCAGGTGCAGGGGGTTCGGGGACGTCCCAACATTCTGCAGGAGGTAGGGGATTCAGAGGTAATCGGGGTTCTGGGTCCAAGGGCTCATACACCGGTTAGGTTGGAGAAGTTGCGCCTTGCCCTTCATGACTATGATAATGCAGCTGCGAAACAAACATTGTTGGATGGTTTTGAATTTGGTTTCAAGTTAGGTTACACGGGTCCTAGACAAAGAAGATGGTCTGCTAATCTGAAATCTGCATCTGAGCATGGCACAGTGGTACAAGACAAGTTGAATAAGGAAGTGCAGGAAGGGAGGATGGCTGGCCCTTTTCACGATTGGCCGATCCTTCATTTAATAATATCACCTATTGGAGTGGTCCCGAAGAAAGATCCGGGACAGTTCAGGCTTATACAACACTTATCGTGGCAGGAAGGGTCGTCGGTCAATGATTTTATTGATCCAGATGCTGTTTCGGTCTCTTACTCTTCAGTTGACGTAGCCATGTCACTTGTTGTGACCGCGGGCGCAGCTGCTGAGATGGCCAAGTGTGTTATAAAGTCTGCTTTCCGGCTGCTGCCTGTCCATCCGGAAGACTGGTGTCTTCTGGGTATCCATTTTTCAGGAAAATGGTATGTGGACAAGGCTTTGCCGATGGGCTGCTCCATATCTTGTTCTCTTTTCGAGTGCTTCAGTACTTTTCTACAATGGTACTTTATTCATCAGTCTGGTCACTCACTGGTAACGCACTACCTGGATGACTTTTTCTTTGTCGGGTCCCCGGGCTCCGCGGAGTGCCAGTCTGCTCTGGACACTTTCCAAGGGCTCATGGAGGATCTGGGAGTTCCTTTGGCTCCCGAGAAAACTATAGGTCCTGACACAGTCTTGTCCTTTTTGGGGATTGAACTTGATTCTGTGGCAATGCGTGCTCGCTTACCTGAGGATAAGAAAGTGAAGATGCTGGATTTGCTGGACACTATGTTGGCAAAACGGAAAGTATTGGTGAAAGATGTTCAGGTGTTACTAGGCCATCTCAACTTTGCTTGTAGGGTCGTTAGAGCAGGAAGGACCTTTTGTCGTAGATTGGGCAGGGCTCTTGCTGGTCACCATTTGCCTCACCATAGGGTTCGATTGTCTGCTGGAGTCAAGGAGGATTTGAGAATGTGGAAATTTTTTCTATCTTCCTTTAATGGTGTTCCTTTGCTTAGGGACGTTGACTTCCAATGGGATGTGCAAATGTTTTCGGATGCAGCTGGCAGTGATGGTTTTGGTCTGTACTGGAATGGAAGATGGTGTGCGGAACGTTGGCCGGATGAGTGGTTGAATGGTGGTCGCAGCATTACCTTTTTGGAGCTTTTTCCTTTGCTGGTGGCTTTGACACTGTGGGGGGAGGTCTTGGCCCATAAGACTGTGCTTTTCCGTGTGGACAACATGGCTGTGGTGCAAATTGTTAATCGACAGTCTGCCAGGGACGAACAGTTTTTGAAGCTCATGAGAGTCTTTGTGCTGGGCTGTCTGAAACACGACATTCACTTTCGTGCTTTGCACATTCCTGGTGTGGACAATGACATTGCGGATGCTTTGTCTCATTCACAGTGGGGCAGATTCCGTGGACTGGCGAGGGAGGCAGACCCAGCACCGACCCCGATGCCGATTCATCTGTGGCACGTAGGCAACGTCGGGTCTTACAACTGGTGGTAGGTTCTTTGTCTGTGTCTACCCGTTCCGCTTATTCTCTGGCCTGGAGGGAATTCCTGGAGTCTGGCGCTTGTAGGCGTGAGGAGGTTTGGCGTCGTTCAGAGGATGTGGTGAATTTCATTTTGGATCTCATGGACAAAGGCCTTACTAAGGTGACTATCGCCGGTAAATTAGCGGGGATAGCATTTATGGGCAAGTTGTTATGGGGTTATCCTCCATCGGCAGGGGAGATCGGCAGGAGAATGCTTGAGGGTTGGGCTAGAGAACAGGGACACACCAGTAGACTTAGGGCTCCTTTATCTTGGCAGATACTGGCTCGACTGATAACTGTTCTCCCTGAGGTTTGTTCAGATGATTTTGAGTCTTGCTTATTTTCCATGTTAATGGCCTTCATGTTTTTTGGAGCTTTTAGGGTTTCGGAGCTGTTGGGTTCGAAAGGCAAGTGTGGCCTCTTTTGGCGGGATGTTTTCTGCTCTGATGAGGGGGTGCACATCTGGTTAGCCAGCTCAAAAACTGATCAGACTAAGAAGGGAAAGGGTGTGTGGTTACAAGCGCGTGCTCCTAGGATTACTTGCCCTTTACTGCTGGCGCGGCGCTGGCGTTCTTTATGCGGGGGTGGTGATGACGCACTCGTCTTTCAACATATTGATGGCACCCTGGTTACAGCATACCAATTACGCATGGTTCTGCGCAAAGCTTTGGAACATCTGGGTTTAGATGGGAGCCTATATGGGACACATTCCTTCTGGATTGGGGCTGCAACTGAAGCTTTTAACAGAGGTTGGACTCAAAGGGATATCATGAGGCTGCGGCGTTGGTCTTCAAACTGCTTTCAGCGCTACGTGAGAAGTCAAGCGGAGGAGGCGCATGCGTCATCTTCCTTCCCATGAGCTCTAACTCTGTTTTCTTTTATAGGTTCTGTTGCTGGGCCTCGTTCTCCGGTGGTGACGGTCTGGATAGTTGGGCATTCCTTCGTGAAGTGGGCCCGAGTTCAGGCAGCACAGAGTTACTTTGGAGAACTTCTGGGTTTTAACGCTAGTATGTTCAATGTGGTTTGGAAGGGGAAAGGTGGGATGCTCTGGAGAGAGTTAATCCCTTGTCTTAACAACAATATGGTGGGTGGGCTGTGTCCTGATATTCTGGTCATCCATCTGGGGGAAAATGATCTTTGTGCTACCAAAGGTGTGGTGTTACTTCGAGCTATTAAGAAGGATTTGGGCCTTATCAAAGAGATTTGGGCTGGGTGCCATGTCTATTGGACTGAATTAATACCGCGTAGGATCTGGAGAGGAGCGGTCAACCCCAAGGCGGTTGACAGGGCTAGGAAGAAAGTAAACTCAGAGGTTTCGCGCTGCTGCCGTGGTCTTGGTTTTAGCAGGATTTCCCATAGGGAAATTAAGTTTGAGACTGTGGAATTCTTCAGAGATGATGGTGTTCACCTGTCCAGAGTGGGTATGGACCTATACTTGTTGGAATTACGTGAGGTTTTGGCGCGTTCGCTAGCTATGCACCGTTAAGGTTGGTTCGGTTCTGTTTTCGTTTTCCGGTGGGGGGGGCAGAAAGGGAGATGGTGTAGTTTCTCTCCCCCTCCTACCTTTCTGGGTGGCGGGGTTTTTGGTTGCCCCGGTGCTGTTTATGGTAGATTGTTTGATGAGTATTGGATTGATGCTTTGATTGACAGGTTCAGGGGAAGTTGGTCTTTGTTTGACCGTTCAGGTTTTGGGGGGGTATTGGCAGGAGTGAAGGGTCAGGCAGGGTTTATGGTTAAAGAGGGCCTGGCTTTCAATATGTGATTGGGGTTTTGATGAATAAAGGGGTTAAATGATGACGTAATGATTGAATTAATGACGTAATGTTTATTGATGATGTTATGTTTATAATGTTGTTGTAATGTTGTAATGCTGTATTGTTGGGTGGGGGAGGGGTCAAAGAATTTTAGGGGAGGGGGTGGGGGGCGGGGTTTGTAGTTAATTACTTATTTAGTGAGAGATAGTTTTGTAAGGCGTTGCCAAGGTTTTATAATTGTAATGTGCACCTGTTTCCTAATAAAGCGGCCTTTTTCACACTCAAAACAATTCTGGTCTACGTTTCTCCCACCCCTCGCCCTCCCTCCCAAGGGGGGCTTGGGGGAGGGAGCTGACCAAAGGGAGGTCTCCTCCCCCGGGCTGTTTGGGAGGGTCACGAGGGGTTTTGTATATAGTAGGTGCCAGAATGTTCTGGATTTGGGCTGGCCTAGTAGGACTGGCCAGCCCAATTATAAATTTCCCTTTCCCCGCCCCCTAGCCACCATTTTAGGTTTGGTGACCTGGTGGCTAGGAGGGCTGTTAGCGTTTTTGTCCCTCCCTCCCTCCCATTTATTATTATTATCCTTCATCTCCTGGGTTTTTTCTTCCTCCGAATTTTTGTTTCGTTAGAATTTTTTCTTTCCTTTTTGATAATTTTTAAGGCTGTTTTCTTAGATACAGGTGTGCAGGGGGTTTTTCTTGTGATTTGTATTGTCGCTAGGAACAGGTGCTGGCGGGGTTTTTGGTTGCCCCGGTGCTGTTTATGGTAGATTGTTTGATGAGTATTGGATTGATGCTTTGATTGACAGGTTCAGGGGAAGTTGGTCTTTGTTTGACCGTTCAGGTTTTGGGGGGGTATTGGCAGGAGTGAAGGGTCAGGCAGGGTTTATGGTTAAAGAGGGCCTGGCTTTCAATATGTGATTGGGGTTTTGATGAATAAAGGGGTTAAATGATGACGTAATGATTGAATTAATGACGTAATGTTTATTGATGATGTTATGTTTATAATGTTGTTGTAATGTTGTAATGCTGTATTGTTGGGTGGGGGAGGGGTCAAAGAATTTTAGGGGAGGGGGTGGGGGGCGGGGTTTGTAGTTAATTACTTATTTAGTGAGAGATAGTTTTGTAAGGCGTTGCCAAGGTTTTATAATTGTAATGTGCACCTGTTTCCTAATAAAGAGGCCTTTTTCACACTCAAAACAATTCTGGTCTACGTTTCTCCCACCCCTCGCCCTCCCTCCCAAGGGAGTTAGCATGGGCCAGAATCCACCCTTCTTGTCATTAGAGAATGACTTTGGGCCTCTGTGACATCAAAGCAGCCAAGCTTGGATCTGACGACGTCGCTGGCAATTCTTGGAAAATGTGAACTCAATACACAGGGCAGCCGTGTCATGTGCCTGCGTGTCACTCAGCACCCGGTAAACGGGCAGCTTTTTGGGGGTGTTCTGTTGAGAGGTCAGCTGCGCTTGATCAGAGACAGTCAGACATCGTAAGAGCGCATCATATGGTGCAGGCACGTGAGCCCTGGCACGTACGCCCAGCGGGAAGCTTTGAGCTGTACCACAGTCGCATCCAGGGAGAGGGGGAGCGGCGCAAAGAAACCAAAGGAGGGGTGTTTTTGGCGACTCGAGGTCTCACCAACACGTGGTCTGGCATTACTCTGGCGAGCAGCTTCCTTGTCCCATTCCGTTCACACGA
This sequence comes from Lissotriton helveticus, assembly GCF_964261635.1. Lineage (NCBI taxonomy): Eukaryota > Metazoa > Chordata > Amphibia > Caudata > Salamandridae > Lissotriton > Lissotriton helveticus. Next base: position 1,569,860,506 of record NC_136068.1, read on the forward strand.
GAGGGGGAATAATCCAATTTATGATAAAAGAGAGTAATCCCAGGAGAGATGGCTAAGAAAGAGGAGAGGAAGTGACGCCAGGGGCAAATGCTAAGGAAGGTGGGAAGATGTGACCGCAGGAAAGAATGCTCACGTCCAGTGAAGCATTTTTAATTCCCTTCCCTCCCACCATGAGGCTGTTTCTCCTCCAGCCCCATTATCCCTTGGGAAGTACACATTGTGGTTGGCATTTCCGACACTGTACTGTTATCTCTGCATCTCACACATGAAGTGGCGTCACCTGATGAATATTGTGACAAGGGGGCAGATGTACAAGCCCCGTACGGCACATTTGTGCCGCCGTTGCGTCAGTTTTGTGACACAGCAGCGGCGCAAAGCCAGGGCCATGCTGCGGGGTATTTACAACGTGACGCATCTGGGAGCTGCATCACATTTTAAAACCCTGCGCCACATGTGGGCGTTCGAGCACAGTGGGGGGCGTTCCGGCGCAGGAACACCTCGGAAAAGTGGCTGAGTGAAATCTACAAGATTTCACTCAGTCACTTTTACGGCCATGCTGCGTCAAAACCCTGCACCTGCTTGAAGCAGGCGTAAGGATTGACGCAGCATGTTAGGCATTAGGGCACCCCGAGCCTTTCTGGAGCTGCATCGCAGGTGCGATGCAACTCCAGCAATGTGCCGCCTTTCTGCCGGGGATGTGACATGCATCTGCCCATCCGTGCACCACGGTGTGCCGCATTGTAAATACGGCGCATCAGTGGTGGCGCACGGGTGGTTTGGCGTGTCGCAACTGTTCTGGCGCTTCCCTGCTGATTAGCAAAGATGCGCCAGCAGTTGTAAATCTGCCCCAAGGTGTTTTGTTACTTGTGAGGTCCTTTTCACGCCTGGAAATCTTGACCAGCCTGGGATGACCATCCTACCCACTGACCTTCCAGAGTAGCTCTTTGGGCACTGCCTGATTGCCCTGTAGGCCCGTCTGACCCTGGCTTTTATCATTAATCAAGCATTGGCAAAGTCAATAGGTCTCGCTTTTGGGACCTTGTAAGTAAGTATAAGACTTCAGGTTTACATTTACTTCGTATTTAGGATGCAGTAAATGTAAACGTGAAGTCATACACTTCAGTTTTTTTACTTACAATTGTCTGAAGTCTTACACTTCAGTTTTTTTACTTACAATTGTCTCAAACTAGGGGCTGGGTGGAGAAGAGAGAGACTATGTTTAGGCATTACTGAGTACCTAGGAGTCTACAGAACATTCAAAATGATGCTTCACGATCGCTACTCCATCTCCCTGTCTGTACTTCCAGGTCTTTGCAACTCAAAGGCTTTCACTGGCTTCCTATAAAGATACTTGCTCTTTAAATGATTGTGCCACAAGCAAAAGCTCGGCTGGCCCCGCTATCTGAGTAGCAGCGATGCTAGAATAAAGGGGGAACCAGTGGACTGGATCCTGTAGTGAATTGTTGTAAGTATTACTATGTCTCTTGGGGAATCTTTTCTTTAGAATGTATGACATAACAGAATGTAGTAATAGCTGCTGGCCATAGAATGTTGTGGAGTCATTCCAGCTGATGCTGCCAGCACCCTTATTACGTGTACTGCATATCTTCAATAAAAGAAGAATTACAAGTTCTCACATGGTGATTATCACTACAAATTTGGCGACGGACTGGCGAGAAGCACGATTACGCAAGGACAGAATGTGCATGGAAGCCTGATTGACCCTTAACCCGGTCAGGTGACCCTTAACCCGGTAACTCCACTCACCGCACGGCCCCCGTGTGCCCTGGTCACCGCTGCTGCCCTACTCGCCGCCACTCCTGCTGCCTGGGCTTCCGCCCTCAGGCCTGCCCCCTCGCCGCTTCCTGTGACTGCTTTCCCGCCGCTGGTTTTCCCGCCGCTCCCTCTGTGACTGCTTTTTCCCGCCCTTGTCCCCCCCCGCTCACCACCGCCGCTCCTTTGCGGCCTCGCCCCCCTTCCTTCTCCCCGGTCCCCATTCGCCACCCCGCTCCCGCCTCCCAGCTGCTCCTCCCTCCCACTTCGTCATATATGGCGGGGACTGCGCAGCGGCCAAACGCAGCGGGCCTGCCGATTGCGCGCCAAAGGCAAGCCTGTCTACGCCCGTCCACGCCTGGACCGCGCCAAGCGCCAGGACCCCTGGCCCCCGACGATGCCAGCCCACAAGACGGACCTACGCCGCCGCCACCCTCAACGCACTCAAACCCGGCCAGAACCCCGCCTGCTACCGAGCCACCCCGAAACGCACCCACGGACCCTTCACTTGCCAAGCCTGCAATTTCACCTGCCTCCGGACCTGCACCGCACCCGAAAGGCCAGGCACCAGCAACGACCACCTCAAGTGCATCCTGCTCAACACCCGCTCCGTCCACAGACACGCCGTCGAACTCTGGAACCTGCTTGACACAACATCACCAGACGTCGCCTTCCTCACGGAAACCTGGATGAACGCCTCCTCAGCGCCCGACATCGCCATAGACATCCCGGACGGATACAAGATCACCCGGAGGGACCGCGTCAATCAGACCGGAGGAGGCATCGCCATCGTCCACAGAAACACCATCCGCATCACGACCAACTCCGACGACACACTCACCGCCGCCGAGCACCTTCACTTCCAGATACACACCGACCCCAAGACACCCTCAGAGGCACTCTCATCTACAGACCCCCGGTACCACGCACACAATTCAGCGAAGCCATCGCAGACTTCATCAGCCCGCACGCCCTCACCTCCTCAGACTACATCCTCCTAGGAGACCTCAACTTCCACCTGGAGAACAGCAATGACAGCAACACCACCACCCTGCTGGACAACCTCGGACTCAAGCAACTGGTGAACACCCCCACCCATTACGCCAGCCACACGCTTGACCCCGTCTTCTCCTCCAGCAAGCACATCTCCTTCAGCCACTCCACCGGACTTCATTGGACTGAACACAGCTGCGTCCACTTCAACTTCAGGAGAACCACGACCCACCACCACCCGCAACAGGTTCCCCGCAGGAGCTGGAGCAAGATCACCGCCGACCAGCTCACCACCTCCCTCAGCCAGAACCCTCCCCCCAACGAAGCAGCCCGCAACTTCACACAGTGGCTCACCAACTGTGCCGACGACCTCGCACCTCTGAAGAACCCACCCAGCAGACCCGGCAGCAAGAAAGCCTCGTGGTTCACCAACGAACTTAAAACCTCCAAGAAAAACTGCCGCACCCTCGAAAAAGCCTGGCGACACGACCAGACTACAGAAAACAAGACAGCCCTCAAGAACGCCACCCGCATACACCACCAGTTGATCTGCACCACCAAAAGGACAACATTCAAAGAACGACTGGACAACAACACCCACAACAGCAAGGAACTCTTCAGCATCGTCAAAGAGCTCTCCAACCCCAGCGTCGGAAACAACAACATCACTCCCTCGCAAGACCTCTGCTACTCACTCGCCTCGTTCTTTCACCGCAAGATCACCGACATACACAACAGCTTCGGCGCACAGACCACCGAACCTACGCCCCCCACCACCACCCTCTGCAACTGGACCCCGGTCAGCACCGAAGACACCACACACACGGTGAACACCATCCACTCCGGCTCCCCTACCGACCCCTGCCCCCACCACGTTTTCAACAAGGCCGTCTCCATCATCGCACCCCAACTGCGGGACATCATCAACATCTCCTTCACCACCGCCACCTTCCCGGAGAGCTGGAAGCATGCCGAGTTCAGCGCCCTCCTGAAGAAACCGACAGCGGACCCCACCGACCTCAAGAACTTCCGCCCCATCTCGCTCCTCCCTTTTCCTGCCAAAGTCGTCGAGAAGACCGTCAACAAACAGCTCGCCGCCTTCCTCGAGACAAACGGATCCCTCGACCCCTCACAGTCCGGTTTCCGAGCTAACCACAGCACCGAGATCGCCCTCATCCCAGCCACCGACAACATCAGATCCCTGCTTGACAACGGGGAAACAGCTTCCCTCATCCTCCAGGACCTCTCTGCAGCGTTCGACACAGTATGCCACCGCACACTAATACAGCGCCTCAGCAACACCGGGATCCAATAGAAGGCACTGGAGTGAATCATCTCATTCCTCGCCGGAAGAACCCAGAGAGTCCGCCTCCCCCCGTTCCAATCCGCGGCCACCGAAGTCATCTGCGGCGTACCTCAAGGATCCTCGCTCAGCCCCACCCTCTTCAACGTCTACATGAGCCCCCTAGCAGCTATCGCACGCCAACACAACCTTAACATAATTTCCTACACCTACGACACCCAGCTGATCCTCTCCCTCACCAACGACCCCACCACCGCCAGAGCCAGCCTACATGAAGGAATGAAAGAAGTCGCCGAGTGGATGAAGAACAGCCGCCTGAAACTGAACTCAGACAAGACGGAAGTCCTCATCCTGGGATCATCCCCCTCCGCCTGGGACGACTCCTGGTGGCCCACTGCCCTGGGCACCACCCCCAAGCCAACGGACCACGCACGAAACCTGGGCTTCATCCTGAACTCCTCCCTCTCGATGACCAAACAAGTCAACGCCGTCTCGTCATCCTGTTTCAACACCCTGCGCATGCTCCGAAAGATCTTCCGATGGATCCCCACCAAAACCAGGAAGACGGTCACCGAGGCACTCGTCACCAGCCGACTGAATTACGGGAACACCCTATACGCGGGAACCACAGCCAAACTACAGAAAAGACTCCAGCGCATACAGAACGCCTCCGCGCGACTCATCCTGGACATCCCCCGCCACAACCACATCTCCGCCCACTTGAGAGACCTGCACTGGCTCCCCATCAGCAAGAGAATCACGTTCAGACTCCTCACCCACACACACAAGGCTCTCCACGACCTGGGCCCCAAGTACCTCAACAACCGCCTCACTTTCTACACGCCCACCCGCCAGCTGCGATCGATCAGCCTCGCCCTCACCACCATCCCACGCATTCGCTGAGCCACCGCCGGAGGAAGATCCTTCTCCTACCTGGTGGCCAAGACATGGAACTCCCTCCCCATCCACCTACGACTGACCCAGGACCATCTCTCCTTCAGGAAGCAACTCAAGACCTGGCTTTTCGAGCAGTAACGAACCCCTCCCCTCTCAGCTCCTTGAAACCCTAGTGGGTGAGTAGCGTGCTTTATAAATCTGATTGATTGATTGATTGATTAACCGAAACCGGATTCACCATTCAGAAAATCCTGTAAGAAACTACGATTATCGGAAAGAAAAAAAGAGAGAAAGGACGCGGGACAACAGAGACTGCGGGAACATCACACCACTGCAAATGTTTCTTCTGGAGAAGCTTCAGGGCATCCTATGCAAATCAGTTCCCCGAGAGAATTTTGACCTATTCCTGGTGAACCAACTGTTGCATGGAACGATTGGAAAGAGTATTTCATTAATTACATTGTGAATCTAGAAGATGTCACTGGTACCTTTTCACCTGAAAGAAAGAAAAGGATCCTTATGTTGTGTCTTGGCCCAGAAGGACTTCGGGTGTATAACCAGCTACAAACACAAGACAGAGTTGGAGGTGATATAGACGTATTCAAAGCGGCTATTCTTGATTTGGATGACCATTTTTCACCAAATGTTTGCATTGCTGTTACTAGACATTTATTCTTTCATCGTAAGCAAAAAAAACATGAAAGTATTGGGGGTTATGTAGCAGAATTAAGAAAATTGGCTATGAAATGCAGATTCGCTCAATTACATGACGAACTTCTACGTGATCAATTTGTAATGTACTCAAAACAAAAGCATACAGGATAGGCAATGGATCGAGGGTGAACGCTCATTGAAAGATATTATTGCAATGGTCAAAAAGGCAGAACTTTCAGAGCGTTGTGCTAAAGCCACATTAGCTAATGAAAAGAAAGAAACTAAAGTGGTTAGTAAAATTTCAGATGGAAAAATCAGTCACAGATCCGGCAAAGATGTTAAAGTGAGCGGTAATAAAAAAGAAAGCGTAGAATATAAGAAAGATAATAAGCTGGTGTGTTATAGATGTGGTAGCCATTTTCATTTGGTGAATTTTCAAAAATGTCCTGCAAGATCAACTAAATGTTTAGTATGTGGTCTAACAGGACATTTTGCTAAAGTCTGCTGACAGAAGACATATAAAAAGTCAAAAGGCAAGGTCTCCTGTATTCAAGAAGCGGATTTTGATACTGATTCTACTTCTGGTGAAGAAGATTTACGTATTGAAACTAACAAAAAGAAAAATGTTGTTTTAAACATCTCGGATACTTCTACCACGAAGCCATTGTGTCAAATTTCATTAGGTGGTGTATCTATTCAGTTGGCTGCTAATTCTGGGTGTCCCTATACTATCGTTGCTCGACATGTTTGGGAGGAGCAGTTTGTTTCTCAAATTAGTAGTTGGCTTGAACCACCTGACATCGCTCCAGAGAGCTACACAGGATAGAGAATTGATATTCAAGGTTTCAGATTACTTGTTTTCAGGTTTAAAGGCAGGCATGCAACAGGAAAACTATACGTTGCCAAGGAAGGACCGTCCGTCCTAGGATGGAGGGACCAGAAAAACTTGAATATCATTCTTGATCCCAATAGCGAAGAGCAAGTATTGATCTCTTGTGATGGTGAAGACACTAAAAAGTGGGTTCTTGATGAATTTCATTCCGTCTTCTCAGGTAGATGGGAAAACTCAAAGGTTTCACTCATAACATTCGACTAAAGGAGAATGCCGTCCCAAAAGAACATAAAGCACGCAACATACCTCTTATCATACGAGCAGAAGTCAAATCTGAACTGGATAAGTTGTTGAGTTCTAATGTAATTGAAACAATTGAGGCTGCAGAGTGGGTTTCTCCATTGGTTGTTGTCCGCAAGGCCAATGGAAAGGCCCGCTTATGTGTGGATTTGAGGTATTTAAACAATAATATACTGGTTGATCAATATCCACTGCCCAGAATCAACGAAATGTTGTCATTAACAAGAAAGGCCAAGTGGATTTCCACTTTGGACTGATCAGCTGCTTATCATCAAGTAGTCTTGGATCCTGAAATCAGACATTTAAAAATGTTTTGCACACCGTTTGGGTGTTTCAGATTTAAGCGTATGCCGTTCTGCTTAGCTTCAGCAGCTGCTGTCTTTCAAAGGCTGATGTCTAATCTTTTTGGGCACATGTCTAAAGTTATATTCTTTTAGGACGACATCTTGATCATGGGTGAAAGCAAATCCCATCATGATTCTGTTCTCAGGAAGGTATTAGAAATACTAGAAAAGAATGGTTTAGTCGCAGAGTTTAGCAAATGTAAGTTTGCTGAAAAGTCAGTTACGTATCTGGGACATGAAATTTGCGATGAAGGCATCAAACCCAAGCAAAGTTGATTGATGCTATTGTTAATTCTCCTGCACCAAAATCAAAGGACGAGCTTAGATCTTTCTTAGGGTTGGCAGAACTTTACTCAAAGTTTGTCAACCAATTTTCACAGAAGACGTATGAAATGCGCTTATTAATGAAAAACAAAAGTCCATTTGTTTGGAGTGATGGGGGCATGAAGGCATTTGTGAAGATAAAAGCAGCTATTGCAAATGTACCTACACTACAAGGTTTTGACCCATTAGCTGATACGTTCCTCACCACTGATGCAAGTGGCACTGGTTTAGGAGGTGTTCTTTCCCAAATGTCTACCCAAGGTGTAGAGCTGGTTATAGCTTTTGCCTCACGTTCACTTTCACCATGTGAGGAGAAATATTTGGTGATTGAACGTGAGACTCTAGCTTGTGTATGGGCTATGGAGCATTTTCGAAAATGTATTTGGGGTAAAAAGTTTTTTCTCAGATCAGATCATAAGCCTTTAACCCCTTCCCCGCAAGGCTAATTCCCCCGCTGTGCTGGGGGAGCGGGGGTGCGCGCAGCGTCGCAGTGCTCGTGACAAGCTCAACTCATCACGCAGCACAGTGGCGCTGTGCTCATGACGAGCTGAACTTATCATGACCACGCCCGTTTAATGGAACGCCCAGCTCAGCAGGGGAATTATCCCCGCGTGGGCGAGGCGCAACGGTCATGACGAGCTCAGCAAGTCATGAGCACAGCGCCACTGTGCCTTATGATGAGCGGAGCTCGTCATAAGCACCGATGTGGTTAACGAAACTTCTAACAACAGAAGGGTTTTGCAGAGCCTCAGCAAGAATAGCTAGACTGTCCATGAGATTGCAGGATTATATTTATGAAGTAGAGTATGTTCCAGGAGTTAAGAACGTAATTGCAGATTTCCTTAGCAGATTTTCCTTACCCCTCAGGGAGATTGATAATACCTCATGGGATGATTGTTGTGTAGCTGGAGTATTTTCGGATGCTGGTGGTTTATCCATGGATGAATGGGAGCGAGAGTTTTCTAATGAAGAAATTGTGAAAATCGTCAAAGACAAAATTAACTCTGGTTCGTCTACAGATTCTAAATCCGATCACAAATTAGACCATTCTGGGAAGTAAGACATGAGTTGAGTTTTGATGAAGTTTATATATCGCGGTGTGAAACTTATTCCACCCAACGCGGTACGTCAAAAAATAATTGACATTGAACACGAGGGTCATCCTGGGATTTCAAGGACTAAGAGGAATGTTAAAGCTTTGTACTGGTGGCCTGGAATTGACCTAGAAATAGAAAGACGTAGTCGGGATTGTGTGAATTGTGAGTGTTCTGATAAAAGTCAGAAAACCCTTAATCCACCTATGTCCTCAATAAGTTGTCCCAAATTACCATGGGAAGAGTTAGCCTTGGACATTATGGGGCCTATTGTGTGGCAAGACGGTGTATGCAAACACATCTTAGTCTTAGTGGATTTATTTTCGAGGTGGATCCAAGTGAAGGTGGATCGAAGTGAAGGTAGTCTTTGCACTTCCACTGCAAATTCTTTATGCAATAAGGAAGGTAATCAGGTGTCCACCAAGTGTGGGAGACAAGTTGTTACACCTACATTTTTATGAGATTTTGTTTGTGATTAAATTGTTTTACTTTGGTGCATTAGTGCGTATATATTTTTTATTATTATTATTATTTTATTTTTTAATATTAGAAAGGGGGATGTGTAGTGAATGGTTGTAAGTATTACTATGTCTCGTGGTGAATCTTTTCTTTAGAATGCATGACATAACAGAATATAGTAATAGCTGCTGGCCCTAGAATGTTGTGCAGTCATTCCAGCTGTGTCTGTGCTGGTGCTGCCAGCACCCTTATTTCCTGCACTGCATATCTTCAATAAAAGAAGAATTACAAGTTCTCACGCGTGGATTCTCACTACAGATCCCCGGTAGGGCAGAGGTTGTTGAGCGCGATAGGGGTGGTGGGGGCGTTGACCGAGGGGCACAACATACCCATACTTTATTTTTAGGAGACCAGCTCTCCTACTTAGTCGAGACGGTTCATTACGAGTTGAAATGCTCTCCCAGTCTCTCAAGGGAGGCGGAAAGTACGTCAGCTGTCATCACAAAAGGGTTAAGGAAACTGGCAGAAGCAGGACAGGAAAGAAGGATAAAAATAGCGAAACAAATGGAGAGGGAAACCTCGAATTTCTCTTCCTTTCACTATTTCTACCCTTTCCTTCTCTCATGTTGCTGACTTACAGATACAGGCGAAGCATCTCAATTGAGACTCAAGTTAACAGGCCCGTCTTTGCAAAATTAACCATTTGTAACCAACATATTTTATATTCTTGCAAAGGCAGACAGACAGAGCGACAGAGAATTAAAAAATTCTAGGTTCAATCCAACATACTCCTCATCACACCCGACTAAAAACACCTGGAGCCAACTGTTTACAAGAGAATAGATTTATTAAAGGGGTGTCGCACCCTAACACCTACCCCTTCTGCCCCCCAAGCTACGCCAGTGGTTACATGTGCCTAGCGCCTACGGAATGTGTGAATGCATGCTGTCTACTGCTACACCTGGTGTGTAGATGGTATGGCATTAAAGGAAGGGAGGTCGTGCATTACAGATACATTTGCACATGCGCTGGTTCAGGCGAGACCTAAAAAGGCAGAGCAGCCAATTTGAACAAGCATTTGCAAAGCAATCGGTCTCGCATTTGCGATAGTTAGAGCTATCGGCCCCGTAAATGACAATGATTTTTAGGTCTCGGGTTTTCGCCATAGAACTATTGTCGGCGTCTCAGCAGTCTGAGAACACCGAAGTGAGACAAGACCTGGCCGCGCGCAGCGTTTCCCCATAGGATAACGTTGTGCGCGCGGCCAGGTCTTGTCTCCAGAGCATGCCAATGCAGCCCGGATCGCGACGCGCGCCTGCTGCTACACACATGGCTGCCCCTTCAAGCAGGCTTCTTTTCTTCATCCCTCCTCGCCCCTGCGACGCTTCCCTTTCAGACGTCCCGGGCCGTGGAGGAAGCAGAAAGGACACCCGCCCTCTGCGCCACGGTGAGTACCTCCTTTATGCACACGCTTCCTGCGGCACATGGGGGGCCTCTTTTCGGCCAGGACAGGCCTGGCAGGGTTTGCAAGGGTCTCCAAGGGCCTGACTTGGCATGGGTGGCTGGAGACGTGCCCCTCCAGGCCGGCGAGGGGCTGCGTGGAGTGCGCAGTGCCTGGTGGTGGCCATTTCCTGTCGACTTTGCGTCGAAGGCTCGCCGGCCCGTTGCCTTCTCCTGTGCCAAGGGAGCTCTCTCGGTGCACACGTTCCTAAAATAGACCGCCTCTGTCTCCGGGCGGGGTGTTAAAAGGGCATTGGCAGCAGACAGCACGAGCAGGGCGCACTTCATGTTGTGTGCAGGCCCGAGGAGCGTCATTTTGTTTTCCGCCCCAGAGGATGCGCTATAGTGAGGCCGACCCCACGAAGTCATGGAAAACCAAGACATGGATTTGAAGTTAGAAGGCCTTTGCGCGTGAATGGCAGGGCGGTGCAGCAAGTGCAGACGGGGGTTTGTTTTCAGGCTGTGCCTCCTGCCTTGGAGTTAGACTCAGTCCCAGGCTCAGAGAATGGGGGGAAAAGCACCGGTGCATGACATCTGCCTTTAAAATGTTTACCTTATGTACTCTATATGTTTGTTGCCTACGGCGGTTTATGAATCTGGCTGCGCGTTTATGCGTCACTCGTATGCTTTTACTTGGTTTAAAATACACTCTGATTTAATTCCTTTACCTCTAACGCTTTACTTCTTGCGAACTTCGTATATTTTAACACACGACCGCGTCCAGAGTTTGTACAGTAAATAGTTGCATGTTTTTTCCTTTTCCACCTTGTATTCTTCGCACCCTTTCTCCATAGACAGGATAGTTTATTATCCCTAGAAGTTGTAAAGTGAGCTCGCAGGACCTGGGACATTGAGTTCCACGTTGAGCCGGGGCAGCGTTTGTTTCCAAGGACGTGTTTGGAGGGGTGTCTCTTCTAGATCAACCCACAAAGGGCCGTTCCACCAGCGTGTTCACGGGGAGGCAACACTTCCTCTTTGCAAATATGTTGTATCATGAAGAAATTTGGATGAAATGCAGACAGCCCATAGCAGTAAGCGCTTTGTTTTTGAGGGGAACAGTTGAGAATCAAGGGACGCACTGCTTTGTGTAGAATTATGCGTCCAAACCACACCGGTTCGAAGGCAAACATCCTAGGCCAAGCGCTTTACCATGGCCAAGCAGGAGGACTTCGATATGAAATCGGGGACACTGTCTCGTTAGGTGCACGACAGGTGTAGTGTGCAGAGGTTGCACAGGAATGTATGTTGTTATGCAGTCTCAATGCTGATTCTTTCTCAGTATTTGAGTATCTAGAACCAGAGGCAGGCTTTCAAAGCGTCATTTTGATGCTAGAGATCTGTATCTGATGACACCAGGCATTGTTGTGATGTCATGAAACCATCTTGTGATGTCACAGTAGAGGTCTATTGTGATGTCACAGTACTTTCTTCCAATAAATATCTCCTGTCCCTCCCCGCCGGAGCAGGACCAAATCCCTTCCTGCTGCACCTCGACTCTGCGGGAGCAGCCGCATGCCCAGGCCGGCAAACTCTGAGAGGAGGGGGGGCAGCATGTGGAGTAGGTAGGTATGTCATAACGTCCTTGCTGCCTACAGCCCACACATCTTCGCTCAAGTTCGGCAACATCTCCAAGCGCAAAGACGTCTCCAGAACCCCCTCACACTACAGAAGAACCGCAGCATACAGATCCCCGTCACAGCCGCATCACCCACTTCAACACACCGCCACAGACACCCGTATAGCACACTTACACAGCAGCATACCCGTCGCCAGAGTGGGCAACAGAGCTCTCCACACAACTCACAGAGCCGAGTGCACACCACAGTCCTTTAGCCATGATACATTAACAGAGCCTCCTACCCAATATCACGAGCGCCGACACACGCCTACGCCCAGCACGTCCCCACAGACCTTAACACATCACCAGGCTCCAGTACCTGATGCCAACAGTCCCTACATCCGTGCCAAAGCCCCACAGCTACATCACATGTCCATGGGCACAGCTCACCCCTCTCTACAGCCACATCTCATTCTTATAACCACCTCACGACTGCAACCATTTTATTCTCAGTCACGTCACCACATACCGACAGCAACATCACATCTACACCACACATCGCATCCCCCTGACACAGCACAACCCCACTGACCCCTATGCATTCGCAAAGAGCAATGCCAATAGCACTAACTTTAACAATGCCAAGACCATTGCATTGTAAATGCTTGTTAGTTTTGTTTGCAGTGAAGTGATCATATTTGCATGGCGCTATTGCCATTCATGTGACCACGTGGCGCTGGAGAACCAAAAAATGGGAAATAGGTGGAAAATAAATGACACAGATGGATAAAGGAATAAAAAAAATACGGGAGGAGTTGCTGCACAGGGTCGGGGATAATGCATGACAGGACAGAGCATGATACTGGAACAGGATATGTGCGTGAAAGACAAAGCAAAAAGTGTGCATGAGTGAAAGGGAAAAAGGGATGGTTAGAGGGGAATGGGGAAGGGGAGAAGGAATATGAGAGGCAGTGGGAAACAGAGGGCAGTTGTGAGTTTGTGAGGAAGAGATTAGAGCAGAATGGGCGAAAGAGAGAGATGGGAGAGCTGGGAGAGCGTCATTGGATAGAACCCTGGTGGGAAAGAGGACACACTTTTTTGTGTTAAAACATTAGAATAAGGCCAAAAACTCTGACAGCTAGCTTGTATCGATTTTAGTGCCTCGTGTCGGCATAGCACAAAGTAGCATGTAGGCTTGCCTCACTAGTGCTTTCTTTTCACTTTCCTGATGTGACGCACCACATATTAGACATGTATTAAAATGACCTTCGATAAACATGACATGTTTAATGAACATATGCCTCAAAACAGATTTTCCAATTGTCAGCTATGTTTGTAGGAAACAATGGTCACTAAAAGTGAAGACCACTATAAAACTAATTGATTTCAAATTGTGCGGCACATTTTCTCAGTGCTTTAAAAACTGTGAGGAGTACCCAACCCAAATGGTACTCCTTTCAGCCACATCAGAAAGGCGAAAGACTGAGGGGGATATTGTCAAGAGCGTGTGATAATTATGGATGTATGACATTACAACGCATGCTTTTACCACGCATGCCTTTACAACGCAGTTTTTACAACGCATGCCTTTACAACGCATAGCGCTTAGGGGTGCTGGATAGTGAATAGTTTAATTTACTATTCCAACTCCAGTCCCCGTGGATAGTAGGGAAGGTGTTGGATAGTAAATTAAATCTATTCCCTATCCTAGAGTGCCCCCCTGCGCTATGCGTTGTAATGACATGCGTTGTAATAGTTGCGTCGTAAAGGCACTGCGTGGTAAAAGTTGCGTTGTAAAGGATGTTTCCCGATAATTACAGCAAAATTAGCTTAACGCAACTCTTCACATCGCAGTTTATCTTGGGAAAATAACACCCTGTTAACTTCGTATTCTCAACATGGCGGTACCATGCGATAGGCTCACGATAACGCGTCAAATGTCCGCGAGAAAGTCAATGTGATGCGGCAAAAATGCGAAACACGAACACAAAAAAAGTTGCAATGAGGCCAATCGCGATACAAAAATCAGAGAAAACCAGTGACAGCCCAGCAATTCCCACGCGTAGCACCATGGATGCACCCTGACTGAGTGCAGAAGCCAACGTGAACCCCACAAGCCCCACAGACCACCAGCAAGGAACCGCGGGGTCGAGGAAGGCCAAGGAGAAGAGGAAGACGGGGTGCAGTCCGCAGGAAAACCAGATCAGTGTCACGGTGGTAACATAACACTAGCATCAACTGAACTTCAATTTGACAAACGTGAATGCAGTCAAAGTGTCGAGGAGGTCCATGGAGGAGGCCAAGAGGCTCTGGCATGATGTGAAAACAAAACCAAGCACAAACCCGCTGCCAACATGAAGGCAGCAACGGCGACAGGAGGTAGGAGTCCTGTGCCACAGGAGGAGCTGGGGGAAATGGAGGCCCAGTCATCAGTGTGGAGACGGTACAAGGAGTTGGGAGTCCGGATACGGCTCGATAGGACCTGACACAACATCAACAAGGTGAGTAATGATCAGGGACTGGGGTGACAGGGGGAGATGGGTACAATGGCACACATGCACAACGATGTGTAGCACACTGCACACCCACAATGACCCGGGATCATGTCCCTGAGCCCCGTGGCACACTGCAGCGCATACACATAGCAATAACAGCACATGCACATTGACGACAATGTGGTACAAAGTGCCACACCGACACTGCAGTACAGAGGACACAACAGAGTCCGCTCATGCGCAAAAACAGGCCAATCATATCTAACATAGCAGGAAACTGTGAGATGGAAATGTACGAGTACAACCTCACATCCATCATGTAGTCAAAATGTCCACTGTCCCGCATCAAATATTCAGTACCTCCCAAACAGTCACAATGTACATTGTCATACAGTCTGCATGTAAACAAGAACAATGCGCCAATATACATGTCAACACAATGTCAACATGCATCTCCCCTTCACATTGCAGAGGGACAAACAACACCTCCAGCAGAGCAGACCAGACAACTCATCAGTGATGTTGGAGAGGACCACCACACCTTCGACACTGACGCCCTACAACAGCTCATGGACATCTTAGGCAACCCACCTCCAGGAGCAGGGCAGCCAAGCTACATAACGGAGACCCCAGCCCCTACACAGATGACACAGCAGGAAGCATCCACCAGCACGAATGGCTCCCAACACTTCACCGAGGCATAAATCGCATTCCAATGCCGGGTGTCAGAATGCCAAAAGGAGGTTGCCTCACAGGTGCAGATGGGGTCAGAGCTCATGGAGCCGAACTAGATCACATACGTGGGTGCCTAAGTGTCTCATCAGGGACCACCTACACCCCACATAGGAGAACCACACTGCGACAGAGACTCATGCATTTGCACATTTCCTGTTCTGAACCACGCCCAGAGCACCAGAATTATCATTCACACACCCACGCTGGACCTGCGTACGATGGCCCAGTCCACTCCACTTATGTATTTAGTGGGTGACGACAAAGCTACTTGTTCCAGGTCTTACCCGCTGCATGCGGTGACATGGTTGCGTCCGCTGTACACAGCACAATGTAATGTTGTAGGGACCGGGGCCTTCATGCATACATTATGACCACACAGACACACACAAATAGTTTGTGGAACTGGCTACGGATTCGTGCGCCCGGCCCCTTTATTGGCAGGGTCACATGTACAGTGACACCTGTGCTGGATGTGTGGGGGGTGAATGTAAGCTAGCCCTCACGGGGTGGTTGGTGCTGGCAACAACTTGAACAGTCAGCACTATTAAAACAGAAACAGAAAACACCAGCATTACATAAACAACGGCGAAGTAACATGGTGGTAGCCGGAGCAAGTACAGAGATCACCCAGTATGCAAACAGAAGTGTCCGTGAGTTGCAGTGCACTGAGGTTGGGGCACTAGAGCTGAGCCTGCTCATGTGAATAAATTGTCTAGGATTGTGTCCCTTCGATATATTCCTGATGAAGCTGCAGTGGGGTGTGTAACACCTGCATCATCTTCCTCATCATCGTCCCAGGTCTCTCATACTGCATGAGGTGACATTGCTGCGTAAGCTCTACACAGCACAAAACTCAATCAGAAATGGTCCGTGAGTTGTGGTGCACTGAGTTAGTGGCACCTGAAGAGCTGAGCAGAGTATCAGGCAGATGATGGCATCCACAACAGCTGCTTTTGCTCTTTTCTTACATTAGCATAATCTAATCTGGAAGTGATTAATGTTAGTACAGTACCCTTCTAGGTAGCTAAGGGGAGGTAATTTAAGAACTTTCTGAGTGATTTTAAAAGCCAAAAATAGATGGCAACATTTGCCTGCACTGATGGTTTAAAAGATATAACGTCATGTCCAGAAGCACCCCCAGATTCCTGACTGCATGAAGGGGAGGATGCATGCCATAACTCAGAGGGCCCCAGTACCGCAGTAACAACTGGGGAGGGAGAACAAATACAAAAATTTCTGATTTATCTTAATTAAGTTGTAGACAGCTGTTATACATCCAATCGGCAACAGCAGTAAGACAGACCTGAAAATCACCATCCACATTATCATCGAGTTGTTGAAATACCAACATAAGCTTTTTGTCGTCTACATATGATAAGATATTCAGACCCCACCTTTGAGGGTTACGCGCGGTGAGGGTTACTTAGGCTTCTATCTCGCTGTTACTTCGCCCGCATTTATTTTTTAACCATTTTTAAAGCATTTTATTTAAAGCATATTACTTCACCCGCATTTTAACTTTTAACCATTTTCAAAGCATTTTATTTATCGCCTGAAACGTACCTGCATTTTGCACTTGCTCACTCCCGTGTTGCGTCCTTGGTCCACCGCGGCAGTCTCTGCCGATTGAGCGGAGGGACGCGACTCCTCCCTCACTGGCTGCACCCACATCCGGTAGGGAGGGTAGCACACTGGTGGTTGCTAGCCCTCTACATAAACGGCATGCTACGCCGGACGCGCAGCACATAAGAAGCCTGCTTGAGCGCGCGGTGAGGGTTACTTAAGCTTCTATCCCGCTGTTACTTCGCCCGCATTTACTTTTTAGCCATTTTTAAAGAATTTTATTCAAAGCATATTACTTCGCCCTCATTTGACCTTTTAACCATTTTTAAAGTATTTTGTTTACCGCCTGACTTAAAACTTACCTGCATTTTGCACTTGCTCACACACAGGTTGTGTCCTTGGTCGACCGCGGCACTCTCTGATATTTGATATTTGATATTTATTGTCATTTGTAGAGCGCTAACTTTCGCTCCGGAGGGAGCATCTTGGCGCTGAGCACACAGAAGGGCGTCTAGGGGTGCATGGATCAGATAGCTGCGAGGACTGAGGAGTCAGACTGCCGATTGAGCGGAGGGATGCAACTCACTGGGTGCACCCACTTCCGATAGGGAGGGTGACGCTCTAGTGGTTGCCGGACGCACAGCAGATGCGCACAGCGGGCGTGCCAATGTCAAGCCTGCCTGTGCCCGTCGGTGCCTGGACAGCGCCCAGCGCCAATGATGCTGCTCATCGCCTTAGCCACCTAACTGACCGTCTATCCTACTCAAGCAGTAATCTGCAGATACTCAATCACACTCTAGCTTCAAATACTGGAAATTGCACATGTTTTATCCGGACAAATTGCATACAAACAGGCCGCTGAAATGTACCAATTGCAGTTTTCATTACAGTTTAGCCCAATTCCTTTTAAACACTATTCTAACAATTGGCCCCGCAGAAACTGCAGCTCCAAGCCCAAGCTAATATCCAGAGGAGCACTTATAACTGCACGATCTCTGACAAAACATAAATTAGACATTGCTGAGGTACTCGAAACCCAGGGACTGAATTTGCTCTTCATTACTGAAACCTGGGCCGATCAGGCATCAGGTCCGGACTTCTGTACTGCAGTGCCTCCAGTATTCAGACAAGATAGGCAGCATAAAAAAGGGGGTGGTCTGGCTATTATTTATCAAGACCCTTATTTAGCCTCCTTCGAGACCATTTCCTCCTCAGATTGTCTGGCCTTATCTTTCAGTTTTAAAATAGCCAATCGTCTTTCTTTTAAGGGACTTTTATTATACCACCCCACAGGGGAAAAAAACAACACATTCCTTGTTTTTCTCAATACACTACTTGAAACGTGTGCTCTGAGGAACATTTTTGCAAATCTGGGTGATTTCAGTTTTCATCTGGACGCTGTCATGGACTTAAACACTATCTACTTACTTGATACCAGGACACTTGCTGGGCTAGACCAAAGGGTTAAGGGCCCCAAACGTAAGACCATCACCATCTTGGACGGTATCTTTACTAACTATGACGCCCTCAAGATCAAGGAGGTTCTACCACTGAGCTGGACCGACCATAGTGCCATCATCTTTGAGCTTAAAAACTCAGTCACGGGCCAACCAAGCCAATCCAATCAGTCTGTTGGATCATACCGTAATTGGAAACAGGTAGATAACGACCAGCTTAACCTTCAGCTCATACGTTTACCAACAAAATCACCGCAAGAAGCAGAACTTGCCTCTATTCACTTTAATCAATGGTTCACTGCAACGGCAATATGATAGCCCCCCTTAAAAAATCTGGAGCAATAGGACTACTCCATCAGAAATCTTCCCTCCTTGACACTGTTCAGGAAGGCCATTAAGACCTGGCTGTTTGTTGAATAGTGCTCTGGAGGGATTTCACTTGTTCTGCTAGCACCAAGACACCGTTTGGTATTTGTGCGCTGTATACATTTATAACATAACATACTAACTGCAGGCCCGATTCACAAAGGTAAACTTACACTTTTGTGTAAGTTTATTAGTTTTTGGTATTCACAAAGGTAAACTTAGACCAAAAGTCTACATTTACTTCTTTTCGGTATTCACAAAGGTAAACTTAGACCAAAAGTATAACTTAACTGCTTTTGGTATTCACAAAGGTAAACTTGGGCCAAAAGTATAACTTTACTACTTTTCAGTATTTAGCAAGACAAGCTACTACTAGTAAAGTTAGACTTTTGGTCTAAGTTTACCTTTGTGAATACTGAAAAGTATAACGATGTGACTTTTGTTCTAAGCTTACCTGTGTTAATACTGAAAAGTAGTAAACTTACACAAGAGTTTGTGCCCCGCCTTGTTTAGCTGGGCTAAGTGTAGCCCCCCTGACAACATCAGCCATACAATGGGTGCATTAATAGCTTGCCATATTGAGATGACATTAAAACTTCACTGTGGTCTGTTCTGTAGAACTCCCACAATGTAAGCCCTGTGCTTATGTGAGCAGGATGAGGGAAAGCAGCTGCTTGTCAAGGAGACAGAAGAGAATGGAAAAAAGACTGGATAGTTGGAGAGAAGCTGCATGCTCAGGAAGCAGAAGTTATCCATTGGAAAAAAGATGTGAAGATCTCCCAAAAAGCAAACCTGATGAACAAAAAAGAGGAACTCTGAAGCATGGCTTCAAAGATACTACTATTAATATTCTAAGTATGGAAATAAAGGTTAACAGTGCAAGTTATAAATAGGCCTTTACCTGTGCGTCCATGAACAGAACTTCCCAGGATAAAAGTGAACCATGTAAATGTCAGGAAAACCTTTTAATTTACTCTGAAAGTTAAAGCTTTACAGAAAAAAAGGAAATAGAAACCGCACATTTATATTGTTAATGTCCTAGGTAAGAAAATGTAGACTACCCGGGAAGCACGCACCAGCAACGAATTAAAATGGCCGACTGCTAATTATTCTCCTGGGGAACCGAGGATATTATTTCTTCACAGTCCGTGCGGTTCTTGCCTATTAGAATGTCTTCTTGTTGGAAGAGGTGTCAGATGGGGTTGGGAACAGCGAGGTAAGCAGTATAGACCTGAATGTTGTCTTTATCTTGTCTTTCAGGCTTTTTGCCTGTTGCTCCCACCTCATCAGGAGATGCTGCCGCCATTTTATGCAGTTCACTCACTACTATGATTAGTGGGTCTTTGGAGGTATTCTCCTCATAAGAAATATCCTTTTTTCTCAATGGCCCACACTGTTCTCTGCGGAGCGGTACTTGGTCATCCACCCCTTTGTGATCCATATTTTATGCATGGGTGCACCGCTTGCTGTGTAATTGCTGCCACTGTCTCTAGGAGGACTGTTTTCATCCTCAAAGTCTTTGGCTTCCTCTGTCTCTAATGCTGCTGTGCGAAAAGAGTCAGGTGGAGGTGCTTATAAAAGAGTTAAAAAAGACCCTTCCTCACCTACGAAATCCTCACTACCCTTGATCGTGGAAGACATTATGGAGGAATTAAGAAATATGATACCCTTCATAGTGGGGACAAGTGTATCAACACAGCAGATTGTGGAAAAGTGGTATGTTCTTGATTCACGACTCACTGAGGTGGAACAGAGGGTTAATGATGCAGAGGATGTCATTGCAAAAGTCTCATATTTGACAAAGGAAGTGACTAAGCTCAAAAGAATGGCTAAAGATTTAGAAAATCATAATTGTTGCAATAATTTGTGCATTTATGGGGTCGGAAGGTCAGGATATGATTACTTTCTCTAAGTTGCACATTCCAAAAATTGTTGGTCTGAAATCTTTGGTTGATTTGAATGTCCAGAGGGCCCACCGGATTGCTCCTTCCCCTTCCGGATCATCCACTAGACCTAGAGGGATTATTTCTCTGTTTCCACAGTATTCTGACCTTATGGAAGTCCTCACTACAGCCAAACAATGTAAGCAGATGCTCTGGACTGGTCATAAAGTATTTTTTAGTCAGGATGTTTCCAAGGCCCCCACCACAAGGCACAAACAATTTTTGGACTTGAGACAAGCATTAGGATCCTTGAATGCTCGGTATGGGCTCATTCACCCTTGCTTTTTTAAGGTCACCTATGACGACAAGACGAACCCCTTCGAGGATCCAAAGGAGCTCAAGTTGTTCATCCAAGAGCATAAAGGAGAAGAATGGAACTTAGTAAAACTTGCTTTGCTTTGTCATGTTCTTATGCTTCTTATTGATTTCAATGTTCCTTTTCAGGTTCTACTTTTCCTGTTTCCATTGAAGTTGTTATAGTGTCCGTTGATGTATATATGTTCTCAGTCTCCGCCTTGTGTAATTGTTGTATCAAGTTTTTCCTGTATGGTAAGTTTGTTTAATGTATTTTTTTCTGTCTATTTGGATGTAGCTCTTCTATGTTACATGTTTCCTATTTTATGGCTGACCCGGCTCGATTTGTTTTGTACTTATTCTCTTCCTTGGCTCCCTCATGGGCTGGATGGGCTGGTAATTTCTGTATCGTTCCCCTGCTTTATTCTATTAATCGTCTGGTTCTCCTTTACCAAGATGATCATGATTAAAGTCCTTTGACTTTCTGTCATCTTTTCATTTTTCTTCAGATTTGGAAGTGTTTGTCTTCTCTCTACTATTTTGTGTCCTGTGACTACTTTTTCTTTCTCCTTCTCTTCTGTCCATCTCCCTTTCATCAATCATATGCTGCTTCATTCTCTTTGCTCTTCCACCTATATATTGTTTATTTTCTTTATGTTCAATCTAAGTGATGTTTCCTGGAATGTAAAAGGTCTCTGAAACCCTGTTAAAAGACAGAGGGTACTCATGCATCTGTCCAAATTGAAATGTCAGATTACCTTCTTACAGGAGTCACATCTTAAAGACAATGATTTTGAATGGATGCACAGACAATGGGCGTGCTCTGTATTTAGTTAATCGGCTGTTCTAATTCTGTTACATAAATCTTTGCATTTTCAGTTGTTCAATGAAACTAAAGATGTTGCTGGTAGATGGCTATGTTTGAATATAAAAATTAACAACTTTCCTCTATCAGTATGTAATATCTATGGCCTGACAGGGGTTGACTCCTGATTCTGGGACCTTTTTTCCTCTCTCATATCTGCTTGTTCTTCAGATAATTTTATAGTAGGAGGTGATCGCAATCAACTAATAGACCCCTTTTTAGACCATCGTTCCCAGGTCAGATATATCCCTAATAAAATGCAAAAATCCTTTCAAAGAACTATATCCTCCAGAGGTCTAATTGATGCTTGGAGAATAGCTCATCCCGATGTGCTAGAATTCACATAGTTCTTCCCTGTACATGCCTCGCATTCCAAAATAGATTATTTTTTGTCAAACAAAATGTTTTCCAGTCAGTATCTAATGTTGAGATAGGTTCCATTTTAATTAACGACCATGCTCCTGTCATTTTAGACTGAGGCACCCCTAATGACATTTCCTGTTCTAATAGATGGAGATTCAAAACGCATTACTGTTAGATAAACATTTCACTGATGCTTTAACACAGTTTACCAATGATTTTTTTGCCGTTAACCTTACTGTTGACTCACAGTTTAATTATATATGGGATCCCTTCAAAGCAACCGCCAGAGGTTTTATCACAGATTTTGTTGCTAAGAAGAAGAAAACAGCTGCTTAAGGACTCCTCCTATATGTTAAAGCAAATTAAAGAGCTAGAACATAAGTTGTTCTCTTCCAATAATTCTGATATCCTGTCTAAATTAATTCAAGCCAAATTATGGTATAACAAACAATCTTGGAATGATGCCTGGGGTTCTCTACTTAAAATTAACGCAAAAATGTATGGCGGCCGCAATTTAGCTCAGAAAGCATTAGCTAATTATTTAAAAATAAAGAAGATGAAATCTAAAATACAATTCATTACAGATACTTATGGAGTTGGTCATACTAGTGACACTAAAATATTAGATTGCTTTTTACAATATTATACTAAGCTATATTCTTCAGAACTCTCTCCTACAGCTGATCTATCTTGGATACTGAGATAACAGAGGAGGAACATAAACATGCCCTACTTCAACTTCCCAAACATAAGGTTCCAGGTCCCTATGTGTTTTCTGTCCAATTTTATGCACATTTCTCACATCTTTTGCTTCCAAAACTTTTATGTTTAAGTTCCCACTTTACCACACAACAATTTACACAAGGTACGTTTCTCAAGCTATGCTTTGTTTACTTCCCAAAAAGGGTAAAGATCTATCACAGTGCGGGAATCATAAACCTATTTCTCTTCTTAACACTGACTGCAAGATATTCGCTAAGGCTCTCGCTTTACGTATAAAGCAGGTTGTTCCAGACTTGAATGTCATTCAGCAATCAGGATTTGTGAAGGGTCATTTTCACCCTGATAATTCCAGAACTTTACTCAATATAATCCATATGGCATCCAAATCTAATATACCATATGCTGCTGTAACTTTAGACGCTGAAAAAGCCTTTGATTGGGTACCTGGGATTACATGTTTAGCACCTTGAAATGGTATGGGTTTGGCTCTTGTATTATTGGTTACATTAATCTTTTATACTCTCAACCTTGGCCTTCTATTTTTGTTAATGACAAACAGTCCATTTATTTTATCCTTCATCGAGGAACCAGACAAGGATGCCCTTTATCCCCCCATCTTTTAATTTCATACTTAGAGCCTTTTTCAGGATTTAAATACAAACAAATCGAAGTGAAATTCACTGCTTTTGTGGCTGGTATCCTACTTTATGTGTCCAACCCACAAACCACTTTTCCAGCTGTTTTTCTCTCTTAGACGAGTATTCTTCAGTCTCAGGATATAAACTCAATATAGAGAAATCAGAGATACTGCCATTAAAAAAGTATTGCCTTCCTGACATGTTTCATAATAAAGGGTTTGCCTGGAATTCTAAGCCCATTAAATGTTTAGACATTCTTCAATTTATATCAGGTTATGGAAACAATTATGAATCTGTCCCTTAATAGGTCTCCTCTTTATGTGTCCTGGTAGGGGAGACTAGCTACTATTAAAATGATGATGTTACCAACCATCAATTTTTACTTCTCCATGCTTCTGGTCAAGCTCCCTCTTAGTTTTTTAAAGTCAATTAATCGTTTACTTATATATTTTTTATGGAACAAACACAAACCTAGAATCTCTTTAAAAAGACTGCAGCAGCCTAAGAATAATGGAGGGGTTAATTTTCCTCATCTTAGACATTATCATTCGGCTTTCTCTCTTAAGCAAGTTTGGACCTCTTTTTCTTCTTATTCTTTAGATGAGCTTACAGACTGGGGTCTCCTAGAACGAGTTCAAACCGCCCTGTTCTCATTTGAGGATTCGGTTCACATCTCTCAAGCCCCTAAAGCTTTTTTACACCTTTACATTTGTATTATTTTTCTACTGTCACTCCCCTACTGCTCCAATCCAATTCCCCACTTTACAAACTCTGTTATAGTATTATAAACATATGCATGACGTTTCAATGCTTACATTCAGAATGCATGGCTTTACAATGCAGTCGTTACAACGACCGCGTTGTTACCACGCATGCCATTACATCGCAAGTCGTATCAACAACTTGCTATAGGGGGCATGCTGGACTCAGGAATAGTATTAATGACTATTCCCACTCCAGTCTGTGCAACAGCAGGGAATGTGTTGGATTGAAAATCCAACACATTCCCTGGTGTTGCTCGCCCCCTATAGCAAATCATTGATACGACTTGTGATGTAATTGCACGCGTGGAAACAACGTGGTCGTTGTAACGACCGTGTTGTAAAGCCATGCGTTGTGGGAACAGCATTGTAAACGCTGTTTCCCATTATAAACAGATTCATTAAATAATCGAGCTCTCTTTTGGAAGGAATGGACCAACAAAGGAATAATAGTTGTTGATCATATTATATCAAATGATTCTGTGTTAGAATTCAAAGACATTCAATCTAAATATGGTGTTTCATCCTATTATTCGGCCCATTATCAGTGCCTTAGGCCTATTGTTCTACAGCTTTTTTCGCAGGTCTCCCTCACATCATTTCATCTTTCTTCTACTTCTTCCTTTGACTTCTCCACACAGGTTAGGGTGTCCTAAATATACAAATGTCTATGTCTCCCTCAGGATGATAGGCTTGAATCCAAAACGGAACTACAATGGGAGCTTGAGTTCCATCAAGAATTTTCCCAATGCACCTGGGATGCAATTTGGGCCAAGATACACACCACTTCCCGTTTTGCTGCTACTACTCAAACATTATGTTTCTTCAATAGGCTTTATTATAATCCCACACAACTTTATAGGTCTCACCTTATTATGCACACTAATTGCTGGTCTTGTGCCCAAGAGAATAGTGATTTTCTTCACATGTTTTTTGAGTGCCCTCGAGTTAAAAGGTTTTGGTCTCTCATTTGGGATAGAATTAATACTATTTTATCTACTGACATTAAATGTAATATTGTACATCTTTTTTTGGGTGTTTCTCCCCCCCTTTGACATTCTCAAAGGTCAATTGGGAAATGTATTGTTTTATTTGGATGTATGACATTACAACGCATGCTTTTACATCGCATGCCTTTACAACGCAAGTATTACAACGCAGTCCATTACAACGCATAGTGCTTTGGGGTGCTGGATAGTGAATAGTTTAATTTACTATTCCAACTCCAGTCCCCGTGGACACTAGGGAAGGTTATTGGATAGTAAATTAACCTATTCCCTATCCTAGAGCGCCCCCCAGAGCAATGCGTTGTAATAGTTTGCGTTGTAATGGTTGCGTTGTAAAGGCTCTGCGATGTAAAAGTTGCGTTGTAAAGGTTGTTTACCGTTTTATTTGTTAGCTTTGGCCTTACAAGGTATTACATCAAATTGGAAGGATACTTTAAAAATCACTTTCATTGCCTGGTGGAATTTATGATGTCACCACCACAGGTTAGTTAAAGCTTAAGCCACTACACTTCCCCTGCTGATTAAAAAAGATTTGATCTGGCTTCCACTTGCATCTTACTTATCTAGAACTGTTACCTCTTCCAGACCTGTTAGCACCGTCAATGTTTTTCCATGAGGTAATTATTATTATATTTGGATGTTTAGATATTAAGAGATGGTTGTAACGCTATGTTGTTATATATCTTGTAACTGATATCTTCTTTTCCTCTCTTCTTTTTTCTTTTTCTCCTTTTCTCTCCTTCTTTTCTTGTTTTCTCTTAAGAAACTAAAAATCTCTAGAATTCCTTCAAGTGTTTTGACTATTTTGATGTTAAGCATTGAGGCTTTCAATGGTTCTGCTCACTCATCTATAATATTTTGTTTATGTTTGTTGTTTTACTGTTCTATATCTGATGCACTTACAATGCTCAGGCGATATATATCATTATATTCTTGTATTGTTTTATGATTCACTTCAATAAAGCATCTTAAACAAAAAAAAAAAAAGAAAATACAGACTAACATTGCAAGTTGAAGGTAGGACTTTACCCATGTTTCTATTAACAGAAAGTTCCAGGATAAAAGTGAACTCAGTTTTCAAGCCAAGTCAATGTCAGGAAACTGTTTTAATTTTTATCAGAAAAGAAAAGCTGAAACATGGCCAGAAGCAATAGAAGAAGGTTTGTTTGTGTTGTTATGCCTTTCATCACAGTGATTATGATTGGGCATTTATAAAGTATTAACATTGTAACGCAAAAGGGTATCCTGAAGCTGAGAAAGAGAGAAAATACTGAACAAATTAATGGCTAATAGAAGTGTTTAAACTTTGAAAAAACATGCTTTAAAGATTTTCTGAAAAGCCAAATGATCGTCTAAGTGGCAAAGTGTGACAGGGAGTTCCTTCCAGTCAGTCAGTTAGATCACTTTATTTCGGACACCAGGGCCATAAAAGTACAAGCACTAGAAAATGCACACAGCTAGTACAACGTTCTTATAAAATCACCAGTAAAATGATTCCAGAAATAAAAGTATATACATTTATGCAAACTTTGTATAAAAGGGAAGAGATTAATTCATAGTTGAATTCATAAGATATCTCAAAGATGGACAAATATACCTAGTTATTTATAAAAAGAAATACCACTATATCAAACTGTTAGCAAGGCAGGTAGAGCAGTGCAAGATAGTAATACCCTTAGAAGTGACATGGCGACGTAAAGCTTTGCTACAAATCATCCACATAAAGCACGAAAACTTGAAATGGCTAATTCTGGGTGGGGATCCGATCTATGGATATGTAAGGCTTCTTAAAGGGTGCGTACTGCCAGTAGTTTCCATACCGGGGGGAGCCACCTATGACGAGGTGATATATAGCCTGGTCAGACAAACAATTCATGGGAGAGATACTCTCTTTTGAAAGATTACAAGTAGGACAGCAGGTGTCTCCTTTACCGACCCATCCAGAAGTAAATATTCTTAATGGTAGAGTGCCTATACGAAACTAGGAGTATAGTTTCCTATGTAGAGGGGCAGTCAAAAGACCCCAAAATGGCTCAAATCCCCTTACAGACTTAATATCAATGAAATCACTAGTCAGTTTAGAGCTAGCATCTTTCAGTGATTCCTCAACCATCACATGTGACCAATATTTATTTTTCAGTACGGCCTTTGAAGGAAAAACAGTTGCAGACGGTTGGTCCCACAGGTCATGCAGCCCAAGTGAGTATAGTTGTGACTTCAAATTCATAAACCAAGGGATTTTGCTAAAATGATCGGCCTTCATAACATCCTTTAAACTATCCACATAATGGGTGAGCTCGGGTAGTCCAACAGTGTCTCCAGAACAGCAGGGGAGTACCTTCCAATAGTTCTCTCCCAGATAGGAGAAGGTATAACTGATTTTCATAAACGTAGGAAATCTTAAAACAAGCCCAATAATTTGGTATAGCATGACCCCCTCACTTCATGCCACCATGTCTCCATTCGGGAACTTTTCACTTAGAAATAAATTGCTATCAGATATGTTGATCTAATTAGTTCAATGAAAGCAAAGCAAGACAACAACAGCCACAATGCTTTAGGTTGTCGCTTGAAAGATCTGAACCTTAAACATGGTGTCCTGAGGACATGGAGGGAGGTGGCCACACTACTTTCAAAAGAATGTGAAGTGGAATTTCTTGCATCTTTTTGAAGAAAAAAAAGTATGAATGTGTGAATATTTTTAGCATGTGGAAAGCGCTACATAAAAATATTTGCCACTTCCAGAGGCAATGTTGATTGTTCTAAGATACTTAATCTTACCATTCCTTACCAATACTCCAAAGCTCAGCAGTTCTTCAGTTGACTATAGTTCAATATAGGCTTCAATTAATACACATATGGTACATCGCTTCCCATATCTATTGTGGCAAAACCATCACAGGCCATGCCATAATGTAAATGCCCTAGCAGTCCAGAAAACAGAGCCATCCTACTTGCCCACTCTCTAGACAGGTATAGAATCACTGAAGCCATCTGCTACTCATTGCTGGCCACCAGATGACTTTAAGAGTCCTCCCTGAAGGTCCCGACTAACCACATACTGTGGCCACTTCTTGACATCTAATTAAATTCATATAGTGATGACCATAAATCCGTCTGCTCTCTGATTCCCCTCCCCTGCCTCTCATGCCTACGTAGGGCCATGAGACCACATAAAGGACAATATTTTCAGGGACCATTTCGTGGACTGTATATGAAAAATAACACAAAGGGATCTACAGAGCTGATCAATACTGTAACACCTAGACCGCTCTTCTGTCTGGCATACCTCTTCATTCATCATGCTACACACTATGTCCCAGCACAAGAAAACCGCTCCCTGGTGGTCGTCATACAGGACAGGGAAACTCTTCCCACATAGGATCAAAACAAAGACAAAACCATTCCCGCCGCACAATCTACACGGTGTCGCATGCTATATGTACAGGCATGCCAGTCAGATCCCCACATTGGGGTAGTAATAGCTTTATGAATTCCATAATACAATATAGCATTACACAATGAACGCAATTCATCCTCAGGATGGCAAAACGAGCCTTTATTTCCTTGCACGAATGTGAAGTGGAACAATGCTGCCACTTTCTGGTCAAATTTGAGAATACAATGAACTTTTCTGAACATGTTTCAAATTATCTGCTAGCTTTCTTTCACCTAGTTCGTTTTTGTGTTCAATAGTATGAGACTAGGCTCCACGCTTGGTTGATACTGGCAGTAATCATTTGGTCAGTCATTTTAACACTACTACTCTTCCTGAGACGTGTTTAATCAGATGTATGAGTGAGAGGTTTTTTTCTTGCTGAGGTCTCTCGTGTCAATCACCTTGATCAACGCAGTTTTCCATTCTAGTATCACCATTAGCCGCAATACACTGTCTTCCTGTCACAGAACGGATTCCATTTAACTTTCCCTTTTAGTTCACAAGACCATTAATAAAATCAACCCACCAGTGTTAGCCTTTTAAATCTGCGACCTGCCTTTCACATAGGCTCTGTTTTCTCTGCCTCCATCAACTTTAAACGTTTGTGAAAAATCGTGTGGGCAGATGAGCGTTTCAAGGTCTGTCACGTCTTGCTGTTCACAGAGCACACAGGAGACGGTAGGGTGATCTCTGTTATTCTTTATTGGCATATATATATTGTTGTTGTATTAGCAGGGCGCGCTCGTGATCCCCTCACCTCCCACGCCCAAGTCCTGCGGCTCCAGAGTGCCCTGACCTCCGCCCCCTGACCGGATGTGGTGTCCGGTGTCCTGGTCCCCCTGACCCTGGGCTCCAGGGTCCTAGTGCCATCCTGTCGGCACGACATCTCCCCCCTTGTTGCAAACAAAATGTCTTGCCACTTGTTCTCGTTATTCATGATTGTCATCAGAGAGAGAGAGAGAGAGGAGGGAGAGAGAGAGAGAGAGAGAGAGAGAGAGAGAGAGAGAGAGAGAGAGAGAGAGAGAGAGAGAGAGAGATATGTGTGTAGTGAATAGTCCCCTCACATCTCTTCGATCAGTCTCTTGGTCTTTTTACATTCTCGCCTTGGTCGCTGTTCTCCGAAGGCGGGTGCTGGATCTTCCTGCCACATCTCTCTGGTCGGTTCGTTCTTTGGCGTGTCTCCTTCTTCTTCCGTTTTCACCTCTTTAAAGTGGGAGCTGTTTCTTGTGACCTGGTGTTGGCCAACAGCAGCCGTGATCATGGGCCCGTTCACTTTCACCCACGCCCAAGTCCTGCTCCAGAGTGCCCTGACCTCCGCCCCCTGACCGGATGTGGTGTCCGGTGTCCTGGTCCCCCTGACCCTGGGCTCCAGGGTCCTAGTGCCATCCTGTGGGCACGACAAGGTCTGGAGGACCTTTTGATTTTACAAACTGATATATAATATACTTACCTCAAGTAGTAAGTGAGCGCTCTTCGTCCATTGTCCTGGTGCCCTGTCATGAACATTGTTTTGCTGCCCACTACAGCATATAGCATGGGTTAATAGGTCAGTCCATTCCAGCCATAGGCTGACATCACTGTGATCGACGGATTTTCGCGCTTTCACAAACAGCACATCTACACTCAAAGGAGTTCTCTTTAGTGCCAGGGGCTACTATGACAACATGTGCTTAGTGAGGCCAAAATATATTTGTACTTTTAGTCAAATTGTTTTTTTTTTAGGTTAGCAAGGGCAGCTAGTCAAAAATAAAGTTTTACGTTTGGTAATGTTCTTTTTTTTACAATGGTGCAGCCTGGATTCCATGGGCCCTAATGCAAGCAAGTAAGATAGGCCCCTTCACTTATCAAGGTTAGTAATAAAAATATAGACATATTTGGTGTGCAGTGGGTGCCTCACGCCGTGAGCTCCAGCGTCGCAGCACTTGCTGCAGTAATGATATCTGCCCTCCTGCTTTACGGTGTGTTAGTATTTTATTTTATCCTTCTATCCTCCCTTGGGCCCTCTGTCCACTCCTCTCCTTCCTCCCTTTCACTCTGTTCTCCCTACCCCTTCCTCGGTCTCTCTAATCTCTTCTCTCTCTCTCTGGCCCTTATCTCCTTTCTCCCTTTTCTCACTTTAATCCTTAGTGATGGCCCCTTGCTCTTTCCTGTCCTCTTTTGCTCATCCATATCTTCCTTCCCTTTCTCTCCCATCATTATCCAATTCACTCATATTTCCGAGTGCTCTTCTCCATACTCTCACCCTCTCTTTTCATCTCTTTCCTCGCTCTCCTCTATCCATTACACCTATGTACCCACCTGAACTCGGCAAAGAGTGAACCCGGAGCCAGGCCCACGGCAGGCTTTGTGTTTAATAAAGTGTGAGTGGGCTGTTTCTCAAATAACTGCAGAAATGTGCTGATCTGGCTGGGCCCCTGTGCCACTGCACCTGCTGCACCACTGATAGCGATGCTCCTGCGGATTTAGCCTTGTGAGGGTCCGTATTTGTTTCATAAAGGAATATATCCCAGAGTATTGGTGGCCTTCCATGCTCTATGAGGTCAGGCCACTAGCTTAAATAATTTCATGTGTGATTTCCCTTATCATACGTGTAGAACGGAGACAATGTATAGCACAAATTTCCAGGAGCAAAGCTAAATAAAATGCCTAGATTTCAAACCTTTTGATGTGAGAGCCAATTTTTTATTATTACCCTGCGAAATTGTACGCAATACTAACAGGGATGAGTGTCCTACTTTAAAAAAAAAAAAAAATTTAAACATATTTTTACTGTAGCGAAGAAAAGAAAAAAAAAAGAAAGGGCACAAAGCATACAGTCATCATTACTGTTAATATTAAGAATACGTAGTTCCAATATCAATACACAGCCATAAACGGCCCACATCCCGGAGGCTGGGCGGCACAGGAGTAAAGCATGTAAACTAAAAAGGAAATCTCCATTAGTGCTCCAAAGAGATAAAGCATATCAATGCCTTCGCTAACTTTAACATTCCGCTCACTTACATTGTGTAACATTGTAACAACAATTAATTACCCCATGAATGGCACCGAAAGTACTGTTCCGAACAAAGTAGGACATGTGTGTGAGGGCCAGCTAAGGCATAAGTGTCATAATGCATCATGGCCCTATAGGAATCACAGCCATAAATATACATACATATTAAGGGACATCAGCGTGGCCACGAGTGGCCCCTACACCGTTCCAGGCATTTCCACTCTCATCTCTTCCCCCCCACAGTCAGAGTCGGAGGCAGCAGAAGAAAACAAGTCTGCGCTGGTGGCATCCGAATCACCCTCCGTCAGGCCCTCCATGCACAATGTTCTCCAGGCAAGCAGATCATCTTGTAACTTCTCATCATTACGAGTGCGTTGCATGTGAGTCTCCTCCGCTAAGGCCCATTCCCCCGATCCCTCAGCCAAAGAGAAATCTCAGGTGCCCTCTGACCCATCCAAGTAATAGCCACCCGTCTCCTCGCCAAAACTAGTAAGAGTTGCAGGAATTTATAAGATAGTCTCTTTTTTTTAGGTTTGGGTACCAGCGCAAGCAGACAGTGGAGTGGGGCTAAAGAAAGCCTAATGTGCGTGGCTCGAGCGATGTACCCCACCACCCTGCGCCAAAAATCCTGAACTAAAGGACATTCCCACGCTAAATGCAGAAAGCCCGCTTTCCATACCCTGCATCTCGGACAATTATGGCATCTATCTGCTGATATACGATGGAGGGAAATAGGTGTCATATAGGTGCGGTGGACAAAATTAAAGTGGATAAGTTTAAAACGCGCATTGCAGGAGATCCTATGTGTCAACAGCCCAATTCGCTTTCGCTGTGCAGGCTACAGTTCCATCCCCAGGTCTGTCTCCCAAGCCCCCCAGGCTGGTGCTATCGGGGGGGGTCGAGTCTCGGCGCATGGCCGTGTAGAGGAGGGAGATCAGGTGCTTACCTCTCCCACAAGACATAATAATGTCAAGGGTATTGGTGAGTGGAGGCGCCTCCGGGAATTGTGGCCACGTAGTCCTGGCCACATCTTGGAGACTACGATAGTGGAGGTATTGTCCCTCACCGAGCTCAAAGTACTCCATGGCATTCTCGAAGGACACGAAGGAGTCGTTCGGGTATAAGTCCGCGAGAGTCTCACAACCACCAGTTCGCCACTCCCGAAAGGACATATTTTCCCCCAGCCTAGGTATCGGGGCCAGTATCCAAATTGGGAGCTCCCTGTGGAACGGCGCGCGTCGTAGCACCTTTTCAACAAACCGCTGCCAAATATTAGCTGCATGCCGCACTACATAAGGCAGAGCGTCGTCAGTCCCACGACCTTGCATCAGGGCCTCCTGCAGAGCCTTATCATCTGCCGTACCAGCCAGCAGTGTCAGTTCCCAATGATCTACCTCAGCTAACCACCTGGCGGTCGGGAGGAGCTGCGCCGCGTAATAGTAGAGGTCAAACCTCGGGGCCCCGAGGCCGCCTTCATCCCAGCATCTCGTAACCGTGCGTAAAGCGACTCTACTGCGCCCACCCGCCCAAAGCAGGGAGGTGAGGAGAGAGTCCAACGTGCGAAACACTCGGGGAGGGAGGGAACACAGGGAGTTCTGCAAAACATAGAGGACCCTAGGAAGCATCACCATTTTGGCAATCGCTAATCGCCCCATAAGAGAGAGAGGAAGCGTGTTCCAAAAGTCAATAGATTTGCGGAGGGCTGAGAGTATTCTGTCGACATTACGAGACAGGAGAGTCTCATCAGATGTGGCCACCTGGACGCCCAAATATCGGAACGCCGTCCGTTCATACCGTAGGCCCAAATGTTGAAGATCCGCGATCGGATCCGGGACCATCTGGGTTAGCGGGAAGACCAGAGACTTGGTAAGATTCATACGCAACCCAGAGGCTGCGCCAAATCGGTCTAGGAGCCGCAACAAGGCAGGGAGGGCCTGAACTGGGGAAGTCAGGTAAAAAAGCGCATCATCCGCGTAGAGGGAGACCACATTGGTAGTGTCACCCACCACTATCCCCCAGGCCTGTAGCTCCGCACGGGCGGAAACGGCGAGGGGCTCAATTGCAAGAGCAAATAGGAGAGGGGAGAGAGGACAACCCTGACGGGTGCCCCTCCCCAGTGGCCATTCAGCCGAGCGGGCAGATCCCAGTCGCACCCTGGCTCGGGGCGCCTCATAGAACACCCGGATCCAATTGCAAAACCGAGGCCCGAACCCCATCTTCATAAGCACCTGCATGAGATATCCCCAGTGTACTGTATCAAAGGCTTTAGCTAAGTCGACCGAGACCAACACGTGCTGACCCTCACGGCCTTTCACTTCATGTAGTATGTGATTCAGGCGACGCAAATTCATCGCCGTGTTGCGACCCAGAATAAAGCCGCATTGGTCGGGGTGGATCAGTCTGGTCATGAGCGGGGCAAGGCGAGTGGCCAACATTTTAGTGAGGATTTTTGCGTCCGTATTTATCAATGTAATAGGACGATATGCCGCGGGATCAGTGCTGTCACCGCCTGGCTTCAGGATCATGCATACCTCACCCTGATTCATGGTGGGCGGAAGGGTGCCAACGCGCAAAGCCTCATTGTAGACCTGCAAATGGAGGGGAGCTAGGATATGGTCAAAGGCATGATAGAACTCAGCCGGATAGCCATCTCCACCAGGGGTCTTAGCACGAGGGAGGGCGGCTATCGCCGCCATAATCTCACCCAGTGCCAATTGTGTGTCAAGCTCCTTCACCGCAGCCTCCGGGAGGGTCTGGAGATGGAGGCCCTCAAGATACGATTGACCGATATCCTCCGAGATCAATGGGTCTGCCTCATATACAGTCTGCAGATGGCCTCGAAGAACCTCAAGCACATCAGACTCAGAATGGACCATAACCCCATGAGAGTTCCGTAGGGCTACTATCCTCTCAGGTGCGAATTCGCGTCGGAGTATCCAGGCCAACAAGCGGCCGGATGTATCCCCTTCGCGGTGGCGACGTTGTCTGTATTGGCCCAGCGTAAATTTATCAAGCCGTGTGAGTATGTCATGTATCGACACCAGGGCCTCCCTCTCCGTCCGGTGATCCGACTCATCCGGATCAGCTCGAGATTGGGCGTGTTGAAGCGCCACCTCCGCATCCCGTAGGTCAGACAGTAATTGTTTCCGGACCCCGTACGAGAGGCCCATGCATGCCCCGCGCACCACTGCCTTCAACGCCTCCCACTTGGTGGAGTAGGGTAGGTCACCCCCCCCCCCCCAGTTGAGCTCCAAATAATTTGAGATTGTTGCCGCCACATGTTCTCTGGCCACCTGATCCTGAAGCAGGTCGGCCGGTAGTCTCCACGTACGTGGACGCGCAGTACGATCAGACCATTGCGCTACACATGCCACTGGGGCGTGGTCCGACAGGTATCGAGCCTGGTGGGTAACTGTCAAAGTAAGAGAGGAGGTGAGGTGAGCCGCTAGAACGCGATCCAGTCTACTATGCGTACCGTGTGTTGGAGTGTAGCACGTGTAAATCTTCTGGGTGGGGTGGCAAGTACGCCACACATCTATCGCCCCAAGATTGTGCATCACGTCTCGCAGGCGCGCCATCATACGGGGCTTAGTGCCCGCTCTGGGTGGATGACGGTCCAGCTCATGGTGCAGTATGCAATTGAAATCCCTAAACCAGAGAAGGGGCGCGTCCAGAGCTGGAGCTAAAAGATCCTGGATCCGGGAGAAGAACATCGGATCATCAGTGTTCGGGGCATATGTATTAAGGAGCAGGAGTTCCTTGTCGTCTAATCTAAGCTTCACTAATAGGTACCTGCCCTCTACATCCGCATCAATGTATTGAACAGCACAAGGAATCCCCGGGGCTACCCAGATGAGGACCCCCCTAGCATACGTGGAAAAGGATGAATGGAAAACCTGACCCCTCCATTTCTTGGACAACCGCTGTGCGCCGTCATCATCTAGATGGGTCTCCTGTAGACAAGCAACCGAGACCCCATGACGTTTGAGGAAGGTGAGGACTCTGTGCCTTTTGGTGCAAGTGCCTAGGCCACGCACATTCCAGGTTAAAAACTTGAAACCCATGGCCATTGATTACGCCCATGCGGGCAACAGTGGGTGCGAAACA
The DNA here is from genome assembly GCF_964261635.1 of Lissotriton helveticus. Taxonomy (NCBI): domain Eukaryota; kingdom Metazoa; phylum Chordata; class Amphibia; order Caudata; family Salamandridae; genus Lissotriton; species Lissotriton helveticus. The sequence goes on from NC_136068.1 coordinate 1,569,896,288, forward strand.
TGAACCGGATCCCCTCGGCCCTCACTGCATGCAAATCTGGGTGTGCAGCCCACAAAATGAGCTCCCTAGAAATCGGAATCAATGTGTACACGATGTCAGTGCCATTCCCTCCATAAACGCCACCCCACCCCCAACAACCCCAGAACCCCGAACTTTAGTAACCCCACCCCTCCCACTCCCACCCACGAGCAATAGGATAGCAACAACAAAAAGAAACGCCACCCTGCCCTTCCCCCGCCAGTGCCAGGACGTGCACAGCCACCCCATACAACACACTCAACACCCACTCACTCACTCCAAACCAACCCCCACCCACCCTCCCGTTCAGCTCCCCGAAAGACCTAATAGACCCAAGTAGCTACCCGGGCATGTCTTCGTAACATTATCAGTTTTCTGGTCATAACCTATGAGTGTCCTACTTAACCTGACTATGTTAGTAAGGGCAAAATATACCCTCAATTGCATGCTACATCTCTAAGCGCCAAGGATATAGCCACTTTTGTTGCCTGTTGATATGGACTTGCATGACTGTATTGCCTGTCGGAACAAGAACCGATCATTGAGACCTTTACACCTGGAACACCCAGAGCTGCACCTTCCTTCTTCCCCATTGCAGGGCCATTCCTGTCCTGGATCAGAGTCCTCGTAGGTGCTTCCCAGCCACGAGTGCTGGCCTCTGTTATGACTCTACATCATGGGTACTAACAAACTTTCTCTCGGGGGCCAAATTTACAGTGTAGTTTGTGTCCGAGGGCCACACCGGTGGGGGCGGGGTCAGTGAAGTAGGGGGCGGGGCTTGAGTAACAAAAAAACTGTGACCATGAGGTTCAACACAGGTCCATGCAGCTGACGCCTTCGTCCACTGAGCCACCAGACCCGGCATACACACATCTCTCTCTCTCTCTCTCTCTCTCTCTCCCTCTCTCTCCCTCTCTCAACCTCCCTCCATCTCTCCCTATTTCTCCCTCTGTCTCACTCAGACTGTCACACTCCTTCTCTCTCACTCATTCTGACTGTCTCCCTCTCTCTCTCTCTCCCTCTGTCTCCCTCGCTCTGTCCCCCTCCTCGTCTGTCTCCCTCCTTGCTCTGTCCCCCTCCTCGCTCTGTCCCCCTCCACGCTCTGTCTCCCTCCTCGCTCTGTCTCCCTCCTCGCTCTGTCTCCCTCCTCGCTCTGTGCCCCTCCTCGCTCTGTCCCCCTCCTCGCTCTGTCTCCCTCCTCGCTCTGTCCCCCTCCTCGCTCTGTCCCCCTCCTCGCTCTGTCTCCCTCCTCGCTCTGTCCCCCTCCTCGCTCTGTCCCCCTCCTCGCTCTGTGCCCCTCCTCGCTCTGTCTCCCTCCTCGCTCTGTCCCCCTCCTCGCTCTGTCCCCCTCCTCGATCTGTCCCCCTCCTCGCTCTGTCCCCCTCCTCGTCTGTCCCCCTCCACGTCTGTCTCCCTCCTCGCTCTTTCGCCCTCCTCGTTCTGTCCTCCTCCCTCTCCCTCCCTCTCCCTCTCTCTCTCAACCTCTCGCTCCCTCTCTCTCCCTCCCTCCATCTCTCCCTATTTCTCCCACTGTCTCACTCAGACTGTCTCACTCCCTCTCTCTCACTCACTCCGACTGTCTCCCTCTCTCTCTCTCCCTCTGTCTCCCTCACTCTTGCTCCCTCACTCTGTCCCCCTGCTCGCTCTGTCCCCCTCCTCATCTGTCTCCCTCCTCGCTCTGTGTCCCTCCTCGCTCTCGCTCCCTCTCTCGCTCTTCCCTCTAATTGCTTCTCAATTTCCCGGCTTGCCTCTTGATTCTTTGTGTTTATTGCATAGCTGTTACATTTTTGGTGTGTGGAGCTTTGCTGCAGCCACCTCTTTCAGTATAAATGTTTTTGGCTCAGTTTTAGCACTCTCCCAGCACCCCTTTCACATGTTCCTGTGGGCTTATTTGCCTCACCAGAAGGCAGGTTTGATCAAGCGGTGCACTATTTTCAGTCTCTTTTCAGGGCCTGTCTGCTGTTGGCGTCTTCAGGTTGGCTCTGTCTGGGAAAGTATTTTCCGGTCTCTTGCACAATCCCCAACTTATGTAGAAGTTAGTGATTGTTAATGTGGGTAGAACCTTCAGTCGGGTGCTTATTTCTAAAAGCTGTAAGCTTGTGCTACATCGCCCAGCATATGTCTTTTTTTAAATCTATTTTATTGGTTTTGGGTTAACCTGGACATAACGTGAATGACCTTTTGTATCCGCTATTAAAGGTTGGATACAGTGGTGAGCGGCACAACTTGGTTAAAATACAGCATATGAATGTTTGCCTGTCCAGTAAGTGAGCTGGTACATACGTCTGTCTTAAATACATATCATAGATTAGCTTTGGGTAATATCGGTAGTCGCTTAGCAAAAAAGTACAGCTTGGTAGTGATTTTAGTGAGTGTCCATTATGTGGTGGTCTGCAAACTGGGGAGGCGGCTGGGACAAAGTAAAACGTAACAGGGGTTTGTCACCCTCTTCATCTGCCTGTGTGTGCCTGGGCTGAGACAGCTTCCTGGCACACACACACACAGCCGCACCCGAGCCCTTCACAGGTCTTTAAAAGACCATTTGTATGCTAATGAGGCTTTTGTATTTCACCTCTTAGCGTCCCTGCAGCTGCACTCTGGCTATCACTGGAATGGCCGGCTCCCACAGAGCAGCAGAGTCAGAGACGCGACGCGCAGTGTTTGCTATCCCTCTTTAATTTTTATTTGTTTTAAAACAAAGGTAAATTGTCTGGAAGGTCAGCGGGCCGCCAGGGAAGGCTTGCCGGGCCGCCACCGGCCCACGGGCCGTACTATGAGTACCCATGCTCTACATTGTAAGGATGATTCATGAGATATGCTGCAGAAGGTCAGTGTCGTCAAAAGAAGACTCGCGAGTGCGTGCAGGTTGTGGTCACCACAGCTTCCCTTCCAAAAGACACGGTGAGGAGGGAGAAAAAAGGACATTATTCTGTCTCAGCAGGTCAAATGGTCAGGTGAAGGAAGGCCTCACCGAAATACTGCTTCACAGAGCTGGAGCACCCCTAATGATGTATCCAGACAGCAGTCAACAGGGAGACAGACACACGGGTCGCACAGTACTAGCAGTATTTGTGTAGGGATAGGCTAACCTGTTTTCTGTTTAAACCTAAAATTACTCTTAAAACCCCATCAAAGGGGAAATAGCCCTCACCAGTGTAAACATATAAACACTGATAAACACCAGCACAAACGCAAACAAAATGCCATTCAAAGAGAGTGAAGGGAGTGTCGTTTTAATTACTCCTTGAAGGAGTCAATGCATTGTAAGTTTGTTAGACAAGGTAGCAGCAAGAAAGACTGTGCTAACATTATTCTGCTTGAGTTTTGTATTTAGGGATGTCACTAAAATATTATTTATTATTCCGCATGCTTTTTTCAGTTATGTGGTCATTGTTCTAAAGATTCAGGGTTTACAAGCAAGTTTTAGGTCTTATTTCATTATTTTAAAACTGTAGAGAATCAGTAACTACCAAAATCATATTAGATATTTTGACTATGTTTGATTCTTTCACTGTTAGGTAAAATGACTGGTTTCTTAAGAATCTTCCCCAATATGTACCATTACATTTACCAGTAGACAGAGAATAGGTAAAACCCTCCAATACATTATCCCTCTTTTCTAGTGAGTCAGTATTGATAGTAAATGAATTGGCACACACCCCAGGCTTTAAACATTCAATGCAAGGTGGAGTGACAGGTATATGTGAAAAGAGTGTTGTCACCAAGCATCTGCACTAGCGGAGAAAACATGATACCAGACTTTTGGAAAACATGGAAAGCAGTGTCACTTGGAATGCTGCTGCAAGCAGTTCTTACCAAGTTCAACAAAGATTGGAGTGATATTGTATGTATTTGCCATGATACAGCTACATACATGAAAAAGTAGTGTGATGACCTGTCAAAATCGATATCTGGGCTGAAGCGCTTACCTGTAAGAGATCCTTGCCACTTGCTAGATGTTATGCTGAAAGCATCTTTGCAATCTTCAGAGTTAATGAAGAATGCTATTGACTTTGTAGTCCATTCTGGTGCACTGTTTCATTATATGCAGGAACTAAAACACATATATTTCTCACTTTGTGCTTTGATTAGCATCAAAGAAAGAGTCATACCAACTGTGTCATTTAGCCGGTGGTTCTCAGTCCTAGAGGCTGTGAATGTTATATTATCCGCGTGGTGACCATTTAGAGAACTATTCCTTAGTGATGATGCCAAAGGCAAGAAATGTGAGGATCTTCTCAGTGTGAAAAAAAGTACGCTGTACTGCATTCTTAGATGTGCATTCTGTTCAGACAGCCACCTGGTGGGTTGAGGTGTGCCCTGCCTTCCAGGGTGAGTCAGGGTTGGGCTGAATAGACCTGGGCTGCATTCAGAGAAGGAGACTTCTTTCACACCTGAATGGGCCTGGTATGCTTTGGACAATGCTGTCTCCCTGTCCTGCCAGGAAGCTGCACCAGAGAGGACAGAATTGGTTTTGACTGGGCAAAGAGCTTTTCTGCCACCAGAGAACAAAGGAACGTATGCTACAAAAAGTGGGGCTCAGACTCCAGACTTTTAGGCTACTTCTGGAATTCAAGAGGAACCTCTGCCAAAGAGAAGAGTTGGGACAAGTTGAAGGAAAAGTACTGCCCGGTGGTGTGTGCTGTCTGGAGTTGGCCTGCAGTGACTGTTTTCTACCAAGGAGAGGACTGTGTGTGTATCCTGCTTGTAAAGTGTCTTCAAGGACTTGAAGTGGAGCTTTCCCCCTGTCCATGAGGTCTCAGGAACAGCAAAGACTTCCCCATCCTTCTGCGTACCGTCTCTGGAACCGCTGGTTTCAGTCATTGCAGAAGAGAGGAGCAGCTGACTCGGTCACCGAGTCCGTCGCAGGTTCTGTTTCGTGAACGCACCGCAGAAGGCCCTGCTGCACTTGGCACCCCCTCCTTGGTCTCACCGACGCTGTCTGGATGATCGTCACCAAGCCGTTGCTTGCACTGCATCCTTTAGGCACTGCACTCCGCACCATCTCGCCTCCCCCTGCCTGGACGTCAACGACACCATCACTGCACGACCAGAACATCAACCAGCTCCATCGCCTGCACTGCAACCTCTCAGCACCGCATTGAGCACCACCTCACCCCGCACCGTAAGCCTTGGTCTCACCGATGCCATCTGGATGATCATCACCGAGCCGCTGCCTGCACCTTGTCGTGAGGGCACCGCATCTAGCAACGCTTCCATTATGCAACGCAACTGCAACTGTTGCCCCGATCGACTCATGTCGATGTGTCAGCCGCAATGAGAAAGGTGCTGTCCACGAGTCTGTCAACGCTTTAGCTACCGATGTAGTTAACTGGAACTTTTAGACTTTGTTGTTGGCAGCATCGCTGTAGCCCTGGACGGAGGTACCGACTCAGAAGAACTATGTTTTGTGGATATTTCTACAAGTTTAAGGTATTGTTGAAAACTGCATATTTTTCAGAACTGTATTGTGGATTTTTGTCGTTTTTGGTCTTGTTTGGTTTAGATAAATATTTGCTTATTTTTCAAAACAGGTGTGGTGTCCATTTTTAGTGTTTTCACTGTATTACTGTATGTGTGCACACTTGCTTTACACACTGCCTCTCAGATAAGCCTGTCTACTCTTGCCAAGCTACCAAGGGGGTGAGCAGGAGTTATTTTAGAAGTGTACCCCCCTTAACCTGACTAGGAAGAAGGGTCCCTACTTGGACAAAGGTGCAAACCATTGCCAACTAGAGCTCCTCCATTTATAACAATGGCCATTTATGGTGGGGTCATGATCTTGTTGAAGGCGTCTTAGTGAGGAAAGTTTTGAAAGGGCTGAGTAAAGAGCAACATAACAAGAAACTATTAAGAAAGCCTGTCACTTTTGATCTGTTACAACAGTTATTGTTACAGTTACCTTTCTGTTGCTGTGAAGATTTTGAAAGCTTGTTGTTCAGGTTGCACGTTTCACGGTTATTTTTTGGTGCATTTAGGCCATCAGAATTGTTAGGCTTGTAGGGGCAAGTAGGCATTCACAGTGATGAGATAGTTTTGGCGCATAACATAATAAGGATCTGGTTGAAACCATCTAAAACAGATCAATTGGGAAGAGATAAATGGGTGTGTTTGAACAAGAGCAGTGTGGACGGTTGCTGCCCAATGGTAGAATGGCAGACTTTTTTTAAACAAGATGAATACTAAATTAAGTGAAATATTTTGCCATGCAAATGGTCATAGAATTACTATATCAAACATGTAAGTTGTATTAAGAAAGGCTTTAAATAGATTGGGTAAAGACCCTAGGCTTTCTTTTCATACTGGGTCAGCTACTAAGTACGCAAGTTTAGGCTGGTCATGGTCAAAGACAAGAAGCATTGGGAGATGGAAATCAAAATGTTGTGAGAGATAAGTTAGAAAATGAACTCCTTCTGCTTTTGAACAAGTTTAGTTTGTTCCTGTTTTGCTAACCTCCTCTTTCTCTTAAATTTAGGTTTTGTCCATGGTCCATTGTCTGTAAAGATGAGTACTTGGATAGTAGGACATTCTTTCATAAAATGGGCAGCTCTGTACTCAGAACTACAAATTTATGGTCATTCCCTTGGACTTCCAAGTAACAGACATAGGGTCACATTCTCAAGGATCTATCGCCGAGTTATTGGCACTTTAGCGCAGCCAAAGTAGGGATAAAATTATCGCCCCATTCACAAGCTGGCGATAACAGCCCATATCACCAGTTTACCTGCGATATCAACCGTAAAAAAACATTGCCACAGATGACCCTAGCAACTAACGCTAATGAGATGCAGAGTTGGCGTTCCCGTGCAAAAAGCCGCAACACCGCCACACCGCAACATTCTTAACGACCAGCCAGATGAGCGATAAGATCACAAGACAGGCGATAAGGCACGTTAGCAGCAGGAAATTAACACCTGCTCTGACCTGGTGTAAAGTCGGATGACAACTTGCAACATATAAGGGAGCACAGCCCAGAGTCACACCTGAAGATCAACAGATGCCATAGAGCTACTGATCATGCAGCTCGGAGCCCCACAGGGCCACAACACCCACTGTCACCCCACCCTACCCCCATGGGACCATCACATAGGAAGCGTAGAAAAAGACAGCAGACCTTCAGAAAACGCACCAGCCTCACAGACCTAACACCAGAGAATGGAATTGCCCACTGCAGGCTCAAAAGGACAACCATCCTCCGCATCCTGAACATCATTGCCCACAGGCTAACGGTACCAACACAGTGGACAACCAACATCCCACCGCAGACAAAGCTGCTGGCTGTGCTGCACCTGTTGACCTCTGGTACCTTCCAACCAACAACCGCCAGAGTCGGAGGAGTCTCACAGCCAGCCTGATCAAAGTTCCACATACCTGTCCTGGATGCCACTGTTAGGGGTATGCTTTCTCACGCTCGCCCCCTTCCTTGTCCGCCTTAACTTAAATCCCTTCAAAATATCCCTGAGTAATTGTTGCAGTGTTGTACATATTGTGTTTGATAGGGGACTGCCACTGTAGCATGTTTTAGTACACATGTTTACTGTAACTAGTGTTATGCCCAATCGCACATTTTTTCACCTTGTCTAAAACGGTGATTTACAAATCAATATAATGTCATCTTTAACTCAACGTGTTTTGTAATTAACAACGTGAGTTTAATTTGGAGTTGAAGCTTCGACTCACGCGTTCTGCACGAGTTTATGCCTGGCAGACTGTTTGCCTCATGAATATTCAGCAAAGGAGCACACACGGCAGCTGCCAAGAACGCGTGCATGCAAATTTCCTTCAACGTGAATGAGAGAGTATTTAAAACGCTCTCATTCACGGCTCAGTGCTTGGCCTCGTTGTATGCAGATCCTTAGCTGGCTCCAGCTCTTCGGATCCTTGTCCCCTGGCTCCACTTCAGTGAATCTTCGGCTTCTGGAGTTCCTGACTTCCTGTTTACGGTCCTGTTTACGGTCCTCCCCAGCAGCTCTCAGGCGACGCATTACCTAGAAAAAACAGAACAGTAAGAAAAACGCACATTAGGTGTTTTCTTTTTCCAGACAATACGGTGAGTGAGATTGTCATTGAAATAGACACTATTCGTTTGGTGTTGCGGCTGTCTTTTTTCCTCGTGGCACAATTCTTGGAACTTGAAGAGGATTAAACATTTGAAACTTATCGTCACATCCTACCGTATTCCTTTGAGTAGAGTGACATTGAGAAGAAAAGAAGATTAGTGACTTTTAAAAGGTGCCAAGTTATTTTATGTATCAACACTTCAGCGTCAAGAACTAAAGACTTCACTAATGTGATTTAAAGTGGACATTGTATGTTTAGTTTTCTTGGCCTTTTGTGTTTATTGTTAAATCTTTAATAATAGATTCTTCCAGCACTTTAATCTCTTCAAAACTCCAGGCGCAGAGTTAAGACTGATTATTGAAGGTCACAGTTACAACTTTGAAACATAATAACAAATGTATACCCTGATTGTTTTCAATTTAGACTTTTAACAAGTTTTCTGATTATCTTGTCTATTGCTGATATTATGATCTCAATCTATACTATCACTGTGAGAAGTTGGCCTGATGTGCAGTGCTCACTATTCTAGTGATCACTATATATCAGTCCAAACAACCCTTATTGATGATTGGTTGTAAGTCAACCTTATAGACCAGCTATCCTAGTAGCATGGATACGAGCAGTCTAAGGCTAAGACTCTAGAGGGCGTGTTAAGCCAGCTGTTTTACCATCACATTACCCCTTGAACACCCAGTGAAAGGACACCACACAAGTGTTATGAAAATAAACAGGGTATTTATTAGAATCACAACAGCCCTGTACTCTTTATGAGGACAGGGTGCTAGGCACACAACAAAACTCTTACGAAAATACTTAAGTTAGCACAGTATATACAAATGCCCGAGGGGCACGAAAAACCATATACTCTAAAAGTGGAATGCGAAATTACTAGCAGGTAAGTACAGTACTAATAGGCTTTGGAATCGCTAGGACTTGACTATGGAATCGTTAGATTACTTCTAGGAGGCCCAGGGGACTCGGGTGCAGAGTGTGCACTCTCACGCGGGATGCGGGACAAAGTCTATGATAGCTAGTAAAGTTAAAGTTAGTGTTCACGGGCGAACCCGACCTGGTAGGGAGAAAACGACAGTGGATCCTGACCCTTGGATAGTGAGGCTATGCTGGGGCACCGAAATGCCGAAGTTACCTAGCCCAGGGGCTGCAGCTGCATAGGTCTCAAACGACGTCGGGAATCCTCGTAGACGAACCAGGAGCCTGGAAGAAAGATGCTGGCAGGCGACCAGTGAAGAGAGTTCGAGTTGATCCAAGCCTGGATCTTGAAGATGGATGACACCTGAAAGCAGAGGGGACCAAGTTCGTGACTACTAGCCAGTAGTCAGGTGGCACCAGGAGGGCACCGGATGGTAGTCACCTCGGCTAGGTGAGTGGGAGATGCTGTGCTCTGCAGATCTCACGGACCAGGAGGCGTTGTCGGCGACCAGGATGGAGAGGCGAGCTGTCCCACGATGGATGAAGCTGTTGGCGTCGAAGAACCCAGGATTGGGCAACAAAGCCTTGGCTAATTCAAGCCCACGCGGTGGACTCAAAATGGCGTCTTGAGTGGACCAGGAGGGTCCGGGGTGCTCCTCTTCTGGAAGGGAGCAAGGGCCAGTCTGGAGCAACCAGGCTAGCAGCAGTGATGTCGTCGGGCGTCGTTCAGAAGGCCACAAGCCAGCAGGCTAGTAGCCAAACAACGCGGTGAGCAGCAAAAAGCAGAAGGGCCCCACGCCGATCGTGGAGATGCTGGGGGGCTGCTCTTCGGTGCTGGAGCTGCTCCGGGTTGGGGCTTCTCGGACCCCAAAGCACTCGCCAGGAGATTACTCGGCGGGCTTGCTGTGCAGAAGTCGTGCAGTCTTGGCAATAGTCGGTCCCTTGAGGTCTCGTCGCACTCACGGTTCTCAGCTTGGCTGTAGAGGTGAGTAGAGGTCGGAGGTGCCAGGGAAGCCGGGTCTTGTCGAGCTGGGCAGTCGGATTCCGGAGGAAGGACTTACAGCAGACCGCAGTGTTCTTCGGATGGTGCCTGCGGATGCAGGGTGACTACTCCTTAGTCACAAGGGAGAATCTTGAAGAAGAAATCTTGATGTCCTTTCGTAGAAAGTCGTGTCTTGATTCCAAAGATGATCTAATTTGGAAGGGGGCCTGCTCCTACCTTTATCTGGGAAAAGGGGGCTGGCACGCGACGAAGTCCTGCCCTAGGGGTGGGACCAGGAGGGGGGTGGTTACACCCCTCTCCTTTGGCGGGCTTTCCCCAGGCCAGGGGCTGGAGTGCCCCTGGAACTGGTTTCAGCCGGCCTATGCACAGTGAGCACCGGGGTGCCACTTGCAGTCACCTTCCTCTGAAGCCCTGCCTACCTAGGATACACAAAATCCTGTCTGGGATGGTGCTGGCACCGCCCCTGGCAGGAAACCCTTTGTCCTTATCTCCTGCTCTGGGAGGACTCCCAGCAGCAGGAGGGCAGACTTGTGTCTCGGTGGCAGCATCCATTTTGTGGAGCTGAGGCTCTGTTTGACTTTAACCGGGGTTAGAGGTTACATACATGTCGTGTCCCTCTAGAAGGGTGGAATGCTAACCCCGTCGCCAGAATTGGCGAGGGGTTAGTATTCCAATTCGTATGACACCTTACTCGACATGTTTTGATAAAGCGATACCAGAGTTGGCATATAACCGCGAGGATTATAATGCACTTAAGAGTATATGGTATGCGATATCATGGAAACGGCTAAGGGATAGATCCCGAAAGCCGCAGACAGGCTCAGCTCATGCCAGAGCACCATCTCACACGATTCCAAGCACTCTGCCTTCAGGATTGTTAAGGCCTGCCATAGGAGTGACTGATAGGAGATCTGTGTGTCCATTTTAGGGTTAGATATAGGTATACTATATCTAAAGCAAAGGGTGAGTACACCACCTTGCCCCAGCTGTCGTGCAGCCAGTTGTGTCAGTTTAGTTAGTCAGTCCAGGGGTGGCACAATACATGCTTCAGCCCCTGGGAGACTTCTGGGTGCACCTCAGCCCTGGGTACAGGGACTTGGAGAGGGCCCAGTGCCAATTCAGTACCTGAGTACAATTTGGATAGAGAGAACAGCTAGGCTGTGGGTCTGATTAGCAGGCCCACAGCCAGGGAAAGTCGTAAACCAGTGCAGCAAAAAGCAAAAATCTGGGTGATCATAGGATTGCAGACCCTACTCTCCTACAATCACCAAAACGACCCAAGTGACGATGACAACTTAAATAGTTTTTTGGGTAAGAAAAGCAGACATAGGATTGTGTTTATGTTGTCTAAAAATGTAATTTTAAGGAACCTTCAAACAACTTACACATTGTTATTTTCTGACTTATGTGTTTAGGAGATTACGATATAGAGGACACCAGTCGCATCTTAGTTCTTGGTAACCGATAACTACGCAGTTCCACAGGAACCTGTTTCCCCTTAAGAAGACTACATGACTCTTCTTGTTTCTCATTTGTTATTTTGTCCCAAACTCCTTTCCCCCGGGAACTCTCAGATTGTCGCTAAGTTTCTATCTTGGTGTCACGCTGTTAGTCTCCAGAGGGTCTTGGGAACTATCATGTATCAAGAGTCTTGTTGACAGGTGAAACAATCTGGAGCTCAGGTGAGTGTCTCATAACAGCCATCATCATACTTCCCCCACACTGCGCAGGAACAGCTGGAGACTAAGCAAGGCTTCTATGCCATAGCTGGCTTCCCGCACGTATTGGGGGCAATTTACTGCACACATGTCCTACTTGTGCCCCCTGCCGAAACTGCACACAATTACCACAACAGAAAGCACACGCATTCCATCAATGTGCAGGCAATAGTGGACCACCGGGGACTCTTCACTAATGTCGTCGCCAACTACCCAGGCAATGTGCATGATTCCTACAGCTTCCAGGCTGGCACCAATGGAAATGCACTGCTCATTGGTAAGTACCAAATGAACACACCACATACCTCAAATCCACATTCATGCTACTCACAACTCTGGGAATGCACATGTCAGAAACTCACATACAACATGCCAAACAACATGCCCACCTACCAGACACGACAGCACAACTCACTGTGGTAACCTGGGCTAGTCATGTACACAAGCCATCAACGGAATGGCACCTCAGCCACATATCAGCAGAATGTGGGTAGAGGCTGGAACAAGGCATGTGCGAAGGAGGCAAGTGACCAATGAATGAGAATGTACACAATGCCAAGTGTGGCGTGGATGTGCTGGACAGACTGCATTATGCAGACCACAGACATATCCATGTCGACATACACTGCTGGTGGTGGTAGTGTAGTGGACGCAACCATGTCACCCCAGCCAGTGGGGAAGATCACGGAAATGTAGCTTGTTATGTCCCTCCTGTAAGCGTGTGCAGAGTGGACAGGCCAGGCGCACCCCAGGCAAGCGTAAGGGTGTGAATAAAAACACGTAGCCCTGGGTGTGGTCCTCTTACCGGAATTGCCAACGTCTCTGCCAGGTCAGTGCCTCTCAGCCCGCCATGAGGCAGATGCCGTGAGTGGCAGTGCATGCGATCCTGTGCGCCTGCCATAGCCCGGGCCGCTGGTCCTTGAACCCAGGCATCACTACTCCCATGCCGATACCGCGTGTGTCACAGAGGGCCCACCACGTGCTGGTGCAAGCTCCAAGCCCCAGGCCCGTGACCTTGACAGCCTCCTCAGACCATCACATCCTCCACGAGCAAGGCCTGCAGTACTCCTTTCTCATTGACGTACTCCACCAGCTGACACAGTGGAAAAGTAGGTCACACATTTGGAACTGAGTCTTGATTACACTATGGCAGAGTACATATTTCATGGCAGAGTTTATATCACTATACTCCCTTTGATGTGGTGCCAACACTCTGTGCCTAGCATTCCAGCCACACGTGTCTGTGGGCCCTTGCTGACTTCGGCCTTTGGCCTACACTGCGGTCCAGCAGGCCTCACACCAATCCAATGCAGTCCGTACCAGGCAGGACACGGCATCGTCGCAGGCTGCACACCTGCTCCGCTCTGGTGCCACTACCTCAGTCAGCCACAAACCTTCTCCACATGCCATTCCAACATCGTGTATTAGAGATCCAGGAGGAGCTGGCTGGATAGCGGTTGACCCGCGCTGACCACTGCCTCTGGCCTACACTGCGGTCAACTAGGTCACACATTTGGAACTGAGTCTTGATTTCTTCATGGCAGAGTTCATGTCACAGAATGCAAAGAGAGGAGTAAGAGGAAGACAGGGTTCAGTCCGGAGGAGAAAAGGATCTCCGTTACGGAGGTGATGGAACACTACCAACAACTGCACTGTTGCCACTCACTCTGTGCATCGCAAGCCAACAACACATGGCTGTGGGCCACTGCTGATCGCTGCCTACGGCACACACAGTGGTCGAGTAGGTCACACAATTGGAACAGATACTTGATCTCTTCATGGCAGAGTTCATATCATTGTACAGGCCTCATCGCAGACTGCATCCCCTTCATCTCTGGTGACACTAACTCTGTGCCACGGAAGTCATGGACACTGTCTGTTTGAACTTTGGTGGTGTCTGAGTCTATGGGCTGGGGGTTGTCTTCATCATGCTGCTGATACTGACATGGTGGTGAAAAGGAGTCTGTAGCATTCAACTCCTCCATTTGCCTGTTTCTGCTTGCTTCTGCTCTCTGCATCATGCCCTGGAAGGACACCTTCCACTGTCGCCCGTCACTCTCCGCGACATTCTCCATGGACATCAACAAGGGCGCTCTCAGCTCTCGTTACCCTACCTCAGTGCACCGTAAGTCACCGTCCCATGGCGGTGTGCCTGTGCCAGCCGCAGTGCATCCGGGGCCACTAACTCTGTGCAGCTCAAGTCATGGACTCTTGGTGGCTTACACTACCCAACACCCATCCAGCACAGGTGTCACTGGACATGTGACCCTGGCAATAAAAGGGGCCAGGCGTACGTGCCCGTAGCCAGTTCCACAAACTACCTCAGTGTGTCCGTGTGGTCATTATGTATACATGAGGGCCCCGGGGCCATACCACATTTCATTGTGATGTGTACAGCGGGTGCAACCTTGTCACCTCAGGCAGTGGGTTAGACCTGGGACATGCAGCTGTGTCGTATCCCCCTATGAGCGTAAGCGGAGTGGATAGGCGTAAGTTAGTACAGCGTAGGCTTGTGGTTCTTCAACACGCGGCTCTGGGCGTGTGTAGAAAATAGAAACCTTCTCAGGGGTCCCACTGATACTTGGTCCTTTTAAACCAACTAAGAAGAAATTGGAACAGAAGCTGAAATATAAAAAGAACATCTTTATTAACCTCAAATGAGGGAGACTATGTCACACAGAAGACTTGGCAAATGAATGAGGCAGCCTAAGGAGCCCAGAAAACAGAGGCCTTATAAATGCTTAGGGTTACATAGTCAGCATAAGACCAAGGGGCAGTCCTGGTACAAGTAAGCATGCAAAAATGACTAATATGGGCATGCAAGATCTGCTTGCTCAACAAAGTGGGAGGAGCTAACCGTTGCTAATTCTGGTGAACACATCTTGACATTTACAGACTAGAAACAGTTGCAAGGACATCTGCAAGCTCAACTGAGCATGTGCGAAGGTGGAAGATGCTAAATATAGTTTGTTTCTAGGCAGATTACAAGAGCAGTCAACACTGAGGGAGGACAGAGCACATGGCGAGCAAGTGGCAGAACATGGCGAGCAAGTGGCAGAACATGGCAAACAAGATGGCTGCCAAAAATACAAAATGGCTTTCAGCTCATGCTAACCAATTCCTCCAATATTTAACAGATGGTCCTTTTAGCATGAGCTAAAGACATTCCTATGATCCAGTAGGAACATAGAAAATATTTGCACATTAATTTTCATTAAACATATCAATTTCCTAATTCATTGCTAGGTGGGCATTTTCCATTCTAAACATTTCATTAAGCGGGTACATGTAAGGTATAAGCAGGAATACAAAGAGAACAAAGCAATAGGTCATAATTAACATACAGAGAGCATGAGCAAGTAATGACCACTATTACAAACAGAATTATCATTTGTCCTAGTCCTAAGCAAAAGCAAATCCCAAAATCATCTAGTAAACATTTTCAGGGCTCCAATGCATTTCAGTGACTATTCATTTTAATTTCAGAATAGCCAACAACACATATCTAATAAAAACATTTTCCAATTGACTTTTACATTTTCCTTTTATGAGGGCTAGAACATCAATCACATCTGGGACCAGGAGGACCACACAGGGCCATGTGAATTAGGACGAAGAGCTGCAAAGTGGTCCTCCTTAAAAATGGGACGACTAAAGGGGTACATTATTGACAAGAAATAGAAGAAGTCCTTGGGGAAATTGAAGCCGCTGTACAACCAACCAGAGGGGAGTCTTCTTCCTGTGTCCGGTTGAGCCTCACAGGCAGACTCTTGGTGTTTCCACGGTGGAGCTGCACAACTCGAAACTCAAGAATCACAGCCCAGTTTCAAAGAAAAAGTCTCTTCTTTCAGGATAGGACAGTCGCTCATCAGGCAAATGCTCTTAGCGATCCTGTCCAGTGTCTCAGGCAGTGCACCAGTTTTCTTCACTTCAATCTAACAGGCACCAGAGACACAGCACCTGTACCCTAAACTCAAGTCCTTCCCTAACTCCTGTATTGCTCTGCTGGCGCACTGCTTATTCGTTGGGGCCACACATTGCATCCAGTGTACCCAGGTATCTCTTGACCAACAAACAAAGGAGCAAACTTGCATTCACTGTTGGACCAGGATTCAGAGGCCTGATGCTAGGATCTCTGAAGCAACCCTTGTTTCAAAAGGGGTTACCTCAAACAAAGCCTCCTCGTCATTCTGCTCGGTCTGTGACTCTCAGCTGGGCATCAAATATTTCTCCTTTCTGATTTGTGACCCCGTCTTTCGCCCAAGACAGTGGGAGGGGTACACACTTAACATCCCAGGGCTTCCACCTTCACTGAGGTCCTAGTTGCCAGCAATGCCTGTGCTGGTTACTTTCACTTTGGCTTCAAGCTGGACTGGTGCTGACGCTGACTCCCCAGGCTGAGTCTGATGTCCGGGCCCCTCTGGCAATGGTTGTAAAGCAGCAAATATCTATTGGTGGACAGAACAAAAGGTCTTTAGACAAGGCACAGAAACAGTCTATCAACAGAGAGGATCGTGTTAGAATACTTCCTAGTCTTGGGACGCCCCATATATTAGCAAGGCCCCCAAGAGCCACTTCCATCTAACTATGTGGGAGTAAAAAAAAAAAACCAACAGTCTGGACCTATTGGCAAGTATAAAAGGAACTCTTTGGCAAGAGTAATACATCACCCAATCCCAAGCAGCCAAGGAAGTCTGTATTTATTTACTAAATTGTGAGGAAAAGAGAATAACAACACAGACATACCCTAAATCCTTACATTGGTGTATTCCTGTGTGCTAATCTGAAAACCCTAAAAAAAAGAAATGTTCTACACTTTTGCTCATAAACTTTACATTACTTGTACAGGACTGCAGACACTTCTAAAATGATTCTTCTTAAAAAAAGCACTTACATTGTAAGCTTAGGACCATGCTCTCATGTTATAGGAGCAGCAGAAAAATCGAAAACTGCTAATTTAACAGGAGTTTCTTATCTATAAAACAACATTTCCTTCAAAACATTTGTTGCTAAGGATCACATGGGCATCTTCCCTACGTTCTACTTTTCATGATCCAAACTATGCAACATCAGTCCCAAAAAGGACAGTCAGTTTATCTACACAGACTAGCTAATAAAAACTAGCAATGCCCTTGCAAAACTATGTAGCATGGAATAACATACAATAATGGCGTTATCACCGTAGAATTTTAGAACAAAAACTACCCACATCTAGCTCCCCTTACAGGTCAAAATAAGGGAACAACAATCTAGACTAATGATCCTGTCATAATTTCATCAAACAGGATGGTTAGTAACATAACATATATTTTTATTCATTTTATTAATGCTAACAATGTTTAAAACAGTATTACTGAATAGCCAATTAAATGTCTTATTGCTATTTCACAGACAATTTAGACAGGCTAAAATAAAATTGAGAAAAGGAGAGAGCAACATATATTTTACCTAGCCTTAATTTGTAGAGGAGATAGCCTCCTTCCCCCATTTTGACAGTAGGAAACCTGAAACAGGTTTCACGTCTGTCAACACTATCAACCCCTATTTGTAGCAACTAGGCATAAACAAAGAGATAGGAGGTAAATAGTACTTTTGAGGAGGTAAAGAATATGAATACCCAAACCCCAATCCTTTTAGCAAATGTACAAGTGAAACAGGAGGGCGAATGAATTCAAACTAAATCCCATTGGCTCAGCCCTAGTAAGCACCAAACTAAAAGCATTAGAACTGTATATATAGTCAAGTTCACCTATACAATTGTATTGTGGTATATTCATATGAGTGCATAAAAACTTGATTTTGCCATAAAAAAATAAGCACAACTCCTCCTTCTTTCCCTGCGCTGCCATCTTGTCTTTCAAAAAGTTTCAGATGTCAAAATGTCAAAGCAGACCTTGCTCTGGTAACCCTGCCAGGCTTCTAAATATAGAACTGTCTTTTAACTCTTCCCAGCTGTCCTATTCTGTGCGCAAATTTTCCACGCAGCTTTTCCTATTCAACGTACTGGACTACTGTAATGCGCTGTATGCTGGACTAAGCCGGAGCCACCTACAGCGCTTACAGGTGGTCCAAAACGCTATAGCCAGATTTGTCCTGGATATCCCCAAACGCTCCTCGGCCACTGCGGCCAGGAAATCACTGCACTGGCTACCGGTAGAACTCCGAATCCGGTTTAAAGTCCTTTGTATGACCTACAGAGCCATCGCTAAAAACTGCGATACAGGTATTGGGTCCATCATCTCCCATTATACCCCTGGTAGGAGCCTGCGTTCTTCTGGGAAATTGCTTCTCAAAACCCCCCGTGTCCGAAGAGCTAAATGGGGTGGCAGGGCTTTTTCCACGCTAGCCCCCAAATGGTGGAACGATCTCCCTCTTGATTTAAGATCTCTTCCATCTTTACAGAAATTCCGCACGGCCCTAAAAACTCGCCTCTTTCAACAAGCCTATATGTAAGGACGCCTGTTTCAAATTTTGATTGTATTGTTAGGCGCCTTGATACCTGCGGGTTATTGTTTTGCGCACTATAAATTTTCTTCAATTCAATTCAACGCCACCCTGAAAACAGAAAGCTGACCCATTCCCCTGTTTGTCAGTTTAATAACTTCTACTGTTTTTTTATACATATTTTCATTTATAACCAGTGTACAGTAGACTTGTCTAACAATATAGAAGTCAGCTATTTGTATTATACCTAAAAGTATGCATTTACTGAAGCCTAAGACACTTTAAAAGCTGCTCTGAATGGGAAAAAATGCTGTTTAAATAGTGAATTTTGCCCAATTTCGACTTTGATATTTGGGGCACTTAAAAATGAATATCCTATAATTGTTTTGCATAATAGTTATCCTCAGAATGTTCTCTACAAATCACAGATATTTGGGCATCATGAATATCATTTATATCCTTTATAAAAATGAGTTTTTTACGCCTGTGCAGAGTGAAATTTCATATGCAAATATCCTCATTATGCGGTACAACACAACTTTAATTTAATTTTAATGCTAGGAGGTCACAGTATGAGTATTAGGCTTTATAAAAACTAAAAAACGAATTTAACCCGTTTAATGCGCCCGCGATTTTGCGGAAGTGCGGCACTTCCGCAAAACGGGTGGGGCCACGTCAGCCATTGGCCGACGGCAGCACTGGGCAAGTAGTGCTGCCGCATGAAAGGGGTTAAAAGTACTTATTTTTTAAATAATTTTTCATAATTAATAAAAAAAATGTTTTTTTATAAAACCAATAATTTTGATAATTCCACATAGGAAAAGCAAGCTTCATTCCTTGCCTATCATATTTAGACACATTCATTCATAAGCCTAAGCACAGAAGCCTAACTTGAAACATGAAACATTTTGCGCCACTTTTTTTAAAAGGACAGTCATTATTTAAAATCAAGAACCACGGATATGCTTATGTAAAAAGGCTTTAGAAAAGGAAATCCTTACTTTAAATGTTTTCCTGTTATCCAAAATAATGAACCTGATTTTTGTAACTTTTTAAAACAGCAGTCTGAAATGCAGGATTTTACACCATGTTTCCACTTAGCTGAGTCAACAGCCCTGTCTCTACGTGGCCTACAATCAAAACAACAGCTGCTGCTCAGCAGTTAAAACACAGCTGTTGTGACAGTCTATTTAAAACTGAGGCATTTCAATGCATGTTCTATAATATGTGTTTAGTTCAACAACATCCAATTTACTCAGATGATGTGTTTGCCTGTTTATATCTAATACAATGTATCTAAGGAAAATGTTGTAACATTTTATAATTATTTATTATTTATTGCAAAAACACACAATTTCTTTTTTTTTAGGCCTATTTTATTCCTATTCAATGTGAATTCTAATTTTATCTTTTAAGCAGTGGCAGTTTGTACATGTGCATAATTGCTTACTCTTATCAATCTAATAGTGACATGTAGTTATTTAGCATATCATATAGTTCATTTCTGGATTTTTATTTAATTTTTATTTAATATTAATTAAATGACATTTTGCATAACAGAACAGACTGATGACATCAAAAAAACACAAACACACACATTGAGCTCATTCCAGACATATACAGAAGGGATCATACACTCAGAACGCATGATACAGCACGCTTAAGGCTAGCAATTCTTACACATAGAGCACAATCGCTATTTACTTACAGAAGTATCACTAATGTGAAAACCACAAACCACATAGACATTTAAACACACATTTAACCCACAGATCAACACTTAAGACAGAAACAAAGGACAGCCCACAGACTGTACTTAAACCAAACCATTTGTAAATACTAGTTGTAAGTCATATTTACAAGAAGCGCTTCTCAATAGTATTCCAAAAGACTGCAAAAAAAACAGCCCAACAGACTGTTTTATTTTCAAGAAGCCAAAATACACTCAATTGATTAGCTTAGGCTGGCAGAACACCAAAAAAAATCGCTCTGCATATCTCCATTTATAAACGTGCGCAGAAAAGGATCCTTGTTTTCTATTATGTCCATATTTGAATTCCATGGGGATACAGAATCACCAAGGAAGAAATATGTTTTTATACCTAAACCTATCTAGCTATTGCTTCAGGGGAGCCGGCTAATTTAATTCACATTTCACTATGGTACCTCCAAAAAGCAACACATTCTTCGATGTGTGCTTGAAACGGGCATGCCAAAAATATTGCAGAATATGCTAATATTATAATCAAAGTAGCGCTTAAGGTACTCTTCGTACGTTGCACCGTTCAAACAAATTCAAATAGAGAAAACCTCCTCATTACCTGCCTTCATAAATTGCAATTTACATATTACATACATACTAATCAAAAGTTGGCGCAAATCTAAGCCACAGTAAGTGTTACTAAACTACCTTACCAATCCAAGGCATCAAAACCAACAGCAAGTGTCGCAGAACGACTCTTACCAAAGAAATGGTTGTCCAAATTCCAACTGACAAATTCTACACACGCCAAAAAGGTTCTTAGTCAGGAGTGACATCATGTGGAGGATCAAAATCAGGAAGATCAGAAATATACTGGGCTGCAGAGACAGAGAATCCCCAGAATCTCCGTGCACAGAGTACTTCCTTAGAAGAGTCCTGTCCTGTCCTCCTCAGTAGATTTCTGTCTCCTGACAAGATCACTCCTTAGATAGCCACTTCTCTGATTAGGTCCACGTTGGAGTGCCATTTGTTGAAAATAGAAACCTTCTATGGGGTCCCACTGATACTTGGTCCTTTTAAACCAACAAAGAAGAAATTGGCACAGAAGCTGAAATATAAAAAGAACATCTTTATTAACCTCAAATGAGGGAAACTAGGTCACACAGAAGCCTTAGCAAATGAATGAGGCAGTCTAAGGAGTACAGAAAACAGAGGTCTTATATATGCTTAGGGTTACATAGTCACCATAAGACCAAGGGGTAGTCCTGGCCCATGTAAGCATGCAAAAATGACTAATATGGGCATGCAAGATCTGCTTGGTCAACAAAGTAGGAGGAGCTAACAGTTACTAATTCTGGTGAACACATACTTACATTTACAGACTAGAAACAGTTGCAAGGACATCTGCAAGCTCAACTGAGCATGTGTAAAGGTGGAAGATGCTAAATATAGTTTGTTTCTAGGCAGATTAGAAGAGCAGTCAACAATGAGGGAGGACAGAGCACATGGCGAGCACGTGGCAGCACATGGCAAACAAGATGGCTGCCAGAAATACAAAATGGCTTTCAGTTCATGCTAACAAATCCCTCCAATATTTAACACGTGGTTAAGTTTAGGCCTTGCCAAGGAAGTAACTAATGCGTGTGTCTCTGTTGTAGTGTCTGCGCCACCTGTTCCGCAATGGACAATGTTGTTATGTAGCTTGCCCCCGGAGTGCGGGCTCGGCCGAAAGGGTACATGAGGGAGCGCATGCCCGCTCGGGGTCAGGAATCATACATGCCAACTGTTGTGTGTGTTGCTATTAGCGCAGCATGCACCAAAGGTCTACCCTCAACCTCATGGTGAGTGTAGCCAGGCATGGACTCTAAATCTGTGTCTGCCCTGTCCTTACCATAGGCCTACACACATGTGGCCGGCCACTTTCAGCGCACATCACTGCGTCATATTTAGCTTGTGGGGATGCGCAGATAAGGCATGACAATCGTGTGCTGTAGGGGTGCAAGTGATGCAACCGTACTGCACACACTAGTGAATATGCTCGGGGGCGGGAGGAGCAGCAGTGAGGCTACCTAATACACATCGATGCCGCTCATTTGCAACAAGCTGTACATGTCATATAGAAATCACTAAGTCACACATATCACACACCAATGAACCAGTGAACCTGCCAACACACTCATCCAGTATGAGGTCTTGACTCATGTCTCTCTGCAGTGTCACAGGTGATCAAAGATATGGATTCTGCGCTTGGATAATGACACCCCTCCGAACCCCGAACTCACAGGCCCAGCTGCAGTACAATTTGGCCAACAAACGCATCATTGACTAGTAGCATTTGACTTACAGGCCCTGGGTCTATGGTATACCACCTTAAAATGGATGTACTAGTGAATCAAATAGACCAATCAGGTATACACCAATGTCACAATGTTTAGGGGAGAACCATGTGCACTTTTGCACTGGTTAGCAGTGGTAAAGTGCTCAGAGTCCTAAGGACAGCAAAAAGAATCAGCAAAAACAGAAAGTAAAAGGCAAAATGTCTGGGAAAAGAGCACCCTAAGGATGACAGGTCTAAAACAGTGTTTCCGTAATCCAATTTGCTGGTGATCAGGACTTGGGTCATGGTTCGGGGGGTGCTAAGTGTGAGCTGGCTGATGATTAGGTCTCGCCTACGCAGTGCGCAAGCGTTGGTTAGGAGAGACCTCTTGGGATCGCTCTGTACTTTCTCTGAAACTCATGCATGTTTTGCACTGTTTCCAATGAGTACTCGTGCATGCAGAGCGTTTGCCTTGTGGGAGCGAGCATCAGCGCCATCTGTTTGAAATCATAGCGCCTGCCGCTGCTCGCTCCCACAAGGCAAACACTCTGCATGCACAGATACTCTTTAACTTTCGCGCCCGCGGGCCACGCTTGTTTGTTTAAGTGTTTGAGCCCATCGTCTCACACTCGCCTTATTATTATCGTCAGCCCCTATTGCTTCTAACATTTAAGTTAATTCATTCTTCAGCACCACTTCTCTTGGTTACCAAATACTAGGGAGTGAATTCACCGAGTTAACATTTTCTAACAAGAAGACTAGTCTGCAAAAAATCTAACGCTTGGACGTGATTCAATAATAATTTATCACCAAATACGCTCGTAAAACTGACGGGTGAAGACTGAAGGACAAACTTGGAACATGCCCCAAAAAAGGAAATAAAAATAAAAGCCTCCAGAAAAAGCGACTGTACTAGAAAGTTCTGGCAGTCCCGAAGAAGGATCACTTTATACAAGACTACCAGGAGGCTAACTCCCCCACCCCCACACTGGAGGAGCGCTTCGACTTTTATGGCGGCCGTACTGGACATCACCGCTTTAAGGGGCTCTTTCAGAGCGCTTTACAGCCATTCCCATTTGTCTTTACGAAAGGTCACCGACAGCTGGTTGGCGGACTTCACTGCCTCTCCCGGCCACACTTAAAGGAGACAGGCATGTGGAGGCAGGGGAATTTTCGGCGTTTTAAAACTGAATGAGGTAGCTTTAGTATGAGAAAAAAAGAAAATATTTATAAAACTGTCGTCTGCTATTGGCCGGGCTGTATTTGCTAATGTAATTTATGCAGGTGGAGGCAATGAGGGAAATAAAGCATAACACTACCCCGACTCTCCCAGAGCTCACTTACTAGCCTACCCCCTAGCCCACGGCCACTTACCGACACCAGCAACTGTGCACGAACGTGCAGTGTCTTAGAATCCCTGTCACTGAGAATTACAGAGAACACCAGTGAGGTGGCAGTTCTACTCACCACTGAAATGTAAATCGGTTGAAAATTCAGCCGATTTGATAAAATATACACTCTTGCAAGAATAAGGGGAGCTAGCAAGAGGGTCAAAGTTCCTGGTGACGCTCAACGCATTCCTCGATGGATTGGAAAACGTAATGATCTATTATAGCTCTGGCAGAGAAAGTACAGAGAGTGCCAACTAATCAAGCCCCAAGGCGACTGGACACGTGGGTGATCTGCTACAATGTTAAGGGGGAGAGTGCCTAATTTGAGCCGTTGGTTTCCGGTCCTCGGCACCGGACTTAATTGTCAGCCCGGCTTTAGTGACAGTCCACCAGTGGAGGCGCTATCTTTTGAAGTTTAAGATGCGCAGAAGTGTGTTTAATACGTCAAACTACATAAAAATTGCCTGAATTGTATCACTTGAGGAGTGCCATGGTGTGTTGGTACTGTCACTGGCAGCATTGGCAGGGGCAATGGGTGGTGCAGGCTGCCATGGCCTCCAGTCCAGCACTTACTTTGTTTACAAATGAAGCACTGGGGGAATTACAGACCTGGATAATTATGTTAATATGATCTTTTAATACATACAAATTCGTTCCAAATGATTTAATCTCTGCCCCCTAATTCAGATTTACACCACAACCCTTTTTTGTCTTCCTAAAGTTGTAAAGCAAGTAACTAACTATGCTCTGGTGCCGGGGAGACTGAAGCTGTTGACGTCTACTCCATACCAATTTGCCCAACCCCTCCATTCAATTCTTGCTTGCTTAGTCCCAGCCGCCCCCTTTCTTTGGTTATTGACCTGCTTCTGTCTCTGTAGGCAGAAGCATCCATTGTCTTACCAGGTTGGATGGTGCAGTAAACAACTCAAATAACCCCTCCACTCGTTGAATGCATCTCCTGCCAGCTTGTGATTGATTGTTGGAAAAAAATGGGTGTTAGGGCACATTAATATACATTGAGACTCACGTGGTACAGACACGGAGCTTGGTTATTGTATGAATACTGCTGACCAGATGTCAAACCAACCTGTTGCGTGAGTAGGTGGTATAAGTAGCATGGGTGGCTACTGCAGTTTACGTTGGTTTTACAATTGAAAGAACAGGCACAGTTTTTTTTTTTTAATGGAAAGGCCCTATTCTAGGAGGTGGTCAAAGGAGATAGCGAGTAGTGAAGAGATGTGAGATATGTGAGAGATCTCCTTTCAAGCGCAGTTGTGAACATTACAATGTTAATATCGAAATATATACACTGCTCTAAATCAACGAGGCTTGCTATCAAGAACAGCACAATGAGAGCACCCAGGAACTTCAGGCCCTAGGATGAGAACTCCCTGCAACCTCAGACAATGCTAGAAGTATCTGAATGTCTAAAAAACCATGATCCTATGTACTGCGCATCGTTTCCAAGGGGAGCACATGCGGGCCATTCAGGAAATTCACAAGCTGCAGAAATCTGCAGCTATTCGGGAACATTTTTATTCTCCAAACGGAAAAGTATTGAAGTTGCACTAAAGAAAAACAAATTTGGGAATGGCGATCATAGACGTTTCATCCTACTTCGACCTATACTTACTACAATTGAATGCCCAAATAAAATATATCAACAAGATTAGGCATCCATCTAGATTTCATCATTCAAACATTCACAGTTATGTTATGCTATCGGATACTTCTAAAGCGCACATATACCATAAGTTCTCTTGGCCATGGTAGTAGAAGAAAGCATTGATCATCCGGTTTAGTTTTTTAAAGTTTTCAGAATTTTCCATAGTTGATGCTGACCTAATGTTCCATGTGAGGGGAGCCAGTACTGAAAAACTGTCCCCTCCTAGCCTTTTCCTTTTGCTTCTTGACACCGTAAGTAAATTGAGACGAGCTGATCTAAGATGGTGAGTGAGAATGTGGCACTGACTTCTGGTAGATATAAAAACAGGACTTTTGCCATGAAGCGCTTTAAAGAAAGAAAGAAGACTGTTTTAAAGATGGTCCTCTGGTCCACAGGGAGCCAGTGGAGCTTTTCCAGAAGAGGATTAGTGTGACAGTATCATTGCTGACTAAAGACCAGCCGGGCTGCCTGATTTTGCACTAATTACAACCTGTGATTCAGGCTAGTGGGGATTTCCAAATAGAGGGCATTTGCATAGTCAATCCGCGATATCCAAGATAGAGTGTCCAAAACGGTGCACTGACTCCCTATCAGCACAGTGCACACAGCGTTATCTACGGAAACTGGCATGCGCTACAATTAAACCTTACTCAAGTCAGTCTGCCAACCAATGCTGAGTTTGAAAGGGATCAGATGGTCTTAGAGTGCTTCTCGCCACACCAGAGACACTAAGGGGACGATTACGATGTAGTTCAGAACAGTTTCGGGTTCTGCGAGTCCGAACAACCGATTACGATGTTTCGCAACATCGTTTGGTCGGACTTGCTTTGACTTCAATGGAAGACTGTGTTCCAAACGAGAACACAGGCTTCCATTGAAACAAGCATTGTTATAGCCAACAGGTCTCGCCTTTGGGACCTTATGAGTATTTAATTATGCAGCACAATATCCTTGGTGCAACATCAACTGTTGCATTGCTAAACACTTATAATGTCCTTAAGGCGAGACCTATTGGCTATTCCAATGCTTGTTTTTCTTAGACGTTTGAGGGTAGGAAGCAGGAGGAGGCAATCAAGTTGACTTGGCTGGCTATCAATGTTTGGTTTTCTATGATGAACCCTAGGTTTCTTACTTGGTTAACAGGGTAGGAGTGGGCCTAGCTCTGCAAGCCAGAGGATAATGATCTTTCAGAAAAGCAGCACTTCGGTCTTATCTGAGTTGAGTTTCACACAGTTTTCCCTCATCCAATCAGCAACTTCAGTCATCCAGTTGGTGAAGGGGTTCTGTCTATTGCCAGAGTCATCAGGGAAGGAGAGTAGGAGCTGGGTATCAAGAGCCTAGGAGAGGATACTGATGCTATAGGCCCACATGTGCTTGTGATGGAGTCATGTAGATATTGAATAGCGTGGAGCGGAGCGAAGATCCTTGAGGGACACCACAGATCAGTTTGCAGGTGATGGAGATTGGGCCTAGGCTGTCTGATTGATTGCGGCCCACAAGTTTGCTATCAAACATAGAAAAAATTACTAAACAGAATTACACTGAATTCAACACAAAGGGCCCGATTATGATGGCGGACGGACCTGAGTCCGTCCGCCACAATAGAGTTGGAGGGAACCTCCGCATTGCCTGCGGAGTTCCCTCCTGTGCAATTAGGATGTGACCGCCACCCTGGCGGTCACATCCTCTATTTTTACCATTGCGGCGGGTGCGGCTTCAAGCCGCAATGGTAAAAAATGCATACATTGCATTTGTATGCAGAAAGCGGCAGTCACCGTGCGGTGCCTGCCGATTGCTGCATACAAATGCAGGGGGGTACCATAGGTACCCCCCATGTGCACCCCCCGAATCCCCCTTCACCAAGGGGGCCCGCAACGGGCCCCCGAAGTCAATGTCTGTATGCTTTTCCACGGCGGAAAAGCCGCTGTGGAAAAGCATATGATTTCCGCCATCCTAATATGGCTGGCGGTGTCTGGTAGACACCGCCAGCCATGATAGAGCTTTTCCGCCGCGGTCGGAAGGCGACCACGGCGGAAAAGATGCGGACGGATTTTGAGACCCACCGCTATCCTAATTTGGCGGTGGGTCTTTTGTGCCTCCCCAGCGGTTTTCCTGCATCCTCCGGGCCGGCGGTGGCTTCCGCCGGCCCGGAGGATGCGGGAACACCGCGATCCTAATCGAGCCCAAAGTTGGAACTTTACTCAGAACGTATGCTGTTTTTATTTGGTGTAATTACATTTACCAGTTTGCGCGGAATCAGCGTTTAATAAGTTGCCAGGAGTGGGCTGGAAGGGCTTAAAAGTTAGAGCTATCTGGTACGCTGTACTTCACCCCTTGGCCTGTGTTTGTGTCATTCACATTTTTCTTATATCTACTGCAGCATAAAGAAGGGTAGCAATAGGTCATCCCATTTCAGCCATTGGCTAACTTCACTTTGAGCGACATCATTCTGCCGTTTGACAAGTAGGATACTGGCACACATAGTAGTTTTCTTCAGTGTTGGGAATGTTTGCTTTTTGAGACCAAATTATATGTTTGCTTTTTCCAGTTTCATTTTGTAAATGTTGGCACCAGCCGGGCAGTTACAACTACAATATTTTATAAAAAACCGTGGCAAACTAAACAAGCATTGACAAAGCCAAAGGAAAGCACTTCTAAAAGTTGAAACATCTGCACACATCTGTTACCCAATAACGTAGGCTGTAATTTCGTGTGCAAGGGAAATCCCATAGATATTACATAATAAGGAGAAGGGGCATATGGTTGACACCATTATGAAGATCACGAGTGGCAGAACAGAATTGACCTAAGTACACCAATTGTACATGGTCTGCCAAAAATGAATGGATCCACTCCAGTGCTCTGCCTTTCTCCCCTGCAACTTATTCTATGCTCTTGCATAATAGCCCATGGCACTTGGTATCAAATGCAAAAGAGAGATCTAATAGAGTGGGGGCCACCGAATGACCCTGATCATTCAGCATCAGCATTTGTTGCCTGATATCAATAACTGTAGTATCAGTGGGGAAACCAAATTGAAAATGAGGAAAGACCCAATTACTTTCTAAATGATTTTGCAGCTGTTCCACTATTTATGTGATCCAGGAAAGAAAGAGTAGACCTTAGCCTATAATTTACTGGCGCTGTCGGGCCTGGAGTGGGTTTTAAACAGTGAAGTCACAATGCAACTTTTTAAGAAAATAGGATGTGAACAACGTTTTAAGAAGGTAATGATCAAACTAGTGTTATATGTTCGCAGGAAGACATCTCGAAACCCAAAGTTTCCAATTGGGATACTACGCTTGCATTATCATCAGACGAGATGAGGTGAAAGACTTAGTATGGATTAGAACTTTACATTAAAGTGCCACACCAACATTATTGGCTGACCATTTTAACTGTACAACACGGTTGTACACAGAACTGCAAAGAAGCTAACTTCCTCAGTCTCATTTCCCCTCTATCCTCATCAAACAAGCATGGCAGAAACACATCTTGATATGAAGTAGAAGAGGCAGATCAAGGATATGGACAAAGATTTCACGAACAATCTCTTCCCACATTCACATGTTGACTTTTGAGTAGTACTAGGCCTCTCTAACATACAATACAGGTTCCGCCTGTGCAGCGCTTATGCAGGGTTTTCTAACTCAAAAAATAGGTACAGGACAGATGGCAGCTGTAAGATAAATAGTGTAAGATTCTGTCACACACTCCTGAAGAGCATAGGTTGTAAATGTCCTCCTCCTGATTTTTAGGTCTCGTTTAGGCAACACTTGCACTGTCCCTTCAAGACATGCAGTATTCGGTATATGGTCATTAAGCTCTACCCATGTTCCTCCCACTTTACAATTGGCTCCTCTTCCTGTTCATTGTAAACGATGGCTTTTGATTTGTAAATAGGCTTAGTAGTCCCTCCTTAGTACCTCCTTGTCTACCTTTGTAACCACACATGAGGACGGGCCCTCTTACTGTGGTGTTACTTAGTATGTTTTATTAACTGTCTATGGGCACTATTTTCTTAAATGGCTTTCTCCTATCGCATGCACGACATGCTTTCCTGCAATTTGCAACCACTTGTTTACAATTTATTACTGACACTCTCCCTCCTTCTCCTCGGCTGCCTCCTCCTCCCTCCTGCTTCTTTAATTGACGCTTTCTCCTGTCTGCTGCTAGTTTTACATTGACACCCCCCACCCAGCTTTAATAAGCACCAACATCCCTTCTTCCTGTTGCTTGTTTTAAATTGCCGCTGCCGAAATGCTAGTTGTGAATGGAGGGCTTAGTAACGCATGAGGAAAGAGAAAGATTAGACTTGGGAAGAGCACGGTGTTTGGCAAATCCACATTAAGGGGCTCATTAGGATGGCGGACGGAAGAGCCACCGCGGCCCTGGAGTAGGCGGAAAAAGCCTTTTCCGTGTCCGCCTGCCGCGGATACTCCGTCCGCCATATCAGGATAGGAAAACGTGTCAAATTTCCGTCCGCGACGGAAAAGCACGCACCGCCGCCGAACTACACACGACCACATGGTGGACGGAACACATCCGGAGGCCCCGCCGTACGTACTGACGTCTAAGACCGTCCCCCAGATCAAGATGGCGGAAAATACACATAAAACCGCAGCGCAAAAACAACCTGTCTGAACACGGCGGAATCCCCACAGCGAACATAGGTGACATAGCAGAGATACCCACCGCAAGCTGACCACCACCATGGACCCAGCGCTACACGCTTTCCCGATGCTCTTCGCGATCCACCACGTCCTAGTCATGGCCCACTATGGACGACGACGCAGGTAAGGCACAAACCATTGGCTGCCTGGAGGGGAATACCAGCAAGGGACGTGACGTAGGGAGGGGGAGTGTCATGTTACCGAAACCACTGATGAGAAGCAAATACGAATACACATTTGTAGTACGCAAGCAGGAATGACAACGACAGACCACGAGACTTGATAGACTACCTTTATTGTACAAAATAGGGGTATAATCACAGTGTATGCGTGAGCATGGGCAAAGTGGGCTCCAGAGCAGCTACATCATTGGCAGTGAACGAGAGGGCAGAATGCAGTATCAGAGCATCAACAGGGCATTGTGGAGTACAGAGCAGATACATCATAGGTAGTAAACGAGAGGGCAGAATGCAGTATCAGAGCATCAACAGGGCATTGTGGAGTACAGAGCAGGTACATCATAGGCAGTAAACGAGAGGGCAGAATGCAGTATCAGAGCATCAACAGGGCATTGTGGAGTACAGAGCAGGTACATCATAGGCAGTAAACGAGAGGGCAGAATGCAGTATCAGAGCATCAACAGGGCATTGTGGAGTACAGAGCAGGTACATCATAGGCAGTAAACGAGAGGGCAGAATGCAGTATCAGAGCATCAACAGGGCATTGTGGAGTACAGAGCAGGTACATCATAGGCAGTAAACGAGAGGGCAGAATGCAGTATCAGAGCATCAACAGGGCATTGTGGAGTACAGAGCAGGTACATCATAGGCAGTAAACGAGAGGGCAGAATGCAGTATCAGAGCATCAACAGGGCATTGTGGAGTACAGAGCAGGTACATCATAGGCAGTAAACGAGAGGGCAGAATGCAGTATCAGAGCATCAACAGGGCATTGTGGAGTACAGAGCAGGTACATCATAGGCAGTAAACGAGAGGGCAGAATGCAGTATCAGAGCATCAACAGGGCATTGTGGAGTACAGAGCAGGTACATCATAGGCAGTAAACGAGAGGGCAGAATGCAGTATCAGAGCATCAACAGGGCATTGTGGAGTACAGAGCAGGTACATCATAGGCAGTAAACGAGAGGGCAGAATGCAGTATCAGAGCATCAACAGGGCATTGTGGAGTACAGAGCAGGTACATCATAGGCAGTAAACGAGAGGGCAGAATGCAGTATCAGAGCATCAACAGGGCATTGTGGAGTACAGAGCAGGTACATCATAGGCAGTAAACGAGAGGGCAGAATGCAGTATCAGAGCATCAACAGGGCATTGTGGAGTACAGAGCAGGTACATCATAGGCAGTAAACGAGAGGGCAGAATGCAGTATCAGAGCATCAACAGGGCATTGTGGAGTACAGAGCAGGTACATCATAGGCAGTAAACGAGAGGGCAGAATGCAGTATCAGAGCATCAACAGGGCATTGTGGAGTACAGAGCAGGTACATCATAGGCAGTAAACGAGAGGGCAGAATGCAGTATCAGAGCATCAACAGGGCATTGTGGAGTACAGAGCAGGTACATCATAGGCAGTAAACGAGAGGGCAGAATGCAGTATCAGAGCATCAACAGGGCATTGTGGAGTACAGAGCAGGTACATCATAGGCAGTAAACGAGAGGGCAGAATGCAGTATCAGAGCATCAACAGGGCATTGTGGAGTACAGAGCAGGTACATCATAGGCAGTAAACGAGAGGGCAGAATGCAGTATCAGAGCATCAACAGGGCATTGTGGAGTACAGAGCAGGTACATCATTGGCAGTAAACAAGAGGGCAGAATGCAGTATCAGAGCATCAACAGGGCATTGTGGAGTACAGAGCAGGTACATCATTGGCAGTTAACAAGAGGGCAGAATGCAGTATCAGAGCATCAACAGGGCATTGTGGAGTACAGAGCAGGTCCATCAGAGGCAGCACGTGAGAGGGGCTAAGTGCATCAACAGTCCATTGCACAGAACATGTCCATCAGAGGCAGCACGTGAGAGGGGCAAAGTGCATCAACAGTCCATTGCACAGAACATGTCCATCAGAGGCAGCACGTGAGAGGGGCTAAGTGCACCAACAGTCCATTGCACAGAACATGTCCATCAGAGGCAGCACGTGAGAGGGGCAAAGTGCATCAACAGTCCATTGCACAGAACATGTCCATCAGAGGCAGCACGTGAGAGGGCAAAGTGCATCAACAGTCCATTGCACAGAACATGTCCATCAGAGGCAGCACGTGAGAGGGGCTAAATGCACCAACAGTCCATTGCACAGAACATGTCCATCAGAGGCAGCACGTGAGAGGGGCAAAGTGCATCAACAGTCCATTGCACAGAACATGTCCATCAGAGGCAGCACGTGAGAGGGGCAAAGTGCATCAACAGTCCATTGCACAGAACATGTCCATCAGAGGCAGCATGTGAGAGGGGCTAAGTGCACCAACAGTCCATTGCACAGAACATGTCCATCAGAGGCAGCACGTGAGAGGGGCAAAGTGCATCAACAGTCCATTGCACAGAACATGTCCATCAGAGGCAGCACGTGAGAGGGGCTAAGTGCACCAACAGTCCATGGCAAGGCACAGGTCCATCATAGGCAGCACATTAGAGGGCATACAGCAGCATGTGAACAGCAACAGGGCAGTGTGGACACCAGAGCAGGTACATCAGAGGCAGTACATCACAGGGCATACAGCAGCATGAGAACAGCAACAGGGCAGTGTGGACACCAGAGCAGGTACATCAGAGGCAGTACATCACAGGGCATACAGCAGCATGAGAACAGCAACAGGGCAGTGTGGACACCAGAGCAGGTACATCAGAGGCAGTACATCACAGGGCATACAGCAGTATCTGAGGCACCACAAGTACGAATCACCAACAACCCGTAACAAGGTCCACAGCAGTGGAAGACTGTGTACAATGGACAATTCACACACCATGTCCAATTACATGTGAGTGAAGACAACAGCACCTTACATCACACTATCAGGTGGATTGCGTGAAGTTCCCGCATCGGACAGACTGCCAGCACCTGAAACAGGAGTGTGAGACACAGCCACAGCCCGAGTGACCGACACATGGGCCACAGACCCAGACACACTGCCAGCACCTGAAACAGGAGTGTGAGACACAGCCACAGCCCGAGTGACCGACACATGGGCCACAGACCCAGACAGACTGCCAGCACCTGAAACAGGAGTGTGAGACACAGCCACAGCCCGAGTGACCGACACATGGGCCACAGACCCAGACAGACTGCCAGCACCTGAAACAGGAGTGTGAGACACAGCCACAGCCCGAGTGACCGACACATGGGCCACAGACCCAGACAGACTGCCAGCACCTGAAACAGGAGTGTGAGACACAGCCACAGCCCGAGTGACCGACACATGGGCCACAGACCCAGACAGACTGCCAGCACCTGAAACAGGAGTGTGAGACACAGCCACAGCCTGAGTGACCGACACATGGGCCACAGACCCAGACAGACTGCCAGCACCTGAAACAGGATGAGGCACAACTGATACAGTGCCACTACATGATGCATGACAGCAAACAACAGACACAGTGCCACTACCTGACACATGCGAGTCAACTGCAGCGGCGCCACTGGGACCACTGAAATGATGAGCCACAGGGCTGTATGGGCCAGGAGGCAGGGTGGCTCTGGGAGCGGGGGATAGTTGCAATTGGCCGACATCGGGTTGGGCATGTGTCAATGGTGTGTGTTTCCGTTTCTTGGTGACATGTGACTGCACCCTGGACAGGACAGGACTGGCAAGTGGGCCTGACTGGGTAGAAATATCACCCACCATGGGAGGTGCATCTGCTGGCGGGGGAATGCTCTCTGGGGACGTGCTTGAGCCAGCTTGTCGTTTGCTGTGTGGCTGCCTTCTGGCCTCTGCAACATGTGGCATGGGGGATGCTACTACAGGGTCAACCTCCATCCGCTCGTGACGGGCCCTGATGGGAGTGGAGGTAAGGGGTGACTCCACTGCGGAGACATCTGTATTCCGTTTCCCAGAAAACAGCAACCGCAGTGCATCAAGGGGTGATGTATGCCTGTCCTTGACAGCACCACTGTCCATGGGAGATGCCTTTGCCCTTGGATGTCCAATTTCCGTAGGAGGAATGATGTCTGTGGATCTTCCCTGTTCCCTGGATGGTGCCCTGTCCCAGGCAGCAGACTTGTCTTTGGTGTACACATCCCCAGGACACACCTTCTCCCTGTGTGTGTCCCTGCCCCTGGGAGTGTCCGTGCTCTTCTTAGGTGCGTATGTCTTGTGACTGTCCTTGTCCATGCCCTTGGGAGTGTCTCCTTCCTTCCTAGTCTCCCTGCCCTTGGGAGTGGCTCCTTCCTTCCTAGTCTCCCTGCCCTTGGGAGTGTCTACTTCCTTCCTAGTCTCCCTGCCCTTGGGAGTGGCTCCTTCCTTCCTAGTCTCCCTGCCCTTGGGAGTGTCTCCTTCCTTCCTAGTCTCCCTGCCCTTGGGAGTGTCTCCTTCCTTCCTAGTCTCCCTGCCCTTGGGAGTGTCTCCTTCCTTCCTAGTCTCCCTGCCCTTGGGAGTGTCTCCTTCCTTCCTAGTCTCCCTGCCCTTGGGAGTGGCTCCTTCCTTCCTAGTCTCCCTGCCCTTGG
The DNA here is from genome assembly GCF_964261635.1 of Lissotriton helveticus. Classification (NCBI taxonomy): domain Eukaryota; kingdom Metazoa; phylum Chordata; class Amphibia; order Caudata; family Salamandridae; genus Lissotriton; species Lissotriton helveticus. The sequence goes on from NC_136068.1 coordinate 1,569,930,889, forward strand.
GAGTGTCTCCTTCCTTCCTAGTCTCCCTGCCCTTGGGAGTGTCTCATTCCTTCCTAGTCTCCCTGCCCTTGGGAGTGGCTCCTTCCTTCCTAGTCTCCCTGCCCTTGGGAGTGTCTCCTTCCTTCCTAGTCTCCCTGCCCTTGGGAGTGTCTCCTTCCTTCCTAGTCTCCCTGCCCTTGGGAGTGTCTCCTTCCTTCCTAGTCTCCCTGCCCCTGGGAGTGTCCCTGCTCTCATGAGGTGCCTTCCTCTTCTCACTGTCCATGTCCAAGGTAGTGTCAATGGAACTGGAAGTAAGGTTTGCCTTGGGAGTACCTTGTGTGTGGGATGCCTGTGCAGCATGTGTTGCCATTGAACCCAAACCCTCTATTGGATCACGTGTCTGTACTCCACTGTCTCTGACGGTGTCTCTGTGAACAGATTTAGCTGACCTAGGGGATGGTGTCTGAGCCCTCCGAGACTTGACGTGCTGGCTGACGCTGCTTCTAGTGCAATGACCTGTGTTCGAGTCCTGGTCAGACAATTGACTCCCCCCTGAGACATCCAGTGTTGTAGATGGTGGAACAGAAGTTGCTCCCAGTCCCTGTGACTGTACAATGGCAGACGACACACTGTTCCCCAATGACTGCACTGTCCTGTGTAGAGCAGCCAGATCGCCATGCATACCTTCCATGAAAGCTACCACCTGCCCCAACTTCCTATTGTGGTCTTGGAAAGCATTAATCATATTGGTCTGCCCCACACACAGCTGTCGCAGCAGATCAACAGCCTCAGCACAAAGAGCATTTTGGCTCACGGAGGCCGGGGCAGCGGTTCCGGCACCGAACGCTACTCTGCTACCCCTACTCCTGCGTGCACGAACAGTACATGGTGCAGTTGGCGGCAGGGTGGGCCCTGTGTGCTGTGTCCCGACCAAAGGTGTTGATTGCCCACTCCCAGTCTGTGACAACAGTGCTGACTCACCAACACTGTCGGAAGATGTTGACGATGTTGTCTCCACATGCGAGTCCTCCGGGACGGTCCTGTCCCCCTCTCCGGCGCTGCCCCCTTCTGTGTCAGTCTGCGTGTGCCCGACGTCTGATGCGGATGCATTGGCTTCAAACATCTCCTCGGTCTGTGGCTGAGTGTCCACTGCCAAAGCTGAAATTCACAGAAAAGAGGTGTAAGTCACGGCCACACTCACGTACAGTACTGGTACGGAAACCCTATTGCCATTGCTGACGATGTACTTTGATCCCCCAACCTACACACGGGCCACCCCTACCAGTCATCCTCACACGAAATAAGTGGCGTTGTCCGTGCGACATGTACAGCATGCGGACAGGGCATGAGCAACTACATCTGCACACCAGTCTTGCCATGGGGTGACGGAGCACTACAGCATGTGCACCAACACTCAACTGCTTAGCGAGTGCCGTCTCAATATGCCGCACCGGAAAGTGACTTTTAACTGCGCCAATGTCACCAACATGGCATTGCAATGAGACGCACGATTCACGGAAGTCACTAATGTGTCTGGCCAACATAACATGCATTGCACTCACAAGCAACATTCACTGACAGTATGCTTACCGCCACGTTGCTGGTCATCCACACGCACCGCTCGGACAGGGCAGGATGCGTCACAGCTATGATACGGTGCATGAGAGGGGTCATTGAGCGTCGGGCCAGTCGTGCCGTTCTTGGAATCATCCCTAGTGTCACTTCCGCTACGTACCTGCTCAGCCTGGAAATGTCGTCCCAGCGTTTGTGGCAGTGTGTATGTCGTCTATTGGACACCCCCACTGCTCGTACATCACGTGCAATGCTCCTCCACACGTTCTTGCGAAGGTGCAGCTTGACCTACCATGATGGGAGACAAAGGGTGCAAGTTAGTGGACAGTTGGCCAGTCACACAGATTGGGGCAACACGTTACTCTCAAGCAGCCATGCACATTGCGGTTCATGCGTTGGTCCCACATCACACCGCCAAGATCCCAGAGCCCAGGTGTCATGGTACACATCATGCACACCAACTTGTCCCCCACTGCACTTACCACCTGTCCGGGTGCGCCGTACAGGCGTCCGTAGTTGCGGAGCACACCGTCCACGAGGACATCCAGCTCCGCGGCGGTGAAGGGACGAGACCGGATCTCTTTGCCTCTCGACATGGCAAGGTCACGGAGTAGGGCACTATAGCGGCAGTCGGTGGTCAGCTCCGCAGCAGCAGTTGGAGGTGATGGTCACAGGCAGCAGTCGGTGGTCAGCTCCGCAGCAGCAGTTGGAGGTGATGGTCACAGGCAGCAGTCGGTGGTCAGCTCCGCAGCAGCAGTTGGAGGTGATGGTCACAGGCAGCAGTCGGTGGTGATCGTGGAATGTGTGGTATTGCACATGACACATTTATAGGGCCCTGTGGCCATGTCAGTGGCATACGGCGACAGCCATTGGGCAGCCCTAGAAGCGTGTTTGGAAATGGGCCAATGACTGGCCCTGGTGTTGCGCTGCACAGCATACGGTACATTCTATTGGGCACACGCCGCCCTTGTTCGCACCTCACATTGTCTGCACGTGCACAGACTGTCACGCTCACACACCGGCAAGTGCATGTGCAAGGTTCCGGGACGGATGGTCGATTTGCAACAATGTTGTATCACTGGCGCCAACATGGCGGGGCACGTGTTCGGCGGGGGACGTGCAGGCCAACACATCCATTAGCTGATGTCAATGCACATGGCAGGTCATGCCCCCCCTTACAGTGCCATTGCATCATCCAGCCTTCACCGGCCGGCCGGCCGGCCGGCCCTGCCCTGCCCAGGACCGCCGTGCCGGCCATGGCAACCACCGCCATTGCACGGCCCTTCCACTACCGCCGTGCCAGGCCCTGCCCAGGACCGCCGTGCCGGCCATGGCAACCACGGCCGTTGCACGGCCCTTCCACTACCGCCGTGCCAGGCCCTGCCCAGGACCGCCGTGCCGGCCATGGCAACCACGGCCGTTGCACGGCCCTTCCACTACCGGCGTTCCCTGGCGGTCCGTGCAACGGCGGTGGTTGCCATGGCCGGCAGGGCGGTCCTGGGCAGGGCCTGGCATGGCGGTAGTGGAAGGGCCGTGCAATGGCGGTGGTTGCCATGGCCGGCACGGCGGTCCTGGGCAGGGCAGGGCCGGCCGGCCGGCCGGCCGGTGAAGGCTGGATGATGCAATGGCACTGTAAGGGGGGGCATGACCTGCCATGTGCATTGACATCAGCTAATGGATGTGTTGGCCTGCACGTCCCCCGCCGAACACGTGCCCCGCCATGTTGGCGCCAGTGATACAACATTGTTGCAAATCGACCATCCGTCCCGGAACCTTGCACATGCACTTGCCGGTGTGTGAGCGTGACGGTCTGTGCACGTGCAGACAATGTGAATGTCGAAGGCGGGCCGCGTATGCCCAGACGTAAACAGCGGATGCAGTGCACCGCCATGGCGTGGTCAATGTTTGCATCTTAGCTGATGATGCACCTTGTACCATTGTCTGCAGCTGCCTGCTCACGGTTGTGTGCGTGATTGCGTGGCTACACATGTCATGCTCCATCCCATGTGTGTCCATACCATGTCCATCGGTGAGCCACAAGTGTCCATCACGTGTGCATGTCCACATCGGGTAGTACCCTACACAAGTTTGTCGTACCTCACATGTACACAGTAGATCCCGTATGTATGGGCACCTGTGAATCAGTTGTCAGTGAGTGGTATGTGTCAGATGATGACTATGGTGGGGGTTCTGTTGTGTACTGTACATGTGTGTTGCCTATTGTGTCCCCATGCATGTGATGTCCGTATGCCCACCATTACTGGTGTTGCCATTGGTGCTTCATGAAATGGGGGGGCGGGGGGGTGTTTAATTTAGTATGTGTGCATGTACTTGCATGTGTGGATGTGATGTTGGGCCTACACATGTGGGTCATGTCACATGTCTGGTTGGCAGTAATGTTGAGGTGAGACACTGTGCATTGCACATGTTGCTAAACATCATGTTGCTAGTGGATGCACATTGTTGCTACGTCAATCCATGTTGTCCTGACAATCAGAGGAGTCACACATATGACATTCATACACTGGATACTACATGTTGGTAGAGGGCGTTGACATGTGATTGAGTTGCACACACATGCGTTGTATGTGAATTGACTTCCATTCCATCTACTCCCACACAGGAGGGCTCCAAATGTCCATCGCCCATACACTGTGCTGGAGGATATGGTGGACGAGGAGGTGATCCGGAAATTCAGGCTGGATCGCCGTCGATTGTGGGAACTTGTGACCCTATTGTCTCCTCACCTGCAGCCGCGAAGAACCTATCCAGGTTCCATGACACCCACGCAAAAGGTGATGGCGGCACTCCATTTCTTTGCAACAGGCACATTCCAGTACACAGTTGGAGATGCCGGGGGAATGTCACAGGCCATGTTCAGCACGGTACTCCGGGATGTACTGACAGCCATGATGCTGTACAAGCATGACTATATACATTTCCCTCAGGCGGCGGAGTTGGCAGCGGTCAAAGCTGACTTCTATGCCCTGGGTCGTATACCACACGTTGTGGGTTCCATTGATGGCACGCATATCGCTATCATTGCACCACGGGCACGTGAGCAGGTGTATAGGAATCGGAAACACTTCCATTCCCTCAACGTGCAGGTGGTGTGCCAGGCCGACAACATCATCTCACATGTGTGTGCAAGATTCCCTGGCTCTGCACATGACGCCCATATCATGCGGAGCAGCATGGTCCCCCAACTGATGGCTAATCTGCGTCCGGCACAAGCGTGGCTTGTTGGTGAGTATGCTGTGGTGACAGGAGTGATATCTGTGTGGCATGGTGTGCCCCACAATGCAGGTTGTGATGTTTCTCTCTCTCTCCCACCAACACAGGCGACTCGGCTTACCCAAACAGGCCTTGGCTGCTCAGTCCCATACGCAATCCCACTACAGCTGGAGAAATGAGATACAATGATGCCCATGGTAGGACACGTCGAGTGGTAGAACGAACATTTGGCCTGCTCAAGTCTAGGTTTCGGTGCCTGGATAAGACTGGAGGGGCCCTGCCTTACTCACCAGGCAAAGTATGCAAGATCGTGATAGCGTGCTGCATGCTCCACAACCTGGCTGTGCGCTATAACATTGAACTGCTCTTGGACCCTGATGAACTGCAAGTTCCTCGCCCTCCCGACCCACCCATGTCAACTGATGAGGATAGTGGTGAGGAGGAAGGTGTGGACCAGAGGCGCCAGATCATTGATCGCTACTTCCCTTGATTGTGAGTGTGCTCCTCTTGTGCTGCTTGGGTATGCCCTGTGAATGTGTGCTGGTGTTGTGGCATTGTGGTGTGCTTCATCTCTGTGTTCTGCTATGTGATGCATGCATGTGTGTGTGTGTTAATTTTTGGCCAATGCACGTCTCCATGATGTGTGTCGTCTCATCCATTACTGTTGTGATGCGTGTGGGTTGTTCAATGTTGCACTGCAGTGTGTTCTGATGAGTGTGATCATGTTTCCTGACATGTCTTTGCGGTTTCTATTTTCCCTAGGTCACTCCCGCAGCGCCATGATTCTGTACCAGTTGGATACCTGTACCTAGTAACATCTGTTTCTGATGCATTCATGTGAATAAACATGGAGGCAACACATGATTGAGTGAGTAAGTGGCATTTATTTACAAATTGTGCATGGGTGTAGGTGCATATTTACAAATGAGTGAAGGGGTGGGGGAGTGAGATGAAATGTCCGTGCTGACACCACATAGGGTGGTGTCTGCCTAGTACAGCAGGCCTGTGGCAGGTGGGACCGGATAGTTGGCAGGGTGAATGGCATGCTCAGGTACTGTTATAGTCATTTTCGGTTCCTCTTGGAGCATGTGCCAGCTGCTTCCACACTGCTCTCGCCCACTTCCAGCCTCGGACGGCCCCTCCGTCTTTGTGACGGTACGGAGTCAGCTGGTTGCGCTGGGACATCAGGTACCACATCCGCCGCAGGTGGCGGTGGCGGTGGCGTTGTTTGTGGGGTTGTGGGGAGGGTGGTGTTGGCGGATGTACATGGCATCCGCATGTTGGTTGTCATGGTAAAAATGTCCACTAGTTGGCCAAGCCGCCCCTCAATGGCCCCCAACATAGCAGTGTTGTCAACAAAGTCCTGGTGGGCCCGGTCTGCCTGTGCCTGACCACGTTGATAGCTTACCTCCACCCTGCCCAGTGCTTCCAATGACTGTTGCACAGGATTGTGTGTGTTGGTATCCTCATGTCGTCTTTGGCGTATGCTCCTGCCTGCCGGATCTGGCCTTGCTTCTCTGCCTTGCCTCACACTCTCCCTGCGTGGCTGGGATGGCGCTGGCACGGCGTTGGCCGGTGGGTTGGGCAGGGTGGCAGGGGCAGAAGTGGTGGTAGTAGTGGTGGTGGTGGAGGTGGTGCTGGTGGTGGCTGTGCAGGTCACAGTGGCCGGTGTTGTGACAATGGCAGAGGCCGTAGTCGTTGGTGCAGGTGTGACCTGGGAGCCAGATGGCCCTGGCTGCCTGCTTGTGCCGGGATCATCCTCTGCCCCGGAGGTGACTGCCCAATCGTCCCCTGAGACTTCTTTGAGTGGCGAGTCTGGAGGGCGGGTGTTGCTTCCAGCTGTCAGATTAGGATGACCTGCAAAACGGAAATGTGAGGATAAGTAATGTGGACTTGACAGGTTGTTTTCATTTTGTTGCCGATTCTGTCTGCACTGGTACTCACCCCACCCACCACCACCACCGCCATCCCTATGGACATGGGGGCCTGTTGGGAGTTGTAGTTCCGTCCCCTCACACCCACCACCACCCACCACCACCACCGCCATCCCTATGGACATGGGGGCCTGTTGGGAGTTGTAGTTCCGTCCCCTCACACCCACCACCACCCACCACCACCACCGCCATCCCTATGGACATGGGGGCCTGTTGGGAGTTGTAGTTCCGTCCCCTCACACCCACCACCACCCACCACCACCACCGCCATCCCTATGGACATGGGGGCCTGTTGGGAGTTGTAGTTTCGTCCCCTCACACCCACCACCACCCACCACCGCCATCCCTATGGACATGGGGGCCTGTTGGGAGTTGTAGTTCCGTCCCCTCACACCCACCACCACCCACCACCACCACCGCCATCCCTATGGACATGGGGGCCTGTTGGGAGTTGTAGTTCCGTCCCCTCACACCCACCACCACCACCGCCATCCCTATGGACATGGGGGCCTGTTGGAGTGATTTCGACGTTGGTGAGTATGTGGACTGCATGCATGGGTTGGGGTCTGGGAGATGTGTCTTCACAGTTGTGTGAGGCACACCATGTAGTTGTGCTCGTGGTGCTTGGTTTGTACTTACCAGCCTCTTCTCCCTCAGCAAGTCCATCAAGGCTCTCAGGGTGGATGATGGTCATCACCTTGTCCTCCCACTCGGTGTAGGGTAAGGGCTCCGGGGGGGTTCCACCGCCTGTGTGATTTGCCCGGAGATAGTTCTTGGCTCGAATGGATTTCACTCGGGTCTTGAGATCATGCCACCGCCTCTGTATATCCTGCTTCGTCCTCGGGACGCTCCCGGAGGCATTCACCCTGGTGACTATCCGGTCCCACATGCTGTTTCTCCTGGCTATGCTGGTCTGCTGCACTAGGGCCCCGAATAAGTGGGGTTCGACACGGATTATCTCATCTACCATAACCTTTAACTCGGTGTCAGTGAATTTTGGTTTTCTTTTTGGTGCCATGGTGTGTGGTGCTCGGGGTGTGGGTTTGCGTGAATGGGGAGGTGCAGGTGTGTGGTGTGTAGGAATGGTGTGGTGGGTCTTTGTGTGGTGGGTGTGTTTGGGTGTGGGTTGTGTGAATGATATATGTCTTTGCTGTCAGTTCAGTAGTGTATCCTGCTAGCAGCTATGCAGTGATGCAGAGGATTTGTGGAGTGGGTGGGAGTTATTTTATGGTGTGTGTCTTGGCCGTGTCTGAATGGTTATTGGCAGTCAGGTGCTAGGTGGGAGTGTTGCCAGGTGTGCATTGTGTGGTGCTTGGCGGTGGATCATTGTGTGTTGTGATTGGTTTGGATGTTTTCGGTGGGTGGTCGTTCTTTTTCGTGTGTTTGGTGATAACTTCCGTCGCAATGTATGGCATTGGTTTGACAGTAGGGATGTTGTTTGTGTTGTCGTTCCGCTGTGGAGCACGGATTCTCGGTGCATTGGTACCGCTGCGGACGTGGATGGCGGTGACTACCGGGGTACTTGCGGAGTTATCCTAATTGCGGACACGGACATTGCGCAGGTATCGCGGGGGTAGTGGATGTATTCGCGGTCATGTGCGTACGCGGCGGTCGGTGTTCTTTCTGTTCCGTTCGCCTGCCGCGGACTCAGGTGTACTCCGACCGCCGCGGACGGGGATTGGTGTGCTCCGTACGCCGCGGTCGGCGTTTTTTGCATGTTTTATCCTAATTGCTGTTGCGGATTTTACGCGGACAGGTCCGGAGTATCTTGCCACCTTCCGCGGCGGACGGTACACGTTTCCGTCCGCGATCCTAATCGACCCCTAAATGTAGTTTTCCCCATAGTCACCTTTTCTTTCTCAAAAACGAGAGCTTTGCAGCAATTCAGATGTTAAAAACAACTTCCCCCAAGGTGCAGAGTGGTGCTTTTCAAAGAACAAGGGGGCATATTATCAAGGGCCATTTCGCCGCTTTTTTGGCTTTAAAAGCCAAAAAAGCGGCGAAAATGACATCGCCCTATCTACAAGGGCATGCTAACATGCATTAGCGCATGTTTGCACCCGTTTTCCCGATGCCTCACTTTGCATCTCTAATGAGATGCAAAGTCGGCGTCACTGGGCAGTTCTCCTTGTAAATTATTGCTGATGTGAACATTGCGATATTTACAAGGAGGCCCATGCATTTTAGCTGACATTAGCTTTTGGCGAAAACCGTCTGCTAAAATGCTGACTTCGGTATACTTACCATTGGGGGTGGATTATGCTGATATGACCATAGGGTCGTATCAGCAAGGTTATCGCCGTTTTCCATGGAACATCACTGAAAATGTTCCATGGAAAACACCGCTATCGCTGGAATAATTAACGCCATTGCGCTATGAGTTGTTAATACAATGCTAGCATGGCGATAATTACCAGCGATAGCCGGCGCTAAAATTTTTCACGCTGAGTGCGGCCAGCGATAATTATCGCTGCCGCTTGATAATATGCCCCAAGATTATTTATAAAGTCCCCCCCCCTCCTATGTCCGCAGAGACAGCGAAACAATGCATTCAAGACACATTGTGTCCAAAACGGGCCGTCTCTGTGGACAAAGGAGGGTGTGCACTTCATTAATACTCTTGTTATGCTTACATGTGCATTGACAGCCCCTTGCATCTTTTAATAACATGCAGCACTGCAACAGAAATCACTTAATCTTCCGTCTTTAGTGGAAGCTTCTTTATTTGTACAACATTTTCTAACAGATATTATACAGGAGCCCACTGCTAACCTTTGCCAATAAACATAAGCAGCCCCTGGCTTCTTTGAATAACACGCATCACTGCAGCATGTGAGCCCTTTTAAATCCAATTTACTGTCACTTAATGCAGTTTTCTGGCTTTAATGCAGTGTTTTTCATTAGCACACATTTCAGTTGCTAGAACACAAAGCTTTAGAAAATGCAAATGTCACTGCTCCGCGAAAGCCAGCCTTTTGTTATTCCGAAGTAAGGTTTATTGCTGAGTGTTCAAGCTATTTGCAAGATTTTTTAAGGGTGCTCCAGGAAGGAGACAGCCCTGATAAGATAAGGATCAGCAATTAAAGGCTATGTCTGTTTTTGGGAAACATGTGCTGCTTTTCTGTAACTTTAATTTAACTTTTTTATGTAACCCATTTTATTGAGTTTTTCAGATTACAGATTCATAATTTCTTGTCATACATATAGTTCACATACATGTTACTCAATCGCTTGTAATTCAGAGGTGGTAGTAAGGTAATAAGCTAGTGAGCATGTGTGTTGATGGTGAGAGTGGAACTGGAGGGGGGGGGGGGGGGGGGGGTGCTGTATTGTCTTTTGTTACCGCTCAGAAAGAGGTTGTCTTTCCTGAAATATGCCGGGCGTGTGGTACTACCGGTGTGGTCTACTATCTACTAACTTGGGATTAGAACTGGGATAGGTAGTTTGGGGCAAGGATGTGCGTAAGGCGTGTGTT